>NC_133452.1:120345838-120965005 GCF_048565385.1 Saimiri boliviensis | reverse complement strand
CTTTGTGAGAAACCTAGAGATCAGCCAAGAGGCTCCTGTACCCTAAGTGAGTATCACGCCAGCCACATTGAAGTTTATAGAAAAATGTGTGGCACCCACTTGCCAAAAGCCCTGCCCCTAGCTCAGCAATGTGCAATGAGAAGGAAGATCTCAACTGCTCACTTCTCCCTGGGGAGTAAAGAGCAAACTGAAACATAGGTCTACTGTTCAGATTTGGAGGACACTATCTAAGAGACTGATTTCTGCCTGGTTTGAATCTAAGTGCTGACAGGAAAGAGTGTCAGATAAGAGACCAGTGAAAACAGAGGCAGCCCTTTGAACTAGCACACACTCCGTTACCATCATCTCTCTCCAGCTCAGCATAACAGTTTCACCTGACTTAGCATGCTGACAGGAGCTAGAATACTCTAGATGTTTGAGAATATAAAAGCAAATATAAGAGCTCCAGAGGACCTACAGTATAGCAGATAGAGACTGATTCAATTTGACAGTTTGTCCCTCAGGGGAAAAAGAGAAAAATAAAAGGTGTGTTACATATTGACTTTTTGGGGAGCTGCCTGAAAAACTGGTTGTTTTCTTGTTTGTCTCAGAACACAAATGGGAACTGGCATAATTTAAATGCCCGAGGCCAATGAGGAGAAAAACAAATGGGTGGCTTACAGTATCATCAAAGGATCTTCATCAGTGGAGACAGACACCATAGGAAGGAAAAAATTTGAGCTTCTGAAAAAATAAACCAGAAAAAATCTCTCTAATTAGGAATTTACAAATTCACAGAAAAAGTTTGAGAGGCTTCCAAAATCTGTATCTGGGTTATTCTGTGAGAAACTTTTCCTCTTTGGAGCCAGTCCATAAATACTAGGAGAGTGGGCTACTCTTCATATGTGTGGATCCCAACAAAAACTAACAAGGCACATGAAGAAACTATTGTACCTAACAGTTGGGCACATAACCCAAGCAAAGTATCAACAAATTATCTCCAGAAATAAGTCCTAAGGAAATGAAGATATATAAAACAACAAAAAATTCAAAATAACCATTATAAACATTCTCAATGAATTCAGAGAATACATAAAATAAGAATATCAACAAAAACATAGAAAACATTATAAGTAAACAGGAAATTTGAAACTAAAGAAAAAATCATTTAATTAAATAATTCACTAGAATTCAAAAACAGACTTAATTATGCAGAAGAAAAAAAAATCAGTGAACTTTAACACAGTTCATTTGAAATGATGCAGAAGAGCAAAAAGAAAAGGAATGAAGAGTGTAGAAAGCCTTAAAGACGGACGTGACTCCATCAAGGGAACAAATGTACACATTGTGAGAGTTTTAGAAGGAGAAGAGTAAAAGAAGTAAAACATTTATTTATTGGAATAAATAATGGCAGAAAACCTCCCAAAGTGGGGTAAGGAAATAAACATCTACATTTAAGAAGTCCAATGGCATAAACTCAAAGACGACAACAGGAATATAATCAAATTGTCAGAAATAAAAGACAAAGAGAGGATTTTAAAAGCAGCACAATAAAAGTGACTCATTATATACAAGAAATCCTCCATAAAACTAACACAGGATTTCTCAACAGAAACCTTGTAGGCCAGAAGGACTAGAATGACATATTCAAAGTGCTAAAATAAATAAATAAAACTGTCAACCAAGAAAAGTACATGGAACAAATCTGTCCTTCAAAAAATGAAAAAGAAATAAAGACATTTCCAGGAAAACAAAAGTTGAGAAAGTTTATAATTATTGTACTTTCTTTACCAAAATACTAAAGAGAGTCTTTCAATTTTAAACAAAAGCATGCAAGATAGGAACAAAAAGGCATTTGAAAGTATAGAGCTTGGTAGCAAGGGTAAATATTTAATGAATACAGGAGCCAGTAATACTGTAATGGTGGTGGATGACACAGTTTTAGTTTTGGTGTATAATTAAATTGTTAGTAGAAAAATATAACTAAAATATCTAAATTCATATGTAAGAAGGTATAATTATGACATCAATAGCAGAAAGTGCATGTATGGAGGAGGAAGTAGATACGCAAATTTTTTTTATTCAATTGGAATTAAGTTATCAGATTAAAATAGATTATACTTATAAGATGTTTTATGAAAGTCTCACAGTAACTACAAAGAAAATATCTGTAAGAGGTACACAAAAGAAAATAAGAAAGCAATTAAACATTGGCAGTATAAAAGTCAATGGGAAAAAAAAGATTGCAAAAGAGGAAAAGAGGAACAAAAGAGCTGTAAGACAGAAAGAAAACAATGAATAATATGGCAATAGTAAGTCTTTCTGCATCAACAAATATTTTAAATATAAATAAACTAAAATCCCCAATCAAAAGATAAAGAGTAGCTAAATAGATTAAGATTAAAAATCAAAACCATGATTTAACTATATGCACCCTACAAGAAACTCACGTTAGCTTTAAGAAGGCACATAGGTTAAAAATTAAAGGATGAAAAGAATATATTTCATGGAAGTTGTTAGCAAAAGAAGGCAGGAGTAGCCATAATTGCATCAGACAAAATACAGTTTAAGTCAAAAACTGTCAAAAAACAAAAACAACATCTTATAATTATTATAAAAGGAGGAAATCACTATGAATATATACCAAGTATATATGCACATAGCACCCAAATATGTAAAGTAGGCAGAACTGGATAGAGAGAGAGAGTAACACGATAATAGAAATTTCATACCCCACTTTTTTTTTTTTTTTTTTGAGACGGAGTTTCGCTCTTGTTACCCAGGCTGGAGTGCAATGGCGCGATCTCGGCTCACCGCAACCTCCGCCTCCTGGGTTCAAGCAATTCTTCTGTCTCAGCCTCCTGAGTAGCTGGGATTACAGGCACGCGCCACCATGCCCAGCTAATTTTTCTGTATTTTTAGTAGAGACGGGGTTTCACCATGTTGACCAGGATGGTCTCGATCTCTTGACCTAGTGATCCACCCACCTCGCCTCCCAAAGTGCTGGGATTACAGGCTTGAGCCACCGCGCCTGGCTCATACCCCACTTTTAATTATGGTTAAAACAACCAGACAGTTGATCAATAAGGAATAAGAAGACTCCATAAGAAACACTATAGCCTGATTAAACCCAACTGACACATAAGAATCAGTCTACACAAAACCAGTAGAATAAATATTATTCTCAAGTGTACATATTCTTCCCCAGGTAAGAATACATTGTACGTTGCAAAACAAGTCTTAATAAATTTGAAAAGACTGAAATCACACCAAGTATCTTTCTTGCACACAACTGAATAAAACTAGAAATTAATACCAGAAAGAGAACTGGACAATTATGTGAAAATTGAACAACACACTACCAATTGGCTGAAGATAAAATCAGGGGAAATTAGAATATTTTCTGAGACAAAAATGAAAACATAACATACCAAAACTTATGAGCTGCAGTGAAAGCAGCACTAGGAAATAATTTATCATGTTAAGCACCTGTATTAAAAAAGAAGAGGTATCTCAAATAAACAACCTAACGTTATACCACAAAAAACTAGAAAAAGAATAACAAAATAAACCCAAACTTAGCAAAAGGAAGGAATTTTAATAATTAGAGCAAAAACAAAACAGAAAAGCTATATAAAAAAAGTCAACAAAATGCTATTGAAATATCAACAAAATTGACAAACCCTCAGCTACACTAAGACCAAAAAGGAGTATTAAAATATAAATTGAGACATTACAACTGATGCCACAGAAATAAAGATTACAAAAAAGTATTACAAAAATTTATACATCTATAAATTGAATAACATCAACAAAATGGATCCATTTCTAAACACATAAAACCTACTAAGACTAAATAATGAAGACACAGAAAGTGTTTAACAGGTTAAATCTCTCATAAGAAAATTGAGGCAATAAGCAAAAACCTTTAAACAGAAATAAAGTCTACGACTAGATGGCTTAACTGGTGAATTCTACCAAATACGTAGAGAGGAATTAATGTCAAATCTTTCTCCACTTGCTAAAATATTGAAGAGGAGACAATACTTTCAACATCATTTTATGAAGCTAGCCTTATACTGAGACTAAAGCTAGATTTAAAACACTAAAAAAAAAAAGAAAGAAAATTGCAGACCAATATTCCAGATGAATACAAATGCAAATATCCTCCGAAATTTCTTAGAAAACCAAAACCAAATTCAATAGTGCCTTAATAGAATCATATACCACGACTAAGGTTTCTCTCAGGGATGAAAGAACTATTTAACATATGGGAAAAAAACCCAGAACCTAAAGTACAATTAAAAAACAACAACAACAAAAAAAAAACGATGTTTTCAATTAAACAAAATCTATCAGTATGATACAACACATAAACAATTAACAAATATAGAAAATTAACAAATATAGAAAAATATTTTGAGAAAACTCAGCACTGTTTATGATTTAAAAAAAAAAACTAGAAATTGAAAAACATAGCTTTATCATAGTCATTGTCGGAAAAAAAAAAAAAAGAAAGAAAAAAAAGAAAGCTTTCTCCTACGGTCAGGGATAAGGCAAGAATGCACTCTTAACACTTTTATTCAACATAGTACTAGAAGTCCCAGCTAGAGAAAGTAGGCGAGAGAAAAAAAATAGAAGGCAACCAAATTAGAAAAGAGAAATAAAGTCAATTCTGTTCACACAGGATTAGACTTTAGAGGTAGAAAACACAATAGACCCCATATAAAAACTGTTCGAACCAGTAAATGAATTCAGAAAATTTCCAGGATGCAAAATCAACGTATTGAATCAGTTGTGTTTCTACACATTAACAAAGAACAATTTTCAAAAAGAAATTAAAAAACAATACCATTTACAATAATATCAGAAAGAACAAAAAAGTACTTGGAAATTATCTTAACCGAGGAAATGAGCGACAATAAAACACTGATGAAGCAAACTGAAGGAGACACACATACATGGAAAGATATCCTGTATCAATATTGGAAGCCTTAATATTGGTAAAATATCAGTACCCCTTCCTCGCCGCGGCTGCTGGCGTCTCCTCGGCCTCCTCCCTCTCCGCCCCGCCGCCCTGACTCCGGCTCCTTCCCTCAGGGCCCGCCCGGCTTCCAGATCAATCTCAACCCGCTCAAGGTGCCTCTTGGCTTCATCAAGGTCCTCGAATGGATTGCTTCTATCTTTGCTTTTGCCACCTGTGGAGGTTTTAAGGGCCCAACAGAAATCCAAGTGAGTTGTCCTCTGACAATTACTGAGAATAAAACTATTACAGCTGGTTTTGGTTATCCACTCAGGTGTAACGAGGCATCATTTCAGCCACCTCCAGGTGTAAACGTATGTGATATCAACTGGAAAAGCCTTGTCCTCATAGGCGTTTACCCTCCTTCTGCACACTGCTATGCTACCTTTGCTGTCTTTGTGTTCCTGTACTGCATTGCTGCCCTCCTGCTTTATGTTGGCTACAGGAGCCTATATCCGGATAGTCGCACACTTCCTGTAATTGACTTTGTCGTTAGGCTTATTGACACTTTTTTGATTGGTGAGCACTTCAGCCCAGGCTGAAGCTCCAACAGATATTAAAATAGCTGCTGGTCACAATATTGTTAAGGAACTTTCACTTTGTAAGAAGAAAGAAGGGCTGTGTTACTTTGGCTCTGTGATCAGTATGGGATCCCTAAATGTATCTGTGATCTTTGGCTTTCCAAATATATTTTGGGTAGGAAATGCTTGGTTTGTGTACAAGGAGACCAGCGTACACAGTCCATCAAATACGTCTGACTGTCATAGCAAAGGACGTATTTCACCTCCTGCTGAAATATAATTAAAGGGAGAAATAAACTGTATAAAGTATATGTTGATACTATGACATGTTGCCAACCTTTTGAGAAGCATTACTTTTTTTTAATAAAAGTCATGGCTTTGCCAATATATTGGTGGGTTGAAAATTTTGCTTTTTTTTTTTTCCCCAAAAGGGTGTGCCTTTCCTAGAAATTTAAGATGTAAATGTATTCTCACATGTAGATTTGAAAGTTCAGGAGCCGATTATGAGATGATACACATTTTTAAATGAACAGCAATTTTTTTCACTAAGCTGTTTCCTCCTTAAGCCTTAACAGGTATCTTCATTCAGAAAACAGTTATATTATCCTACCATAGTAGGAAAAAAATCTTTCTTTGGAATATCACTACTGTAAGTTTGCACAGATCATATAGCTAAGACCTGTCTTTGCTTAAAAAGCCTTGATTACATAAATTGTATTTAGAAAAAACATATTTAGTTCAAAATTTATATCTAACAGTGTTCATGTTATGATTGTTTTTAATTGCAAAGACTTAGTATATATTTTTTTCTGTTTTCTTTTTCTAAATGACTCATGGTACTTAATAGGTGTACAAAAATTTTGTTGGGAGCAGGGATTTGGAAATTTCTGATAGATGTGTAGTTAATTTAGTAAATCTGTTGCATGAGATATAATCTTCTAGTGGTTTAATAGGCTTGCTATGTAAGAACAAACAGCATGGCTCAAATAGATATTTTTATACGTATGGACATTACTCTTACTGATATTTTTTTTCTGTCTTTTGTTGCTCATGATATTTAAGTGCTGGCTGAGACCCAGCCTCTTTGTAAGTAGAGTAAAATAGCCCATCTGTTTCTTGCATACCCCACTCACAGGGTTACAAAAATTAAGATTGCTTTCTATACTTGAAATTTACCACTGAGAGTCATTGAAGTTGCTGTTTTGAGTTTAGCATTGATATTGTGAAAACAAATTCAATTTGGATTTCATATTTCTTAATATTCATTCTTGTTTCACAAATAAATGATTAGGGAATTATGCCTCATAAAGGAACTTAAGTGAGGTATATGATGAGTATATTGTCTTTGCACACACACACAGGTATATTCTGAATGCAAGCTTATTCACATTTTGCTTCCTAATCTTTTTGTTGTACAGGAATTCAGGTTTCTTATTCTTACAACATGATTGTTGATATGTAAACCACATCTTGTTATTGCCTTATTTTTGATGTTCTTATTCATAAGAATTATTAATATCAGAAAGTATATCTTTTTTGCAACCAACTTCATAAAGGAGTTGAAAGAAAAACTATGTCAGTACCACCCAAACTGATCTACAGGGTCAAGGCAATCCCATCAAAATCGCAATGCCATTTTATTTTTTCAGAAATAGACTGAAATAAACTGAAATTTCATAAAAATTTCAAAAATAAACTGAAAATTCATAAAGAACCACAAAGGACCCCCAATAGACAAACAATCTCATAAAAGAACAAAGCTAACTTAAAAACATACCACAAAGCTACAGTAAGCAAAATAACATGGTACAGGTATAAACGCAGACATATAAACCAATGAAACAAATTAGAGGGTCCAGAAAAAAAAACCATGTATATATAGTCAACTGATCTTCAACAAGGATGTTAATACACAATGTTGAAAGGATAGTATCTGTACTAGTCCATTCTTGTGCTTCTGTAAGGGAACAGTAAAGGCTGGGCAGTTTATTAAAAAAAAAGAGTTAGTTGACCCATGGTTCTGCAGGCTGTACAAGGATGGCTGCAGCATTTGCTTCTGGTGAGGAATTCAGGAAGCTTACAATCATTGGGAAAGGGGAGCCAGTATATTATATAATATGAGTGTGAGCAAGGGGGTGCAGGGAACCATGATCTTTTAAAAAACCAGATCTCATGTGAACTCAGAGTGAGAACTCATTCATTATTGCAATAACAGCCATTAAAGGGGGATCTGCCCCTATGAGCCAAACATTCCCCACCAGATCCTACCTCCAACATTGGGGATTACATTTCAACATAAGATTTAGAAGGGACAAACATCAAAATGATATTAGTATCTTCAAAATTGTGTTGGGAAGATTTGAATTTTTTTCATGTGCCAAAGATATTCAGATGCAATAGAATAAAATTGTATTCTTATCTAACAACAGAAACATAAATTAACTCAAAATACATTAAAGACTTAAATGTAAGACATGCAACAATAAGAAAACATGGTAGAAAATCTTTATAATGTTGGTGCAGGTAATGATTTTATGAATATGACACAAAAAGCACAGAAAACAATAGCAAAAACAGGCAAGTGAGACTGTGTCAAACCAAAATATTTTAACACAGCAAAGTAAAAAATCAACCGAATAAAAAGGCTACCTGTAAAATAGGAAACAATATTTGCAGAACATATGTTTAATAAGGAGTAATATCTAAATACATGAGGAACTTCTAAAACTCAATAGAAAAAAATAGAAATTATGCAATTATAACTGGGCAATGGGCATGAAAAGATACTTCACCAAAAAAAAAAAAATACATACAAATGACCACATATTCATGAAAAGATGCTAAATGTAAATAATCAATAAGCAAAGACAGATCAAAACCACAATGAAATATTAACTCATGCCTATTATAGATGGCCAATATCAAAATAGAATAAAACAGAAAATAATCAGTATTGAAGAGAATGTAAATACATTGAAACTCATATCCCCTCTTGGTGTTAGCGGATAATAGTGCTGAGACTATAAGAAATAGTGTAAAGATATCTCAAAAATAAAAAATAGAACTACTATATGATCTGGAAATTCTACTTCTTCATACTTATCTAAAATAACCGAAAACAGGATATTGGAGATACATTTGCACTTTCATGTTCATTGCATCATTATTCACAAAAGCCAAGAGGTGAAAACATATATGTTCATTGACAGGGAAATGTTTAAAAAGTTTATAAATATATAACTATATATATAACTATAAATATATGTGTATGTATGTATATGTATAAAATAGAATATTATTCAGCTTTAAAAAAAATAGTCCCCTCATATACAACAACAGAAGTGACACTTGAGGACATCATGCTAAGTGGAAAAAGCCAATCATCAGGACAGACACTGTGTGATTCCACTTTTATGAGTCACCAAAAAGTAGTCATAGTCATACTCAGAAGCAGAAGGTAGAAAGTTGATTGCCAGAGTCTAAAGGAATGCAGAAATGAGGAGTTATTGTCTAATGAGTACAAAATTTCAGTCATACAAGATGAAAATGTTCTAGAAACATTTTCTACAATAATGCACATATAGTGAACAACATTGTACTGTTTAACTAAAAATCTGTTACTAAGATATATTTCATGTTGCATGGAATTTTTTCACCACAGTATAAAGTATTCCTTGTCATGACAAATTAAAAGCAAAATCACTACACTATAGTAAAGGAAACTACATCCTGAAATATTTATGAATTATTTGTGATCATGTTATAATCTGTTATTAACATCAAATCATACAATAACAATTTGTTTCTTCTACCAATGTCTTATAAGCATGGTCTGCAGTAGCCTTCAATCAGAATAAAAACTCTGATATCTTAGAGCATCTCCAGACCTACCGAATCAGAGTTATGGTGGATGGTACCCAGTAATCTGTATTTTAAGTATTCTTTTCATCTGAAAATTATGTACATAAAACTTGTAACATTGCTTTATATGTATTATGAGCTCCTAAATTTTTATGCACACACACAAAAACAAATGTTCTTAATAAAGGAAAGTTACATTGAAGTTAAATTCATAGTTCAACTTTGACTCAAAGAAGTTAGTCACATCTTCACCAAACTCTTCTAATGCTACTGATCACTCTTGATAATCCATACTAATTTCAGATGTAGAAAATTAAGTATCACTATTCAAAGTCTCTTAACAATATGAACTATTTGAAAGTTCCAACCATTTTCAACATTACATAAGATCTTAATAATCATATTATTTGTTTTCAACCTCAGAAATAGCAAAACAAAAAAGCATCATCAGCATTTTGTACATTTTATAGTAAAGAAAATCATATAAAAACTTGAAAGTTTATTAATGGCAGTAAACTAGTTTATTTTGTTTTCTAAAATTCAAGAAAAGTGGATCACTTCTATGGCTAAACTAATATTTTGAAATTCCTTTATTATAGACCTAAAACTGTAATATGGTTTAAAGACTGCAATTTGTTTAGATTAGCCCTATGATTGACTCTAATTTATATGCTGAGTTCAGTTTCAGCTTTCTATTATAAATGATCTAACAATAAATATTCTCACAATTCTCTTCTGACTGGAGAGATGGGGGGATTTCTCACCATCAGCAAAGGGGTTATCAATTCTGCCTAGCAGAAATGCCAGCCAGGCATCCTCTACCTTGTTGTAGCAACTGAGCCACAGGTTGAAGTCTCAGTTTATTGAGATTGCCTCCCATTGACTACTGGTGGTCATTTTAATCTTCATCCCCTGACTTCTCCCTAGAGCCTTGGTCTATCTGGTGGCCAGCTGTCATCATCGGTAAGGGCTACCACACATCAGCCAACTCATTAGCATATCAAAAAACTTTGGAGAGACTAAGGATTTTATAAATTGTATTCCAGAAAATGGGATCAAAGACCAAATACATATTTCATATTACCACACTCTGGAGAAAAATTTAAGTGAAATTAAATCAACATTAATATTTCAGTGGAAAGCTTGAGTGAGGGAGATAATTTAACAAAAGAATTAAACTTTGCTTTACATTAATGATCTTCATGATATAGCAGAACTGAATTACAATGGCAGGCTATAAGCCTTTATTTAAATTTCCCGCTTAGACATGAACAATGTGTTTTATGCTGATAGAAGACATAAGTCTCCCGGGCCAGAAACAAAAGACCTTATTACTCATAGCATAACAGGCAGCATAAATATAATTCTCCTGTCCTTTGACCAAGACAATTTTAATGTTCCCCTCAGCTTGTGTAAATGTTTAAGAGATTTCTTCTTGATTTTGGGTCCCTGATTGCCATTTTCTTAGAGCATTTACTTTTGATAACTTGCAATTAAAGATTTCTTTCTTTGTCCTTTGAGATATAAATCATCTCTGAGCTTCTTGCTAGCTTACAGCTCACACATGTTTGTCTTGTGAACTTGAGAGCTAACCTTCTAAAAATGTAATCATTAAGAAATATAGTGCCGCTACCTTACAGGCTCTGTGAGAGAGGAGGACCTTGATTTTGGTAAGTGCCAATCAGCAAAGATAGCCTAATCATGTTGCTCCTTCCCTAACAAATATTCTTCAATATTTTTCCACTAGGCTACTCAGCAATTAAAAACTCTCCTCTTTTTGTTTCAATGGTATTGAGTTCAATCTCTCTCCTATTGCAATAGTCTTAATGTCTATTGCAATAATGTTGAATAAAGTTTTCTTGCCTGTTTAACTGTCAGGTGCAATTTTTTTTTTTTTTTTTTTTTTTTGAAATTCTGAAGTCCCTTGGGAGCAATGAAGAGAGGTCCGGGTTGAAGCTGCAGTGATAGTGGGTTTATGTCACTGCTGAAAAATATAAGCAAAGGAAACTCCAGTTTCATCAGAGGGTTGCTAGAAAGTCTGTCCAATCTTTGCTCTGGAGTGGGAAAAATACATAATATTTATTATGCTGATTAAGAGACAAATTTTGTCTCTGATTCAAAAGGAAACCTTATCTCTATCTTCCAAGGCTTTTAGCTATCCTAACATATGTCATAGATAATTTTTTATCTAAGAGTTAATACTTACATAATAAATGTTTGCTCATGTGGTATAATTTGAAAATATTAACATAGGCTTCTTTCTTAAAATACAAATGCAAAAATTTTTACTATTCAATCACATATTAATTTATTTAATATGGTGTTCAAAAATCTTTCTCGATTGCCTAATATATACTATATGCTCTGATCAAGAGCTATAAGATACAGTAAATCAATGCTCTCCAGGAGCTCCAATATAGCAGCTAAATAATTTTCTAGTTACATACCACATTCAAAGAAATCAGAGACAGAGGACAGAGACAAATACAGAGTTTCAAGAGGTGATGCTAAATTTATCAGACAAGTCAAAGGGAAGGCCATTTATATAGTAAAAAGAAAGAAGAGACGGTAAAATGACTTTAATATGGAGTATTTGAGGGAACAGTAAATACTATATGAGAGTAGCTAGAATTACCTGGAACAATAAATGGGGTTATGTCAGAAAGGAAAGTTTAAGTCACCATCAGTAAATTGGGCTTTCTTTGTAAATGATGCCATGTCATTTAAGCATTTTATGCAGAACAGTAGCATGTTCAGATTTGGATTAAAGAGAAGCAATACTCCACACAGAGACTGTTGTTAGAAACTGTCATGTTCTTGAATTAACTACAGGAAATATAAACTCCCAAACTTTTACCCATGATGTATTCATTTTGAAAATATATTTGGTGTGTTTTTACCACTCATAAAAATTTCCAAATTGTTTCTCAAAAATATTTTATAGCAGTATCATATTATAATTAGAATTTAGTTTTAAAGTCAGTATATCTAATGAAAAATAGTCTGAAGTCAAAATTATCCTTGTCAGTGTCTGATAAAGGTGCCATTTTGAAAATCCACAATCTGTCTTTCAAAATACGTAACACTATTTTTTTTCTCCATGGTGATACAGTTTATGACTTCTTCATGGAAATATTAGAGAAGTAGTGACTTGTATTTAGTTTCCATGCTTTTCTTAAATATGTACCATGCTTTTTTTAAAACTAGCAGCACATTCAGTGCTTACTAAAGCTCACAGTATCAGGAACGTGAATTGGAACTGGCAAGGATGGAGAGAGCAGCAGATTCATCTTTTCTTCCACAACCCACTGGGCCTAGGACATATACTCAGTGGCAGGCAACATTTCCAGCACTATCTGAATTTATCCACTACCTCTCTCAACCATATATAGAAACCAAGCAATTTAAATAGAAGCAGTGCAAATAGACTATACCATGTTTTATTTCATTTTCTTTGCAATAATGTAAATTTCAGACCATAGTTTTTGGCAAAGGGTATCATCACTGTTAAAAGGGGGAAAAGGTTATTTTTCTTTTGGTTTTTATTCTTTGGTGGATTATAGATTAATATTCATTGCCTTAGAATTCATTGAAGTCATGATACTTGCCAATCATTTTTTGTACAAGCAATTTGTTTGGTGGAGATGTAACATGATAACAATGAGGACTAATTTATTGTCTTCAAATTTTGATAAAACTAGGCTTGAAAACAATAGGAAACAAAGATTCTGCTTTGTTATAGAAGGGTGCAAGACACAGTCATGCAGGATTTAGTTAAAAATAGCAAATCCTGAATGCTGGGAAGATGGTCGCCTAAGAACAGCTCAGGACTTCAGCTCCCAGTGAAAGTGCAGAGGGTGAGTGGACGCTGCATTTCCAGACGAACTCTTATTGCCCACAGACCAGGAGATACCCAGGCAGAGGGGTCGCCAGCGTCGCAGTCCCAGCCGGTGCGGCTGTTTTGGCCCCCGCGGGGCTGATTCCGCCAGTGCGGCTGCTGTGACCACTCCCTGTTGCTGTGGTTCTCCGTACAAAAGCCACTGGTCTGGGAGCCCTCTTAGCTGGCGAGCAGAGCCCTGAGATGGCAGAGTTGCCCATTCATCTGAAATAGCGAGCCAGGCCAGGAGATTCCTAGGCAAAAAATCCGCCAGGAGCCGGCGCCGCAGTTCGAGCCGACTCCGTGAGTCGCAGCACGGGAGATCCCGGCGCCTTTTCAACAAGCGACCGGAACGCAGGGTCATTCAACTTAAAAGAAAAGACTCTGAGTCAGGGAGCCAGGTGATCAGGCTCAGTTGGTCCCACCCCTCCACCCCCAACAACGAAAAACAAAAACAGTAATTGGAAACCCTCTGGGTTGAGCCCTTCAAACCAAGCACAGCTGAACCAGGACGGTCCGGCTCCGTGGGGGAGGGGCTTCCGCCAATACTGAGACTCTCCACCGCTATGGAGGCAGGCTGCCGTTGCCGAGGCAACCCGCTGTTGCCGAGGCAACCTGCCACAACAGAGAGAGTCCAACATAACAGAGGCGGGGCCACCGTTGCCAAGACAGTTCTAACTAAGCCCATATAAAAAGGACTACAGGGAAGAGCTCAGGGCAGCTGGGCGGAGCCCACAGCAGTTCAGCAAAGCCCCTGCGGGCAGGCAGAGACTAGGCCTGCTGCTAGCTGGGCGGGTCCGACCTGAAAAAAAATCAAAAAAGGCAGTAGTGCAACGGAAACTCATAAAGCTCCAACTCCCTGGGACAGAGACAGACAACAGGTGGATAAACCCACAAAAATGGGAAGAAACCAGCGCAAAAAGGATGAAAACTCCCGAAACCAGAACACCTCTCCTCCTAAAAGGGATCACAACTCCTCACCAGCAAGGGAACCAGACCGGATGGAGAAGGAGGGTGATGAAATGACAGAATCAGACTTCAGAAGGTGGGTAGTAAGAAACTACAATGAGCTAAAAGAACATGTTCTAACCCATCGCAAAGAAAATAGGAACCTTGAAAAAAGATTGGACGAACTGCTGACGAGAATGGATAGCATAGAGACGAGTATAAGCGAATTGATGGAGCTGAAAAACGCAACACGAGAACTTCGTGAAGCATGCACAAGCTTCAACAGCCGAATTGACCAAGCAGAAGAAAGGATATCAGAGGGCGAAGATCAACTCAATGAAATAAAAAGAGAAGGCAAGAACAGAGAAAAAAGCGCAAAAAGGAATGAACAAAATCTTCAAGAAATGTGGGACTATGTGAAAAGACCTAATCTACGTCTGATAGGTGTACCTGAATGCGATGAAGAGAATGAATCCAAGCTGGAAAATACTCTTCAGGATATTATCCAGGAAAACTTCCCAACCTAGCAAGGCAGACCAATATTCAAATCCAGGAAATACAGAGAACACCACAAAGATATTCCTCAAGAAGAGCAACCCCAAGGCACATAATCGTCAGATTCACCAGGGTTGAAATGAAAGAGAAAATGCTAAGGGCAGCCAGAGAGAAAGGTCGGGTTACCCACAAAGGGAAGCCCATTAGACTCACAGCAGATCTCTCAGCAGAAACCCTACAAGCCAGAAGAGATTGGGGGCCAATATTCAACATCCTTAAAGAAAAGAACTTTCAACCCAGAATCTCCTATCCAGCCAAACTAAGCTTCATAAGTGAAGGAAAAATAAAATCCTTTGTGAACAAGCAAGCACTCAGAGATTTCATCACCACCAAACCTGCTCTACAAGAACTCCTGAAAGAGGCTCTACACATATAAAGGAACAACCAGTACCAGCCACTCCAAAAACACACCAAATGGTAAAAGAGCATCAACACAATCAAGAATCTGCATCAACTAACCAACAAAACAGCCAGGTAGCATCAAAATGACAGTATCAAACTCACATATAACAATACTATCCCTAAATGTCAATGGACTAAGTGCTCCAATCAAAAGACGCAGACTGGCAAATTGGATAAAAAGCCAAAACCCATCAGTGTGCTGTATCCAGGAAACCCATCTTACATGCAAGGATACACAAAGGCTCAAAATAAAGGGATGGAGGAAGATCTACCAAGCAAATGGAGAGCAAAAAAAGGCAGGAGTTGCAATTCTCATCTCTGATAAAATACTTTAAAGCAACAAAGATCAAAAGAGACAAAGAAGGACATTACATAATGGTAAAAGGATCACTGCAACAAGAAGAGCTAACGATCCTAAATATATACGCACCCAATACAGGAGCACCCAGATACATAAGGCAAGTTCTTAATGACTTACAAAGAGACTTAGACTCCCACACAAAAATAGTGGGAGACTTTAACACCCCATTGTCAATATTAGACAGATCAACCAGACAGAAAATCAACAAGGATATCCAGGACCTAAATACAGACCTGGAACAAGCAAACCTAGTAGACATTTACAGAACTCTCCACCCCAAATCCACAGAATATACATTCTTCTCAGCACCACATCACCCCTACTCTAAAATTGACCACATAATTGGCAATAAATCACTCCTCAGCAAATGCAAAAGAACAGAAATCATAACAAACAGTTTCTCAGACCACAGTGCAATCAAGTTAGAACTCAGAATGCAGAAACTAACTCAGAACCGCACAGCTTCATGGAAACTGAACAACTTGCTCTTGAATGTTGACTGGATAAACAATGAAATGAAGGCAGAAATAAAGATGTTCTTCGAAACCAATGAGAACGAAGACATAACATACCAGAATCTCTGGGACACATTTAAAGCAGTCTCTAGAGGAAAATATATAGCAATGAGTGCCCACATGAGAAGAAAGGAGAGATCTAAAATTGACACCCTATCATCAAAATTGAAAGAGCTAGAGGAGCAAGATCAAAAAAACTCAAAACCTAGCAGAAGACAGGAAATAACTAAGATCAGAGCAGAACTGAACGAAATAGAGACACAAAAAACTCTTCAAAAAATCAATAAATCCAGGAGCTGGTTTTTTTAAAAGATCAACAAAATAGACAGACCACTAGCCAGATTAATAAAAAAGAAAAGAGAGAATAACCAAATTGATGCAATAAAAAAACGATAAAGGGGATATCACCACAGATTCCACAGAAATCCAAACCATCATCAGAGATTATTACAAACAACTCTATGCACGTAAACTAGTAAACCTGGAAGAAATGGATAAATTTCTGGACACCTGCATCCTCCCAAGCCTAAACCTAGAAGAAGCCAAAACCCTGAATAGACCAATAACATGGTCTGAAGTCGAGGCAGCAATAAAGAGCCTACCACCCAAAAAAAGCCCAGGTCCAGATGGGTTCACAGCTGAATTCTACCAGACATACAAAGAGGAACTGATACTATTCCTTCTGAAACTATTCCAGACAATCCAAAAAGAGGGAATCCTTCCCAAATCATTTTACGAGACAAACATCATCCTGATACCAAAACCCGGCAGAGACTCAACAAGAAAAGAAAATTTCAGGCCAATATCCATGATGAACATAGATGCAAAAATCTTCAATAAAATACTGGCAAACCGATTGCAACAGCATATCAAAAAGCTCATCCACCATGATCAAGTAGGATTCATCCCGGGGATGCAAGGCTGGTTCAACATACTCAAGTCCATAAACGTAATTCACCGCACAAACAGAACCAAAGACAAAACCCACATGATTATCTCAATTGATGCAGAGAAGGCTTTTGACAAAATTCAACAACCCTTTATGCTAAAAACCCTCAATAAACTAGGTATTGACGGAACGTATCTCAAAACAATAAAAGCTATTTACGACAAACCAACAGCCAATATCATACTGAATGGGCAAAAACTGGAAGCATTCCCTTTGAAATCTGACACTAGACAAGGATGCCCTCTCTCACCACTCCTATTCAATATAGTAATGGAAGTTCTAGCCAGAGCAATCAGGCAAGAAAAAGAAATAAAGGGTATCCAAATTGGAAAGGAGGAAATCAAATTGTCTCTATTTGCAGATGACATGATTGCATATCTGGAAGACCCCATCATCTCAGCCCAAAATCTCCTGAAACTTATAAACAACTTCAGCAAAGTCTCAGGATACAAAATCAACGTGCAAAAATCACAAGCATTCCTATACACCAGTAATAGACTTCAAGAGAGCCAAATCAAGAACGAACTGCCATTCACAATTGCTACAAAGAGAATAAAGTACCTAGGAATACAACTAACAAGGAACGTAAAGGACCTCTTCAAGGAGAACTGCAAGCCATTGCTCAACGAAATAAGAGAGGATACAAACAGATGGAGAAACATTCCATGTTCATGGTTAGGAAGAATCAACATCGTGAAAATGGCCATACTGCCCAAAGTAATTTACAGATTCAATGCTATTCCCATCAAGCTACCAATGACCTTCTTCACAGAACTGGAAAAAAACACCTTAAACTTCATATGGAACCAAAAGAGAGCCCGCATAGCCAAGTCAATTCTAAGCAAAAAGAACAAAGCAGGAGGCATCACACTACCGGACTTCAAGCTATACTACAAGGCTACAGTAATCAAAACAGCATGGTACTGGTACCAAAACAGAGATATAGACCAATGGAACAGAACAGAGGCCTCAGAGGAAATACAGCATACCCACAGCCATCTGGTCTTCGACAAACCTGACAAAAACAAGCAATGGGGAAAGGACTCCCTGTTTAATAAATGGTGTTGGGAAAACTGGCTAGCCATGTGCAGAAAGCAGAAACAGGACCCCTTCCTGACACCTTACACCAAAATTAACTCCAGATGGATTAAAGACTTAAACATCAGACCTAATACCATAAAAACCTTACAAGAAAATCTAGGCAAAACCATTCAGGACATAGGTGTAGGCAAGGACTTCATGACCAAAACGCCAAAAGCAATGGCAACAAAAGCCAAAATAGACAAATGGGACTTAATCAAACTCCACAGCTTCTGCACGGCAAAAGAAACAGTCAGTAGAGTGAATCGGCAACCAACAGAATGGGAAAAAATTTTTGCAGCCTACCTATCTGACAAGGGGCTGATATCCAGAATTTACAAAGAACTAAAGCAGATCTACAAGAAAAAAACAAACAAGCCCATTCAAAAATGGGCAAAGGATATGAACAGATACTTTACAAAAGAAGACATATATATATGAGGCCAACAAACATATGAAAAAATGCTCATCATCACTGGTCATCAGAGAAATGCAAATCAAAACCACATTGAGATACCATCTCACACCAGTTAGAATGGCGATCATTAAAAAATCGGGAAACACCAGATGCTGGAGAGAATGTGGAGAAATAGGAACACTTTTACACTGTTGGTGGGAATGTAAATTAATTCAACCATTGTGGAAGACAGTGTGGCGATTCCTCAAGGACCTAAAAATAGAAATCCCATTTGACCCAGCAATCCCATTACTGGGTATATATCCAAGGGATTATAAATCATTCTACGACAAGGGCACATGCACACGAATGTTCATTGCAGCACTGTTTACAATAGCAAAGACCTGGAACCAACCCAAATGCCCAACGACGATAGACTGGATAGGGAAAATGTGGTATGTATACACCATGGAATATTACGCAGCCATCAAAAACGATGAGTTCACGTCCTTTGTAGGGACATGGATGAACCTGGAAACCATCATTCTCAGCAAACTGACACAAGAGCAGAAAATCAAACACCGTATATTCTCACTCATAGGCGGGTGTTGAACAATGAGAACACATGGACACAGGGAGGGGAGCACTACACACTGGGGTCCGTTGGGGGGAAATGGGGGATGGGCGGGGGGGGTGGGGAGGTGGGAAGAGATAGCATGGCGAGAAATGACAGATACAGGTGATAGGACGGAAGGCAGCAAACCACACTGCCATGTGTGTACCTATGCAACAATCTTGCATGTTCATCACATGTACCCCAAAACCTAAAATGCAATTAAAAAAAGAAAGAAAGAAAATGGGTGCAAATCTAAAAAAAAAATAGCAAATCCTCTTATCTCCCCAAGTTCTACAAGAAAATAGTAACATTTTGGTAGTACACATGAACCTAGAGGCTGCTTTCTGCTGGAGAAGTGTAAAAGCAGCAGTCTGTTTTGAGATACTTCCCACGGTAAGGTGAGGACAGAGGGGTCCAGCAGTTAAACATGTCTTTTTTTCCAACTTTTATTTTAGGTTTAAGGGATATATGGGTAGGTTTGTTATGTGGATACATTGGGTCTCATGAGGTTTTGGTGTACATATTATTTCATCACCCAGGTAATAAGCATAGTATCTGATAAGCAGATTTTTTTACATTCACCCTGCTCCCACCTCCCACCCTCCATCCTGAAATATGTCCCAGTTTCTAATGTTCCACTATTTGTGTCCATGTGTGCTCAATGTTTAGCTCCAATTTATGAATGAAAACAGATAGTATTTGGTTTTCTTACACCACTTGGCAGCCTAAGGTTGTATGAGACTTCCATGGCCTGAGGAGACAATGTGGATAATAGTTTGATTCCTGTTATTTTCATGTAGCTCAACTCATAATAGGGCTAGAGTGACAGTAATAAGATACGGAAGTGATGTTTTTGCATGGGTCACTCCATAGGGGCATAGTCTATACTAGAAAGGTGAGTAGCGACAAAGTCCCTCTAGCACTTCCAAAAAACAGCAAGCCTGATACATGAAGAAGAGCCTCTATTTGAATGGTGGACACATAGAGCTATCAATGGCCACATTTCAGCAGCATTTTTTTTCTAATCCCTTTGCTCACTCCCTCTATTGTTTCTTAAACCTAGAATAAAGAATCAAATCTGTGCTGGGAAGAAAGAAGCTATGACTGTGATGTCAAATTAAAGTTTGGTTTATATAAACTAGACATTTTAATGACTGAATGTGTCAGAATTACCATAATAAAATTTTTCTTTTAATTGAAATTGATTGGAAAGCCAATAGATAGACTTAGGGTTCAGCAAAAAGAATTTACTAGAGTATAATTGAAGGCAGGGTCTGGAGAAGAGTTAAGTATTTTCCTATTTATATTCTACAGAGTTCAACCTCCATTCCCTGTTCAATATACCACCTGCAAGAGTATTAATCATTTCACATATTTGCCTCAATATTCTCTTTTTGTTATGTTTTAACCTCTTTTCATTTCAGTTACAGTGAAATTTGTGTCTCCATGTGTATGTGAGAGAAGGCAGTTAATATATCCAAATTTCATATTTCTCTTTGTGCTGTCTTCTATATATTTTATATACCAAATGAGTCATTCACATCTAGAAGGCACAACGTTTGTAACATATTCTCTTTAAAATGTCAATGTTTTCAATACTCAATATTCTAAACACTAAATTCAAATCACATCTATTTAGCCACTGCTCTAGGGTAAGTACAGAAGGCCATACGGTGCACTTTCCAGATCTCCTTTCAAGACTAAAGAACGTATACCCCCCAGCTGCTGAAACTGCATTGAAAGATTGTTTCCAGTTCTTTCTCAACTTCAGGAATTGTTCCACCTGAAGAATGTTGCCCTGACAAAGATTATGTTCTTCCCAGTGTCACCCTACATCTAATGATAGCCAGATGCAGGGTAAAAACAAACAAACAAACAAACAAACTGAAAAATTAGTCCTTTCTTTTCTAGTTGTATACCTAGAGGTCTAAATTTAAACTGTATCAGAGCCCATTTTCTCTGGCATTCTTCCTGGCTCTTCCGCAGAAGGCAATGCTAAAAGCCCTTAATTAATACTACTGTCCATCAATGATAGACTGTAGAAAGAAAATGTGGCACATATACACCATGGAATACTATGCATCCATAAAAAAGGATGAGTTCAGGTCCTTTGCAGGGACATAAATGAGGCTGGAAACCATCATTCTCAGTAAACTGACACAAGAACAGAAAACCAAACACCACATGTTCTCACTCATAAGTGAGTGCTGAACAATGAGAACACATGGACACAAGGAGAGGAACATCACACACTGGGGCCTGTTGTGGGGTGGTGGAGTAGGGGAGGGATAGCTGTGGGTGGGGGAATTGGGGAGGAATAACATTAGGAGAAATATCTAATGTAGGTGATGCAGGGGATGGATGCAGCAAACCACCGTGGCATGTATATACCTATGTAACAATCCTACATGATCTACACATGTACCCCAGAACTTAAAGTATAATAAAATAAAATAAATACTAATGTCTACCTCTGCATCTTGAAAAATCTAATCTGGAACAGAAATTAAATTAAATCCTCCTCCAAGGTCAAAAACCATTTATTACAATGACATTTTTTCTTTGTTTTTATTTTATTTTATTTTATTTTTATTTTTCTCTTTTAAGGCAGCTCCTGCTTGTGGATACAATGCCATTTTTTTTTTTTTTTTAGAAATTATTACTTTATCTGTGGTGTTCTGATGGCTCATTGATCACACAGTAAGGGTGCGTACATAGTGGAGCTGATGTGATTATGTGATTATGCATGAGTATGCTTCTGTGCTTGTGTTAGCACACACACACATACTCACAGATATACAGAGACACACATATACAACATATGCACACACATAAATGGGGAGGGTAGGAGGATTCATGATTGTTAAAGAAACTACAAAATGAAAGATACACACAAATACATTTTAAAATATCATTTTAAGGAATTCTTATTTATCCCTTGGGTAATGTGGTATTTTTAAAACAAGAAAGTACTACCATCTGAATTTTTTTTCTAATATGCCAGTAGTAGGCATGTGCTGTACACATAAACAGGACCAATGAAGAAGTTGTTATAACACATGAGGTGAGAGATGGTGAATACATGAGGCTGAGTATTGACACTGGCAAAACTTAAGAGGTACTCACTGGAAGCCAGAATTGATGGGGCTTAGTGATAACATGAATAATTGAAAGGGAGCTTTTAAAAATGTTATAAGCTATTTAAACAGATTTTATTAGAATACAAAAATGTTATTTTTAATTTAAAGTATTAGAAGTATAATTATTCTATAGAAATAAAAGGGATAATGTATTCTCTAGTCACACATTTATACCTAGGCTAGTTTCACGCATGAGTGATAAATGATATGTTAGCCATATTATCATTGCTCTTGTTTTTGAAACCAAGGAATACACAGATTTAAATTTATACATCTTTAAAGCATAAAAAATGCAACTGAATAATTTATGAGCAGTAGCACTGAGACTACTTAGAAAGAATACAGCACTATTTGAAAAATTACATACTAAAAATGCAAGGTTATATATGAAAGAAAAAAAGACATAAACTCAAGATAATATTTCAGGATCTATAAACCTAACAGTTCAGTTGGAAATTTCCAGCTTTAAATATGACATATGCTGAAGTGAATGACAATAGTAAAAAATCTGAATAAGTTAGGCACATAACAAGGTCAAAATAACTCCCTATTTTTCTGCTTTTCATAATAAATTACCACCTCACTTTTCCAGCACTAAATAAACCTCTGTGTAGAAAGATTCTAAAAATAAACTCATAAAGATTATGTGTAAAAATTAAGATAAATTGAAAAGTAGAAAAAGTTATCCTTTTTTACTTTGAATTGCTGTGATACATATTCACATAGATATGTTCATATGAATAAATATGTTTATATGAATAAACATATCTATGTGAATATGTATAATATGAATGATAACATAGGTATTTTACTACTTCATCCTGTTTCAACTTTATATGATTTTTTTTTTTAGAAAATCTATTTTTTATAATTTAAGTTCTGGTGTACATGTGCAGAATGTGCAGGTTTGTTATGTAGGTATACATGTGACATGGTGGTTTGCAGCACCCATCAACTGGACATCTACGTTAGCTATTTCTCATAATGCTATTCCTTCCCTGGCCCCCCACCCCGCAACAGGCCCCAGTTTGTGATGTTTCCCTCCCTGTGTCCATTTGTTCTCACTGTTCAACTCCTAGTTATGAGTGAGAACATGTGGTGTTTGGTTTTCTGTTCTTGTGTTAGTTTGCTGAGAATGATGGTTTCCATTTTCATCCATGTCCCTGCAAAGAATACAAACTCATCCTTTTTTATAGCTGCATAGTATTCCATTGTATATATGTGCTACATTTTCTTTATCCAGTCTATCACTGATGGCCATTTGGGTTGGTACTAAGTCTTTGCTATTGTAAATAGTGCTGCAATAAACTTAAGTGTGCATGTGTCTTTATAGTAGAATTATTTATAATCCTTTGGTTACATACCCAGTAATGTGATTGCTGGGTCAAATGGTATTTCTATTTCTAGAGCCTTGAGGAATTGCTACACTGTCTTCCACAATGGTTGAACTAATTTACACTCCCACCAACAGTATAAAAGCATTCCTATTTCTCCACATCCTCTCCAGCATCTGTTGTTTCCTGACTTTTTAATGATTGCCATTCTAACTGGCACGAGATGGCATCTCATTGTGGTTTTGATTGCATTTCTCTAATGACCAGTGATGATGACCCTTTTTTATATGTTTCTTGGCTTCATAAAAGTCTTCTTTTGAGAAGTATCTGTTCATATTCTTTGCCCACTTTTTAATGGAGTTATTTGTTTTTTTCTTGTGAATTTGTTTAAGTTCTTTGTAGACTGTGGATATTAGCCCATGGTCAGATGGAAGGATTGCAAAAGTTTTCTCCCATTCTGTAGGTTGCCTGTTTACTCTGATGGTATAGTTCCTTTTGCTGTGTAAAAGCTCTTCAGTTTAATCAGATTTTGTTTTTCAATTTTGGGTTTTGTTGCCACCGCTTTCGGTGTTTTAGTTATGAAGTCTTTGCCCACCTCTATCCTGAATGGCATTGTCTAGGTTTTCTTCTAGGGTTTTTATAGTTTTACATCTTACATTTAAGTCTTTAATTCATCTTGAGTAATTTTTGTTTTGAGTGTAAGAAAGGGGTCCGTTTCAGTTTTCTGCATAAGGCTAACCAGTTTTCCCAGAACCATTTATTAAATAAGGAATCCTCTCTGCATTGCTTGTTTTTGTCAGGTTTCTCAAAGATCAGATGGTTATAGATGTGTGGCATTGTTTCTGAGGCCTCTGTTCTGTTCCATTGGACTATATATCTGTTTTGGTACCATGACAAGATACCTGCACTTACATGTTTATTGCAGCACTTTTCACAATTGCAGATATGAAATAAGCTTAAGGGTCCATCAATGGATGATTGGATAAAGAAAATATGTACACATAAACACAGACCATGGGATACTACTCAGGAATAAAAGAGAATAAAATTGTGGTTTTTAGATGGAACTGGAGATGAAATATACCAGTGACAAAGTCAGATACAGAAAGTCAAATACTGCATATTTTCACTTGTAAGTAAGAGCTAAATAATGTCTACACACAGACATAGAGAGTGGAATAATAGGCACAGGCGACTTGGAAAATGGGGAGATGAGAAATGGGAAATTACAAATGGGTATAAAGTACAGTATTTGGGTGACATTTACACTGAAAGCGTCGACTTCACCACTGTACAATAGAGCCATATAATAATACTGCACTTGTACTCCCTAAAACTATAAAAAATTAAAATTAAAAAGAAATAGAATATGAAAATTGAAATAATTCATAGAAAATACTAAATATTAATTTGAGGTACTTAGTTTATTAAAAGAGGATCCTTTCAAACTTGTTTCCTGGTATTGAACCAAGTAGATATATATTATTCCTTATGATATAATTGTAAAAGATGTCACTATAGTAATAAATATACAAAGAAAAGTATGATTTTTTAATTAATCATTTCTGAGAATTATTTTTCCATAAGGAACTATAAAGGGACTAAAAGTATAATTTTTTGGTTTTAACACAACCTGTCATATTTATAAACATGTAGAAGTATTCAGTTCTGGAGAAAGAAAGTCATTCTTTAAAATATGTTTTTAAATTGCTACAAGGTTTTTTTTAAAAAGTGGAAAAGCAACTTTCAATGCTTTGCATTATACTTTGTTTGAAAGATATAGCATCTAGGTTAATTTTTAACCCATAGAGAAGCTTTATATTTCACCTTTTAGAATTTTGAAAATAATAACCACACCATTACACTGTAAGTTTTTCTTTCCTTCTTTCATATGGTCTTGGCTCCTGAGACACCTAGATGCTTAGACATCTATTTAAGTAAATACATAAATAAATAAATACCATACACTTCAAGGTGAGACGTAGCTTTGTCAAATGGTCTTCATAAGTAGCACTATGGAGTAAAAAGATGTAAAGCACTTACATCAGTTCCAAACAATAACAAGAAGTTAAGGAGATTTTGTCCCTTCCTTCCTTTCTTCCTATTTTCCTTCCTTCTCCTCCTTTTCTTCTCTCTCCAGCCTTACTTCTTATGTTTTCTTTCTTTTTCCTTCCTTCCCTTCCTTTTTCCTCTCTTTTCTTCCATTTTTTCCTTATATATTCTACGATGAATTTATGTTGTTGCATAATTTTGAGTTAAGTTTATATAGCTTTGTAAACATGAAGGAAACATGCGGGAGTTGAGAGCTCTGGTTGAAGCCCATCCCTCAAAAGCAAACAGTCTTCTTTTTTTGTTTCTTCTTTTTTTTTAATTCTTGAGCCATAGTTACAACAAAACTGTACCAGTGGTGGTTTACCAAATGCAAGAGAAAGGAGGATGTTTGGCTTTTTAGGGATGCATTTGATAGTACCATCCTGATTTTTTAAATGACGTTCTAAAAAAAACTGTTTAGCAATAAAACCTGCATAAGTCACTAGTGTGATATTTAATATTAGAGAAGTATTAAGATTTGGAAAATTATAGAATATTAAGTACAAAGATAGTGACAGAGAAAATTAGGAAAGGATGACAGGAGGAGTAAGAAATTGCTCTTATGCATCTGAGTTTACAAAACCATTTGAATTTTTTAAAAAAGGACAAAAAGTAAATGCACTGAGATCTGGAAGATCCTGTGAGTCTTGCGTAATATGGCTCACAAGAGTAAGAAAATGGTCAACAGAGAAATCTAAGCACCCATCTCTGCTTGCACAGTTCCATATTGGTTGTCCTAGACCTATATTTTAAGTTTAATTGCTTTAGTGTTTACTACATTTAAGAATGTCCTGATATTGATGCTATAGTCACCTGATGAATACAGAACCCTCACAAGGAGGGTAAAGAAAGCAGACAATATCTAAGATCAATAAAAGACTGAAATTTTGTTCTATAACTGAAAATAATTGTTTTAAAATTCTGTATAATGAAACATATGCACTCTGCATACATTAGTATATAAATATTTTTAAATTCAGTAAATCTTATGGAGTTTAACAATATTGCTATTTGATTCTTCATATATCTTTTCTTATATCTTGAAATTGTAATACAACTTAATGTTTTTGGTGATTGTTAAAACAAACTTCTTCAGGTATATTTTTAAAAAGACAAACATTTGCATTTAAACTAAATTATTCCTTCTTGGTTATAATTTCTAAGCAGAGATTGCCCTTGTGTAATCAGCAGTGTAAAAGACGATCAGGTTACTGTAATAACATAGTTAACAGTGTAATTTCCAGGGTGAGACTGCCTGACTTGGAATCTCAGATAGAACACTAACTGGTTATTTGACCTTCTGCAAATTGATGAACTTGTGTAAAATGATGTTAACAAGCAATGAGGCAAACCATCGGCTTGTGGTGGAATTTAAAAAAATGTGTGTGCCTATGCAACAATCTTGCATGTTCTTCACATGTACCCCAAAACCTAAAAAGCAATTTAAAAAAAAAGATTTTCTTTTGCTTAAATGATGGGTTTACTCACATTCATTCACTCAATAAATATTTACTGAGCACTTACTATATGATAGGCACAATTCTAAGTATACAGATTGCCTAAAAAAAAAAAAAGAAAAGAAAACTTTGTAAAACCCTTAGCCATTTATATTTACCAATAGTTTGTTCTGCTATGTTAGATTGAAAACACAAAGGAAAATGTACATTTTCTTCCATTAAAGTATTTAATAATCTCAAGGCAGCAGTGCATAAAAAATTATTAAATATAAAATTTGATATGACTAAGAGAGAAAATTCTTTAATCTCCCTGAATAAAGTCTTAAACATTTTCAAAATTAAGGAGAATTTGAAGTAAGACCTGAAAGCTTAGGAAGAGTTGAGAGAGAGCACAGGCAACAATCTGCAAAAAATATAAATTTCATAAGAAAAATTACATATTGTTCAGTAATATTGAAATATGATATGCAAGGCAAATAGGTGTTCATGAACTTAGAAATAAGTGTCTATTGTGTTTCTTAAATGATAGGCACCACTGAGAAATTTTCAACAGTTATGTGTGTAATATTTTAAAAATACCAACCTCTGGGAAAAGTTGAGTACAGATTGTAGAATTAAAGAAGAGGCAACTCATGGTATTTATCACTCTTGCTTGGTAAGATTATGATCAATAATATTACAGTAGTATTAACAATATTTCCGGAAACTCTCAGAAGGTATATGACTAGTAAGGAGCGTAATTAAAACACAATTCTATGTTGTTAAACTGCAGTTACTCTGAGAAATTCTACATCATTTATTGGATGTTAACTTAATATATACTTCAGATCCAATGTAATCTTTTGATTTTTTTTTTCATGTATCATGTGATAAATGGTTTTCAGTGGGAAAACAGGAGGATGGTAGAAGTCAGCGAAGGAAAAAGGAAGAGGAAGTTACGTGACAGTCACGTTAAGCTGATTCCTATTAAAGATCAAGGCGTCAGTAATTGTTATTCTTTTTACTTTGCCTTTCTACCTTAGCGTTATTATATCTAGACATAACTTTATTTCTACAGTGTCATTTTTATAAATACATACACCTACAGGTAATACGACTGTCAAAAAGTTGATTTTCTGCTGACTTTTATAGGAAACTACAGTCAAGTATGAAGCTCTATAAACATAGTTATATAATTACAAAGTAGCAATTTGGCTATTCTACAAAACCACGCATGATTCTGTATTTATAGTGTTAAGAAATGACAAGTTAACTGCAACTTGGGCATTTTACTCAAATTTAGTCTAAAATAGTTATTCTAAAGTCATGTGAAATCCTAGAATTCAGCTGGGATTAGAGGAAATGATCTTATTTTGGCAGGAGAATACAGTGTATAAAAGGTGATCTAATAGGTCTCTCTCCAACTCACCAATCCTATAAAACAAAGATTCCTCTGCCTGCAGTAGTGAATACTGAGATGAAAGTTATATTTTGTTGTATTTTTCAAAACTACTGATCTTGGTTTCTGAGCCAATATGCCAATTCTGATTAAACATTTTTAACATCTTTATAATATTTAGTTTAAAATGCAAACTGATTCTAAAACATAATTTACTGTTTTCAAACTATATTACATAATTATGCTATATGGATATTAGACAATTTTTAAAGCTAGTAATTTTGAGTTTGTTTTAATCATTTATTTTAAGAATAAACGACCTGTACATAAAAGTATGGTATAAGATGACCACGCACGGTGGCTCACGCCTATATTCCCAGTACTTTGGGAGGCCAAGGTGGGTGGATCATGAGGTCAGTAGTTCAAGACCAGCCTGGCCAAGATGGTGAAATCCCAACTCTGCTAAGAATACAAAAATTAGCCTGATGTGGTGACAGGCACCTGTAATCTCAGCTCCTTGGGAGGCCGAGGCAGGAGCATTGCTGGAACCCGGGGGATGGAGGTTGTAGTGAGCTGAGATCACACCACGGCACTCCAGCCTGAGTGACAGATAAGTCTCCATCTCAAAAAAAAAAAAAAAAAAAAGATAAGAGCTATAGAACAGTATATGTCTTTTACTTTTAAAATACGCAACACAACAGGCCGGGCGCGGTGGCTCAAGCCTGTAATCCCAGCACTTTGGGAGGCCAAGGCGGGTGGATTACAAGGTCAAGAGATCGAGACCATCCTGGTCAACATGGTGAAACCCCATCTCTACTAAAAATACAAAAATTAACTGGGCATGGTGGTGCGTGCCTGTAATCCCAGCTACTCAGGAGGCTGAGGCAGGAGAATTGCCTGAACCCAGGAGGCAGAGGTTGCAGTGAGCCAAGATCGCGCCATTGCACTCCAGCCTGGGTAACAAGAGCGAAAACTCCGTCTCAAAAAAAATAAAAAGAAAAAAAGAAAAAATAAAATAAAATAAAATACACAACACTGAATTTTGTAACTTAGCCTGGTTTTTGTTAGGATAACAAAGGCATGAAAAGATTAGATAAATAAAAAATTCAAACAGCAGCCAGATCACACATATTCTGAGGCATTTATATCTCACATATATTCTGACATATGTGTTTTATGAATGTGTGTGTGTGCATACATATACATATAATGATAAATTTACGGGATAAAAATGTATGTTTTGTCTCTTCGTTTTAAAATTATCATAATTAACAGTCTCTTATAATTCAAATGATACAGGTTAAAAAGTCAAAAAATATTTATTTATCATGATGAATAGCTACTTCATCATATATACTTTAGACATTTAAAAACTACTCTTCACAAGCTAATGTGAAATTCGTGTTAAGTGCATATTTACACCAAGGTGACTATTTACAGTAAGTGTTTACTGCAGGCATGCTTTACAATGTACACATAATCATCAGGGCTTGAGCGACCAGTTGGAATTTGATCTTGGATTCTATTTGCACAGGCAGTCTTTCAATAGATCTGACATTGATCATCTGTCAATTTGATTTTCTAACCTTATGAGACTCACTGTAAACAAAATAACTAAAGGTTTGCAAGCCCACAGAAAAAAGCATGACAGCTCTGCCTTTTACTTCTGACAGAAGCATTCTTTTCAATCAAGCTTAAAAATAGAAGAAAATGCCAAAAGTATTTTTTCACTTTATGAATTCTCATCAAATGATCGGGTCTGAGGCATTTAGAATTTAAAAACAACTAATCTAAATGTAGAAAGGGCCTGGCTTGTGAAGTTATAAAATTAGACTATGGAACCAATAACAAGTATATGTTAATGAAGACATGAAATCATCACGGCATTTCATCTATCTTAGTCACAGCCTGTCAGTATGCCCATTGCTTAATAAATTGCATCCCTAGTCACAGTTTATAAGGCACGAGAAGACATTTTCAGAGTCTAAAAATGAAGCCAATATGTGACATTTCAAAGCTGCTGTACTACCACAATTAGTGCAAAATATGTAAAGTAACAAATAGGACATTTATTTCATAAAGAGTGGCTTAAAGACTTGCCTATCTCATGAACTTACTATGAAACACTGTCAGGTAATATTTATGTGTTTCTGAGTGGGAGGAAGAGGGATATGATTTAGGTCAGACTCTTAGGGATGGACGGTATTATTTCAAATAATATATCTGGGAAATATTTGTCTTGCAAAGGTGCATTATTATACGTAAAGAATAGTTGCATTCCTGAGCACTGACATAATACATATTTATCTTCTGTACATAGATGACTTGCATTAAAATCTGTAAAATTTTTATTGCTTAAATAAGAAAGCAAATCTTTGAATATTAATAGAAACCATGGAGATTTAATGAAGTTTTTGTTATAATGCAGTAAATTTCTTCAACATTCTCTAATAAAAGTATTTGTAGCTAACTCAAAATACCAGTGGGATTGATATAATTAATGCATAGGTTAAATATAAACTATAGGGTATATCAACAATGTATGACTTATTCATTATTTATAAATTGTCAAGAGATATGAACTGATGAAAAGTATCCACATTTATTTTTAGGATGCTAAAAAAATGAAGAATGCATTTAGGAATTGTATTCTATCTAATTCAGATAGATTCTATTTAACTCAGATGTTATATCACATCTTCCTCTGAGTGTTCTCCCACAACTGTGGTGTGCACTACTGTTTTTGTGAATTTCACTGCACCTTCCAGTTCCTATTACATGAATTGTCAAAACATTGACCATGCTGCAGGTGTCTATACACATTATTCTTCTACTTCCTCATATACCTTTCCTTACTAAAATTCTACGACTTTGCATCAGCACAGTGTTTGCTAGTTAATCCTAGAAATTTACGTTTTTTCTAAAATTATCCACAGAAAGCATTAAACATGGATTTCCATGAGAAAAATTAAAGAATCAGTATTCTTAATATTATTAAAAACAGATTACTTCCTAAAATTTCTTTTCGAAACTGATACACCAACATTATGTGTATTTCTTCAAACCGGTCGGTAAGTAAAACAAAATTATCAGAGTTTTCACTTTTGATGCAGCACAAGCTTTATTTGCTATTCATGAATTAGATTTACTTCCTATGTAAATATTTTTACCAATTTTTCTTAACATTTTCTCTCCTGCCCTAGAGACTTGGTGCTTGTTAAATCTTTACTCTCTGACTCTCCCTCTCTAGGCCCATCCATTTTCAGTTATTCTGTCTACACCAACGGCAGTTAAGGTGGTGGAAATCAACTCATGGATTCATCACTCTTGGCTGAAGCCTTGGACACCTCCGAAGAAATTCATAGATTCTACACTTTACAGCCTAAATTTCCAGTGATCAACCCTTCATACACCTGCAAGTTATTAGAAGATCTGCACCTGCTCTTCCAACAAGATCCCCAGGAAAGTAACCAAGCATAAGTCTAATTTATATCCTGGCATTAACAGGACTATACTCCCCAGCTTTGCTATCTTTCAAACTTCGATTATCCTTTTCATAGTGAGAAGGGAATCTGTCTTTCTAGGAAAATGCTGCTAATTTTGTAAACCCGTTAAGTGTTGTTTTAAACAGTTAAACAGACACACACACACACACACACACACACACACACACACACACACAGAGTAATCAATCAAACACAGAGCTAAAAATCTTCCAGAAACAGTATTGTGAAGCTTGTTTAACAATAGACTGTCTTGGCTCTATTCTCTCCTAGATTCATTTATAACCATTCTATATTTGTTGGCTTCTGGGCCTCTCCTCTTTAACCACCTTGTCACATTCGTTTCTTATAGAAACATAAGGTCACAAATAATCCTGCCGCTGGAACCCCGGATGTCCTTAGCTTGTGAGCTCTATCGTGGACCTCAGGATCAACCTGCACCCCTGAAAGGCTCCCCTCTGGAAGAAACCTCAACTTCAGGGCCCCTTCTACACCCCATTTCAGCAGGAAGTAGTTAAATAGTGATGGACACCCGTGTTACAAAATAAGTTGAACTTTACTGTTCAGAGCTGGGATTGAAGGAATGTGTTCTCTTTCTGTGTCCACAAGGGGGCGTAGTTTCAAGGGCAAGAACGTCCCAGCGCCATGCCCTGCTCCTACCTCTCTTCATCTGGGAGATTTAATGGTCTCTGTTTGAAATTGTCGCACACGCTGGAAGAACCAAATGTCAATTACTCAAGTGGAAGAACCAAATGTCCATTACTCAAACTGAAGTTTAAGGGAACTCTTTTCATTGGCCAAGGGACTTAGAGAAAGAGGGAATTACTCCCAGGTTAAAAGTCCCTGCCCCCCTCATCTGGGCAGATTTTACCCCTCTGGGGTTCCCTTCTTCCCTCGTGGAAGCTGCTTTTCCATTCCTAAACTCCATCTCTCTCAGTTCCCTTGCACTCAGTATGGAAGATGTCTTTCCTCTCCTGGATTTCATCTTTCTGGATTCTCTCACTCAGTGTGAGAGGAGCTTTCCTTCTCCAATTTCCCCACTCAGGGAACCCTTCTCACTCAGTGTGAGAGTGGCTTTTCTTTCTCTCATGTGAGAGCTAGCTATTTCTTTCTCTCCTCCTTTTTCTCTTTCTCTACATAAATATATCATTTTCTGGAAAACCTTTTTTGGGGTCTGATATTTACAAGTGCACATGCCATGGTCCCCTCTCTCATTCCTGGGAGAGCAGGAGACCAAGAACCTACAACATTCTCTGAGGTGAGCTATGCCTCCCTGGCACCCCAAAACCTGGTCACAATACTTTGGATGCTTATTTGTGTTTAAAATGAAGTCGAAGCTTCATGTAATTTTATTCCTCTTTACAAGTCTTGTTATAAAAATTATGAAACCTTACTTTACTTATAATTAAAAATGGAAACTCATTATGAATTTCCCTTACTGAATAAATATTTGTCAAATTTCACTCAATATTATATATCCTACTTGGCAATGATAATTCCAAAAGAAAAAAAAAAGAAAGATGTAGACCTTGCTTTGAACAAGTTCACAATGAGATAGAGAAATAAATAAGCCAACAGAAACAAGTAATAGTCATGTATCAGATTTCACAGAAAGAGCCTAACATGATCATGTATAGGTAATCTATCAACCCTCAGGCATGGAGATTTTTAGCTGATTGGGTTCTAATCAGCAAAGAGTCAAGAGGGAAACAGGAACATCCTTCTTTAAAATGACAGGAAGCCCAAGAGCTGGACTGACAATAAAGGAGGTTAATGGTAAAATATGGAAAGGGCCAGTCCTAATAAAATATAATAATGAAGGCCATGAACCAACCACACTGCGTTTGTATTATTCCCTTAAAATAATATAAAAACATCACAAGAATTTATGAAAAGGAGTTAAATGATCACATTTTGGAGAGATCATATAGCATCACAGTTGCTCACAAGACTAGACTCTGGAAGACCAATTAGGAAGCCACAGCAATAATCCAAGTAAGAGACAATCAGGACACAAATTAATACTGTGGCAGTGACATGAAAAAAAGTGGGAAGTCACTTTTTAAATTATACTTTAAGTTCTGGGGTACATTTGCAGAATGTGCAGGTTTGTTACATAGGTATACACATGCCATGGTGGTTTGCTGCATTCATCCCCCCCATCACCTACATTAGGTATTTCTCCTAATGCTATCCCTCCCCAATCCTCCCACTCCCTACTATCCCTCCCCTAGCCCCCCATCCCCCAACAGGCTGCAGTGTGTAATATTCCCTTCTCTGTGTCTGTGTGTTCTCATTGTTCAACACCCACTCATGAGTGAGAACACGCAGTGTTTGCTTTTAGGTTCTTGTGTCCGTTTGCTGAGAATGATGGTTTCCAGCATCACGCATGTCCCTACAAAGGACCTGAACTCATCCTTTTTATGTCTGCATAGTATTCCATTGTGTGAAAAGAAAAACTAAAAAACAGAAAGAAATCGTTTCAACAGCAACAGAAAGGATGTCCACTCAAAGACCCCATCCAAAAGTCACCAACTTCAGAGACCAAAGGTAGATAAATCCACAAAGATGGTAAGAAACCAGTGCAAAAAGGCTGAAATCATCAAAACCCAAAACACCTCTTACTCACCAGCAAGGGAACAAAACTGGATGGAGAATGAGATTGATGAATTGACAGAAGCAGGCTTCAAAAGGTGGGTCCTGGTCAACATGTGAAACCCCGTCTCTACTAAAAATACAAAAAAACTAGCTGGGCATGGTGGCGCGTGCCTGTAATCCCAGCTACTTAGGAGGCTGAGGCAGGAGAATTGCCTGAACCCAGGAGGCGGAGGTTGCGGTGAGCCGAGATCGCGCCATTGCACTCCAGCCTGGGTAACAAGAGCGAAACTCCGTCTCAAAAAAAAAAAAAAAAAAAAAAAAAAAAGGTGGGTAATAAATTTCTCCGAGCTAAAGGAGCATGTCCTAACCCAATGCAGGGAAACTAAGAACCTTGAAAACAGGTTAAATGATATGCTAACTAGAATAGCCAGCATAGAGAAGAACATAAAATGAATTGATGGAGCTGAAAAACACAGCACCAGAACTTTGTGAAGCATACACAAGTTTCAATAGCAGAATCAATCAAGCAGAAAAAAGGATATCAGAGACTGAAGATCAACTCAATAAAATAAAGGGAGAAGGCAAGTTTAGAGAAAAAAGAATAAAAAAGAGATGAACAAAGCCTCCAAGAAAAATGGAATTATGGGAAAAGACCAAATCTGTATTTGATGGCTGTAACTGAATATGACAGGGAGAATGAAACCAAGTTGAAAACACTCTTCAGGATATTATCCAGGAGAACTTCCCCAACCCAGCAAGGCAGACTCACATTCAAATTCAGGAAATACAGAGAACACCACAAAGGTGTTCCTTGAGAACAGCAACACCAAGGCACATAATCATCAGATTCACCAGGGTTGAAATGAAGAAAAAGATGCTAAGGGAAGCCAGAAAGAAAGGTCAGGTTACCCACAAGGGGAAGCCCATCACACTCAGTGGATCTCTCGACAGAAACCTTACGGCCAGAAGACAGTGGGGTCCAATACTCAACATCCTTAAAGAAAAGGATTTACAACCCAGAATTTCGTATCTAGCTAAACTAAGCTTCATAAACGAAGAAGAAATAAAATTCTTTATGGACAAACAATTGCTGAGAGATTTTGTCACCACCAGGCCTGCCTCACAAGAGCTCCTGAAGGAAGCACTAAACATGGAAAGGAACAAGTACCTGCCACTGAAAAAACATACCAAATTGTAAAGACAATAGACACAATGAAGAAACTGCAACTAATGAGCAAAACAACCAGCTAGCATCAAAATGGCAGGATCAAATTCACAAGTAACAATATTAACCTTAAATGTAAATGGGCTAAATGACATGCCCCGATCAAAAGACACAGACTGGCAAAGACATTAGGAAACAGAGTCTGCAAATGCTTTTGGCAATTGGGAAACAACAAAGCCCAGGAATCAAGTAGGCTACAACAGAAATATCCAAAGGTCAAATGGGAATACTGTGGCTACACATATGTTAAATACTCTGTTACATTTTAATTATTTTAACATTTAAAACATAATTTGTATGGCAATATTAATCTAAATGTTTTTCTTTATCCTAGTTTTTCAGATTTTAAATTTAACCTCTGGTGCATAACATTGACTTATAATATTTACTGTATTCATTAAGCCTCAGGCATAGTTTTTTATATTTGCTGTGTCTGAAACTGTAACGCACCTTACATTTCTTCTTACTGTTAACATACCACTATCAGCACAAAGCCCATTTTATGTTTGGGTTGTCTCTTATTTCTTAATCCCCATCCCATCTGCTTCCTTTCATAGGAAACCATTTGTAATATGTTTGCTATATGTTCTTCACCACAGATATAGTCTTGTAATATATAGTGTGGGTTTTGTGTATTTTCAGTTCCATTAAGGGTTTCGTAAATCCCATCCCTGTCCTACTTTACTCATCTAGCTTTGTTTGGGGACCGATTCATGTCACATTTCTGGTTTATTGTTTCATATTGCTCTAAAGCACCTCATAGTGTGATTTACTGTATTTTACTTATCCATTCTTCTGGAGTTGGATATACAGGTTGCTTTCAACTCCCTATTGCCATATACACCATCTTTGTATAGATCTTTGCAAGAATTTCTCGGGAGTGTGTATACAGGAGAAAAATCCTTGCCTGTACTTTTTAAAAATTGTATTTCTTCCTCAAAGAGTATTGGAAAATTTATTTGACTATGAATATAAACATTTAAAATTATTCTTCCATTATTGAATAAATGGAACTGTGGCAACAAACTACCTCTGAGCATAAAATAAGACAAATGTCTATTTTACTCCTTATGCCAAAATAAATCACAAATGGATAAATATTCAAACATTGAGAAGAAATGAAGTCATATTAATACAGAGAGAAAAAACATGGGAAAAGTGAAAACAAATCTGTCCATTTTTCTGGCTTCCCTATTACCATCCTCCTTCACATTTGCTCATCTCTCTGCAGTTAAGTCTACTCACACAACCACCAGATGATTATTTTTAAAACAACTGACCAATAATACTCTTGCACTGTTACTAAAAATATCAGTTTAAACGTTAACTTGTACTGCAATGTTTCCTGACTACCCAGTCTAAAATACCCTTCCAGGCAATGTCTTCTCACCCTATTAGAATGATCTGCATAGCTTTTATTTTTTGTTATTTTCTTGCTCATTTGTTTGTTGATTTTTTTCCTCATATCTCTCTAAAAATAAAAGCTTAATGAAAATCACAAACTTTGTTATCTTATCTGCCACTGTTTTCACAGGTCCTAGAACGTGCAACGAATATAACAGTGCATTTGCTAAATAAATAAATAAATAAATAAATAAATAAAGGGGTGTGTGTGTGTGTGTGTGTGTGTGTTTGTGTGTGTGTGTGTGTGTTTAGAGAGAGAGAGTTTTGGAACAGGAAACTTTGTAATTTCATCACAGTTTAGAAATATTTCATAAGGGATTGAGTTACATTCTTCTAATACTTGAACATACTTCTCTGACTTCAGTGCAAACCCACAAAGGTAGTATGGGACATTTAAGTATCAAGCTGAAGCCGAACTTATATTTAACGAGCTATCTCAACATGTTGTGCCCTGTAGGCTAATGACTAACCTGTGTTTAATGAGTCATCATTGCCCTGGAGTCAGGAGAAGATTAGGATCAGTATCCTGTTCTACCATATTCTCCTTGGTTCTCAGTTATTTCTTCCATGTTTTGGGGGGAATATTTCTCTACTTTGTTTCTTTATTTTTTTTCTTTCAAAAATAAAAGAATACTTTTTTCTCATTACATGTTACCTGTAATTGCTGATGCTTCTTAATTTTACATTGATTTTCAATGTTTCAATATAAGTAGTAGTTTATGAACAACAAAAAATGCTCTTTAAGCTTCCTGACAGTATTTATACTAATTTGATATGATTGGCCTACTTATTTTCTGTAATAGCCAAGAAAACCGATTAGCTTGTAAAATATACAAGGTGGCCAGGCGCAGTGGCTCATGCCTTGTAATTTCAGCACTTTGGGGCACCCAGACGAGTGAATCACTTGAAGTCAGGTGTTTGAGACCAGCCTAGCCAAATGGTGAAACCTCGTCTCTACTATAAATGCAAAAATTACCTGAAATGGTAGTCCTGCCTGTAGTCCCAGCTACTTCGGATGCTGAGGCAGAAGAATCGCTTGAGCCTGGGAGATGGTGGTTGCAGTGAGAAAAGACAGTGCCAGGGCATTCCAACCTGTGTGATGGAGTGAGACTTCATCTCAAAAAATAAATGAATAATAAAATAAAATATGTAAAGCACTGTATAAATACATATATATTTGTGTGTGTGTGTGTGTGTGTGTGTGTGTGTGTGAGAGTGTGTGTATAATGATGGTTAATTTTATGGATCAACTTGGCTAGGCCATGGTGTCATAGAATCCACTTTTTGATCTAATGTCAGTCTAGATGTTGCTTTGAAAGTAATTTTTTAGATGTTATTAAAATTTAAATCAGATACTTTGAGTAAAGAAAAGTGCCTTCCACAATGTGAGTGAACCTCATCCAATAACTTTATGGCTTTTAGAGGAAAGACTAAGGTCCTCGAAAAAGGAAAGTATTCAGCCTCTAGACTGCCTTCCAATTAGAGCTGCAGCATTAACCCTTGCATGTATCTCCAGCAGCTGACAATGCAAATATCAGATATGCCAACCTGCACAATCCCATAGACCAATTCCTTAAAGTTTCTCTCTCTGTCTCTCCTCTCTTTTTCTGTTTATGTATATACATAGTACTAATAAAATATGAATAGGATGTGTGTGTATATAAACACACATACCTACACACACATATCCTATTGATATCGTTACTCTGGAGAATTCTGACTAATGCATACATATATATAAAAACAGGCAGATAGATACATAAACCATAAACAAATACATACAAAGATACATGGATAGATATAGATAATAAGAAAATATGTGAGTGATAATTTTTTTTTATAAATTTAACTATGTTAGTTGCTAATTTCCAAATTTATATACTAAAATGTAAATAATATGTTTACTAATTTTAATAATTGCATATTAACCTATAAAATAGATTATATTCTAATATTACATTTTTATTGAGAATATATTTCTTACAAAAATTTATATGAGCAAAGTACATTGGTTCCATGTGTATTTATTTTCTACATATAAAATTAAATTTATATTTAAAAGTGTTAAAATTATTATCTATATTTACATTGAAGTTACAACTCTACGAATGATAAATTAATACTTCAGAAGTAATGAAAGAAAGCTCTTAGAAGTCTGAATAGAATTTTGAGCTAAAATTGTGAGGAATTGACATTACCTCAAGTAAAGTATATTATTGATATCTGGCACATCTAATGACCTTCTCCTAAAGAACCTGAGGAGAGAAATGAATTGTTTCTGAAAATTAACTGTAAATTCATTATGTAATGGATTGGCATGGTGCTACAAAGTCACTTCAAAGATGTCACCCAAGACTGTCAGATCCGGCTGTAATCTGATAAACACAGTATTAACAAGTCTGGAGAATGACTGAGTGAATTGAAAGTGGGGGTTCCCTTAGAAGGAAGGTGAAAAGAAGAGGCGTAGAAGCAATATTAGGCAGAGTCTCCAAGCAGATTCTAAGAAGGAGGGAATACTGACATAAAAACACTCCACTGGAACAAACCCAATATTAAATAGGCCACCACTGTGCATGTGGATTCTTTGAACATTATTTGTGTAATACAGCATGCAAATCATAGGCTAACTCATAATCTTGAATACGTATTGAGTTCTCCACTCACAAATACAGTGCATAGCACATTACATAGAATATTTTAGCTAAGCCTCAACCTCAACTAGATGAGATGTGTACTATTGTCTCCTATTGTCTCCATTTAATAAAAATTGTCTCAATTTTATGAAAATTAATTTACCAAAACCGCAAAGCTAATGAATGACAAACTAATAGTCTTAAACCAATGTGTTTGACTTCAGAGTCCATGCTCGATTACTTTGCTAGGTTAATATTTTCCAGATTCAGGTTCTAAATTTAACAATTCCAGTTACAATTTTAATTCAGGTTTACATTTACTTGTTTCAAGAAAATAATGTATGCTTGATGGATAATATACCTTTTTAGACTTTGATGTGGTTCTATTTCTTGTCACAAAATAATAGACCGGCATATAAATAAAATAATATTATAATTTAATATTTGTTTATATTTTATTTCTCAGTAACTTTCCAAAAAAAAATAATAATTTGAGAATAGACTTCTTCTATTTCATCAGAAATTTTGGTTAGCACCATTAATTTAGTACCTACTGTTTTGATTATTAGAAAATGCACTTGGTGAAATAATCTTAACCCTGAAAGTAAAATGCACCAAACCTTACAGAGCAGCGATGAACTCTCTGAGTTCTCATGGGGCAAAACCCAGAATATGGCCCAAGGCAAATTTTCTAATCTTTGTTTCTTGCAGTTCATTCAGAGATGAAAATTGTTTCATCAGCATTATTTTCCAGGGGTAGCTTCTAAAGTGTTAGTTTTATTATCTTGGAAAATAGAATTTCCTCTGGGAACACAAGCTTTTGTAAAATGGTATTTTTTTCACTTTTTAAATTTCAATAATAGAGAAGTACAATAGGCACTTATTTATATCACTTGGGGTAGCAAAAAGACTTGTATGATTAGACTGCCTTCTCCAGTGTTAATTGGTACCACAAAAGTTACCGCGAGCCTCTGAGAGCATACATGACTTTCATTAAGATTATTAAATGGTTAGCCTCCCGACGACTTAGGACACTCGAGGGCGGCAATTAACTATTTGTCTACTGCCGTTTAGGGCAGGAGGTTTGCCAAAGTCAAAGAATCTGGGCTACATAAGAGGAAAATTTTTGCATGGAACAGCTAAGGATAGCCTAATGTGCTCAGGGCTGTTGGCAACTCTTCACCAGAAATGTTTTATTTCTATTGTTCCTTTCTTCTTTTTGCCTAAGTTTTTTGTTATTGTTTTTAATGATACTACAGAAGGGGAAGTGAAACTAAGTAAGTCAATGCAGTTTCGTTTTTTTTAACATATTAACTCAATATTTGTTGAAAGCCTCCAAATCAAAACTTGGTATTAGGTTTTGTAATTTGGTGGAATAGAGGGGCACTGTGCTTGTTCCCTATGCTCACAAGTTACTCTCTAGTTGGTTAAAGTGGCGAAAATTATGCAAATTTTGTCTGTCACTTATTTATGGATACTGCAAACATGGAAGTCTTTTTATGGTTTGGTGTTTGAGTTCTTGAATATTGAATAAAATTTATTATTACTAATTATAAAATTATTTTAATTAGGATTAAATCAAGCTCAATGCCCTTTTCATTCTGAATAGTAAAGTGTTGCAAACACTTTTATTTAGAAGGGCCATTTTTAAAATTAAGAAAAAAACAATTATTTTTAAAAAATCAGAATTATTAACAATTGCAATTTTTGTTGATAATAAAAATACACTTTATCCACTAGTAATGTTGTATTTTCTTAATTCTGCTAATACTATAAACCACATCATTATTACCTAAGTATTAAGTTTTAAATAAAAACTTGTTAGAATTTATAATATAAATATGGTATGAAAATGCACTAAAAAAATGTATATCAATATGTTGCATGCTTCAATATTCATTTCATATGTATTTATAAAATTAACATTTAATAATTTTAGGCAGAATGATAGAAAGACATATATCATCTATATGATATGAGCATATATATCCATAGTTTCTAATATTATCTAATTAACTTTGAAAATAACATTAACTTTTAAGCAATGGTCCATTATTTTAATATTGCATACTAAGTAATTCCAAATAGTTCAACATACATGATTTCTGAAATATTTAAATAATAAACTAAAAAATTTTAAGATTGTTAAAATCATCTGACTTAAACAGAATTAATAAATCTTATTGAGCCATAAATCACCTAAATAATAAAATAGGATTGGTAGTGCATTAGTAAGAGTGTTGTACATATTTTCTTTTCTAAAATAATCACAGTAAAGCAGTTAAAAATCATCATATTTGATAAATTGTAAGAAAAGTTAAATTAACAACCACAGAAAAAGGAAACTATCCTCAGAGTGTCATCAAGGAGAAAAAAAATGTTGATCATTAACGTGAGAATAAACATCACCTCCAACAAAACTAGTACAAATATGCCAGATTTATGGCCAAAATTTTTTCTAAACAAACTATGAAAAATCATACAATTTCATTTGCAATTGACATTTCATGGCCCTATGTATATGCTGGCAGACAATGGGGGAAAACCTTAAAAATCAGAAGCAATCATAAGTACTTTATGACTAAATAAAGACTTTCTAGACATCCCCCAGATCTTGTTTCTCAAAGGAGGTGAAAATTATATTCTTTGTAGAGCCAAGGAATATAAATCACAGTTTGTTCTTGATTCAAACAGAATGAATATCCTTAAGTGAATGACAGAGACAATTTTGTGAAAATGTTTTGGAGAGAATAAATAAAAATAATTAGTTAAAGAAATGGTTATGATTACAATTAGAGATCTTTGTAGTTGTGCTCAGCTAGGCAGTGTTTTTATCTAGTAACAGAAAAACAATTTCTAGGTGGAATCAAGTATAACTTACCCCAACCCTTAGCCAAGAAAGCTTGCAGCCCTAGGAGGCTTCTGATTACTGTTAATGTCTGGACATGCCTAGCGTGTATCACTTTGTTTCTCAGAAGCCTAATCCAATAAAGCTTCTTTTATATGTGGCTTCTGAAACATAGCACTAAACGTCTTAACCTTTTGCAGTATAAAGGTAAAGTCATTAAAGCCATGTGCAGGCTGACATAAGGCCTGGCCTTTATTTAGCTAATCTGGAGATGAATATAGTAAATCACCATCTGGAGCTTTGTGTAAATCCATAAGCAAAATACGTTTCTACAATTTAATTATTTCCAATTTTATTTGTAACCCACCATTTTCATTGCTAACTTCATATGTCTCAGACTGAATGCTTTCTTGTGTTTTTAGAGATTACGACAAATTAAAGTTTTTTGGTTGGAAGAAAAAGGCTTTCTGTTGCTAGGGCACCCTGACGCTGACGGTTTAGTAACAACCTCAGATGGTGTTGTACAGCAAAGGCTGTCAGGATAAGAGAGCAGGAAAGGAGCCTGCTGATGTGAAGAATGAATTAAGTATGATACTTATTGATTCTATGATGATCTTTATAAAAGAGGTAATACAGAATCTATCTTTTTCTAAAGAAGAATTATGGGACTATAATTAAAAAAAAGCCTCAAAAAATTTATACCATTGAAAGGTAGAATAAATGAAATCTCACGTCTCTCTGTGAGTTTATAGGAAGAACAGATACTGAGTACATTCAAATTTTGTCAAATTAAGATTATATTAGTATATCTTGAAGCCACAATCCTACTTGGACATTGACTTTTCTACTATCTTTCTATTTTCAAATTGCTAAATTAAACATAAATTATTTGTATTATATTTGATCCTGCAGTGCGAAACACATATTTAATTAATCTCCTAATGAAAGAAAAGTAATGTTTTATAATGGCAAAATCACACTGTAGAAAAAATACTTTTATTTTCAGTAATAAATTAAATTATATATGTATATGTTTTAATATAATTTGTTGTTTATATAATTCATATATTTGCACATTTTTCATGAATCAAAATGCTAAAATTTTGTTACCTAAAGACAAGTAATTTTATATGTTGACTCATGGAAATGAGTTATTCATGATTGTGCAGTGTAGTCTCCCAAGACAATTTACCCTGAATATAACACAGTATTACGAAGCACACGTCCAACTACATCTGGAAAAGAGTCATTCATCTACTATACTTTGCTTCTTGTTAGACTTACAAGTTTCCTTCTTTTCTCCCTCTCTTACTTTCTCTCCCTTCATTACTTTCTCTTTCTCCCTCTGTTACATTTTCTTCCTTCTTCCTTCCTTTCTTCATTATTCTTTCTCCTGCCTCTCCTATTATTTCGTTCTTTCTTATGGCTTTCCCTTCCCTTCTCTTCCCTATCCCTCTCACTTTCCTTCCTCCTCCCCTTTCCTTTCCTTCCCCCTCCCTGCTTTCTTTCTCTTCTCCTCCCCTCCACTGCCCTACCCACCCCTACCCACCTACTCTCCCCTCCCCTCCCCTCTCCTCCTCCTCCATTCCCCAATGCCCTCCCCTTTCCCTCCCATTCTTCTTCCATTCCCTTCCCTTTCTCCTCCCCCCATTACCTTCCCCTCCCCCTCACCTTCCCCATTACCTTTTCTTCCCACTCTGCTCCTCATACCCTTCCCTTCCCCCTCTACCCCCATATCCTTCCCTTTCCCCTCACCCATTTCTTTCCCTTCCCCCTCTGCTCTCCTCTCCCCTTCCCTGTCTACTACCCTCCTTGTTCCTTTCCCTTCCCTTCCCCTTCCCCTCCCTTCTTCTCCTCTCCTCCATTCCCTTCTCTTCCCCCTTCCCTTTTCCTTCCCTTCCCCTCTCCTCCCCGCTTACCTTCTTCCTTCCCTTTCTCTCCCCTCCTGCTTTCCTCCGCTCCCTTCCCCCTCTTTTTCTATTCCTTCCCCCTCCATACTCCTTCTCTCCCTTTGCTCCCCCTTCTCACCCCTCTCACCTCCTTCCTCCTCTCCACTCCCTTTCCACTTCCATCCCCCTTCTTTTCACTCTTCCCTTTCCCCATCCCTTCTCCTTCCTTTCCCCCTTCCCACCCCTTCCCCATCCTCTTTGCTCCCCTCCCCCTCCCCATATCTCTTTAATTCTTTCTTTCTTTCTTTCTTTCTTTCTTTTGAGGCTGAGTCTCACTCTGTCACACAGGTTGGAGTGCAATGGCACAATCTCAGCTCACTGCAACCTCTGTCTCCTGAGTTCAAGTGATTCTCCTACCTTAGCAGTTCAAGTAGCTGGGATTACAGGTGCCTCCTCCATCATGCCTGCCCAATTTTTTGTATTTTTAGTAGAGAGGGGTTTTCACCATGTTGGCCAGGCTGGTCTTGAACTCCTGCTCTTAAGTTATCCACCCACCTCGGCCTCCCAAACTGCTAGGATTACAGGCATGAGCCACCGTGTCTGGCCCCTTTCCTCCTTACTTTCACTTGACATTTGACAGAATGATAAAAAGAAACAAGACAAAAAATTAACTGCAGACATCTGTGGTAGAAGTATTCAGGCAGAGAAAACAGTCAGTACAAATACCCTAAAGCAGGCGAGAGAAGGCTGGAGTTGAAACTACAATTGGGACTATGACAGAACACCAGGCTACACCTGTAAAGGATAACTCAGAATGCGGATGTCTCTGTTGGCCATTTAATAAACTTTGTTTTTTACTTTAAATCCAATAGAAAATTCATGGAGATTTTGAGCAGAGAAAATATATGACTTAACAAAGGATGACTCTAATTTTATAGTGACTCCAATGAGAGGTGGGTGCAAATGGTAAGACATTAAACCAGATTAGAGGCTATTACATTCATTCAGACACAGGCTAACAGTGGCTTGGATCAAATTGACAGTAATGAAGGTAATGTTGGATTCTGGATATGCCTTTCAACAGAATTTGTTGTGAGGTATGAAAGAAATATATCCCAAATATTTAAAAATTTAAATTTAAGATCTCAAACTATAAGAATCTTAGAAAATAATCTAGGGAACACCACTCTGGACATTAGCCTTGGGAAAGAATTTATGACTTAAGACCTCAAAAGCAATTGCAACAAAACCAAAAATTGACAAGTGGGACCTAATTAAACTAAAGAGCTTCTGCATAGCAAAATAAACCACCAACACTATAAACAAGTACCATACAGAATAGGAGAAAGTATTTGCAAGAAAAAAAAAACACATGACACAGAGATATAAACAGACACTTCTCAAAAGACAACATCCCAGTGGTCAAGAAACATGAAAAAATGCTCAACATCAGAGAAAAACTGATAATCAGAAAAATACACATCAAAACCATAAGATAACCTCATATACCACTTAGAATGGCTATTATTAAAAAGTCAAAAAACAACAGATGTTGATGAGGCTGCTGAGAAAAAAGAATACAAATTTCCGCTGGAAATGTAAATTAGTTCAACCACTGGGGAAAGCAGTGTTGAGATTGCTCTAATAATTTCGAACTATCATTTGAAGCAGCAATCCCATTTCTTGCTATATATCCAAAAGCACATAAATCATTCCACTAAAAAGGCACAAGCACTCACATGTTCATTTCAGCATGATTCACAATAGCAAGTATATAAACTCAACACAGGTGCCCATTGATGGTGGATTGGATAAAGAAAATGTAGTACTTACTCAATATGGAATACTATGAATCTACAAAAAAGAATAAAATCATGTCCTTCGGAGCAGCATAGATGCATCTAGAGGCCATTATCCTAAATGAATTAATGAGAAACAGGAAAACAAATACTTTGTGTTCTCATTTATAAGTGGGAGCTCAATAGTTGGCACTCATGGACATAAAGATGGCAACAATAGATGCTGGATAGTACTAGAGGAGAGAGGGAGAGAGAGAGAGAGAGGCAACGGTTGAAAGATTGTTGGGTTCTTTCAGTGTGTGGGTGATGGGACCATTCTTACACCCATCCTCAGCATCACACAATGTGCTCAGGTAAGAAACCTGCACATGTGCTCCCAAATCTAAAGTAAAAGTTGAAAAAAAAATATATCACAAATCTATCCATTGCATATTATTTTCACTGCTGTCACTCTTGTTGAAACCATGACCATTTATCCCAAGAGTTAATGCAGAAGTCCTTTAATAGATCTTTTTGTTTCTACTCTTCCCCATATCCCTCTCCCCATGTTTATTTTTGGAAGAATAGCCAAAGTGATCCTTTTAAAAATTAAGATATATAGTAGCAAACATCTAACCAAACTTTGCATTATTTTCTATTTCACTTAAAATAACAGACCAGAGTGGTTACTAGGATCTAAAAAGCCTTTCAGGATCTGCTCTTCTGTTACCTCTTTGATTTTATTGAGTACCCTGTTCCAAACACATTGGTTTTCTTGCTGTTTCTCAGAGATAGCAAGGAGGTTAGCTCATAAGCTTCTTTTCTCTTTGTTTCTCTTCTTAGCACACTCTTCTCTCACCTACTTCGACACAGGTAAACTGTCTCACTGCCTCATCTGCAAGTGTATGAGTACTTTTACCTTCTCAAATATACCTACCTTAACCTTTCCACTTAATATTACAACTTGCTATTCTCATTCCAGTCTGCTCCAACCAGCTCCATTTTTGTTTGTCCAGAATATGTCACTGTTGAGATGCTATCTTAACTGCTTATGAATATATGTGTTGTAACTGAGCAAGTCAGAAGGAATGTACCATGCTCTGAGTTCCAAATTAAGAGTCCTTTATTAATTTGCTGATGACTGAAAGACAGCTAATGCTCAAAATTCTCTCGGCCCCAAGGAAAGGGCTTGATTATCTCTTATATCTTGATTTAGGTAGGGGAAGAGGTACCTAGCTGAAGCAGAATTTTACAGAGGCAGAAAAGCAGGTTAGAGGAAGGGGCTGCAGGCACAGGTGGTTTCCATATAATTCAGTGATCAAAAAGAAACAGGGGATGATCAGGCTCCTTCTACACAATGATCAAAGAGAAACTTTTTTCTTCCAATAGCAGGGGGGAGGTATGCCAAGCAGGATGCAGTTACAATGGTTACAAGTGTTAAGAACAGTACCTTCAATGCTTCTAAGTGCAGCATGACCCAGTTATGCACCCAAAGGGGCTGTGGTAGGGAAGGGGAAGCCAGGTTGGAGTTTAGGGCGAAGATGGACTCAGTGATGGTAGCCCAGGGTAGGTTATTACATGTGTCCTGTATTGTTTTCATCCTTCCTTTAGATTGAAATCATTGACTCTAGGGATCTTTGTTTTCTCCATGGTGAACAATTGCATAGGACACTATGTGCCACCCAGTAAGTGCTCAATAGTTTTTTGCTGAATAAGTAAATAAAAGAATAATGACTATAAGTCTTATGACCTGTGACAATGAAGTCAAGTTTTATTTTACAAGTGGGGGAAGAATATAAATAAAGTAGGTTTGGGGTGGAGTGGGAAAGGAGGTCAAGTATTAGCATTTCGCACTTTAAGTTTGAGAGGACTATTCAACATGCAAGCAATGAAGCTATGGAAGTAGATAAATAGTCATGTTTGGAGTTCAGAGAAGGGATTCAAGTTAGAGATATACATTTGGGAATTGTTAATACACAGCTTATTCATAAAGCGATGTGACTAGAGGAGATTTCAGCAAAATTGGGAGGTGTTGGAAATGAAGAGGAATCAGCAGATGAAAGCACAAAGGGATGCTAGGTGAAGCGGGAGAAAAAACAAGAGAGTGATGACTCTGAGGCAGGTGAAGTTAACATTTCAAGAAGGGAAGAATAATCTGTGCCATATACTGCAGACAGATATTTAGAACACTGAACTACAGGCATTTTCAAATATATAACTTGCATATATTCAGCTGAGGAAATGTGAATCATCATTTTGTCACAACAGTCCAAGGAAGTGGGATCCAGTGGGCTACCTCTGGCTTCTCTGTTTTTGGCATCTAGTGGGACTGTCTCTACTTTATACCTCAGTACCTATGAAGTAAGGACAACTCTCAAAATTCTTGGTGAGAGTAAGACCACACATCCTTCTGCATCTCAGTTCCCCATACTTAAAAAGAAAATTATTTTCTTCCCCAACTCTCTTAGCTTGAAAGCAAGGGGAAAAAAAAATTCTTCCTCAAACGTCATTCCCTCTGAATACCTTCTTCTTTATTTATGGATTGAGCTTTTAGAACTATAAACTCTCCCATCTCCAAAACTGCCAGTTGCCATTGAGTATTTAGTTTTCTTTAAATGCCATTAGATAAATTATTAATGAGATAATATTTTAGACCTATTATTAAGGGAATATATGAGACAATTATTATTGCCCCACATAGTCCATTCAAGAGGGTAAAGAAAAAATTACAGTAGTAAAGTTTATTAACGTATCTTTTGGGAAAATTAGCCCACCCTGCCACAGATTTGATATGCTGCACAGACCTATCCTGTGGGGTTTGGGAATATGGATAGCTAAACCTAATTTTTCTTCCTAATATTATTCTCTTTTGAGATCTTTAAAATAGCCACTCATATCTGAAAAAAAATTCTCACTTATTTGTAGGGGATTTTCTTACCCCATGGATCCTGACAACAACAATAATCAGACAATAAGCGACTTCCCCAATATCTTGGTTTTGCCGAGACAATTAAGTATAGTTGAAAACCTGGGCCCTAGAGTCTTAGGACCTCCAGTCAAATCTGGCTCTTCCAGTTACCAATTATGTGACCTTAGGGAACTTATGAATTTTTCATCTGTAAAACTAATATAATAGTAATACTTACATTTGAGGACACTTTAGAGGATCACAATTCAATGCATGTGACACACACACGAGAGAGAGAGAGAGATAGCGAGGGAGAGAGAACAAATGAAAGTTATTTAGCACACGGCTAGTGCTCCACATGTGTTAACTGGTATTACTCAAAATTCATTGACAGAGCGGCACATAACATTGTCAGATGCTTTATGGTTTCATGATACTGTGAGATGAAAATATGTCTCTATGTCTTTTCTGTCTTCATTTAGTCTTTGCTCTTGATATTCTGCAGTTATTGCTTGAACAAAAGCAAAGGCATGGACCGATACACACACAAATGTGACTTTACACACAACAAAAGTAGCCATTTAAAACACGAGGGATGCCATTTGTCTCTTGAGTGTCTCAAACATCACCATTCTTCAGTGGAATCTTTACCTAATCTTTCCAAAAATAATTTCCAAAATAAATAATCTTTTTGTAATCAGAAAAAGTTCAAATTCTCAAAATGAAGAAAATACTTTAAATAACAACACTATAAAAATTAAAACAATAGACTCTTCTCTCATTTAAAGTACTAAAATATTTAAGTATGAATATTTCAATTCTCAGAGCAACTCATTGCAGACATTTCTGTTTTATAGCTCTTGAAACTTTATTCCCTGCAGCCTGCCTACTAGCAATTTTAATTCCTTCCATCCCTGGGGATCTCCTCTTTGACACTGTTAATCTCTTGAGTTAGTTATCTTTGCCTCCTCTTTCTTAAAACTTGAAAGATTAGTGCCCCTTTTTCTCATTATCTGCTTACTTTTTCATTTCTTTCAGTCTCTCTTATGCTTCCACAATCCCCCTGAAATAACTTTCTTGATGGTGACCAGTAACCTCCTTATTACTACTTCAAAAGGCCTCATAATTCTTTTTCTAACATCTAGGATTAAATTTCAGCTCTATCTTTTACTAGTTGTATGACCTTTGTCAACCCATTAAAATTATATGAATCTCAGATTTTTACTTCTCAGATGGGTTGTAAAGAGAAGACTCAAACATTTCTGAAAGCACCGAATAGAATAAACGGGATTTTTCTTTCTAACTTTGTCCCTTCTGTCTTCCTTTTGCCTGTTTAAATCTTTTCACTCCGGCCTCATCCCTGAAAATTTTGGTTTGTGCCCTACGATACTACACTCCGTTACTCCTGGGTCTTTCTTTCGCTGATCCAGCCCTGAGCTCCTGGCTTCAAAGTGCGGAGGACTGACATTTGATGATACTGACTTGGCCCTCAGTTCTTCCCAGTCTCTCTCTCTCTCTCGTCAACCTATTTTATGTTTGTGAAAAATCTAGGCTTCTAATTTCAAATACATAGCTCTAATGAACCTTTTTTTTCTTACTTTTTAGTAGAGATGAGGTTTCGCCATGCTGACCAGACTGACTCAAGTGATCCTCCTGCCTTGTCCTTCCAAATGTTGGAAATACAGACATAAGCCACCACATCCAGCCTCTATGAACACTTTTATCTTTGTTAAAAACATCAATTCTTTCTTTATTTTCTAAGTACCTACTCACAGGCTCTCATCATGTTTCTGGTTTCAGTCATCTTGCATGACTGTAGGCGTAAAAATGACCAAGAAGGTCATTTGATCAATGCTACCTACTGTGGAGCTTTATTCTGCACTGGTTATTTTTCCAGTACCTGAACTTTAAATCAATTCCACATTAAAAGAATAGCACTGATGAGTCAGAGCTTCCCACATCAAAAACTTCTGTTGGCCTGTGCAAACTAATACTAGGGGTTATATAGCTTAATTACACGCTCACTGCTTATGTTAGTTTGTTTAAGATGCTGTAACAAAATACCATATACTGGGTAGCTTATAAACAACAGAAATGTATTTCTTGCAGTTCCAGAGAGAGAAAAGTCTCCAAGATCAAGGCTCCAGCAGATTCACCATCTGGTGATGGCTGTTTCCTGCTTCAAAGAAAGTGCCTTTTTGATGTGTTCACACATTCACACACAGAGGAAGGGGAGAACCCTAGTCTCTTTAGCTCCTTATAAGACCACTAATGGTATTCATGAGGACTCTGCCCTTATGACCTAATTACTTCCCCAGGACTCTATCTTAATATTTTGGGGGTTAGAATTTCAACATATACATTTGGGTGGTGGGGCATAAATATTCAGACCCTAGCAATGCCTTTTGTTCTATTAAATAATATACAAACAGTATAATATTTATGGACAAATGGAAACTCAAGAAGTGAGTATTTTCTCCTATTCAAATGAATGTCAGGAAAATTAAGCAGAATGTGTAAAGATCACAGAACTTTTGATTCATTCTCAGAAACTTCAAATCTGTATACTTCCTACAGAATTATATCACTTCCAAGACAAAGTAGAACAGACCAATTTGTATCACATTCTGGAAAAGACAAAACTGTAAAAACAGAAAATAGAGGGGTTAACTACAAGCAGATAAGGGAAACTTTTTGAAGTCTTGGAAATGCTCTCTCTCTAGATTGTGGTGGAAATGCTGTCTGTCTAGATTGCGGTTATGCAACTACATATGTTTGTCAAAACTCGTATAATTATACGCTAAAGATAATACATTTTTCTGGATATTAATTATACCTTGATGAATATTTTTTAAAACTGCCTGAAACATCATTGTATTAGTGAGGGTTCTCCAGAGAAAGAGAACCCATAATAGGATATCTCTTTCTCCTCTCTGTCTCTCCCTCTCTCTCTATATATATATATATGCAGATATATATGTATGTATATAATATATGTAAACATGGTATACACACATGCACACATAAATATACACACACTCAGCATATACACACACATACACATACATATATGGTATGCTGCTATATAGATAGTATGTGTTATATATGTGATGTAGATATAAATATATATATATATACACACACACACACACACACAGAGGCACATACAGACACACACAGAGTGTAAAAAACATACTGTAAACAGTTTTTTTCCTGTTTTCTCACTTGACAGTAACAGTCAACACAGAAGACTTCTGTGACCAAATGTGTAGAGGTTTCTTCACCACCAAGCAAACACTCAGTTCTGTGGTGGACACCAACTGGGTGATCTCCAATTCAATTCTGACACTATCTACCTGAAGACGGAATCAGATCCCACAGGTTGAGAGTTCAGTTTCACAAAAGTACCCCCACTCTCCTCCCCATTTGACACACAGATAACAAGTCTGGGCCTACAGATCTTCTGATCGATAAGCTTCAAGATGGGATTCTCACAACACTCTCTTTGACTTCCATTACTTTGCTATAATGGCTGACAGAGCTCAGGGAAACATTTACGTTTATCAGTTTATTATGAAGGATATTACAAAGGATACAGATAAAGAAATGCATAGGGTAAGGTATCAGGAAATAGGTGAAGAGCTTTCACACCTCACTCAGTGAACCACCCTCCAGAAACTGCCACATGTTCAGCTGTCCAGAAACTCTCCAAACCCAAGTTTTGGAGTTTTACGGAAGCTTTATCACATAAGCATGATTGACAATCATGTAGAAATGTGATTGGAAAAAAGAGGTATTATCTAATACTAATAGACCATGTGGGGAAACTGAGCAAGGCCTGTCTGTTCAGATTCGTCTTGGCCTCTCTGTGCAGCATTCATTCTTCCAGGGTATGGGGCAGGATGCCTTCTGAGATGAGAATCTTATGACCCATAATCATAAAGGTGGGGGAAGATTGGATTCCTGCCTTTGGCAGGTGAAAGTGAGTCAGGATAGGATCAGAGAAAGATACCCTGTTTTTTGAGGCTGCTTTTCAGGCCTAAAGCTCTGCAACATTATAACAAAAAATTGTTACAAGAGGTATGGGAGTCATGAACCAGGAACATGAATGAAAACATACATATATATGTAATGCATATATGGAGGTGGGTTTATTATAAGGAATTGGCTTACGCAATTATGGAGACCAGTAAGTCCCAAGTCTTACAGGGTGTTTCCGCAAAAAAAAAAAAAAAAAAAACCCTGTGGACCCAGGAGTTAGTTCCTGTGTTAGTTCCAGTCTGAAATAGTTCCAGTCAAAGGCCCGAGGACCAGGATAATTAATGGTGTAGTTCCAGTTTAAAAACAAACAGGTTGGAAGCTTAGGAAGGGAGATGTTTCACTTTGAGTCTGAAGGCAGGAAAAAGCCAATGTCTCTGTAAAAAGGAATAAGGCAGGAGGAAATAGTTCTTACTTGTAGGAGGGTCAGCCCTTTTGTTCTATTTAGTCATTCAACTGATTGGATGTGAGCCACTCACATTAGGAATGGTCATCTACTTAGTTTATGGATTTTAATGTTAATCTAATCCAAAACTATTATCATAGAAACATCTCCAATAATGATTGAACAATTCTCAGGGAACCCTGTGGTCTGGTCAAGTTGAAATAAAATAAAATGTAACAATACTCATAACCCTTAATATTAACCATCCAAAACATTAATATTTTTGACACAGTATCTGTAACACTTTGCTTGTTAAAATACTCAAACTGTATTTGTTTCATTGAGCTGGTGATGTCATTTCCCCCAAAGATACCTTGCTTATTGGGTCATGCTTTTACTTTCTCTTTCATAAAATTACACTGTCTGCTGATATGGTTTGGCAGGACTAAAAAAGACCAAGGTACAGCTTGGTCTGTTGCTTCAGAGTGGAAACCCCAAGCCTTGGCAGCTTCCATGTGGTATTGAGCTTGCTGGTGTAAATAAGTCAAGAATTGAGAATTGGTATTCTCTGCCAAGATTTCAGACGAGGTACGAAAACGCCAGGATGCCCAGGTAGAAATTTGCATCAGGGGCTGCGTCCTCACGGAGAACCTCTGGTGGGGCAGTGGAGAGAGGAAACGTGAGGTCAGAGCCCCCGCAGAGTCCCTATTGGAGTACCACCTAGCAGAGTTGTCAGAAGAAGGCCACCATCCTCCAAACCACAGAAGGGTAGATCTGCTGACAGCTTTCACTGTGTGCCTGAAAAAGATGAACAATCAATGCCAACCCATGAAAGCAGCTAAGAAGAGATACATACCCTGCAAAAGTCACAAGGGTGGAGCTGCCCAAGGCTGTGGGAGCCCACCTCTTGCATCAGCATAACCTGGAAGTAAGACATGGTATTAAAGGAGATCATTTTGGAGCTCTAAGATTTAACTACACTGCTGGTTTTCATACTTGAATGGGGCCTGTAGCACTGTTTTTGGCCAATTTCCCTCATTTGGAATGGCTGTATTTACCAAATGCATATACCACCACTGAATCTAGGAAGTATCTAACTTGCTTTTGATTTTTCAGGCTCATAGGCAGAAGGGACTTGCTTTGTTTCAGGTGAAACTTTGGACTGGGGACTTTTGAGTTAATGCTGAAATGAGTTAAGATCTTGGAGGACTGTTGGGAAGAGATGATTTGTTTGAAATGTGAGGACATGAGATTTGAGAGGAGGCTGGGGTGCAATGATATGGTTTGGTTGTGTCCCCACTCAAAACTAATCTTGAATTCCCAGGTGTTGTGGGAGGAATCTGGGAGGAGGTAATTGATCTGCATGGGGGCAAGTCTTTTTCATACTGTTCTAGTGATAGTGAGTAAGTCTCACAAAATTTGATGGTTTTAAAAAGGGGAGTTTCCCTGCACAAGCCCGCGTCTCTTGTCTGCCACCATGTGAGATGTGCCTTTTACTACACCATGATTGTGATATCTCCCTAGCCACATGGAACTGTAAGTTCATTAACCTCTTTCTTTTGTAAATTCCACAGTCTAAGATATGACTTTATTGGCAGCATGAAAACCAACTAATACATTTGCAAAGCCACCCTTTTTTTAATCAAATTTTACATTTTCAAGATCTAGATTTAGATTTACTGACTTAGACATTTGAAAGTAACATGATTTATTATTAATATATTAATAATCATGGCATTAAGAAAATAATTTAATAAAAATGCTAGGATTAATTAAACCTCTCATTAACATCAGAAATAACTTGAAAATTTTAAGTGTATTAAAAAGAAAAGCATTAATCAAAATGGTGAAGATAAAAGAAAAAGAAGGAGGACAAATAGAATATTTTTGAGTACCTGATATTGTCATGCCTAATGTTAGCATTTTCACATGATATACAACTGTATTCTCACAATAGCAACTTTACAAAGTAAGTATAATTATGCACCACATAATAAAATTTTGGTCAACAATAATCTGCATATATGTATGGTGATCTCATAAGTTTATAATGGAGCTAAAAATTTAAATTACCTAGTGGCATCTTGGTGATTTTGATTCTGTGTAAGCCTAGATTAACGTGTGTGTTTCTGTCTTAGTTTTTATCAAAAAATTAAAAAGTAAAAATATATTTAAAAATTAATATTAGAAAACACATATAGAATAAGTATATATGGAAATAAAACAATAGCTGTACAATGTGTGTTTTGAGTCTTTATTTATTACCAGAGTTAAAAAGTTAAAGAAGAATTTAAAAACTTACAAAGTAAAAATGTTACAGTAAGTTGAGGTTAATTTATTAGAGAAAAAATATTTTAAAATATATTTAGTATAGTATAAGTATACAGTGTTGATAAAGTCTACAGTAGTGTACAATAATGTCGTAGGCCTTCACATTCACTCACCACTTATTCACTGATTCACCCAGAGCAACTGCCAGTCCTATCAGTGCCATTTATGTTAAGTGCCCTATACAGTTGTACTGTATTTTATCTTTTATGCAATATTTTCAGTGTACTTTTTCATTTCTAGGTATTGTAGGTACACAAATACTTTAGCGTTGTGTTATAATTGCCTACAATATTCATTACAGTAGCAGGCTGTACAGTTTTGTATTTATCAGATTCATATACATGCTATTAAAATTGTGATTGTTACACTGATATGGTTTGGTTCTGTGTCTCCACCCAAATCTCATTTCAAATTGTAATCCCAAAAATCCCCAAGTGTAGAGGGAGGAACCTGGTGGGAGGTGGTTGGATCATGGGGTGGTTTCCACTGTACTATTCCTGTGATACCAAATGAGTTCTCACGAAATCTGATGGTTTTACGTGTTTGACAGTTCCTCCTTCTCACGCACACTCTCTCTTTTTGTCTCTTTCTCTCTCATTCTCAGTGTCTCTTTCTCTCTCATTCTCAGTGTCTCTTTTTCTCTCTCCTGCCACCATGTAAGATATGCCTGCTTCCCCTTCTGCCCTGATTGTAAGTTTCCTGAGGCCTCCCTAGCCATGTAGAACTGTGTCAATTAAACTTCTTTCCTTTATTAATTACCCAGTCTTGGGCATTTCTTTACAACAGCGTGAGAACAGACGAATACATATACCAATACTAAACATGAATTTACATTGTGGGTTAGAGGTAAATAAAATTCATCTAAAATTAATTGCCTGTCAAATAAATGGGTAAACTTCAGAGGACATAGTTTTTATAATCCTCATGTAGAAAACTGAGGGCTGTTTTAACAAGTGTACATTTTGGCATTTCCAGTAAAAAGGTTGTGACATCTTAACCTGAGCATCCTTTCAGAGAAACTGAATGCCAGGGCAATGTACCTAATAAAGCTTTACTAAAGCTTCCACGCTGCCAAAAAAAAAGGAACTATTTTACTTACTAAAGGAGAGTTAGAGATTAGTAATTAATGCAATGATTTCAATTAAAATTAAGCTAAAGATGAAGTTTTAATAAATACAGTCTAAAAAACTGATTGATCAAGTTTCAGTAATTGCAAATTGCACCTTGATTTTTATTAATACTATATTCCACTACAGAATTCCATACTCAAATTCCAGTATGATTTTTATAAAGAAGTTAACTGTATGCATGTCCTATAAAATATTAAGAATATATTTTTATTGTATTTAGGCAAAGTATATAGTGTTATCCATATTTTTAAAAACATATGGTGTTCAATGCTTAAGGTGGCTCTGACATTGAAAATGAGTATTATTCATTTATATTGTTACATTCATATTTTGGTTTGGGCATAACAAATGATAAGCATACAACTGCAGCAACAAAAACTAATTTTTTAACAACCTCTGTATTACTTGGGGTTACATACAAATAACATCAATCATAAATGAATGATTTTTTGCTGATTTAGAATTCACTGCTGCTTTTGTCATATGCAAATTTGGACCTAGCTTTTTATTTCAAAAACTAATACTGAAATCAGAGTTATTTGCATCTTTTATTTGAAATTGTGAATCAATTGCTTACCTGTGAGAATAATTTTTTTAAAAAGGTTTAGAAAATTTTCACACAGGATACAATACAGATATTTGTATAAGAATGGTTATTAAGCAGACAGATGAATGAACATTTCAAGTGAAATCATTTGATAAAGCCTTTTAAAGTAGACAATATTTGAAAGGTTTGTTTGAAATTTCAATGGAATTTACACACACACACACATACACACACACAGAACACACACATACTTCTATGATATAGTTTCCTAGTTTAATTATTTTCATGCTTTTTGTTAAGATAACTTTAGAAAGATATTTGGTTTTCCATTACTCTCTCCCTACACACAGGAATTGCTATAGCCAGTAGTCATAATGATTAAACTTCAACAAAGATAAAACTGTATTATTCTTAGAACTAGGTGTCTAACAGTAGACACTAATCTTAGTATAGTACATTACATATATTTAGTTGGAAACAAAATGTCAACTGCCTCTGGGTACTAAGTTTCTTCAACTTATTGCTATAAGCCTCTTTTTTTGTTTTATAATTATTACTCTTTTTTAAAATTTAACTTTTAATTTCAGGCATATAAAGGCATGTTTGTTACATCGGTAACCTTGTGTCATGGGGTTTGTTGCATAGATTATTTCATCACCCAGGTATTAAGCCTAGTGCTCACTATTTTTCTTAATCCTCTCCCTCCTCCCACCCTCAACCCAATGATCAGCCCCAGGGTATGTTAGTCCCCTGTATGTATCCAAGTGTTGTCATCATTTAGCTTGCACCTATAAATGAGAACATGCGGTATCTGGTTTTCAGTTGCTACATTAGTATACTAAGAATAATGGGCTCCAGATAATCCCTGTCCCTGCAAAGGACATGGTGATCTTCTTTTTATGGCTGCATAGTATTCCATTGTAAATATGTACCACATTTTCTTTATCCAGTCTATCATTGATGGGCATTTAGACTGATTCCACGTTTTTGGTAGTGTGACCAGTGCTACAAAACATATGCATTTGTGTGTCTTCATGATAGAATGATTTATATTCCTTTGGGTATATATTCAGTAATGGGATTGCTGGGTCGAATGGTATTTCTGTCTTTAGATCTTTAAGGCATCGCTACACTGTCTTCCACGATGGTTGAACACTCCCACCAACAGTGTATAAAGGTTACTTTTTCTCTGTAATCTCTCTTTTATTATTCTTCTTTTTTTAATTTAATCTTTATTTTAATTTAAATACCTGTATTTTATCTGTCTTTTTTGACTTTATAATAATAGCCATTCTGACTGCTATGAGACGGTATCCCTCTTCTTTATTAGTTTATTAAGACAACATGAACCTTCATATATTGAAATAACAAGTATATTCCATAACGTATTCTAGGATTATTGGGAGTGCACTACTATGATTCCTTATGCCTCTTTCTAGCAATAATTCCCAGCCCCAGCCTTTCACTTCCACCAAATTCTACATCTCCACTCTTGACTCCTATTGGTGCTACATTTCCAGACAACACGGATCAGCAATAGATGTTATCCCAATTCCTAACTTTTCAAAATATTGTTAAAACGAGGCTGTGGTATGTGTGGAAAATTTTACTGATGATTTAAGGTAAATGATGAAAACTGATAGCATTGTACTATATAAACAGTAACTCAACCTGAATATTAGTCATTATTAAACTATACTTAATTAACCATTTGTTACCATGAAATATTTTTTACTGACTCCTCTTTCTATCAACTGCACTTGAAGCAACTGCTCGTTTCCTGCTTTGCCCCTTACCATATTTTTTAATTGTTCATAGATTATAAATTATTTAAAAAATAATAATAATTTCATTTTATTTACTCTCATGTAACTTAATTGCCTATTAGTATCTTCTACTTTCGTTGGCAAACATGACTTTTCTTTTTTCTATTTTTCTTTCTCACTTTTTCTTAATATTTTTATTAATTATATCAATTTCCTGGATAATATCAGTGAGTTGAGTTTGTCATAAATAGTATTCTGCCTATTATTTATATAATAAAATTTTTTGAGCCTCATTAAATTTAATTCACTAAAAGCTAAGTGGTCTTTCTAGATTTAAATTTTGAAAAGTTAGTATTCAAGTTAATAATGTTAAATATTTGATCTTAACTATCCCAGATTCTCAAGTTTTGAGAATGACTTCACTGAGGAGATCATATGTTTTCTCATTCAGGTAATGATGATTAAGGTTGCATTTAGTAAAATTTACTTAACAGAGATAATACTTTAATGTATGCTATGTGTGACACTTTCTACAAGTATAATAAGATTGCATGTAAAATGTAAATGCTCTGAATTAAATATTGATCAAAGTATATTTCTATATAAACGATAAAATAAAGGTAAATTAAACTTTACATTTATTCACAAAAATATCTTATTTTTAAAAATCATTGAAAAACTTTGTTTTATTGGGTCACATTATAACGTAAAGTATTGAATCACAGATATCTTGGTGTTCATAACCATCAACAACTGTTAAAGCTCATTACTCCAGTAATAATGTAATAATTACTCTGTTAAAAGTATTTTCAGGGCCAGGAGCGGTGGCCCACGCCTATAATCACAGGACTTTGGGAGGCCGAGGCAGGTCGATCACAAAGTTAAGAGATCGAGACCATCCTGGTCAACATGGTGAAATCCCTTTTCTACTAAAAATACAAAAATTAGCTGGGCATGGTGGTGCATGCCTGTAGTCTCAGCTACTCAGGAGGCTGAGGCAGGAGAACTACTTGAACCCAGGAGGAAGAGGCTGTGGTGAGTCGAGATTGTACCATTGTACTCCCTCCTGGGTAACAAGAGTGAAACTCCATCTTAAAAAAAAAAAAAAAAAAAAAGCATTTTCAGGTTGGGTGTGGTAGCTCATGCCTGTAATCCCAGCACTTTGGGAGGCCGAGGCAAACAGATCACCTGAGGTCAGGAGTTCAAGACCAGCCTGGTCTACATGATGAAATTCCATCTCTACTAAAAATACAAAAAGTAGCTGGGTGTGGTGGCACATGCCTGTAGTCCCAGCTACTAGGGAGGCTGAGGCAGGAGAATCGCTTGAACTTGGGAGGTGGAGTAAGCTGATAAAAAAGAAAAGTATGTTTACTTATTAACAGGAGTACAACTAAAATGATCTGTCTATTTTCACTGGAACAGGTTTTTTTTTAAATGAGAAATATGTGTTAAATAAAATTTTAGGTTCATTTGGACTCTAGTCAGAATGTATTTATTTGGGATTTCCCAGCCATGCAAATACAAACCATATTCATAAGATTCTCAGGAAATTTTTAACTTTTACTTCGGATACTTCTTTCTACCAAAAATAAAGAAAACTTGTATCCTTTGTGTTAAAAATTATGAGTTTTATATTTTCCTATTGTGGCAGGAATGCATGAATTACATAGATAGTTGTGTAATCTTTTGGAAAAATATAGATTCTCTACTAAGAAAAATATACAAACATAAACAGAAAAGTTAAAGATAATTTAATTCGATGATAATCTTGAGAACATGATTACGCTTCTTAAGTGAGTGCTGTTTACCTGTGAACTCATCCTTCATCTTCTTTTGTGATTCATTTTAATCACACAAAGCCATCTCCCTGTTGTTGTCCTTGAGTCAGCCTTTAGGTTGTTCCTAGTTATACTTTCCCCTCCTGAGGCACATGCATTCCAAGCAACTCTTCACGCTCCACATCTCTTTCTCTCTTTGCCTACATTAAAGCTAACACAACAGGCCTTAGATAAACAAAGCTTAACTTATGTGAAACTAATCAATTATAGAAAAGTTTTTTTCATGGCCAGATATATGTATTTGTGCCTAAGGGAAATCTTTATTATTGGAATTCTTACTACATTTTAATTTTAACCAAACATGCAACAAATTTGTCAAGTCTGGCAAAATAACAGCCTTGAGAAATGTAATAGTGATAAGAGAATACCATTGCTATGTTCTTTCAACTTTCTCATCTATGTATACATATAAATATTTAATTTTATCTTATCAGGAAAAGTTCAGTTAAAATTATTTTAGTCTATTTTGATGATTTTCAATGATATCATCAATTTTTGCTTTAATAGATAATCTGATTGTATAGTAAATATTGTTTAAACATCAGAACACAAATTGTTTAAGGTAGAAACATTTACACAAGTTGTTTCCATTACAATTTAATTCAAAAAGTTTCTCAGAACAAAGTTAAATTAACACACCATTTTTAGAGGAAGAATAGCCTAAATATATGCCTAATTTTAGCTTTAAGCAGGTTCTTCTGCTCTTGTCATAGATTCAGAAATTGAATTGTATTTGTCACTGTCATGCAGATGTGATGTACATTTATTTTTCTACTCATCAGTGATATATATAGGATAAATCACTGGGGCTACTGAAATGTCTGTTAGATTTTAAATCACTGGTGTCAGCTGCCAAGTCATCTCACTTAACTCAAAAGGAAAAACTCTGGGTGCTGACTTTTTTGTGTGTATGTTTGTTTCTTTAGCTAGTAGCAACTAATCCCAACTGCCTGTATGTCCAAGGTTAGGAATACTACTGAAGGCTTTGATTCTTTTCTGTAAGGCACTGAGATTCATTAACTCATTATCACTTAGGCTTTACATTACAACTATGCATTCTTTCATTTCTTTAACTTAAAATGTTAAAGCCTGTAAGTCTCTCTCAAAACCCAAATTAATGTAATTTTTGTCTACCAGCTGAATAGGCCAAACATATAACTTCAATTTGGCTCAAACTAGTTGATAGAATTCATGTTAAGTTAAAATAATGAGCATAAATTTCACAATTTCCCCATTGACTACTTGTTGGACAAATGCATTGATTTAAAATTATTCTAATTTCTTAGAGACACTTTACGCCCAGACTAAAATTATTTATATACTGCACTTCCAATATGCTTTGGTGTACATTGACATTTAAAGACATAAATCTTTTAAAGCCTTACTCATAAGTTGCACATATGTATACTGTCCAGGCACTTCTCTTTTAAAATCAATTTATCCTGGTTTTCATTTCTTCAGATATTTTAAATTTAGTTTTTAATGATTCTTAGAACATTTTTTGTCTTATTGAAAACAATAAAGACTTCTGAATTTTGACTTTTTCTCTAGAAATTTTAGACATTAATTTTTGATTACAATGATGATGTATTTGAAGGCATATTTTACACACCCACATACCCAAATGCACACACACACACTCACTTTTTTCTTTTCTTTAGATTATGTTAAACTCCACAACAAAATTGCATTTTATCAACTATCTGTTAATTATGCAATAGCTTAAAACTGCTATGCCAAAGCAAAAATTGCCTTAGGCAAAATTAAAGTGCTCAGGAAGACTTTAGGTTATTTAAATACGAAAGGGACACCAGAATACAGTTTGAATTCAGTTCTCCTATAACTAAAGAAAGGAGGAGTTGTAATTGCTGGTGTAAATAGTGTGAAAGACTTGAGAATTTTGAAGGGGGATCAAAGGGCTGTGTGGAAGGCATTGAGGTACTCCTGAGTTTGCAAATGATTTTCTCTGTGATTAGGGCATGTGTGTTCATTAATTGGTGCCACTAGAAATTAGACTTTTACCCTCCTTCAGAAACTGGGAAATAGGACACAATTTTCCTTGATGATTTCAAAGGGATGACTTTCAGGTCTGATAGCAAGACATTCCTGGGTCATAAAACTGGCAAAAGGCTTTTAAGAAGATTTACTCTCAAAGACGTAGAGAAATAATTTATAGTTACAAGTTTTCTAGAGTAAATGCTCAAAGATAAAGGACATCAAGGCCTAGAGTCAGAAAGAAATCCTTTTGAAGTTTAGTCAACTTAAAGGGAATCTTAAAGTTGCCTTGGACAGATAGAAAAAGAAGATTGTGATGGAATTAATCTTTATTTTATATTTTTGAGTAACCATTTCTCAGGTATAGAATTTTCAACTATGTCATATAACTACTTTGACTTAACCAATAACACATGAATTTCACAAAGCAGAACTTAATTTGCTTCATCATACATTTAAAATACCTAGAATAATCTGACACATAATTAGTTTTCAATAAATGTCTGTTGAATAAATGAATTAAATAGAAATTTTTTATTATACTTTATGTTCTGGGATACATATGCGAAACGTGCAGGTTTGTTACATAGTTACATATGTGCCATGGTGGTTTGCTGCACCCATCAACACATCATCTACATTAGGTATTTCTCATAGTGCTATCCCTCCCCTAGCTCCCGTCCTGAGACAGGCCCCAGTGTGTGATGTTCCCTTTCCTGTGTCCCTGTGTTCTCATTGTTCAACACACACTTATGAGTGAGAACATGCGGTGTTTGGTTTTCTGTTTTTGTGTCAGTTTGCTGAGAATGATGGTTTCCAGCTTCAACAATGTCCCTGCAAGAGCACTCCATAGTATTCCATGATGTATATATGCCACATTTTCTTGATCCAGTCTATCACTGATGAGCATTTGGACTGGTCCCAAGTCCTTGCTATTGTGAATAGTGCTGCAATGAACATACCTGTGCGTGTGTCTTCATGGTAGAATGATTTATAATCCTTTGGGTATATATCCAGTAATGGGATTGCTAGGTCAAATGTTATTGCTGGTTCTAGATCCTTGAGGAATTGCCCCACTGTCTTCCACAATGGTTGAACTAATTTGCACTCCCACCAACAGTGTAAAAGCATTCCTATTTCTCTGCTTTCTCTCCAGCATCTGTTATTTCCTGACATTTTACTAATTGCCATTCAAACTGGCATGAGATGGTATCTCATTGAGGTTTTGATTTGCATTTCTCTAATGACCAGTGATGATGAGCTTTCTTTCTTACGTTTTTTGGTCTCATAAATATCTTCTTTTGAGAAATATTTGCTCATATCTTTTGCCCACTTTATGATATTTTCTTGTGAATTTATTTAAATTCTTTATTGATTCTGGATATTAGCCCATTGTCAGATGGATAGATTGCAAACATTTTTTCCCATTCTGTAGATTGCACGTTCCCTCTGATGATAGTTTCTTTTGCCGTGCAGAAGCTCTTTAGTTTAATTACATCCCATTTGTCAATTTTGGCTTTTGTTGCCATTGCTTTTGGTGTTTTAGTCATGAAGTCTTTGCCCATGCCTATGTCCTGAATGGTGTTGCCTAGGTTTTCTTCTAGGGTTTTTATGGTTTTAGGTCTTACAGTTAAGTCTTTAATCCATCTTGAGTTAATTTTTGTATAAGGTATAAGGAAGGAGTCCAGTTTCAGGTTTCTCCCTGTGGCTAGAAACAATTATATTCCCAATATTTTTATAAGTAAAAGAAACATCAAATTTTGCAATTCTTCTCTGAGAGATAATATAGACATTCAAGGTAATTTCTACCACTAACACATGACCTTCATACTAAATAATCAAGCAAGATAAAGGCATTCAAAAATAGAAGAGTGACAAGACAAACAGGGCGTATTGCAGAATTAGTGAATAATATTGAACGTCAAAGTACTTTATCAGAGCTCTAAAATAGGCTTATTTTTCTTCTCCATTTCAATTTTTCCTTTTTCTATTTTCCACCAGACAAGAAGAATTGTATCTTTAAAACAGAATGCTGGGTCATATCATCTCCCTGATTAAAACCCTTGAGACATACACACACACACACACACACGCACGCACGCACGCACACACACACACACACACAGAGCAAGATATTAATCTAAGCACTTCATATTCGTTAACTCAACTATTCCTCAAAGCAAGCCTATGAAGTCAATACTTATTATTACCATATGTACAGGTGAGAAATCTGAGGTACAGAAAAGAAAAATAACTTCCCCAAAGTTCAGACATCTAGTAATTGTTGGAAGCTAGTTCTGTTCACCAAGTCTGGTTTCCGTCCATGACCTTAACCCCTCTTGAAGCGGAAACTAATATCCCCATCTTGGCCTACACAGCTCCCTATGACCTAGCCCCTGCCTATATTTCCACTTGCATCTCATTCAGTTCATATTCTTTTCAAGTGTGCTCCAGCCACTCTGGATTCCTCATCCTACTACATAAAGAGCTTAATGCTCTTCAACAACCGTTCTGCTCTGTACGTGTTTTGGGGGGGTTTCTCATTCATCAGGTCTCAGCCTAAATATCACTTCCCTTATCTGAAGATAGAGCCGAGGTTTAAAAAAATCAATAAATATTTTCTAATATAGCATAGTAGCATCTAGACTTAGTTTAGTTCAAATTCAACCTCCAAAATGGTGGGGTTGAGAAAAGTAAACTGAGAATATTTCACATCCTCAAAATCTCTTAGTTTCCATTGTACTTAGATTGAGTTTAGCAGCTTCACAGTAGCTGCAGGCCTCCTACCACTGATGCGGGCACTACCAAGGACGAAAGCCACATTGATATGACCCTGATGCCACCAAGGCAAAGCTTCTCCAGGGCTGCTATTCTCACTTACGCTATTGATTCACTATTGCTGTCTCATGTATCAGTGCCTGCAGTGCTGTCTTAAGGATTCACTACTTGGGCCCAATTTATCTGCAGCTTTAATATTCCCACTCTCCCTCCCTTGTCAGTGAAACAGCAGCTGCTTTTACTCTTTTGTACTCTGGACCATATAAAAAAAATCTTCTCAATCAGTTAAATAATTCAAGCCAGACAATATCTCACTGTAGCCCAAGGTTGTTTTTGTAGATCTTTTTGTTCTCCTTCTTCAGAAGGATTGACAGGAAGCAAATTGATCCTCTTGCTTCCCCCCTCCCACCCCGTGGAGTAAAGCTGAGTGAGTTCTCCAAAGGGAGGCTCAGCCTGGGGATGGCATACCCACTGCTGGATACCTGTCTTCCCACCGCTTTGTCTGGATGGCTCCTTAATACAGAGTGTGACAAGTTTAAAATATTTTCCTTACCGTCTCTCTTAAAATCGTTTGTTGCACAACCTTAAGCTAAATGTTCTGATATTTTGAGAATAATCACAAAGTGGAAGATTTAAAGCTTTCTGAAAGAGATAAGGCTTAAGGAAAGGAAAGCCAAAGGGGAGGACATCATTCTGAGCACGGAGAATAACGAATTTTCAAATTGAAAAAGTGAGTGCATGTTATATTCATGTTATTGGAGCAGGGGGTGGAAGAAAACTGAGGTAAACATAATAGAATCCAGTGAAATGGGTACATTTACCTTACCACAATGTCCCAAACTCCATAAAGAGTTAGAATTTATGGATACAGTTTTATGAGTTGAAGATTTTTAGTAAGAGTTAAAGATCCAGCTTTGCAGTCAGACAGCTTCAGTTTGGATTTTGATTTCATGGCTTATTAGCTTTGTGACTTTGTCAAGACACTTAATTTATTTAAGGTTCAGTGTGTTCATATTAGTAATATTATAATATATACCTCAGATTAATAGATACATATATCAAAGCACCTGTTGGGTTATTTGGTACCTCTTTGTGCTTTCTACCACTGTTACCATTATCAGTTTTATTTAATCCAAAAGAACAACTATATTCAGCCAAATAGAAGGGGGCACTCATGAGAAAGTCTCCAGGTATTACAATGTCTTACATAGTAGATATTCAGTAACCATTTAACAAGGAAACAAAAGTTATAGCAGGTAGAGTACTCTACATGGGCAAAGTTTTGATAAGAGGACCACATCTATGATATGACCTACTGTATTTTAAAAGCATACATAGAATGTTGTGCTAAGCCACATAGCATTAGGCATTCATATTATTTTCTGTCTAATCCCTTGCTAGATGAGTGATTCACTAAAATCTGAATATGGCTGAAGATGGTCATTCCTGTCTACTTACTGTTTCTTTGTTCAGCAGTTAAAAGGTTAAAGCATTGTCCAAAAAAGCCAAAAACACATAGCATTACTGTCTCACTCTCTCCAGTATTTTCAGTAAAGAAACTTTTGAATTGAGAAACAATTTAAGAATCTACATATTTTTTAAATGAAGACATTGAATATTCACACCTTATGAACTTCACATTTTACAGAGGGAACCTAAATAAGCTAAAGTTGGCCTTTCTTAAATGCCAAGATCCAAAAATTGCTGAGGAAGGGCTTCTCTTGTTATATATATATATATATATATATATATATATATCAGGTAGGAGAAACAAGGGAAAGCACCTCAGAAGTTGTGTAGCCTGGAGAGTGGCACTTAGGTGTTGCCAATATCACTTTCCCGGATCTCCTCTGCTAGACACCTTTGGTTCAAAGGTACACAAATGAGGTTACAATGTGCTTATGGTTCCCCTGAAAAAATGCCCAATTTTACTATTTGTAAAGCTTTATGACCTCTCTATCAATAGTTAATTTTTCAGGGTTCCATTTAGGGTATAGGACTCATGGGCAGTATTTGACTCTGTGACTGTAATAAAAATAACAAGATAGAGCATACCTAAGAAATTTGAGTATTACTTTATTTAACAAAACAAAAATTCTAAGCTGAATGTGAGTAATCTCTGTACCTTGTCTGTTGTTCCCCATGAACCTGAAGTATTACGTATATCAAGTAAAAAGATGTCTGTCTAAAAGGGGAAAATGATTTTTATTTCCCAGTAGGAAATTCAGTTTGAACTGCCAAAATTTCCTAAAAGCTCCAAAGGAATCCCCATACAAAATCGATTTAAACCATAAGAACACTCATAATGAAAAGATTATACTGGATCTTGGGTATTGCAATGAGTGTGCTGTGCTACATAATACAAGCCTGGCCTTCTATACTTGAGCCTTTTCAGACCATCTTCTTTTAAATTTCCTGGACCTACTTCTCACTTTTTTAGTCACTGAACCTTTCATTCTTGGATCCTACTGTCTTGGCTTCTCCTCTTGCAGGTCTTATGCTTGATAACAGGTTGCATTAAACAACAATAAACTGTAAGAGCATTATTGGATTGCTGCCTCTGCTGGGATGCTGCCTCTGAATAGCCTTTTGCAGCCATACTGCTTGTTTTTTGAGACTCACTTATTGGTATTATGTATGTCAAATTTAGGTAATTAAACATCATTATTTCTCTGTATGTGGAGACGTAGTTAAAAAGCTAAATGTGGACCCATCATTCACCTTACTTTGACCTCTAAGTAAATAAAAGTAATATATTTTCTTTTAATCTCTATTCAGAAAATTGAAGTTGAAAATTTACCATGCAAGGGTAGAGATTCAGAGCAACTGCATTTGATCAAGACTTTCAAGTGCTGACCTCAATCTTCCCCTTACTAATTTTGTGATCATTAATACCTCAAATTCTTTGTGCCCTAATTCTCTCACCTGAGTGAATAGGGATAAGAAAACAATAATAAGGCACTGACAGATCTAGTGTTTGGTGAGGGCTTGCTTTCTGGCTTGTAGACAGCTCTAATATCTTCTTGTGTATCTCTATCTGAGAGCACTATGAGAGGCAAGGTTATGTCTCTGCTTATAAGGGCAATAATCCCATCATGAGGCCTCACCCTCATGACTTAATTCTCTCAAATATCTGACTATCTAACATCACATAATTAGGGGTTAAATTTTTAACATATGTGTTTTAAGGGAAAACAAACATGCAACCCCTAACAAACATTGACTCCCAGTTTAAAAAACAAAAACAAAAACTGGCAAAGTTTATTCCCCTTGTGAAAACTTAGTTTAACTCTACATAGTGTCAAACAAATTGTTTTGGAAGAGATATGATGAGATCTGAACTACAGCAGTGGAAATATAAATAAAGTGAAAAACATTAAACATTAAAATAAGTATTCAGAAAACATTTCTGTCAGAATGTGTTATGCTACGGATGCATGGAAAAAGAATACGAGATTTCAAGGTTTAGCATTCCAGTTTTGTTTTGCATAAACAGTTATATCATTAAAAGATTTATAATACATTATTAGTAGTAATCTAAGAAAGTTATGGATTCTGAACTCTGTAATGTGGTCTATGCAAAAGACATTTGTGTATATATGTCTGAAAATTGAAGACAAAGTGAAAAATAGAGACATTTGAAAATCTTTAAGAGTAAAATAAATTCAGTGGAGAGAATTGTTAAGATTAGTATGCAGAGAGAAAAGCACTAGGGCAGGATCAAACAGAAAACCACAAAGTTCAAAGAGAAACATACTTAAGAACAGGTGATCAGAAAAGTAAAAGGAAACCTGACAAATGAAAATCAAAGATACAAAAGAAATTAATTTAAAGTGTGTATAAACAGAGTCAAACACATTAAATAATTTCAGCAAAATAAGGAGATTTACCAAGCAAATGCAGAGAAAAAAAAAGGGGGTGTGTTGCAATCCTAATCTCTAATAAAACAGATTTAAACTAACAAAGATCAAAAAAGATAAATAAGGGCACTACATTACATAATGGAAAAGGAATCGATGCAACAGGAAGAGCTAACTATCTTAAGCATATATGTGCCCAATACAGGAGCACCCAGTTACGTGAATCTTAATGACCTACAAAGAGACTTAGACTCCCACAGAATAATAATTGGAGACTCTAACAGCCCACTGTCAATATTAGAAAGATCAATGAGAAGTAAAATTAACAAGGATATCCAGGACTTGAACTGAGATCTGGACCAAGTGAACCTAAAAGACATCTACAGAACTCTCACCACAAATACTCAGAATATGTATTCTTCTCAGTGCCACATCACACTTATTCTAGAATTGACCATATAATTGGAAGTAAAACATTCCTAAGCAAATGAAAAATAATGGAAATCATAACAGTCTCACAGACCATTGTGCAATCAAATTAGAACTCGGGATTAAGAAAGTCATGCAGCTGGGCGTGGTGGCTCAAGCCTGTAATCCCAGCACTTTGGGAGGCCAAGGCGGGTGGATCACAAGGTCAGGAGATCGAGACCGTCCTGGTCAACGTGGTGAAACCCCGTTTCTACTAAAAATACAAAACATTAGCTGGGCATGGTGGTGCGTGCCTGTAATCTCAGCTACTCAGGAGGCTGAGGCAGAAGAATTGCCTGTACCCAGGAGGCGGAGGTTGTGGTGAGCTGATCTTTCCTAACTCATTTTATGAAATCACCATCATCCTGATACCAAAACCTGGCAAAGACACAACTCAAAAACAAAATTTCAGGCCAATATCCATGATGAACATTGATGGATTGTATCTCAAAATAGTAAGAGCTATTTATGACAAACCCACAGCTAATATCATACCAAACGGGCAAAAACTGGAAGCATTCTCTTTCAAAACTGGCACAAGACAAGGAAGTTCTATCTCACTACTCCTATTAAACATAGTATTGAAAGTTATGGCCAGGAGAATCAGGCAAGAAAAAGAAGTAAAGTGTATTCAATTAGGAAAAGAGGAAGTCAAATTGTCTCTATTTGCAGAAAACACGATTGTATGTTTAGAAGACTCCATAATCTCAGCCCAAAATCTCCTTAAGCAAATAAGCAACTTTAGAAAAGTTTCAGGATATAAAATTCATGTGCAAAAATCACAAGCATTCCTACACACCAATAAAAGACAAACACAGAGCCAAATCAAGAGTGAACTCCCATTCACAATTGCTACCAAGAAAATAAAATACCTAGGAATTCAACTAACAAGGGATGTGAAGGACCTCTTCAAGGATAACAACAAATCACTACTCAAGGCAATAAAGGAGGACAAAAACAGATGGAAAAACATTCCATGCTCATGATTAGGAAGAATCGGTCTCATGAAAATGGCCATATTGCCAAAACTAATTTATAGAGTCAATGCTATCCCCATCAAGCTACCATTGGCTTTCTTCACGTAATTGAAAAAACAAAACAAAACAAAACAAAACAAAACAAAAAAAAACCTTAAACTTCATATAGAACTGAAAGAGAGTCTGCAGTGCCAAGACAATCCTAAGCAAAAAACAAAACAAAACAAACCTGGAGGCATCACACTACCTGGCTTAAAACTACAGTACAAAACAGCATGGTACTGGTACCAAAACAGAGATATAGACCAATGGAACATAACAGAGGTCTCAGAAATAACACCAAACATCTACAATAATCTGATCTTCGACAAACCTGACAAAAACAAGCAATGGGGAAAGTATTCCCTATTTAATCAATTGCGTTGGGAAAACTGGCTAGCCATATGCAGAAAGCTGAAACTGGACCCCTTCCTTACACATTATACAAAAATTAACTCAAGATGGATTAAAGATTTAAACATAAGACCTAACAACACCATAAAAATCCTAGAAGGAAACATAGGCAATACAATTCAGGACATAGGCATGTGGAAGGACTTCATGACTAAAACACCAAAAGCAATGGCAACGAAAGCCAAAATTGACAAATGTCATCTAGTTAAACTAAACAGCTTCTGCACAGCAAAAGACACTATCATTAAAGTGAACCAGTGACCAACAGAACAGAAAAAAACTTTTGCAATCTATCCATCTGACAAAGGGCTAGTACCCAGAATCTACAAATAACAAGCACATTTACAATAAACAAACAACCTCATCAAATAATGGGCAAAGGATATGTACAGACACTTCTCAAAAGGAGACATTTATGCAGCCAACAAACATATGAAATAAAGCTCATCCTCACTGGTCATTAGAAAAATGCAAATCAAAACCACATGGAGATATCATCTCATGCCAGTTAGAATGGTCATCATTAAAAAATCAGGAAATAACAGATGCTGGAGAGGATCTGGAGAAATAGGAACACTTTTTCACTGTTGGTGGGAGTGTAAATTATTTCACCCATTGTGGAAGACAGTGTAGCAATTTCCTCAAGGATCTAGAACTAGAAATAACATTTGACCCAGCAATCCCACTACTGGGTATATAACCAAAGGATTATAAATCATTCTATTATAAAGACACATGCACATGTTTATTGAAGCACTACTCACAAGAGGAAAGACTTGGAACCATCCCAAAAGCCCATCAGTGATAGACTGGATAAAGAAAATGCGGCACATACACACCATGGGCTACTATGCAGCCATAAAAAAGGATGAGTCTGTGTCCTTTGCAGGGACATGGATAAAGCTGGAAACCATCATTCTCAGCAAACTGACACAAGAACAGCAATCTAAACACCACATGTTCTCAGTCATAAGTGGGTGCTGAACAATCAGAACACATGGACACAATGAGGGGAACATCCCACACTGGGGCCTGTCCAGGGAGGAGGGCCTAGGGCAGGGATATTGGGGGTGGGGTGAGGAAATGTAATTCATTTCTTTTCCCCGGCCCACAAGGGGCATGATTTCAAAGGCAAGAACTTCCTAATGACATGCCCTACCTGCCTTCTTTCCCATCTCCATCTGGGAGCTTAGAGGTCTTTGTTTAACTTTGCATGCACGGGAAGATAGACTGTCCAGAAATCAAAGGTCAATCACTCCAGCAGAAGTTTAAAGGAACTTGTTTCATAGGACAAAAAACTTAAATGGGGTGGGAATAACTCCCAAGTTAAAAGTCCCCTTCTCGCTCATCTGTGGAAATTCCATCTCGATATCCCCTCTCATGACAGTGTGGAAGCGCTCTCTCTCTCTCTCTCTCTCTCTCTCTCTCTCTCTCTCTCTCTCTCTCTCTCTCTTCCTTTTTCTCTCTCTCTGCCTAAATAAATCACTTTCTGCAAAAATCTTTGGGGTACGATATTTACTTGAACAAGCTAACCATGCCTGGCGGGGTCCTGTCACCCATTCTTGGATCAGTGAGGGACCAAGGGCCTGGAAGAACACATCCTATCAGGGAGCCACCTGAGCCCATCATCTGCAATTCAGTCACAAGTGAATAGGGGAAGGACAGCATTTTGAGAAATACTTAATGTAGATGACCATGTGATCAAATCATCATGGCATGTGTATGCCTATGTAACAAACCTGCACCTTCTGCACATGTATCCTATAACTTAAAGTATAATTTAAAAATATAAAATACTGGCAAACCAAATCTAAGCTCATCAAAAAGCTTATACATCATGATCTAGTTGACTTCACCCCTGGGATGCAAGGCTGGTTCAACATATGCAAATCTATAAATGTAATCCAGCACATGAACAGAACCAAAGACAAAAGTACATGATTATGTCAATAGATGCAGAGAAGGTCTTCGACAAAATTCAACGGCCCTTTACACTAAAATCTGTTAGTAAATGAGGTACTGATAGAACATATCTCAAAATAATAAGAGTTATTTATGACAAACCCACAGCCAGTATCATACTGAATGGGCAAAAACTGGAAGCATTCATTTTGAAATCTGGCACAAGACAAGGATGCCCCCTCTCACCACTCCTATTCAACATCACATTGGAAATTCTGGCCAGGGCAATCAGACAAGGAAAAGAAATAAAGGGTATTCAATCAGGAAAAGAGGAAGTCAAATTGTCTCTATGTGCAAATGACATGATTTTATATTTAGAAGACCCTACCATCTCAGCTAAAAATCTCCTTAAGCGGATAAGCAACTTCAGCAAAGTCTCAGAATACAAAATCAATGTTCAAAAATCACAAGCATTCCTTTATACCAGTAATAGATAAATAGACATCTTTCCAAAGAAGACATACAGATTGCTAACATGCATATGAAAAAAAAATGATCAACATTAGTAATCAACAGAGAAATGCAAATCAAAACTACAATGTGATATAATCTAATATTGACCAGAAGGGCTGTTTTCAAAATGTCAAAAAATAAAAGATATCTGTGAGGACAAAGAGGAGAGGGAACACTTATACACTGTTGGTGAGAATGTAAATTAGTACAATATCCATGGAAAGCAGAAAGGAAAGGGTATTATTATATGAAAAAGATACCTGCATTTATATGTTTATTGCAGCACTATTCACAGTAGCAAAAGTAGAGAATCAATCTAAGCACCTATCAACAAATGATTGGATTAAAAATGTGGCATATATACATAATAAAATACTATTCAGCATAAAAAAATATAAAATCATGCCTTTTGCAACAATATAGATGGAACTAAAGGGTATTATCTTAAACAAAACAACTATGAAACAGAATTTAAAACACCACATGTTCTCTTTTATAAGTGGGAGCTAAATAATGTGATCACATGGACCTAGAGTCTAGAATAATAGTCCAAAGAAGAATCAGAAGGGTGGGAGGGTAAGGGTGTTGAGGAATGAGAAATTACCTAATGAATACAATGTACATTCTTTGGATGATGGTTACACTAAAAGCCCAGACTTCATCATCCCACAATAACATGTAACAAAACTCTACTTGTATCACTTAAATTTATGCCAGTAAAAGCATATAGGAAGATATTACCAAGTGTAAAATATCAGAATTTAACACAGCAGAATAAATTTGGAGAATAACAATCAGCAATCAAAATTGTGAAGTTGTCAAGAAGTCTGTGAAACAAGTTTTATTTAATGTTTGAGAAAATGTGAGAATCAATGAAATAACCAAAAGATTTAAAGAAACTGCAACATGCAAGTTTTATACAAAATTAAAGAGTTGACTCCCTGAGACTGTAGCAGCATCATAGAGACCAGATGGACAGCAGGTTCAGAGAACAGTGAGACAGTAACTCAAATGAGAGTTCTATAGACTTTCTTATTAATTGAAGACTAAAATGACTATTCAACAATTTTTCAAAACAAATCAAACATATAAACCTTTGACCTTACCACTTTTCACCAATTCCATTGGCTTAATATCATATCCCTCCTTACTCATCTTATGGTCTAGTATATTTTATTTCAATTGCTCTCCTAGAGCTATCTGTAATCTCTTTCCACTTTTATTCCATTTAAATATCCCAATGATGGCAAACTCTATTTTCTGGTTTTTCCATGACAGAACTTCTTTACAATTTAATTCGTGTGATAAAACAGTCAGTATTGCTAAATGGCTCACCTTTAAATTTATGACCACAACCTCAAATGAGTTATCAGATATGCATCATAATTACAGTATTTCCAAAGACAAGTTACTTTCTAGCACTATGAAAATACCATTTCATAGCTTTTCCTCTCTTCCTGTATACTTGTGAAATAAAAGCTGTCAGAGAAGAACTTTCATATTCTCCCACTACTGTGCCTGCCACACTGCATTGCATCTGGATGCTCATACTTTGTCTTCCCATGGCTTATGGTAAAAACTGTCTATATTCCTATAACCAGTACTTCTACTTGAACATTAGAACCAAATGCCCTTTCACAGCCATTGCACAGAAATCATTCACTTTTCCCTCCTACAACAAATTTATTCTCTCTTCACCAGACAATTCTCATGCAAAGATTTTCTAATAAATTCTATATATATATAAACAACTTAATTAATCCCCATCACCTGTGGCTACTTCTCTATTTCTTTGCTTTAAAGCAAAACTCTTTATGAGAGTGTTGCATTTTCTGTCTTCACTTGCTCTTCTTCTGTTTTATCTAGAACCCATTTTAGTCAATCTTCGCCCCCAACTTTCTACTGAAATATTTCCTTCAAGAATATCTTTATGGCTGGACACAGTGGCTCATGCCTATAATCTCAGCACTTTGGGAGCCTGAAGTGGGTGGGTCACTTGAGGTCAAGAGCTCAAGACCAGCCTGGCCAGCCTGGTGAAACCCTGCCTTGACTAAAAATACCAAACAAATTAGCCATCTAAAAATTAGCCGGGTGTTGAGGCACATATCTGTAATCCCAGCTACTGGGGAGGCTGAGGCACAAGAATTGCTTGAACCTGAAAGATGGAGGTTGCAGTGAGCCAAGTTTACATCACTGCACTCTAGCCTAGGTGAGACTGTTTCAAAAAGAAAAAAACGTATCTTTGTCTAACAAAGCAAGATGAAATTTTTGATGATAACATTTTATACAGTCCTTTCCTTCATGAGTCTTGAAATACTTTCTACTTGAAATACTTTCTACTTGAAATACTTTCTACTTGAAATACTTTCTACTCTGCCAGGAGAGTAGAAATAATTTATACTTTTTCCCCCTGGTTTTCCTCTTACTTCACTCTTCTTTCTTGATTCTACATAATCCTTACCTTCCTCCAAATAAATTCTAAAATTTTAAGATTTTAATCTACTGCATCTATAGCTATAATTTCTAACTATAATAAAAGCCCTCACCAAGTATTTATATTTTTTTCATTCTAACTAGAATATTATAAGGTAGATAGTACTACTTTCCCCCTCTCCTAGATAGAAGAAAATGACTCATAGGAAAATCACAAAAGTAATTTATCCTTTTCATATACATAACTTCAGTCTCTACCTCATCAGTAAAACTTGAGATTTGTACATCCAAGGAACTCTTAACATGTCTACCATCATGTCTAATAGATACTGCAAAAACATTATTCACTTGTGTTGTACAGAGAATAATGATCACCCAAAAATGTCCAAATTTTAATCCATAGAACCTGTGAATGTTACCTTAAGAAAAGGTTTTGATCTGTGTTCCCACCCAAATCTCATGTTGAAATATAATCCCCAATGCTGGAGGTTGGGCCTGGTAGGAGGCAATTGGGTCATGGGGGGCAGATTTTCTCCTTTCATGCTGTTTTTCTGATAGGGTCCTCACAAGATGTGGTTGTTTAAAAGTATGCGGCACCTCCCTTTCACCTCTTCCTGCTCTGGTCTTGTAGGACATGCCTGCTTCCCATTCACCTCCCACCATGATTATAAGTTTCCTGAGGCCTCCCCAGAAGCAGAAGCTGCGGGGCTTCCTGTACAACCTGAAGAACTGCAAGCCAATTAAACCTCTTTTCTTTATAAATTAACCAGTCTCAGCTATTTCTTTAGAGGAGTACAAGAACGAACTAATATATCTTCAAAGGGATTCAACAGATGCAGTAAAGATAAGGATCTTCATGTAAAGAGATTTTCTGAGAATATCTTGGTGGATCCCATATCACCACAAGCCTTTCTACAAGAGAGAGATAAGAGGGTCAAAAATCAGAGGTAGAGATTTGATGAAGCAGATGTCAGATGATGTCATTGCTAGAAGGGGACCAGGAGCCAAGAAAGACAAGTCACCTCTAGAAGCTGAAAGAAGCAAAGGATATACTCTCTCCTAACCTACAGAAGTAATACAGTCTTTCTGAGACTTTACCTTTTAAAACATGTGGCCTCCAACTCTGTAATATAAGAAGTTTCCATTGTTTAAGCTACTAAATTTGTGGTAATTTGCTATAACGGCAAAAGGAAATGAACGCATTCAGAATGAACTTGGCAGAATCAACTTTTTTCCTTCTACAGTTTCCCCCATTTTGCTACATTTAACTACAGGTAATCAAACTGTAGCTTCAGAGTCACAATTTGGTAGGAAGTTACCCTGAGGAGGAGAAACAGAATCCCAGACCTGAGGGTTTTTCCTTTCTGATGATTCAATAGATTAATAATCCACCAAAAAACACTGGGTTAGTGCCATGACATTTGAAATTCCTCTAGCAATGGCATTTCTCTAGCATATGTGTCCTGTATGATTAGGCAATACCAAAGTTGGCACTGGGAAGTGGCTATAAAATTGATCCAAAATAAGTTGAGGATATTCCTTTAAGGAGTTACGGTAGTGCCAGAAAATCCAGGGCAATTGTATATCTGCTCACAATGGGCCAGGCACAACTTCATGAAAACTTATTTATACATTCAAATGAAATAACAAAGAGGCTACCTCCAACATACTGTCAAAAAGAGAAGGGAAGGATAAATGAAGCTGCTTCATAGCTTTGAGGATAACATTCCACAACATTTTTTCAGGCCACATATAAGGAACAGCTTAATTATGGATGAAATTGTGCAGACAAAGGTGAATTGTGTATCATGGTATGTTTAATTTCACAGAACTATAACCTCCTACCCCAAAGCAAGCATGTATTAAAAATCTTGAAGTCTTCATGGGAACGGTGAAATAGAAACAACTTTCTATTTTTGTTTTTTCAATATGGGTAGCATGTTTTCTGATAAATACAATAAATAAGAACTTGAATACTCTTTTATTTGAAAAACAAGTTTCCCTTATCCTGACATGTGTAATTTAACATCTCAGAACCTAAACATTTGTTTGCGTGTGTGGCCTGGTATCGTTTTCTATTACTTTTAGACAAAGGATTTTGTCTGAAGATACTGTGTGTGTGATAGAAAGAGAGAAACAGAGAGTCTATGAGAATGAGTTTTTGCTTCTAGGTTATTTCTACTCAAAATCTTCAGGAATGAATACTCAAATCTATATGAAACCTGATGAAATAATATCTACCTTACCTTACTCTTTGCCAATGCCTACGTCCTGAATGGTATTACCTAGGTTTTTTTCTAGGGTTTTTATGTTTTAAGTTTTTTGTTTTAGTATTTAATCCAACTTGAGTTATTTTTTGTACAAGGTGTAAGAAAAGGGTCCAGTTTCAGTTTTCTGCATATGGCTAGTCAGTTTTCCCAACAACATTTATTAAATAGGGAATTCTTTACTCATTGCTTGTTTTTGTCAGGTTTGTCAAAGATCAGATGGTTGTAGACGTGTGGTGTTATTTCTGAGTCCTCTGTTCTGTTCCATTGGTCTATATCTGTGTTTTGGTAATTTTACCATGCTGTTTTGGTTACTGTATACTTATTTTTGAAGTCAGGTAGCATAGTACCTCCAGCTTTGTTCTCTTTGCTTAGGTTTCTCTTAGCTATAGAGACTCTTTATTGGTTCTATATGAACTTTAAAGTAGTTTTTTTCTTTCTTTACTAATTTTGTGAAGAAAGTCAATGGTAGCTTGATGAGGACAGCACTGAATCTATAAATTCCTTTGGGCAATATCACCATTTTTACTATACTGATTCTTCTTATCCATGAGCATGGAATGTCTCCATTTCTTTGTGTCCTCTCTTATTTCCTTGAGCAGTAGTTTGTAGTTGTCCTTGAAGAGGTCCTTCACATCCCTTGTACGTCATATTCCTAGGCATTTTACTCTCTTTGTAGCAATTGTGAATGGCAGTTCACTCATGATTCGGTTCTCTGCTTGTTTGTTACTGATGTATAGGAATGCTTGTGATTTTTGCACATTGATTTTGTATTCGGAGACTGCTCAAATTGCTTATCAGCTTAAGGGGATTTTGGGCTGAGACAATGGGGTTTTCTAAATATACAGTCATGTCATCTGCAAACAAAGACAATTTGACTTCCTGTCTTCCTATTTGAATTCCTTTATTTCTTTCTCTGGTCTGATTTCCCTGGCCAGAACTTCCGTTACTATGTTAAGTAGGAGTGATGAGGGAGGGCATCCTTTTCTTGTGCTGGTTTTCAAAGGGAACGCTTCCAGCTTTTGACAATTCTGTATGTTATTGGCTCTGGGTTTGTCATAAATAGTTCTCATTATTTTGAGATATGTTACATCAATACCTAGTTTATTCAGAGGTTTTAGCATGAAGGGTGTTAAATTTTATCAATGACCTTTTCTGCATCCATTGAGATAATCAGGTGATTTTTGTCATTAGGTCTGTTTATGTGATGGATTACATTGATTGATTTGTGTATGCTAAACCTGCCTTACATCCCAGAGATGAAGCTGACTTGATCATGGAGAATAAGCTTTTTGATGTGTTGCTGGATTCAGTTTGCCAGTATTTTGTTGAGAATTTTTGCATCAGTGTTCATCAGAATTATTAGCCTGAAATTTTCTTTGTGTGTGTGTCTGTGTGCGTCTGTGTATGTGTGTGTGTGTGTGTGTGTGTGTGTGTGTGTGTGTGTTTGTGTGTGTCTGCCAGGTTTTGGTATCAGGATGATGCTGGCCTCATACAACGAGTTTGGGAGGAATCCCTCTTTTTCTATTGTTTGACATATTTTCATAATGAATGGTACCAGCTCCTCTTTGAATATCTGGTACAATTCAGCTGTGGATTTGTCTGGTCCTGGGCTTTTTTTGGTTGGTAGGCTAATTACTGCCTCAATTTCAGAACTTGTTATTGGTCTACTCAGGGATTCGACTTCTTCCTGCTTTACTCTTAGGAGGATGTATGTGTCTAGGAATTTATCCATTTCTTCTGGATTTTCTAGTTTATTTGCAGAGAGGTCTTTATAGTATTCTCTGATGGTAATTTGCATTTCTGTGGGATCAGTGGTGATTTCCCCTATACCCTTTACCATTTTTTAATTTTGTCTACTTGCTTCTTCTATCTTTTCTTCTGTATTTTTCTGGCTAGAGGTCTATGTATTTTGTTAGTCTTTAAAAAAAAAACAGCTCCTGGAATCACTGATTTTTAAGGGTTTTTTTATGTCTCTATCTCCTATTCTGCTCTGATCTTAGTTGTTTCTTGTCTTCTACTAGCTTTTTTTTTTTTTTTTGAGATGGAGTTTTGCTCTTGTTACCCAGGCTGGAGTGCAATGGTGTGATCTCGGCTCACCGCAACCTCCGCCTCCTGGGTTCAAGCAATTCTCCTGCCTCAGCCTCCCTAGTAGCTGGGATTACAGGCATGCGCCACCATGCCCAGCTAATTTTTGTATTTTTAGTAGAGACAGGGTTTCACCATGTTGACCAGGAGGGTCTCGATCTCTTGACCTCGTGATCCACCTGCCTCAGCCTGCCAAAGTGCTGGGATTACAGGCGTGAGCCACTGTGCCCAGCTGCTCTACTAGCTTTTTAATTTGTTTGCTCTTGCTTTTCCAGTTCTATTAATTGTGATGTTTGGTTGTCAAATTTAGATCTTTCCTGATTTCTCCAGTGGGCACTTAGTGCTATAAATTTCCCTCTAAACACTGCTTTAGCTGTGTCCCAGAGATCATGTTGGGTTGTATCTTTTTCTTGTTGGTTTCAAAAAACTTCTTGATGTCTGCATTGATTTTATTATTTACCCAGTAGTCATTCAGGAGCAAGTTGTTCCATTTCCATGCATTTCTGTGGTTTCCAGTGAGTTACTTAATCCTGAGTTCTAATTTGATTGCACTGTAGTCTGAGAGACTGTTTGTTATGATTTCCATTTTTTGCATTTGCTGAGGAGTGTTTTACTTCCAATTAAGTAGACAACTTTAGAATAAGTGTGATGTGGTATTGAGAAGAAATTATATTCTGTTAATTTGTGGTGGAGAGTTTTGTAATGTCTATTAGGTCCACTTGGATGAGAGCTGAGTTCAAGTCCTGATTATTCTTGTTAATTTTCTGTCTCTCTAGTAATGATAGTGTTGATCTCTCTAGTAATGATAGTGGGGTGTTAAAGTCTCCCACTATTATTGTATGGGAGTCTGAGTTTCTTGTAGGTCTCTAAGAACATTCTTTATGAATCTGGGTGCTCCTGTGTTGGGTGCATATATATTTAAGATAGCTCTTCTTGTTGCATTGATCCCTTCATCATTATGTAATGCCCTTCTTTATTATTATTATTAATATTGTTGGTTTAAAATCTGTTTCATGAGAGACTAGGATTGCAACCGCTGCTTTTTTTGCTTTTCATTTGCTTGGTAAATATTTCTCCATCCCTATATTTAGAGCCTATGTGTCTCTTTGCACATGAAATGGGTCTCCTCAATACAGCAGACTGATGGGTCTTGATTCTATCCAATTGGCCAGTCTGTGTCTTTTAACTGGGGCATTTAGCCTATTTACATTTAAGTTTAATACTGTTATATGTGTCAATTTGACCTGTCATTATGATGCTGGCTGGTTGTTTTGCCTATTAGTTGATGCAGTTTTTCCATATTGTCGATAGTCTTTACAATTGGGTATGTTTTTGCAGTGGCTGGTAACGATTTTTATTTTCCATATTTAGTGCTTCCTTCAAGAACTCTTGTAAAGCAGGCCTGTTGGTTACAAAATCTCTCAGCATTTGCTTGTCTGTAAAGGTTTTTATTTCTCCTTCACTTATGAAGCATAGTTTGATAGGTTATGAAATTCTGGGTTGAAAATTCTTTTATTTAAGAATGTTGAATATTGACCCCCACTCTCTTCTGGCTTGTAGGTTTTCTTCAGAGCCATTTAGTCTGATAGGCTTCAGTTTGTGGATAACCCGCCCTTTCTCTCTGGCTGCCCTTAACATTTTTTCCTTAATTTCAAGCTTGGTGAATCTGATGATTATATGTCCTAGGGTTGCTCTTCTTGAGGTGTATCTTTGTGGTGTTCTCTGTATTTCCTGAACTTCCTGAAGTTCTCCTGGACAGCATCCTGAAGAGTGTTTTCCAACTTTATTCCATTCTCCCTGTCACTTTCAGGTACACCAATCAAACATAGCTTGGTCTTTTCACATAGTCCCATTTTTCTTGGACCATTTGTTTATTTCTTTTCATTCTTTCTTCTCTAATCTTGTTTTCATGCTTTATTTCATTAAGTTGATCTCAATCTCTGATATCCTTTCTTCTGCTTGATTGATTTATATTTTGATACTTGTGTGTGCTTCACAAAGTTCTCATGCTGTGCTTTTCAGCTCCATCAGGTCATTTATGTTCTTCTCAAAACCATTTATTCTAGTTAGCAATTCCTCTAACCATTTTTCAAGGTTCTTACCTTCCTGGCATTGGGTTATAACATGCTCCTTTAGTTCAGAGGAGTTTGTTATTACCAACCTTCTGAAGCCTACTTCTGTCAATTCGTCAAACTCATTCTTCATCCAGTTTTTTTCCCTTCTTGGTGAGGAGCTGTGATCCTTTAGAGAAGAGGCATTGTTTTTTGGAATTTTCAGTCTTTTTGGCATGGCTTTTACTCATATCTTGGATTATTTATCTATCTTTGGTCTTTGAAGTTGGTGACCTTCTGATGGAGTTTCTGTGCGGGCATCCTTTTTGTTGATGTTGATGTTATTCCTTTCTGTTTGTTAGTTTTCCTTCAAACAGTCAGGCCTCTCTGCTGCAGGTCTGCTGGAGTTTGCTGGAGGTCCACTCCAGACCCTTTTTGCCTGGATATTACCAGCAGAGGCTACAGAACAGCAAAGATTGCTGCCTGTTTCTTTCTCTGAAAGCTTGGTCCCAGAGTGGTACCTGGAAAATGCTAGCCAGAGCTATTTTTAATTATTCTTTAACATTCAATATGCTGTTAAATTTTTCAGCCCGGTCTCAGACATGTTTGGTTTGGAAGGTGCCACTGTAACAAGAGTATTAAGGTAGGAGTATAGAATATGTACAAAAGCAGCATTGAATTCACAACATTAGTTAGTTAATGCTAGCAAATGTGGGAAAATTTCCATATATAATACATTTTGTTCAGTTCCTCCATTCTATCATCTTGCCTGAGTTTCTGAGACTATCTTTTTAAAACTTACCTCAAATGAGCTAATATTCAAACACATTTAACAGAGTTGCTAATTTTTAAATTTTGTTTATGAAATTTAAAAAAGAATGTATTGAACTATAAAATACAAATCATAATCCTTTCAGTAGCTTAATATTTAATATTTTCTATTATTTTAAATATCTCACTACTAAAAATAAGCAGATGATCTATATTGACTACCGTAATCTGGAAAGTAAAGAGACGTATAAGCAGTTAAATAATTGCCTATTCAAAATTCATAGCAAAAATGTATTAATGACTTTCTCTTCAATGTTAACTTGTGCTGTAGAAATCATTGATCATATAAAGAAGGTTTTTGGTGTTCTTTTTTTTTTTTAATTTCAGCTACTAGGATTTTATTTTCTATTATACAAAGAAATAAAAAGACCATGTTTTAACTTAGAATACTAGTAAAACTATAAAACAGCCCTTTTTAAGTAGAAGAAATCATTTCTGAATGTGAAACAACATATACTCCCCTCTAACTCCAGGTTACAAAAATGTTACAGGAATATCAGAAACATTCTATGGCATTATTGCTTACAGAAAACAGTGTTGCACAGCATTGAATGTAAGTGGATATATGTGCAGCTTTCATAAATTATAAATCAGTCATCGGAACACAAGCTAAAAAAATATGAAACAGAAAATAATACAATTCATAGATGAGAGAAAGCACAAATATCACACTACAAGTTTGGCTTCAAAAATCTGTCAGCTATTTCTTCATAGTGCATTAACTGAAGGAGAAAAATAAAGCTGCAGGTTACGTGGTCTTGTAACATTTCAACTAGAGTCTCCACATTGTGGAGATTGAAAAGCTATTCTTCCTTTTCAGCTCAAAAAAAGAAAAAGAAAGAAAAAAAAGGCGACGTTTTTTGACCAGAGGGTAACTTGTTCAGATTTCCAACTGTACTATTCCTTGCCTCATATGATTGTATTACAGCGGGTTTGCAGTGGCCTATAACTTTTGTTTACCCAGAAGGATAAAATGACACTTTTCTCAACAGTAAATGTTTCAAAATTTGAACTTTTACAGCTAAACTTTTCTTGTATTGTTATTTTATTTAGCTTACTTTAGATTATGTACAAATATAATGCATTTTTAAAAACCTTTACATATATGAAAACTCTAAGAAAGAGATGATAAATACAATTCTTACATAAATTAGGTAATTAAGACTATAAAATTAGTTTTACTTTTACATTGAATTAGTAAAAAACAAGCTAGGGAACACAATTTATTTTTTTAATAATTTATGTATATTAATAGTAATTGTCATGATAAATGTCTAATATGGGTGAACACATTTTTGTATAATTAGAATTATTTTAGATGACTTTTCAAGATGGCTGACTAAAGCAGCTAGTGTGCCTGGCTCTTATGGAGAGGAACAGAAAGGACAAGTAAATAGAGCACCTTCAATTCAAACATTCAGGTACTCATATTGGAACAAATCAAGGAAACAACTTGATTCATGGAAAATGAAGAAAAGTAAGGCAGGACAATGGCCCATCTGGGAAAGACATAGAGCAAAGGGAAGCTCCCACACACAGGAAAGTTGTGAGTGAATGTGCAACCCTGGGAGCACATGCTTCTCCCATGGATCTTAGCAACTTTTGGATCAGGAGATCCCCTTGCAAACCCACTCACTAAACTCAGGCCTTCAGTCTGACACACAGAGCTGCAAGGAATCTTGGTAGAGCAGCTACTCAGGCATGCACAGAGACCCAAGAACGTTAGAGACTTCAGCTTTCTGGATGTCCCAGCAAAAGTAATGGCAAGTTTGGTAAAGAGGGATCTTAGATCTCCATATAAACTCCTAGGCAAGAGGTTGAATCCAAGAGGCTGACCAGCAATAGTTTTCAGGACCCACTTCCACGGGCCACACAGGATAAGATCCACTGGCTTGGAATTCCAGCCAGCAACTTTTAGCACCCTGGGATGAAACTCCTGGGGAAAGGGGTGGGCTGCCAGCTTTGCTGTTTGGGTGACTTAGCTGTTCCAGCCTTCAGGCTTTGAAGATTCCTAACTGTCTGGAGGTGAAAGGGATCCCCTACCACACACAGCATAACTTCTCCACCAAAATGTGGCCAGACTGCTTCTTTAAATGGGTTCCCAATACCATTCCTTCTCACTGGATAAGATCTCTCAACCAGGGTCTCTGGACGCCCTGTCAGTTTTCTCCAGCTGATGGAGAAAACTGGGACAGAGTGTCCAGAAAAAGGGACAAGCCACCAGCTTTGCTGTTTGGGCAACTTAGCCCTTTCATCCATTAGGCTTCAGAGTGCCCTAGGCAACCGAGGGCTATGGACCCTCAGCACAGCACAGATGCTCTACGAAATTGTGGGCAGACTACTTCTTTAAGTGGGTCACCGATCCTATTCTTCCTGATTGAGCAGTATCTACCAACTGGGGTCTTCAGCCACCTTCTACAGGTGTGTTCAGGCTGGCCACCATCTTTGCTGTTTTGTAGCCTTCGCTGAAGATACCTCTAGGTACTGGAAATTCTGAGGTGACCAGGGACTGGAGTGGACCCCCCACAAACTGCAGCAGTCCTACAGAAAAATGTCCAGATTGTTATGTGGTTGCCTGTTTCCATATCTCCTCATTGAGCAGGTCCTTCAGTTCTAGACCTCTAGCCACCTTCTGCCAGAGCTATCAAGTCAGTAGCAAATCAGCAACTCCCTGGACAGAGCCTCCTAGGGAAACTGAAAGCCTCTCTGCCACTGCCTCTGCTGTCCTTGCTACCCTTAGACTAACAAAGGAGCAAAGACCCTAAGTGCCTTATCTACACCTCCAAGAAGCTGCAGTCAACCCAAAGAGAGGAGGACAGTCTGTCTTCCATCTGTCCCAAACACCCTTCACTGCTTGAGCCCACAGCACAGACTCTGCATCCTGGGCTTATTACACTGAGCGATTGCTGACTCACACTATTTTCAGGGTGGAGCCCATAGGAGACAGACAAAGTGTGTGAGCAGCAAGCCACCTGATGTGGAGCCCACAGGGTTTTGTGCAGGAGCTTCTGCAGCAGAGCACAGCCAGGGATGGCCAATCTGCTAGGTTCAATTTGCTCCCATAGGAGACTTTAGCCCTAGGAGAAATGTCAGACCCGATTTCTGCAGGGTAGTCTTGTACATCAGAGAGGGCTGATCTGATCTGAGAAGTCTTGGTTTGCTGGCTTCTCCTGGGGCCCCAGCCTGGCCATGCTTGCTTACAGGGCAGTCTTGGGTGCCCTGGGGGCCCACACCATTGCTTCTGGGCTGTTGAATTATGTCTGACCAGTGGAGAGCTCCAGCAGGTTGGCCCCTACAGCTGCACACCAGCCTGTACACTCCATCCCCATACTGCAGCTTCTCCTGAGCCCACAGCAACTTCTCACATTACTTTGCTGGCACGTGTGTGCATGAGCAGGTTTTGCCTTACTTGCCCCAACAGTAATTGTGAGTGCAATACACCCACTGACCCTTGCTGACTACCACTGCAGACAAAGTCTTAATGGGTAAGAAGCCAGCAAGCCCCAACCCTGCTAGTGCCCCACCCTCGTACTAATACTGCACAGATAATAGGGGATCCTCCCACACTCTGAGCAATCATTCCTGCTTGTGAGGCACAGAGAGGGCACCCAGATCTGCTCTGCCCAGCAACCCACCCCAAACCAATACAACCTCCAGTGCAACAGCATATACAGTCTCCAGCAGGTGTCCTCCACTCCCAGCCTTCACACCAGCTGCCTTGCCTCTGACAATGTGGTGAATGCCTGCAGGGAGGAAGCCACCCCTACATCCTGTAGCATGCAGCTGGTGGCTTTGTCCTCCCAGTGCAATAGACTTTCACTCTCAAAGAGCCAGAGAACAAAGTTGAGTACCAGTACAAGTCCCCCAGAGTTAGCGTATGCAGTCCAAGAGCTGGAATTTGAATACTGGACCACTAAAATCTTCCAGAAATGAGATCAGTTGACTGAATCCACCTTATGCCACAATCAAACCCTCATGGTCATCAAATAGAATAAAAGACAAAAAAAAATCCAAAGGTTGGCAGCCTCAAAGATTGAAGGTAGATTAACCCACAAAGATGACAAATAATCAGTGCAAGAACACTGAAAACTCAAAAAGCCAGAGTACCTTCTTTCCTCTAAGTGACCGCATTGCCTCTTCAGCAAGGGTTCAGAAGCAGAGTAAGCTGAGATGGCTGAAATTATAGAACTAGAATTCAAAATATGGATAGAAATGAAGTTCACTGAGCTGTAACCCAATGAAAGGAAACTAAAAATCATGATAAAACATTGCAGGAGATGACAGAATAGCAAGAATATAAAAGAATGTAACTGATGTGATTGAGCTGAAAAACATACTACAAGAATTTCATAATGCAATCATCATTATTAATAACAGAATAAATCAAATAGCATAAAAATCTCAGAAGTTATAGACTGCCTTTTTGAAATACAACAGGTAGATAAGAATAGATAAAAAAGGAAGAAAAAGAATGAACCAAATATGGGATCATGTAAAGAGACCAAATCTATGACTGAGTGGTGTACCTGAAAGAAATGAGAACACCGGCACCAACTTGGAAGACATATTTCAGGATATAATCCATAAAAACTTCCCCAACCTGGCTAGATAGGCTGACATTCAAATTCAGGAAATCCAGAGAACCCCAGTAAGATACTCTGTGAGAAGACCATCCCCAAGTCACATAATCATCAGATTTATCAACTACAAATGAAACAAAAAATGTCAAGGGTAGCTGGAAAGAAAGACCAGGTCATCTGCAAAGGGAAACCCACTAGACTAACAGTATTTCTGTCAGCTGAAATCATAGAAACCAGAAGATATTGGGGGCCAATATTTAACATTCTTAAAGAAAAGAAATTTCAACTCAGAATTTTGTATCTGGCTAAACTAAACTTCATAAGCAAAGGAAAAATGACATACTTTCATTTGATACTTTTCAGATCAGCAAATGCTGAGAAAATTCCTTACCACCAGACCTGCCTTACAAGGGCTTCTCAAAGAAGCACTAAATATGGAAAGGAAAGATTGCTAACAGCCACCACAAAAACACACTGAAGTACACAGACCAGTAACATTAGGAAGCAACCACCAAAGCAAGTTTGCAAAATAACCAGCTAATATTATGATGACAGGATCATATCCACACATATCAAACTAACCTTAAATATAAGTGGGCTTAATATACAAATTAAAACATACAAAGAGGCAAGTTGGATAAAGGAATACTACCCATGGTATGCTGTCTTCAAGAGACTCAAATCACAGCAACAACACACATAGGCTCAACATAAAATGATGGCCAAAAATCTACCAAGTATATGGAAAACAGAAAAAAAGCAGGGATTGCAATTCTAATTTCTGACAAAACAGATTTTAAACTGACAAATATCAAAAAAGGCAAAGAAGAGTATTACATAATAGTAAAGGATTCAATCCAACAAAGAAAATCTTTTAACTATTGTAAATATACATGCACCCAACCCAGAAGCACCCAGATACATAAAGCAAATGCTTAAACACCTTCGAAGAGACTTAGACTCCTAAATAATAATGGTGGGAGACTTTAACACCCCCCAGACAATATTAGACAGATCACTGAAACAGAAATGAACAAAGATATTTAGGACCTAAACTCAGCACTGGATCAAATGGAAATTACGTGTGTGTATATATATATTTGGATGTATAGTGTGTCATTTTGGAGTGGAGATATATATCCATATATATGGATATATATATATGGATATATGAATATATGAATATATATACATATATACATATACATATACATGTATATACATATGCATGTATATATATACATATATCCATATATATCCATATACATATATGGATATATATGTATATATATATGCATATGTATATACATGTATATGTATATGTATATATGTATATACATGTATATACATATGCATGTATATATATACATATATCCATATATATATAGATATATATCTCCACCCCAAAATGACACACTGTGCATCCTTCTCATAACCACATGACCACATGACACATACTCTTAAATTGCCTACTCTTAAATCAAAAGTAAAACACTCCTCACTAAACGTTAAGAAACTGAAATAACAATCTCTCAGATCACAGCGCAATCAAATTCAAAACCAAGGACTAAGAAATTTACTTAAAACCATGCAATTACATGGAAATTGAATAAACTGCCCCTGACTGACTTTTGGGTATGTAATAGCATTAAGGCAGAAATCAAGAAGTTCTTTGAAACTAATGAGAGCAGAGATACAGTCTACTGGAATCTCTGAGACACAGCTAAGGAATTGTTCAAAGTTAAATTTATGGCAAAAGAGTTAATGCCCATAATTAAATGTGTACATCAAAAAGTTACAAAGATCTCAAGTTAACAACTTAACATCACAATTAAAATAACTGGAGAACCAAGAGCAAACAAATCCAAAAGCTAGCAGAGGATAAGAAATAACCATAATCAGAGCTGATCTTAAAAAGATAGAGACACTGAAAAGCATTCAAAGTATCAACAAATTCAGGAGCTTTTTTTTTTTTTTTTTTTTTTTTTTTGAAAAAAGCAGTAACATAGATAGAACGCTAGCTAGAATAATATGGAAGAAAAGAGAGAAAATCCAAATAAATACAATCACAAATGAAACTGGTCTATTACCACTGACCCCATATAAATAAAAACAACAATCACAGAATATTATGAAGACCTCTATGCACATAAACTAGAGACTCTAGAATAAATAGAGAAATTGCTGGACACATACACCATCCCAGGACTGAACCAAGAAGAAATGGAATCCCTGAACAGACCAATAATGAGCTCTGAAATTGAGGCAGTAATAAATAGCCTACCAACGAATAAAAGCTCAGGACCAGAGGGATTTACATCTGAATTCTACCAGATATATAAAGAAGAGCTTGTACAATTCCTACAGAAATTATCCCAAAAATTTAAGGAGGAGGGACTTTTCCCTAACTAATTCTATGAGGCTTACATCATCCTAATACCAAAACTGGGCAGAGATAAGGGAAAAAAAAGAAAGTGAAAACTTCAAGCCAATATCTTCGATGAACATCAATGTAAAAATCCTAAACAAAATATGAACAAACCAATTCTAGCAGCATATCAAAAAGCTTATACATCAGGATCAAGTAGGCTTTACCTTTGGGATGCAAGGTTGGATCAGCATATGCAAATAAATAAATGTGATTCATCACATAAACAGAACTGGAGTTCAAAACCACACAATTATCTCCATAGATGCAGAAAAGGCTTTCAATAAAATTCAGCATCACTTCATGTTAAAAAACTCAATCAACTTGGTATTAAAGAAACATATCTCAAAATAATAAGAGCTATGTATGACAAACCACATCAGACAAAATTATACTGAATGGGCAAAAACCAGAAGCATTCCCCTTGAAAAGCGCCACAAGAAAATAATGTCCTATTTCACCATTTCTATTCAACATAATATGGAAAGTTCTGTCCAGTGAAACCAGTCAATAGAAACAAAAAAATAAAGTGCATTGAAATAGGAAGAGAGGAAGTCAAACTATTCCTGTTTGCAGGCAACATGAACCTATATCTAGAAAACCCCATGGTCTCAGCCCAAAAGCTTAAGCTGATAAACAATTTTGGCAGGTTTCAGGATACAAAATTAATGTGCAAAAATCACTAACATTCCTATACAGAAACACCAGTCAAGCTGAGAGCCAAATCAGGAATAAACTCTCATTCACAAATGCCATCAAAAGAATATAAAATACTTAGGTATAGACCTAAGTAGGGAGGTGAAAGATCTCTACAAGGAGAACTACAAACCACTGTTCAAAGAAATCAGAGATGACAAAAACAAATGAAAAATATTTCAGCCTCATGGACAGGAAGAATGAATACTGTCAAAATGGCTATACTGCCCAAAGTAATTTAGACATTCAATGCTCTGCTTATTAAACTGCTATTGACATTGTTCATGGAAGTAGAAAATTATAAAATTCATATGGAACCAAAATAGAGTTCAAATAGCTAAAGAAATCCTAAGTCAAATGAGTAAAGGTGAGGTATCATGCTACCAGACTTCAAACTATACCACAAGGTTCCAGTAACCTAAACAGCATGGTACATGATACTGGTATAAAAACAGATACATAGGCCACTGGAACAGAATACAGAACTCAGAAATAAGACTGCACACCTACAATGATTGATCTTCAAAAAACCTGACAAAAGCAAGCAATAGAGAAAGAATGCTCTATCCAATAAATGGTGCTGGAATAACTGGTTAGCCATATGCAGAAAACAAAAGCTGGACCTTTCCTTTTGCAATATACAAAAATAAACTCAGGATGGGTGAAAGACTTAAATTTAAAGCCCCAAACTATAAAAGCCCTGAAAGACAACCTTCACAATATCATTTCAAGATATACATGAGCAAATATTTCATGAAGACAATGTGAAAAGCAATTGTAGGGCCAGGTGCGGTGGCTCACGCCTATAATCCCAGCATTTTGGGAGGCCGAGGCAGGTGGATCACGAGGTCAAGAGACCGAGACCATCCTGGTCAACATGGTGAAACCCCATCTCTACTAAAAATACAAAAAATTAGCTAGGCATGGTGGCACGTGTCTGTAATCCTAGCTACTCAGGAGGCTGAGGCAGGAGAATTGCCTGAACTCAGGAGGCAGAGGTTGCAGTGAGCCGAGACTGGCGCCATTGCACTCCAGCCTGGGTAACAAGAGCAAAACTCCATCTCAAAAAAAAAAAAGAAAAGCAATTGTAACAAAAGCAAAATTTGACAAATGGAATCTAATTAAGCTAAAGAGCTTCTGCACAGCCAAATAAATTTTTGACAGAGTAAACAGACAATGTACAGAATAAGAAAAGACTTTGCAAACTGCACATTAAACGAAGGTCTAATATCCAGCATTCATAGTAAACAAATTTACTACAAAAATTCACATAAAAAAGTTGGTAAAGGACACATATGTTTAAAAGAAGAACTACATGCAGCCAACAATCATATGAAACAAAGCTCAACATCGTTGATTACTAAAGAACTGATAATCAAAACCACAATGGGGTACTGTTTCACACCAGTCAGAATGACTATTACTAAAAAGTCAAAAAAGAAAATCCTAAATGCTGTCAAGGTTGTGGAGACAAAGAAACACTTACACACTGTTGGTGGGAGTGTGAATTATTTCACCCATTGTGGGGAACAGTGTGGCAATTCCAAAAAGACCTAAAGATAGAACTATCATTTGACCCAGCAATCTAATTACTGGGTATACACCCAAAGGAATATAAATCGTTCTATTGTAAAGACACATACAAGCATGTATTCATTGCAACACTATTCACAATAACAAAGACATGGAATCAACCTAAATACCCGTCAATGATAGATGGATATAATTTTATGTACATATATATATGTATATAAAATCACATTTTCCTTATCCACTCCCTGGTTGATGGAAATTTGGGCTAGTTCAATATTTTTGCAATTGTGAATTGTACTTCTATAAACATGCATGTGCCAGTATTTCTTTTTTTACAATGGATTTGACAATACAAAGGAATGAACTATTCATACAAGCAACATCATGGATGTATTTGGAATGCATTATGCCCATTGAAAGAACAGACTAAAAAGCCTACATATTAAATGGTTTAACTTATAGGACAATATGGAATAGATAAAATTATGGCGACAGGAAATAGAACAGTGATTGCTGGGGAGGAACTATCTACAAAGGAACACAGGGAATTTTTTGAAATGATGAAACTGTTCTATATCTTGATTGTGGGTTGGTTATAGGACTGTACACCTTACTCTACACTTGTAAAACTATTCACTAAAAAAGTGTAAATTTTACTCTATGTAAATTATACTATTTTTTTAAATAGCTTTTAAAAAGGAAGGACGATACCAAATTTTGCTGTTTCTGTAACTTCTTACACTCTACATACATGTTCTATATTCTAATTTTCATGTCAGTATTTAAGACCAATGAATGAAATACTTGAGTCAAGATAGAAGAAAATAGCAGCTGAATTGCTGTAAGATTGGCCATGGTAACTTTGCTATATACGCTGCTTACTGGTGCCATATTCCAGAACTATGTTGAAAATCCCTAGACACACAGACTATTCCCTGAGTTCTATACACAATCACAGAGGGCCATTGCCCCAAGTGAGTAGATCAGTGGATGATGTTCCCTCCATGTTTCAAGAGACTATTCTCTATGTAATTCTCTCCTTTTACCACATCAGCATCCAAATTACACATTGTAGGAAGAAAATTTAGTTCAACATATTATAAAATAGTCAGTTTCCACTTATCTGCTAATAGAGGAAAGTTATTTTAGATATTATATTGAAACAATCCTGAAATCTCATTTAGGCAATAGTTTCAGCCCTGCCATCATTCTACCATCATTTGTTAGAATTCCAAATGCAGTTGATATCGTTTGTCTAATTTTGCCTTTACCTCCTCCCTTGTTCATCTCGTTGGTGATATTTTGGATGCACCAAGGAGCAATAAAACACTAGACAGGAGAAGCAGATCTGTATATAGCCTACGATAGATAAACCCACAGGTACTCGAGAATTTACACTAGTAGGTACACTGATGAGATTCAGCACTGACATGGACAGATGCCTTCATTTCCTCATGATTCTACAATTTCCCCTCAAGTCAAAGAAGTCAGTGCATGATGTTCTTTTAGTTACCTTTAAATGGGGCACTGCTTAAAGAAAAACATACTCTAGAGATTCTCACAAGCCTGGAAATTTTAAATTTAGTAGCCAAGGATGAATTTTCTCTCTTTAACTCTTCATACTATCTTCATATTCTATTATTGGATATTTGCTAAATGACCACAATGTGCTTAGTAATGTGCCAAACATAAAAGCTTTATAATCTAAAAAAAGAATCCAATTTAAAAATGTTACCATTCGTATGAAGAAAATTACATGGAAACTTATCAAAAACTTAATATTTGAAAATAATATTTTCACAAATTAAAAAGTGGTAGATATTTGTAGGATGAACAAGTCAAAAGATCTAATGTACAACATGAGTACTATTGTTAATAATATTTTCTATTCAGGATTTTTGCTAAATTAGTAAATTATAGCTGCTCTAGCCACAGTGGGAGAAATGGGTAACTATGTGAGATGATGGATACGTTTGTTTCACTATTTCATTTTACTCTGTGTGTGTGTATGTGTGTGTGTGTGTGTGTGTGTGCATGTGTGTGTATTATAACATCATATTGAATACCTTCAATATACACAATAAAATTTGTTTCTGAAAAAGCAATTGTGTATATACTCTAAAAGAGAGAAAAGGTTTTGTTCACAATCCTTAAATATCTTTGATGGTTTACTAAAAATACACATGGTGGGCTGGGGAGAGTGGTGCCGTAGTCAGGATGACTAAATCAGTTGACCAAGTCTGCGGTAGGGTGTTTTATTGGTGAGTCACACAATGCATCAGGGAAAGGCACTGTGCTGATACTACTGCATGGGCAGATGAACTCCAATATAGCAGTTGTGCTTTTTCTATTTTGAGGTTTAGTCATCTGTTCATGGGTAACCTGGTATCCATAGGTTGTCTCAAATTTTCTTTATGTCACCCAGATCCAAAGTTTGGTCCCATTCTTGGCTTTCATAATAAAAAATCTACACACACAGAATCATTTAATGACATTGGTACTCTATTAAATGTTAAGGGGTCTTTGGGATAGCAAAGCAGACAATATTCTGCAAAAGCTGCCTTACTTCCCTTTTCTTCTTCTCTCTGTTAACAGAACTTGTAATTTTTGTAATATGTCTTCTACTCTAAATGAATTTGTCAAGAAATTTATTGTAAATGCAGATAATTTCATCTATGAAAGGATTTGTGAAGAAATATGTTTTCCTCATGTGTGAATAAAAGTTCTCATCAGGTATGAATTTTTGCTTATTTTTGTTGTTTTTTGTTAATACTCCAGGGCCTGAAAATCGTTGGAGTACAGTAATTTCTTAACAATTAGTTGTTGACTGAATGAATGATTAGGATGCCTTGTTTATTAAGTATTTTCTTAGATGGCGTCGTAATTGCCTGACTTAGTGACCCCTTCTTAACTTTCCTTCCATAGGATAAGAATCCTGGGCCAGGCGCGGTGGCTCAAGCCTGTAATCCCAGCCCTTTGGGAGGCCGAGGCGGGTGGATCATGAGGTCAAGAGATCGAGACGATCCTGGTCAACATGGTGAAATCCCGTCTCTACTAAAAATACAAAACATTAGCTGGGCATGGTGGCACGTGCCTGTAATCCCAGCTACTCAGGAGGCTGAGGCAGGAGAATTGCCTGAACCCAGGAGGCGGAGGATGCGGTGAGCCAAGATTGCGCCATTGCACTCCAGCCTGGGTAACAAGAGCGAAACTCTGTCTCAACAAAATAAATAAATAAATAAAATAAATAAATAAAAAAGAATCCTCACTGGTGGAGACTGCCTCATATGTTCATCTTCACTGTGACCAAGAGAACTAGGAAGGTTCCTGGTCCTCCTTTTTGTCCAACTAATTCTGAGTTTCTATCTACTCCTAATGAAATCCACCCTGCTCCCATGGCCCTCTGCACAGACAAGCATATACCAGAGCCCTGGACTAAGTTCAAGTGGCAATCTGATGATAGGAAAAAGCATTACTTCTAGCAAGAGGGCAGTAGGGATGTGATAGACTGAGTCACATCTGTATCAACTCCAGATCCTTAAATGAGGCTAGTGTTGCTAGTCCCTACCTGGCTGCTTAGTCTTGCTTTCTATGGCTAACTGGAGTTTTTCATTTTCACTCCTCTTAAGAAGTAACTACAAATACTTAACACTGTTTTCTTTTGCCTGATACAAGTTTTTAGTTTCTGGAAACATGAAGTACTCTTACTTCGTCCATCAAGAATGCTGTGTCTCTTCCCAAATTGCCCTGTGAATACTTTTTTAGAACTGGGAATTTTTGTTTGTTTACCAGTCTATAGTTTCAGCCACTGGAATAAGGTGAGTGAAATAACGTAACTCAAGGATGTGCACTGTTCTAGTCGGTGCTCTAGATATGTCACCTTCCAGGAGTTACAGCATCCATACATCTTATAAGCATCATAAGCAGCTGAAATCAAGTGAAAATGAGAAAGGGAAATGAGAGGATGACAGAAGTCAGGAGAGAGGATGTTGGCAGCAGTCATTCATGGATCATTTATAAAGGCAATGTTCAGAGGCAGAGAACTGCCTAATTTTTTAAAACTATAGTAAGATTTGTTTGCAAGTATTTTCTATCATCATAAAATTCTATCCTGCTGCATAGCAGATAGAATTTGATTTTTGCTCCCTGAAAATAATCACTTGACATGTAATATAAGTCTTTGCACTTTAAAAATTGTTTTACCACTCATCTCCAGGATGGTTATTTTACAATCTAATATAAATGTAATAATCTGAATAAGAATGTATGAGGCTCTGACAATTTTAGAACCAAGAACTCATAGGATATCATTTCCCTAATATTAATGTAGTAACTCTTTTAGTATTGAAGGTAACAAATCTTTAGTAATAGAGAAATATAAGGCCTCTCATTTTTGTTTGCCAAGCAGCATTTCATGAGATTTCTTGCCTGTGCCATTACCCATGGAGGAAATACTAGTTTCACAATGGAGATACTGTACAGCAAACCTGCAATCACTAGATTGTCTACATAAGTAACATCAAAGTGGATTTCCATCCAATAATTCACACTCCTTCAGCTCCATCAAACTGCAGTAGAAATGGATGTTGTATATAGGCTTTACCCAAATAAACTTCTAAATTATAAAGAGTCATCTCCAACAATGACTCAAGCCATGCCCTTTTTTTCACTCCTCATGGCAGAGATGTTGCTGCTGCCTTTGTCTTGATAAATGCTGAAAACAAAGCAACAATTCACATATGAACTCGTTTTTAGAAAGTAGGTGAGTTCAGAAATAGCAGCTGGGAACCTGAAAAAACAATCTGAAGCATTGAGCCATGTACAGATTCAAACGCAGGGCTGACTTCTCTAGGTGCATAAATCCAAATACTCCCATTCCACTGGGTAGGCTCAGAGGAAATCTATGTTCCTCTAAAAATGCCTTAGAACGCACACTTTACTTTGATATCCAGAAAAGTCCAAAGAATAAAATAATTAAAGGGGTGCATAAATGTAATATTTCTTACTTGGTCATCATCCTCCAACAAAGTTGTGCTAGCAAAATTATTAGAACAATATAAAATGCTAAAAAAGTAGAACATGTGGTTATCAGGAGATGAGAAAGAAATGCATGCATGTAGTTAGAATAAATTTAATTTATGAAGACAAATGTCCAACCTACTTCGTGAAACAAGTGAGGGATTAGTTTGCCAACAAAATTTCTTAAAATAATAATATCACATTAACTATTATTTATTTGGTTAATAAGTTTTCTGGTGCTATCCTAAATTTTGTGTCTTATTTGCCTCACCCTCGTCCAGGTCCTAAGTGTCAAAGATGAGTTGTATATATTTTGATTTCTTTTCAGTGGTCCATCTTGCATTCAGGGTGCTAGAAAATACCCTTTTCCATTTTTTACTCTCCTTTATGCAACAGGGCTCCCAGACCATGACAAACCAAGTTACCTGGTATTGGGCAGGAACCCATTTACTGCAATAGATACATGTTTTATATTATGTTACTATTATTTTAATAACATATTTGTAGGAGAATGTGTTTTAAGTTCCAATTAATCAAGCAATTATTTTTAAGAGTTTTGTTTTGAATAATGGAGGAAGAAGGAGTTGGTATTTACACTTTCACACACACAAACACACACACATTCTTCTAGGAGTCTTCCTTCAGGGCGTTAGGAACCAAGGGCAGTTGTCTTTTGGAGGCAAACTCAGGTTGTCTCAAGGAATGCATGATTTACTAGCAGTGTTTTCTTAAAGACATACAGGTTTACTATGATTACCTTAAGGTTCAGGTCACCATATTTTGGGGAGGGAAGCAAGCTAATGTCTGGTTCCACATAGAAAATACAGTCCCCTGAGTGTACATGATGTATTTAAAACTGTATGGACAATTTTGCAGGAGCACCGAGCATGGCCTAAAATAATCAGGGAAAGTTGACAGTGTCTCCAGTGTGGTTCTCCAAACAGATGGTCAACCTCACAACTCTTATTTCAGGTAAAATGGCTGAGTGTAGTCCCTGGTTTTAGAGTGACTCCCTGAGGGCCTTCATTTCCAATTTTCTTATTATCTCCACTGAGAGGTAGGATTTATGTCCCTTCCTTTGAAACTGGGCAGGCTTTTGTTTCAACCAAGAGTGTGATGGAAGGGAGCCAGTTACTTCCAAAGCTAGGTCATAAAAAGCGACTCAACTTCTGCCTTTCCTGGTGATATACTTTCATTTCTATCCCCTTCAGTTTCCATGCTAGGAATCTGATTGCCCTGAGACCGCATGGAGACAACCTGGGGAAGTTCGGAGATCCATGGAGAGAGAGAGAGAGAGAGAGAGAGAGAGAGAGAGAGAGAGAGAGAGAGAGAGACAGAGACAGAGAGACAGAGAGAGGAAGAGAGCGAGAGAGACACACACACACACACACACACACACAGAGAGAGAGAGAGAGAGAGAGAGAGAGAGAGACAGAGACAGAGAGAGAGAGAGAAAGAGAGAGGGAGAGAGAGAGAGAGACACACACACACACAGACAGAGAGAGAGAGAGGAGAGAGAGAGAGAGAGAGAGAGAGAGACAGAGAGAGAGAGAGAGAGAGATCTAGTTCTCAAATATTCCATCTCTCCACTGGTGCGACTCCAGTCACAGCTGCCTGCAGCCAACTGAGGGATTCTGGACCAGAATCACCAAGCTGAAAATTTCTAGAATTTTTGTCCCAATGAAAGTATAAAAGAAAATAAAATTATTGCTTGTATTTTAAGACTAAGTTTATATCTAACTAAATATTGGGGTGATTCATTTCAAAGAAATGAATTACCAGAATTTCTAGTTTCTGCTGTGTGATGCTAGCCCCAGAAGATAGCCAAATATCTATTATCTTTTTATTCCATTGTAGTTTTTCTACTTAGGTGAATAGAAACACAGCTTCTACCAGATCTGGAAAATGGAAGAAAAAAATAGCTGGCAATCAACGGTTCATTTCAAAGGACTGTTTCTCCTCTGGAATTTTAACTCATTACATCTTTGTTGCTTCCTTCAGTCTCTGTTGTCTTTAAAAACACATTTTCTTTTGCAATTTATTATTATTTTTTCCTGTTACTGTAGTAAAATTCTTGACCTGCTGAGACCAAATCCATCCTGTTCTTAACCCATTTAAAGGTTAATACCAACTGTACTTCCTATACTCATTTTCAGCTTAGATTTTCATCACCTGTCACTATTCAAAACAACGCATGCTTCATACACACACACGAACATATACATGTTTTTTTCACTTTTTTATAGTACCTAGAATATTGATTAACACCGACTGCAGCATATTCTTACTCCAGAATAAATTTATATTCTGTTTCTTAACTTAAATGATGGTTTATTTTCTCAAGTTTTATCTATTTAGAGTGTTATGAAAGTAGATGACAAAAACCTTCATACCCAGAGAAAACAGACTTCAAAAAAAACAAAAAACTGTTGCAATTCTCAATGGCCATATTGAACCAAACACCCTTATGTGACCACTGCTATAGTGTACCCTGGGAGCTAGTAACTGGTATAACCCGCTCCTGCATTCGAGAGTACAGCAATGATTAAGAGTTTGTGGGTTCTAAAAGAATGAAGGTAGAAATGTACCAGTTAGCATTCTTAATACTGAACTACACAAAACAGTGTTGCTATTTAGTTGGTGCAAACGTAATTACGGTTTTTGCTCTTGGCAAAATGTTTGCACCAACCTAATAATTTCTGCTAAAAATATTATTGGAAAGCTGTTAAAAGTCCCATAGAACTTATTATCTAGGTAAACAGTTATAGAAATGGAATGAGGCACAAATAAAAGAACCACCATACATCCAAGATCTTTCATTTTTACAGGTATTTTTGAGAAACTAAAAAAAAATCACACTTTCAAAAGAATATTATTCTTCTTTTATTAATGTACATATAAGTCTCAGATGTTTCCTAAATTGCATACTTAAAATAATAATAATCCTAAAAATCTAAATGCAGTTGGTGTAAACTTGACCAATATGATTTTTCTTTACATTTTGAGGATAAAGGATAACAAATCATATTGATTGTCAACCTTGACTTGGCTTAGCTTTCCTACTTCATGACCTGTTGAGAAGAATTATGTTATTTAATTTTAAGCTCTTAAGAGCTTTAAATTAGTATAACTGATATCTAGGTATCAAAATCACATAAGTTACTTTTACAGTCATATCTCTCAAAGTAAGACAAATATATCACATTGTGTATATTTACTTCACATGTCAGTAGCAATGAAATTACCTACCGCTATTAAAATCTAAAGACTTTTGACTTACGTAGGCTTATCTGACTTCAATAAATATAAAATTTCTATTTTTGTCTAACGCAATCCACTTTTCTCAGACTTAGCAGCATGTTTCTGATTAAGAGTCAAAAGAATTTAGTTGACAACTGGCTACTGCTGTTTCAATGAACTTAGCCTCAACATTTAGGCTAGGGGTAAATGTTTCTTTACTACCAAGAAATAAAATAAAAATTAAACCTTTATTCATCTCCTTAAGTTTGGAGACTATTCAGGAGCTTTATACTTGCACCCTTCACCAAAGGAATCAAGTACACATTTTATTTAATCAAATTATAACAATATTGTTTGAATAATTATCAGCATTGAGTTGACAGTTATGATTCAACTGATGTACCAATACGTAAGGGTTAATGAGAAGAGTATAGTGTTGAGTAGAGATCTCAACACTATACTCATTAACCCTTAGAGTTAAGGTTTAACCTGGGCTCAGTAGTCAAGGGTGCCATGTTAACTAGTGATACAGCCTATTTTGTGCAAGGCAGAGAAAGAGGCTTGAATGCCACATATTTGCCATCATGTAAAGGCATTGAAGACGTAACAGATGAATGTTAGTCCTCAATACCAACATTTCTCGGTCTTTAGAGTACTAAGAATCATCTTGTAAACTCATAGAAATTAAAATTCCTGGTGTCCACTTACAGATATTATTATTTAGTACATTTAGGTCAGGGTTTATTAACTGGCTTTTGTTTCAAGCACGCCTATGAGCTTGGACACACTGGAATGATAATCATGCTTTGAAAGCACTGCTGTTTATCGTATACTTTCTGTTCTCACTAAAGATCTGAAAATACCAATCAAGTAGACAGTTAATTGAAATGGTATAATGTCAAAAGTAGTGAAATGTGAGGAGTTGGACTAATACCTAATCCTTTAAATGTAATCTTGCTATAAATAAACAAAGTTCATTCTGTAAAGATAATTATCAAGATTGCTTACATAACCCCAGACATAGACTCATAATGTCGCAGGGTACCATTGATGATTTTAAGTGTCAAGCTAATATATTAGTAGCTAAACTTAGTTGTCATTTGAGAGAAGCCCAAGTAATGATTTTTTTCTTTTCGAAGTAATCCTCTTTTTTTTATTATGTCCTTGTATTCGTAGTTTAAGCCCCTTTTCCACCTGAGTTGCTTAGCAGTTTGCTAATAACATTTATAGGGATGTTTGTCCAGGTTTAAACATGGTTTTCCATGTGCTCCTAGTTATGTACAGTGTAATTTGACCCACTTTCCTCATCTAATCATTTCATACCCATTAATGTCATGGTTCAGCAAAGTCCTAAAGAGATTTTGGTGTAGTTTAGTGGGTAAGTACATAGACTTGGCTTGAAAAAGAAGTGGGTTTTACTTTTGGCTGTGTTACTTAAATGTCTGAAATTGAACAAGATTGTTACATATGGATGGATGGTAAATAATTGTTTAGGAAATGTGTTCAATTTATTTTACTTTGAGAAAATAATGTGCCAAAAAACACAGCAAATTTGTTAATAACTCCTAAATGAAAAATTTAGTTTTTATGTTTTAGTTTCCTCTGGACCAGGACATAAAATTAAGACAAAAAATGAGATATAAAATATTACAGGTAAGTCGCTAGCTGCAGAGGGAATAAAATTCCATGACCAAATCTTTATCATCCCAAACTGAACTACTCACATTAGCACAGAATACATGATGTTTTCTAGAGCTAATATTTCCTCTGCCAAAATGTCGTATTTGCTTGGATTATATTAACAAACTGGCAGTCCTGCTCAGCTACTGCCATTGCCTGTCTGCACACATTCTGGCCATCAGAGGCCTTGAGCTCCATGCCAAGTAAGCCAATCTCCTTTTTCCCATTCCACAAACATTTTTTTTTTTAATCATTTACTCTGACTTACCTAATTATTGTCCTTAATCCTTGTGGCAGAAACCACCATTTGCCTAGATTTTATCCATTCTCATCTTTTTCCTTACCAACAGAAAGCTGACTTCATTGGAAGTGAAGTGCACTGGCAAAGAAAACTGCAAGTTCTTGCCACTAAACAAGCGAGACTGGCCTTATAACTGGCCAGTCCTGGCTAATGAGCTTTAACAGTAGTTTTTGGTCATGAGAACTGGAATCTTAAAGGGAGGTAGGGGTGAAGAGTCAACCAGCATATGCTATTTTGTCTTTATTTTTTCTACCTGAAAAGCAAATGGGATGGTAGGAATCCTAATGGTGATCTCATAACCATGAGGACACCTCGAGTATGGTAGTCTAAGGATGACAGAACACATATATGGAAGCACATGGGAAATCAGTCTCATTGAGTGGCTATTTTGGGTCTGGACTCAATGTACATTTCATTATTTATGAGAATTGTGAGTTCCTAACTTATTTTAAGAATTACTTACTGATTTCTGTTATTTATAGTTTAATACATTTATTTATTACTCTGATAGAGGGAACTCAGATAAATGTGATTTTAACAATGGCGTCACAGAATCTGGATTTTCCAATAAAACCCCTTCCTATATGTAAACTTTGTTTTTCTTTTATTTAAACTAAACAGGGGCCCATTATGGCAGAAGGTATTGTCAGTTACTTAAGTTACCAAAAACTTAGAAGAAATTTAATCTAAATTTGTATGTTTCCTACTCGCTTGTGATAAATATTTTGAAGAACACAGTAAACCACCATGTATGGGGAAATACGTTTTGTACAATTCCTAACTATTGAAATATTCATATTCCTTAACATCTCTTAGGAAAAAAAAAAAACCCTTATCAGTATTGAAGTATGGTTGGAAATTTAAGTGGAACAATAATTTGGAGTTAAGAGTTTTCCTGTTTCTTGCAAAAGCTTAACATTTCTGGATCCCACCCGCTTAACACTTAATTCTATGCATTTGCTGTGAGGGTCAAAAATGCCTCCTGGGGAGACACTGCCTCTCTGCCCCTCGTCTCTACACATCTTTCTCTTCTATCCACCTTCATTGACAAAATGCTGGATCAAGAAGAATCTGAGACAATTCTGCCTTAAGAACATATCCATTTATTCCTCAATTTTATTGTTTCCACATTTAAATTTCTCTATTGATTTAAATTATTGAAGTTATACAACCTTTATTATTCTCTAATAATAAAATTATGTCCATCCAAAACTCTTTTATCTCTCATTTTCATGAAATACGTTGGAAGATGGCAATCAATGTAAACTTTTTGGGAGTATGTGTAAATGAAATAATTATGAATCTCTAATGGGAACAGCAGGGAATTTTAGTCTAGATTTTCCATTAACTTGCTACAAACTTCTTAGATATTTTATTTATCAATGAAGTGGGGTTAATAATACCTTCAATTTATATGACATGGTAATATTATTACAATAATATAAAATGATGTGTTTGTGATCATGTTACATGAAACACTGAGATAGTGTTATTTCTTTAAAGTGTGAAAAATACAATGTGTCCAGATATTCATGTATTCACAAATACATGTCTTGAGACTTAAAGAATTTGATCATTAGATTCATCAGTTTCAGCCTAGTTATATAAAATGTACAGTGATAGACAAATGATGAATATGACATTATCCCCTTATGTATACTTATATTTAAATTTGAACGTAGTGGGACTATGAATGACATATATTTGTGACCATTCCCCATTAGTAACGAAGTCTTCTGTATTGATACTACTTATGTTAAAATAGTACCCAATTTTAAAAAAATGCTCTTAAACATGTGTATAGTACATAATTAGTGCTAAACCCTGTTTACTAGTATTAAGTAATTTCATAAATCTAACAAACAAACAAAAAAACAGAATACTATTACTACTTCATTTTAAAGATGATGAAACCAAATCACAGAGAGTCTTAAAAAGTTGTAAAACTTACATGGCAATTAAGCACTGAAATTCACATCATAATTCAGGTAATCGGACTAAAAAGTATATATTCTTAACCACTAACAATACAAAGAAATATATTTTATGTAAAAATAATTTTGATTTGATAGTAATTTTATTTTAAAATTTAAAAGGTATTTTGAGCTCTAAATATTAAATATCCTTCAATTTTGTCGCCTGGTAGCCGCTTTGTCAAAATTCGATTTTATTTTTCTTCAAAAAATGATATCCAAATTAAGTGTTTCATGGAAGCTGCAATTTGTGAATGTCCTATTTGTTTTTCTCTTGCCAGTCATGACAATAATGGAATCGGGTATATTTGTTTATACATAGCAGGTAGAATTCTAGCAGGAGAGAATATGACAGAGAGGAAAGATGAAAAATATTAATCAACCATAAGTTACCGATCAACATATTTATGAGCATAACTTCATAAACTGCTAATCTTTCCCTAATAATATGTGATTAAAAAATCAGGGTGGGACAAGATGATATTAAATTTTTAAAATATTCTGCTAACATTTAAAATTATTCCATGTTTTTATATATCCAACATTTAAATAAAATTTAAATGGCTTTAGTATAAAAGCCAGTTAGTAAAGTAGCATCACTAGTAAATTTGATAGCTTCAATGCTCAAGTACGGATAATGTGTTGCTGCTATAGAAAACGTTTCACACCTTTCTACAACAATTCACTTTCTGAATATAAGTCAAGGGCATGTAATTTATCTTTTTCATCAAAGCCAACTAAAATATTTACAGTGTTAAGGTGAGCATTTTATGATATACTGAATTATTTTCTTATCAGTATGTCATCATAAGTATCTTTTGATTTCTATAATTTTAAAGTACAATGGAATTTTAACCAGTCTCATTTTGGTAATTTTAAAATTAAAATTAATACACAAAATAAGAGTCTCGCCCAGATTTGGATGCTGTTTCTGATTATATCGAGGTTATGAAAATTACTAACAAGCCATTATCTTTCGCAAACAATTCTATGTGTTTTCTTTTTATTATTAACACATTGCTTGACATACACCTGATATCACTAATCATAAGAAATATTTGGACAATCTTACATGAGGCTATAAAATAAAAAATAAATATTTGATTATGAAACCCAGGTCTCAATTAGTGACTTCAAATCCTCCCTGGGTCTTAAGTAGTAACTCCAAATCCCTCCCTGATGCACAGAGAAGGAATAAGAACATGCCAGCAGAAATTATATTACATTAATTCAAACTATTTTCTATTAAAAAAAAAAACAAATAAAGATCCTAAAAGATGTTTCGTTTATTTCTCATGATGTTGAATATACTGCATGATTATAAATTATTAATAAATATAATGAATTATAAAGGATCTCAATTAGAAAAGGAAACTTTGAAGCCTTTTTCATTGCATTTTAAATAAAATGAAACAGACTGGGAGCCAAGATGGATGACTAGATGCAGCCAGGAAGAGCATCTCCCACAGAGAGATCAGATGATCAAGAAGGATCAGATGGCACACCCTGGTTCCTGGTCACCAGTGGCTCTGGGGGAAGAGGTGAATTAAATAGGCCTATTCTCACCACAGACCTCCAGAATCCTAGTTGCAGGAGACCCCATAACCCTCACGACATTTGAGGTAACAGGGAGAGCTGCTTGGAAAGGTGATAGGGATAGGACTCCAGTCTGTGCAGAGCCAAGAGGGTTTGGAATGGGAACTGCTGCTGTGGGATATGACCAGACATCTATCCCCCAAAGCTTGCTGTGCTCCTTTAGGTAGGAGCCTTTGTTGACTGTTGAACCTGGACACAGCAGGGTGGTCTTGTCTGTGGGAGGGGAAAGTCTAATCTGAGTACCCCACTGTGGGCTGGCCTCTGACACGGTCACTGCCTGGTCATGGCCACTTGTAGCACAGCCTTGGATACCCCTGGGGAGAGGGATTTCTTGGCAGCTGTCATTATAGCTCCTTTACCAGAAGCACAAGCACAATCATTGAAGAGATTCAGAATACAAGCCCCTGCTCATGGGCACCCATCCATCCACAGCCTCTTCCCATTGCTTTGATAGCATGCATTTGATCATGGACTTCTGCACCACTTTGCTGGTGCAAGATGGTATACAGTCCTCACTAGCCCATTGCCACCCGAATGTGGATATGCAGATCTCACTGCTGCCACTATGCCTCCACTAGCACCATTGCACGCTGCCTCCCTACTGCTACTGATGCAAGTGGACACAGAGATCTCCCATCCAACTTCTACTGTTGCCTTACCCCAGCTGACACACATACCGCACTTCACCACCACTGCCACTAACACATAACACAAGTGTACAAGCATAGACCCCACTGCTGACCCCAGCTTGCCACCACCACCACTAACACATGTGTACAAGCATGGAGCCCACTTCATCAGCACCATGATAAAACACTTTGACTGGTACTCCCTAGCTGAGTGTTAAACCTAATGAATGAGGAACACCTTGGCCCCTCCAGGGCAGGAGTTGCTCAATCTCCAGAGGTCAGAGAACAAAGCCATGGGCCAGGTACCAGCCCCCAAGTGTTAGAGCATGCAGCTCAGGAGTGCTGGGTTGAGCCTTAGCCCAGTACAATTTTCCAGAAATTAAGCCAGTCAAATGAACCTACCTTATGCCACCCTCAAGGACATCAAATAATGTAAAAAGAAAAAAAACCCAATCCAAAGGACAGCAACTTCAAATATTAAAAGAACATCAGCCCACACAGATGAGAAAGAACCAACACAAAAAGTCTAGTAGTTCAGAAAGCCAGAGTGTCTTCTTACTTCCAAATGATGTACCAGTTACCAGCCATAGTTCTCAATCAGGCTGAAATGGCTGCAATTAGAGACATAAAATTCAGAATCTGGATTAGGATGATAATCAAGCTTCAGGAGGAAGTTGAAACCTAATCCAAAAAAAATTCAAGGTATCCAATTAAATGATCTAAGAGGTGAAAGACAAAATAGCCATTTTAAGAAAAAAACAAAACCAACCTGATAGAGCTGAACAACTCACTTTAGGAATTCCATGATAAAATTAGAAATATTAACAGCAGAATAGACCAAACTGAGGAAATAATCACAGATATCAAACGCTGGTTCTTCAAATCAACACAGTCAGGAAAAATAAAGAAAAAATCATTTAAATAATGAACAAAACCTCCAAGAAATGTGAGATTATGTAAACATATCAAACCTAGGATTTATTTGCATCCCTGAGAGAGAGAGGAAAGGAGAGGGAGAGAGAGGGAAAGAGAAAGAGAGAGAGAGAGAGAGAGAGAGAGAGAGAGAGAGAGAGAGAGAGAAACCAACTTAGAAAACTATTTAATGAGATTTTTGATGAAAATTTTCTCTATTTTGTTAGAGAGGTCAACATCCAAATTCAGAAAAGGGCAAGAACCCCTGTGAGACACTATACAAGATGTCCTTTCCTAAGACACATATCACCAGATTTCCCAAGGTCAATGTGAAAGAAAAAAATACTAAAAGCAGTTAGAGAGTTAGAGAGAGACCACCAACAAAGGGAACTCCATCAGGATAACAGCAGACTTTTCCATAGAAAACCTATAAATCAGAAGGGATTGAAGACATATATAGCATTCTGTTTTTTTTAATTTTTTTTTTATTATACCGTAAGTTCTTGAGTACATGAGCAGATCATGCAAGATTGTGATATACAGATACACATGCCATTGAGGTTTGCTGCATCTATCCCCCTGTCATTTACATTAGATATTCTCCTAATGTTATCCCTTCCCAATTGACCTACCCCCTGCTATGCCTCCCCTAGCTGCTCCAACCCCAACAGGTCCTGGTGTGTGATGTTCCCTTCCCTGGGTCCATATGTTCTCATTGTTAAACATCCACTTATGAGTGAGAACATGTGGTGTTTGGTTTTCTTTTCTTGTGTCAGTTTACTGAGAATGATAGTTTCCAGCTTCATCCATGTCCCTGCAAAGAATATGAACTCATCATTTTTATGGCTTCATAGTATTCCAGGGTATATATGTGCTACATTTTCTTTATCTAGTCTATCGCTGATGGGCATTTGAGTTGGTTCCAAGTCTTTGCTATTGTAAACAGTGCTGCAATGAACATATGTGTGCATGTCTCTTTACAATAGAATAATTTATAATCCTTTGGATATATACCCAGTAATGGGATTGCTGGGGCAAATGGTATTTATGATTCTAGAACCTTGAGGAATTGCTACACTGTCTTCCACAGTGGTTGAACTAATTTACATTCCCACCAACAATGTAGAAGTGTTCCTATTTCTCCACAGCCTCTCCAGCATCTGTGACCCCAGATTTTCTAATGGTCACCATTCTAACTGGCATGAGAGCCCCTCTATGCACATAAACCTGGAAATCTAGAAGAAATGGATAAATTTCTTAATGCTTACACTCTCCCAAGACTAAACCAGGAAGAAGTTGAATCCCCAAATAAACCAATAACAAGGTCTGAAATTGAGGCAGCAATTAATAGCCTATCAACCCACAAAAGTCCTGGACCAGATGGGTTGACAGCCAAATTTTACCAGACATACAAAGAATAGCTGGTATCCTTCCTTCTGAAACTATTCCAAACAATACAAAAAGAGTGAATCCTCCCTAACTCATTTTATGAGACCAACATCATCCTGATACCAAAATCTGGCAGAGACACAACTAAAAAAGAAAATTTCAGGCCAATATCCATGATGAACACTGATACCAAAATCTTCAATAAAATATTGGCAAACCAAATCCATCAGTACATAACAAAGCTTATCCATCACAATCAAATCAGCTTCATCTCTTGGATGCAAGGCTGATTTAACATAAGCAAATCTATAAACATAATCCATCACAAAAACAGTACTAAAGGCAAAAACCACATGATTATATCAATAGATGTAGTGAAGGCCTTTAATAAAATTCAACAGCCTTTTATGCTAAAAAACTCTCAATAAACTAGGTATCGATGGAACATATCTCAAAATAATAAAAGCTATTTATGACAGATCTACACCAATATTATACTGAATTGGCAAAAACTGGAAGTATTTCCTTTGAAAAGTGGCACAAGACAAGGGTGCCCTCTCTTACCACTCCTATTCAACATAGTATTAAATGTTCTAACCAGAGCTATCAGGCAAGAAAATGATATAAAGGGTATTCAATCAGGAAAACAGGAAGTAAAATTGTCTCTATTTGCAGATGACATGAATGCATATTTAGAAGACCCCATCATCTGAGCCCCAAATCTTCGTAAGATGATAAGCAACTTCGGCAAAGTCTCAGGATACAAAAATCAATGTGCAAAAATCACAAGCTTTTCTATACACCAATAACAGACAGAGAGCCAAATCATAAGTGAACTCTCATTCACAATTACTACAAAGAGAATAAAATACCTAGGGATACAATTAACAAGGGATGTGAAGGAAGTCTTCAAAAAGAACCACAAACCACTGCTCAAGTACATAAGAGAGGATGCGAACAGATGGAGAAACATTCCATGCTCATGGTGAGGAAGAATCAATATCATGAAAATGGCCATACTGCCCAAAGTAATTTATAGATTTAATGCTATCCCCATCAAGCTACCATTGACTTTCTTCACAGAACTGGGAAAAAACATTCTAAATTTCATATGGAATCAAAAAAGAGCCCACATAGCCAAGACAATCCCAAGGGAAGAAAAAAAAAAAAGCTGTAGGCATCACGCTAACTGACTTCAAACTATTCTACAAGGCAACAGTAATCAAAACAGCATGGTACTGGTATCAAAATGGAGATATAGACCAATGCAACAGAACAGAGACCTCAGAAGTAACACTACTCATCTAAAACCATCTGATCTCTGACAAAGCTGGCAAAAAGAAGAACAACAAAACAAAAAGAAGAAAACAGATGCTAGAGAGGATATGGAGAAATAGGAAGGCTTTTACACTGTTGGTGGAAGTGTATATATTTGTTCAACCACCGTGGAAGGCAGGGTGGCAATTCCTCAAGGACCTAGAACAAGAAAAACCATTTGCCCCAGCAATCCCATTACTGGCTATATACCCAAAGGATTATAAAACATTCAATTATAAAGACACATGTACACTTACGTTTATTGTGGCACTATTTACAATAGAAAAGACTTGGAGCCAACCCATATGCCCATCAACAATTGACTGGATAAAGAAAATGTGGCACATATACACCATGGAATACTATGCAGTCATAAAAAATGATGAGTTCATGTTCTTTGCAGGGACATGGATGAAACTGGAAATCATCCTCAGCAAACTGACACAAGAAAAAAAAATTCCGCATGTTCTCACTCATAAGTGAGTGTTGAGCAATGAGAACACATGGACACAGGGAGGGGAGCATCACACTCTGGGTCCTTTCGGGGTTGGGGGTGCTAGGGGAGGGACAGAAGATGGTGGGGGTATTAGGGAGGAATAAAATTAGGAGAAACACCTAATGTAAATGACGGGGGTATAGATGCAGCAAACCACCATGGCACGTGTATATCTATGTAATAAAGCTGCCCAATCTGCACATGTACCCCAGAACTTAAAGTATAATAAAAAGAAAACAAAAAAAGTACTGAGAGTGATTCTCTCTATATTCCTAATCCTCCTTCTTTTACCTCCGTTTCAAGAACACTGTTTCCAACACTCCCTATAAATTCCCTGTATGCTAAGCTATGCCTCGTATTCAATTTTTTTAACTCAGCTTGAAAGTGTTGGAGTCAGAAATGACTAAACAAGCAAATTTAAAGTTAAATTTTGGAATTGAATCACTTGCTGCTTTGACAATGAGAAATTTGTCATTTCGGTAGATAAACGATAGACAGTTCCTTTAAAAAGATAGCTATGTAATTTATAAAAGTTACTGTGATACACTCTTTTTTATTTTTGTACTTTAGAGTCTGGGGTACATGTGCAGATCATGCAGGATTGTTGCATAAGTACATACATGGCAATGTGGTTTGCTACTTCGATCCTCTCATCACCTATATCTGGCATTTCTTCCCATGTGATCCCTCTTCAACCTCTCCACCCTCTGCTGTACCTCCGCTAGCCTCCCCCAGCAGACCCCAATGTGTGAGGCTTCCCTCCCTGTGTCCATGTGTTCTCATTGTTCAACACTGGCCTATGAATGAGAACATGCAGTGTTTGATTTTCTGTTCCTGTGTCAATTTGCTGAGAATAATGGGTTCCTGATTCATCCATGTCCCCAGAAAGGACAAAAACTCATCGTTTTTTTGGATGCATAGTATTCCATGGTGTTTATGTGCCACATTTTCCTTGTCCAGTCTATCATTGATGGGCATTTTGGTTGGTTCCAGGCCTTTGCTATCGTAAACCGTGTCACAATGAACATACGTGTGCATGTGTCTTTATAACAGAAAGATTTATAATCCTTTGGGTATATACCCAGTAATGGGATTTCTGGGTCAAACAGAATTTCTATATCTGGATCCTTGAGGAATCACCACACTGTCTCCCACAATGGTTGAACTAATTTACACTCCCACCAACAGTGTAAAAGTGTTCCTATTTCTCCACATCCTCTCCAGCATCTGTTTCTCCAGATGTTTTAATTATCGCCATTCTGATTGGCGTGAGATGGTATCTCAATGTGGTTTTGATTTGCACTTCTCTAATGACCAGTGATGATGAGCATTTTTTCATATGTTTGTTGGCCTTATATATGTCTTCTTTTGAAAAGTGTCTGTTCATATGTGGTAAGCTTTATAAACTGGTGGTATGGAGGGAAAGGAAGGTGAATTAGGAATATAGGGAATTTGAGTGCTATTCAATTGCAACAAATGCCTCAGCTGACCCCACAAGGATTTCTGAAACTGAGATACACTTCAGAGGTGTCCTAAATTGAGAGGAGGACTTCCATACTCCTATGTTGTTGGGTCTTAGCAGAGGTCTGCCCACAGAAAGAGTCATGACATTGGGAAAAGTAGTTTTCTTCAGCTGAGACAATGCTAAAGAGAACTTACAGCTAAGACTTGTTAATTTGCAAAAATTTGAGTAGGTAGCTGGAATGACACCTTCATTCTGTAAATGAGATCTGGGTGGCATATAATAGCCTCTAACATATTTATTTATTATTTTTTCTTTTAAGTAAAAGTATCTTTAAAATTAATTGAGTTATGGTTATTAAGGGTCTACAACTTAAAATACATCTTCTGGTTCTACAGAGTCCACTGACTAGTTGTCAAGAAGGGGAAGTAAGCAGGCAATAAAAATACTGTGGTGTGAAGATTTATAGTATTATTTAGCTAGAACTTTTATCTTCTGGAAAGTGCTCCTGCCTTCATCTGCCTTAAAAATAAACGCACCTGTGCCTATATGACCTTAATGTTTACTCCAAGAAATCCTCACCCACAAAGTTAGGATTGTGAACTAATAAATAACTTTTCTGTTGACTTGAAGAAATTATTGCAACAAAAGTATCTGAGAAAATATTTGCTCACACCTGAGCAGTCAGACAACATTTTTCACACTTAAGAAACAGCTCAGTTATTATGACAACAGTTTCAGCTAGTCTTCAAGATCTTCACTGTTCTTTGTCTAGCAATCCTATACTATTGTGCAAAAACTTTATTCAGATCCAAAACACTTCCCATCTCTGAAGACCCACTTTAAGCCATGTAAACTGTTACTTTAAAATCCCATAAATACCCTTCACTAACATACTCTCTTTGAGACACAACTGAGACTTTGTCCAGGTAATGTTCTTTGTTGTCACACAAATTTAATAAACTAGGATTTGGTTAATCAACAGATGTTTTGGTGGTTTGTAGAAGAGACTATAATTATTCGTTCTGGAATAATTCAAGAACCTTTCAAGATCTCCTTGGCATGGTTGAAAACTCTCAATTCAAAAAAAGTGCATTATCCTGTCATCTTATAAGTATCCTATCTGGGAACCTTTCTGACCACAATAGTAAAATATGCCCCACATTTAGCCTGAGCTCTGAATTCTATTGTCTAGATCAGTTATAGCCTATAGGATATAATTGTTCATTTAAGTCTATGGCTTCTTTGCTGCTACACCAGCAATGTCGGATAGGACAAAGACAATATGATCCCCACAACTGAAAATATTTACTATTTACTCCTTTACACACAAGATTACTGCCCTTTTATTTCAAACCTCATGGCTGAGTTTATCTCCTGAGAATGGGGGAATAACTCCTTTATAAATCATTTGCTTATGCACTCATGAATTGAAAACTCTTACCTTTGGTAAAAGCGTGTCAGTAGCAACATTAACTTTTCTCTCTGTTTGCCCTTGTCACTTTTTGTTTCAAGTCTTTTAGAGGGACTTTGCAGAGTGGGCATAGATCCATGAAGTCTGTCCCTCAAGATGGCCCCAGTGCTCATAAGATAAAAAAGTCTTATCACGTATTAATCCTTACTGGGTAGACTTTGTCTTCTTCAATGTTTCAGACTCAGTGAGGAGTTGTCTGTCTTGTATTTGTCTAGAACAGGAATTGCCAAATTATCACCTATATGTCAAACCTTTCTTTTGTGTGTATGGCCATGAATTTATCTGGTTGCCTCTGCTCAGTGCTTTAGGTTTCCTGGCACCATAGTTGGTGATGGTTGGTCTCTGGCCAGGTTCTGGAGACATTTGATTTTACAAGCACCATTTTTACCTACTGCAGTTCTTTTTAAGTCTTATCAGTCTCTGAGGCAAACAGAGCTTTCTTCAGGTTTTAATTTATGTACCTATCTCTCTAACTGACATAATTTCACCAAGATAATTTGGAAATGCACTGCCAAGTTCAGGAATATTTTGATCTGAAGATGTTTTTTCCATTTAGAACAAAAAAGAGAAAACTCCTATGAGAAATTCTTATTTATCTGTCCATAGGAGTAACATTGAAAACCTCTTTTTTTGTCTTTATATTTCAGAGAGTAACAATCTGTCACACCTTATTATGTTTTTTTGTTATTTTCTTATATATGCTTTTATTTCTTCTTTGATAAATTAAGCTTTTATAATGTGTATTGATACCAATTTACTGTGATATCCACAAGTATTTTTTCAATAGTATTATTCTTGGCTTCCATTGTCACTCCATGGTAAAGGCATAATATTTGATCAAAATTAATTTGTGATTTTCCTAAAATATGCCTGACTGTGCGCAGTGGCCAGACCTCATGCTTGCTCGCACACACACCCCTTGCCTGGTGCTATGCCTGGCTCCCTTAACAGGCATGGGATCCAGGCAGGTAGCATGAGTGGAGCGCAGACTGCTAGGCCTAGTGGGCTGGGTAGAAGGAGGCCGGCAGGTGCAAGCAATTTTCACACGGACGTGCTGCAGGCCACACAGGTTTTGGCCTGGTGCAGTGACTCCCCAAGGATTCTGTGTTAGTATTTTAAGCCCATCTGATTCTATTAGTCTTCTTGGGCAGTTATAACAAAATACCACAGATCGAATGGCCTAAACAACAAGAAATTGATTTTCTCACAATTGTGGCGGGCAGAAGTCCATGACCAAGGTGCTGGCTTATTCGATTTCTGGTGAGGGCCCCCTTCCTCACTTGTAAATGGCTTCCATTTTATGTGACCTCACATGGCCTTTCCTCAGTACAGTAAGAGAGTGAGCAACCTCTCTGTTGTCTTTCCTTATAAAGACACTAATCCTGTTGAAACAGAGTTCCACCATTATGAACTCATTTAAAAATAATTACTTAATTAGAGGCTCCATCTCCAAATATATTTATGCTGGAAGTTAGAGCTTCAAACCCTATTTTTTTTTTTTTTAAGAGAGGGGCACACATTTTCCATCTTGTCTCTTTAGGCAGCAAATACAGTACTGAGCCAACAAAGTTGAAAGTTTATCCTAGAATTTAACACAAAGTGAAAACCAAACACCAGTATCACCAGTATTTTGAGAACCACTTCACAGCAAGAGAAAGGTAAAAACAATTTACCTTACCTTACCCTACAACTTTTTTGTTCACAAGAGGATTTGAAAAAACACAAAATTTTTAAAGTCACCTGTGAAAAAGAAATGTAATTAATTTAACACTACACACTTACTAATTACTACAATCTGATGACAATTACTGAAAAACTGTCAACATTACTGTCTCATTATGGAAATCATATTCTCCTCTGGTCAACACACCCAATGATATGGATAATATATTATCTGAAAAATAGAGTCCACATGTCAACCTATAAAAACATGACTTCATTTGAAAATTTTTGAATTTTCCACAGGGATCACACCAGGAGATTACAGTTATTTACTATCTCAAGGAGCTCCTTAAGGCAATTCAAACATTGTTGACTTACAAATCAAAAATAATGAGAGAATATAATTGAAGAACTTCTATCATTCATCGCACTGTGTCAGAAAGATTTCCCAGAAGAATAAGTGAAGCAGATAAAACTCATTTCTCATATTTTTCAACATAAGGGCAGGTAAACATTATATGTATTTAGAAAATTTCAAATTAAAACAACAGTAAGATACTACTACATTTCTCATATTTTTCAACATAAGGGCAGGTAAACATTACATGTATTTAGAGAATTTCAAATTAAAACAACAATAAGATACTACTACATACCTATTAGAATGGCTAAAATCTAAAACACTGACAGTACCAAATGCTACTGAGGATGTGGAGTAACAGGAACTCTCTTATATTGTTGGTGGAAATGCAAAATGTACAGTCACTTTAAAAGACACGTTGGCAGTTTCTTACAAAACTTAACATGGTCTTATCATATGATTCGGCAATCATACTCCTGAAAATTCTGTCCATACCAAAACCTGCACACGTATGTTTATGGTAGCTTTATTTAGAGTTGCCAAAACTTAGAAGCAACCAAGATAACCATCAGTAGGTGAATAGACAAATAAATTGTAGTACATCCAGACAATGGAATATTATAGCACTAAAAAGAGATAAACCATGATACTACAAGAAGAAATGAAGGAACTTTAAAAGCCAACCTGAAGAAGGTACCTACTGTATAATTTCAACCATATGACATTCTTTAAAAGGCAAAACTATGAAGATGTTAAAAAAATATCAGTGATTTTCAGAGATTTGCAGGATAAGGAGGGATGCATACATTAAGCACAGAGGATTTTTAGGGCAATGAAACAATTGTATATGATACTGGAGGGGAACATATAGGTAATTACGCATTTGTCAAGCCCCAAAGAATATACAACACAAAGAAGGGTCCATCAGATAAACTGTTGACTTTTGGGTAATAATGATGTGTCAGGGTTGGTTAATTTTTTGTAACAAATATACCATACTATGCAAGATGTTGAATGGGAAAGCTGTCTCTGTGGGTTGTGGAGCAGGTAAGGTAGGAAGGGGGATTTGGAAACTCTCTGTACTAACTTTCTGTTCACTTTTGCTGTGAACCTAAAAATACTCTAAAAGTAAACTCAATTAAAAAAATAAGTCAGGAAAAAGTAATCTTTTTTTTTTTTTTGTCTTCAATCACAACTTTTTTAGATGCATATGCCATTCAAGTGCATGATTAAAGGGATCAAAGCAAAACATTTATAATGAATTGCGATTTTCACATATCGTTGGATCAGCTGGCACAGCTGTGTGTACTGTGCCTGTCTCTCTTTATCATAATTATGCTTTAGGACAGCAGCGCCCACCCTTTTTGGCACCAGGGACTGGTTTGGTGGAAGACGGTTTTTCCATGACTAAGGAAGAAGGGATTAGTTTTGGGATGAAACTGTTCCACCTCAGATCATCCGGCATTAGTTAGATTCTCATAAGAAGTGTGCAACATAGATCTCTCACACGGGCAGTTCACAATAGTGTCCTCATTCTATGAGAACTTAATGTTGCTGCTAATCTGACAGGAGGCCGAGCTCAAGCAGTAATGCTCATTTACTGGCCGCTCATCTTGTGGTATGCATCTGAGTTTAAAAGAAGACAGGGCCCAGTACTGGTGGTCCATGGCTCAAGGGTTGGGGACCTATGCTTTAAGAGGTGATGTTAGAAGTTGAATTTTTATCACGGAAGTGGAAATGTCTTAATCTCTTTTTCCTTTCTCTTTAATTTTTTGTTCCTTTCTTCCTTATTTTCCTCTTTTCTACCCATATGCAAATAATTTAAAGCAGTATGTTTAAATTTTTTTGTTTTTATCTTACACGAAATTGCAGCATTCTATCTAGTATTTCAAACTTTCACTAGATTAACAGTGAATAATAACTCTGGTCTTCATAGACCTGAGTCCATGGCCAGGTATTATGGAATTGATTAAACTTTTGTAACTTATATTTTTAAGTGAATATCTACTTTTTCTAAATAAAGGGTCCATATCTTTCATCAATTTTCAAAGGGATCTAGGACACAAAATTGATTCAGAAATGAATGCTCTTGTTCTTTATTGTGATTTCATTATATTTGCTTTGATAATTATATTTTTATTCAAAGTTTGATACATTATGTATATTTATATAAGAAACTCTTGTTATAATTTGCTTTTCTCAAGTCATATTGAATTGCAATGAAGAGTGGTTAAATTCTGGTTAACTGAAATGACTCCTAACTCTCAGCACTGGTGATCTTACCTTTGTGAAGAGTAATAATTTTATAAGCAAGAAAGTATCAGGCTAGTTCCTAACACATTAGAAAACATCATCTTTATTAATACATAGTAAAAATTGTTACAAATTTCTAATTTATGAATTTAATTCTATAGAATTAGCCTCAGATTCTCAGCAAATAACCTGTGTTTCAGGAAGTTAATTATATTTTAATTCAAATACGTCTGCTTTTAGTCTCCACCCAGTTTTATTGTTCTTTTATTATGTGTATTTAACTGTAATAGATGCCATATTGTATCAGAATAATTGGATTCCTTTGAGAGTGTATTTATGTACTTTTTATGACATAGTCATTTCAACAATTTCCCTGATTATTAAAAGGCTCTAAGAATGGTCAAATTTTAAGTTCAAAATTATTAGTGACCTTCCAATCTAAGAAAAATGTTACTTCTTGATTTATAATGTTTGTAGTTTTGAAAGTAAAATGTTTGATAGTTCTGAAACTTGTTTAGAAAAAAGCATTTTAATAATTGAAAAATTTATAAATTACTCTCTATAACAGTGCTATGTCTAAATCTCTTTGTGTTCATTTAACAAAAAAGAATGGCGTGTCATAAAAAGTTTCATTAAATGCCTGTTGATCAGCCAGATTCCTAAATGTGCTTAGACAATAACCTCTACAGAAATTACTGACAGGACAGTGAATATTAGGGCTGCCTTGTATCCTGCTAATTTTAAAAGATATATAGCTCAATGCAAGCATTCTATTGTATTCCAAATGAAAGAGACTAGGATTCTATGGAGACATTTAATAAGCTCAAAAAAGCCTACATTATAACTCATTACAACCATAAAAATGGAAAAGAATATTTCTACCACTGTTTGCCTACCATTTTCATTCTGCAATTTTCCAACCACACGAGACAATTAAAAAGGAAGAAAAACATTTCTGTTCATTGCGAATCTCTGAAAATTAAAATTATGTCTGAGGATTTACATTCTATTGAGCATCTTACCTAAGTTCTTAATTAATTTGTGAGGAGATGATGTCAGCTATTTTGGTAGAGGCTTGAAAAATTGTTTTGTAATACTTCATTTTGTGTATTTCATTTACTGGTTGTATTGTTATATATATATTATATATATACTAGTTAACCATGCCTGCCTCTGTAATAAAAGTTTTAAGTTGTATTTATGTGGCAAGTTGGTACATTTTGCTTCAGCATCTCAAAAAGAACACTTCACACTATTTCAACAGTGGTGGATAAACTTAATACGATTTTATAAATATTTTTATTTACTAAGGTAAAAAAATAAAAATTAAAAATGAGCATGATTGTGCAAAATAATTTAGATGTAATGGGTTCTAACTCAAAAAAGTTACATATTTTTAACTTAATAAGAGATTGTCTCAGCCCCAAATCTCCTGAAACTGATAAGCAAGTTCAGCAAAGTCTCAGTAATGGGTTCTAACTCAAAAAAGTTACATATTTTTAACTTAATAAGAGATTGTCTCAGCCCAAAATCTCCTGAAACTGATAAGCAAGTTCAGCAAAGTCTCAGAATATAAAATCAATGTGCAGAAATCACAAGCATTCCTATACACCAATAACAGGCTTAAAGAGAGCGAAATCAAGAATGAACTGCTACTCACAATTGCTACAAAGAGAATAAAATACCTAGGAATACAACTAACAAGGAAAGTAAAGGACCTCTTCAAGGAGAACTACAAACCACTGCTCAACAAAATCAGAGAGGACACAAACAGATGGAGAAACATTCCATGTTCATCGTTAGGAAGAACAAATATCGTGAAAATGGCCATACTGCCCAAAGTAGTTTACAGATTCAATGCTATCCCCCTCAAGCTACCAATGACCTTCTTCACAGAACTGGAAAAAAACACCTTAAAGTTCATATGAAACCAAAAGAGAGCCCACATAGCCCAGCCAATTCTAAGCAAAAAGAACAAAGCTGGAGGCATCATACTACCTGATTTCAAACTATACTACAAGGCTCCAGTAATCAAAACAGCATGGTACCGGTACCAAAACAGAGATTTAGACAAATGGAACACAACAGAGGCCTCGGAGGCAATGCCACACATCTACAACCATCTCATCTTTGACAAACCGGACAAAAACAAGCAATGGGGAAAGGATATTCTCTGTTTAATAAATGGTGTTGGGAAAACTGGCTAGCCATGTGCAGAAAGCAGAAGCTGGACCCCTTCCTGACACCTTACACTAAAATTAACTCCAGATGGATTAAAAACTTAAACATAAGACCTAACACCATAAAAACTCTAGAAGAAAATCTAGGCAAAATCATTCAGGACATAGGCATAGGCAAGGACTTCATGATTAAAACACCAAAAGCATTGGCAACAAAAGCCAAAATAGACAAATAGGACCTAATCAAACTTCACAGCTTCTGCACAGCAAAAGAAAAAGTCATTAGAGTGACCTGGCAATCAACAGAATGGGGAAAAATTTTTGCAATCTACCCATCTGACAAAGGGCAAATATCCAGAATCTACAAAGAACTAAAACAGATTCACAAGAAAAAAACAAACAAGCCCATTCAAAAGTGGGCAAAGGATATGAACAGATACTTTACAAAAGAAGACATATATATATGAGGCCAACAAACATATGAAAAAATGCTCATCATCACTGGTCATTAGAGAAATGCAAATCAAAACTACATTGAGATACAATCTCACACCAGTTAGAATGGTGATCATTAAAAAATCTGGAGACAACAGATGCTGGAGAGGATGTGGAGAAATAGGAACACTTTTACACTGTTGGTGGGAGTGTAAATTAGTTTAACCATTGTGGAAGACAGTATGGCGATACCTCAAGGACCTAGAAATAGCAATTCCATTTGACCCAGCAATCCCATTACTGGGTATATATCCAAAGGATTATAAATTGTTCTATTATAAGGACACATGAACACGATTGTTCATTGTAGCACTGTTTACAATAGCAAAGACTTGGAACCAACCCAAATGCCCATTCATGATAGAATGAACAGGGAAAATGTGGCGCATATACACCACGGAATACTATGCAGCCATAAAAAACGATGAGTTTGTGTCCTTTGTAGGAACATGGATGAACCTGGAAACTATCATTCTCAGCAAACTGACACAGGAACAGAAAATCAAACACCGCATGTTCTAACTCATAGACGGGTGTTGAAAAATGAGAACACATGGACACAGGGAGGGGAGTATCATACACTGGGGACTATGAGGGAGTAATAGAGGAGGGACAGCAGGGGTTGGGGAGTTGCGGAGGGATAACATGGGGAGAAATGCCAGATATAGGTCATAGGGAAGAAAGTAGCAAACCACACTGCCATGTGTGTACCTATGCAACAATCTTACATGTTCTTCACATGTATCCCAAAACCTAAAATGCAATAAAAAAAAAAAAAGATCACATGTCGGAGAAAAAGACTATATGAAACCTTTGTAGGCCTTGAAAGATTTATGGGTTTGGAAGCTGAAGTTAAATGGTGGTGACAAACAAATATTATTAAAAGAGAAGCGCAAAGTCATAACTGCGCAAAATATTTTGAAAATAAAAAATTTGATTAAATTGGAGTTTGTTTGAGTAAGCAGTAGAGGCCACGATTTAAAAAACACAGTGAGATAAACTAACAATGCTTTATATAATTAACTAGTTCACACATGACATTAAAAGCAATGAACAATAATTAAAAATTTTTGAATAAGTGAAAGGCATGATGAAAAAATTATTCTTTAGGACAACGTTAAAAGCATCGGTTTCATAGAAAAAAACTGAGCATTGTTAATAATCAAGTATCATGTATCCTATTGTTATTCTCTAGAGATGTGGTAAAGCAATTTATTTTTAATGTCATTTACTATCCCAGATGTTGGTAGTTTTTGTATACCCTGAATTTGGCATGAGAATATGCAACTAACGGGCAAGAATTGAGCGCAAATAATACAGGGTTATTTAATATCACAATTTTTACTCTATCTTGCTCCAAATACCTTTAAAAACAACTGCAAAAGATTAATTTGATTCAAATTCTTAGTCCACTGGCTTTGTGGGGAACAGAGCAAAACTGTCTAGAGGACTGTGGAGGTAATTCAAATGAGATAAAAGAGGGTATTCATCGGATCCATGGTAGGATTGAGGTGGAGAAGATAGACTTGAAATATATTGTAGAGACAAAGGAGCAAAAATTTGGATTAAATGGATGTGGCAAAAAGGGAGAGGAATAAGTTAGAGGTAAACTCAAATATTCTAACTTGAATACCAGGCTGAGTGAACACGCCCCCAAATGGAAGGTTAATTATTGAAGTTGAGAGTAATTTTCAGAGAAATGATAAGTACTTTTTCAATGTGTCATAATCAGAGAAAACTGTCACATGAAGAACACTCTGGGAACCCTCAACAGTTTAGACTTGATTGTTGGAAGAAACTATGAAGAAGACTGAAAAGGAAAAGTTACAGAAAGTCAAGAGGAGAACCAGGAGAGCAAGCAAAGATCTCATGAGAGCTAAAAGAGGATATTTCAAAGAGGAAGGAGTAATGAACGATGTCGAATATGGCAGAGATGCCTCATAACATAATATCTGCCAAAATAATGAAGCATTCTAGTGAAGTATTAATTTAATGAGGCCCTTAGGTACAGTTTATAGGAAATTGGTGAATGTTTTCTCTTTGAGAAAAAGAAAATCCTTGATTTATATTCATTACAATGCACTGCAAGGATAGGATGCTCTATTTATTGTAATAAATTGTCTCTAGAGCACATTGAACTTCCCAGTTAATTAAATAACACCATAATTCATTTTTATTTATGTTTTCATGGTTTCCCTGGTGGAATCTAAAACATCCTTAATATTTCGGGTCAGAATGTATAGTGCATTTTGAAGCTACATTAACTCTTTCCTCTTCATTTCATGCATTGGAGGCAATAATACATGTGGTCAGGTCTACAGATGTAGGCAAATTGGGCTCATTGATTTGTGTGATCAAGGACAGTTTTACATTAATTGCAAAAATGATCTGCTAAGATAGTCAATTCTCTTAATGTGTAAATTACTTCCTGTGAGAATTGAATCATTGTTGAGTCAACAGTAATGTTTGCAGGTCATGATTAGTTATTGACAGAGTCCAAGTTAGAAATGTTAAATAGAGAGAAGAGTGGGACTTTAATTCATATAGACACAAGAGCATATATAAATTTACACACACACAGACATAATTACAATGTAAGACAACAAGATTCCAATTTTCCTGTTCTCTTCTGACCAAGTTTCTTTGTTCATTACCTGATTGAATAGTAGATAAATTGATTTAACAAATGTACATTGATTGTATACTATGATCCTACACTACTCTACACTCTGGGAATACAGCAGGGAATATAGTGTATATTTCCCCTCATCATAAGGCTTACAATTAGTAAGGGTTAAAAAATAAATAGAATAAGTAAATAAATAACAATATTAGTAAGTGGCAAGAAGGACCTAAAATAGAGGAATTTAACAGAAAATAATAGGTTGGTAGTGTTTAACGTAAATTGGATATTTTTAAATTGCCCATCCATTATCCATGCTGTTACTCCATCTCCACATAACCCAAGGAGTTATGTATCTAACCTCCTGACCTCATGTAAACAATGGTCACAGGGGAAGATGATTCCATTCAGAGCTCCAGCACACAGAAAGTATATAGTTGAGTAGTAGGTTAATATACCAAGCTGTCTGAATGAAAAGTCTGTACTGTTAACCAGTATTTTGTTCCTAACAGGCCAGACATCTATCAATAACAATAAATGAAAGAACTCCTTAACTTGAATACTTTGAAATATAAAAAAAATTCTCAGCAACCTGAAACAAGAAGAGAAAACCAAACACCGAATATTCTCACTCATAAGTGGGTGTTGAACAATGAGAACACATGAACACAAGGAGGGAAATATCACATTCCAGGGCCTGTCAGAGGTTGGGGAGACGGGGTAGAGGAGGGATAGATAGCAGGGGCTGGGTGGATTGGAGAGGGATAACATTAGGAGAAAGACCTAATGTCGATGATGGGTTGATGGATACAGCAAACCACCATGGCATGTGTATACCTATGTAACAAACCTACATGATCTGCACATGTATTCCAGAGCTTAAAATATAATAAGAACAAAAAACATTAATTATGTGTTTAAAGCTAATAAGAACTTAAAAACTTACAATTAGAGTGATATTAATTTTCACTAAGGACTTATGACACTTATTTTTCTGTATTTTTCCTAAGGTATAATGATATGTTTTTGATCCTTTATAGTTCTATATTGGAGATTGTTTCCTCGTGTTAGGCCTGAATTAATGTCTTAAAATAATATTATCTCTATATTGCTTTATACATTTTATCAAAATAATATGCATTAATTATCTATTTGCCACACATAGAAACAATTAGGCCACAGCTTATTAAAATATACTGTACTGTATTGTTAAAGCTTCTATTCAGGAAAAAAGTGTAAAACTAGTAATAATTGGTGAACAACTCATTGTTTTTCACTGTATGATAATATAGCTTTCCACAGATTCTCTTTTGCTCATCTGTATTCTCTGCAATCCCTGTAGCAGCAAAAGAGTTTATGGTACTTGGTGAAAAAGTAACTTCCGGCTTCAGTTAATTGGATAGAAATATGAACTCTGTGGCACTTTCTCTGTAATACTGTTCAATATTCCCTCTGGTAACAGCAGGGTATGGGTTTGCTGTTTACTCATTTCTAACATGCAGAGTATACTAAGGTCTAGAAGAAAGTAGAGGTTACTGAGAATGAAGGACTTGTGGACTTCTATAAACTTTAACAATAAAAATATCTCTCTTCTTTAAAGGATTTCATATTTATGCTAGTAAACCTGTCTGCAAAATGAGTTTACCTATATGATTTTGTATGTGGTCAAGTTAGCGTTAGCTCTATCAAACTTCCCTTTTTTCTGTCTTCTAACAACAGGCTCTTATTTTAAGACTATGGAAGTAAGCATAAATCTCAACAGAATCATTCGTTGTTTCTTGGATTCAATGGCATTGCTGGCTCCTATTCTTTACTCTTTCTGGATTCAAGCCCTTTGCTATGTGATCCTTTAGTCCCATTGTAAGAAGGATCTTCAAGAAGTGCAGTATATTTACTATGTTTTCCCTTAACTTTGGATTTAGTCATGTGAATTGCTTTGATCAATAAAATGAAGTAGAAGAGATAGTGTGCTAGATAGAACCCTAGGCCCAAAAGAAGTCTTGTTTGTCTCCTCTTACCATCTTGTGCCTCTGCCATCACGATGAGAAGAGCATGTCTAAGCTGAAGGAGGATAAGAGATGCATGGAGCAGAGATGAGCTGACTAGGCCAGATGAACTGTCATTCAGACTTGTGAGCTTAATAAATGCCAGTGTATTGTAATGTTATGGTTGGCTCTTTATGCAGCATTATTTCGTTTACAGTTATGCAATACATATCTCATATACCTAGTCTCAATGATAACTTAAATATGAACAATGAAACTGAAGTAGGCTAATCTGAGTCCTTTCATGGCATTTTATATGCTAAAACATAAAAAAAAAAAAATCCTTCATCATCCAGGATCACTACAGCATGCGGATCCTGCATATTTTCATGGTCCCTGAAATAAAGAGAAAAGCACCCAAAGCCGTAGAAAATGATGTTGACAAAAAGGGATAGGCAGAGTTAGAGATAGAAAAGGAGAGATTTTCAACATTTGTGTCCCTAAAGTCTGTTATTCGTAATTCTATTTTCATTTTCCTTTTCAGTGGTGAAAAGCCTGAGCAATATTGCAAGACACACACTACAGAATGTGAAAGTTGCCAGATCCTGAGCTTGAAAGATAAGTTTCCTCTGTCTTTCCTCTGCAAGGGATTCAAACACATGACTGCACGGTGGTTTAATCTTTCCCCCTCTGGTTTATACTATATTAATGATGTTTATTTTTAGGTCTTTAGAGAATCAAGAATTTCATTATTTATATGTAATATGGAACTCAAATTTTCTTTATTCCAGGTGCATAGACAATTATCCTAATACAGTTCGTTAAATAGTATGTTCTATGTCTTCAAAATGAAAATCTTGTTATATATTAAATATCATATATGCTTAGACTTATTTTGTTTTTCAATTGTCTTTGTTGTTTATCTCTGCCATGCCTTCAGCTGATACAAATTGTTTTAACTACTGTATTTTTTCTACTTGATAGATATGTTTATACATATTTATACAAATATTTGTATGACCATTCCTCCACCATTTTTCTTTTTCACTTTAAAAATATTCTTAATATTTTCTCTTGGCTACATTTTAGAGTCAGCTTGACAAGTTATTTAAAAGGTTTTCTGTGTTGAATTTATAAATTACTATGATGATAACAGATGCTTTCATAATATTAAATCTTCATATCCAGGAATATACCTATTCTCTTCATTTTTCATTTTCTATTTTGTTTTCTTTCATAGCCTTATAGACTTATTCATGTCACTCTTATACATCATTTCTTTAAAGAATTACATTTGAAAAATTTAGAATAATGGTGATTAAATTTTGTCTGCTACCCTTTGTGAATTGAAGTAATGTACAAGAATGCAATAGGCTTCAACTGAAGGAAAGCAAAAAAAAAAAAAAAGAAAAAAAAAGAGAGAGAGAGAATTATATCACTTTTCTAACAATCCTTTTTTTAAATCCAAAATGCTTCTAGATAGCTGACAAGTGGGAAGACTAGAAATCGTGGTATTTGGGAAAGCCAGAGGGATACAGAGAAACCTAGTTCTTTCAGACTTATTCTTAAACCACTCCCTTGTGAATTATTCTTCCAATAAATAGAATCCCCTTGGAAGTATCTTGGGGGACAGAAAGCCAATTAATACTATTTTTCCAAGGGAGTATGTTGTTTCACGTTGGTCTAAGGTAGAAACCAAGACAGAAATTGTTGATATGAAAGATGTGTGGTTGATGGCAAAGAAGAAAATCACAAGTTTACTATCCAAACTCAAACACTGCTGTCTTAAGCAAGAAGTCTAATACTGAATGTTTGGCAATGGAGCCTTCCAGATTGAAAATGACAGATGGTCGTTTAAGCATTAAGAGAGAGGTATTAAGAAATCTCAATTCCAGCAAAAACAAGAACAATATTTCTCAACACATAACACATCACCTACATGCTTAAGACTGGTTCACGGGAACATAGGTATCCACGATACCACTTTTGAAATAATAATCTCATATTCAGTTTAGTGTCATAGGGATAGTACGTAAATGAACATTCAAGCTAGGAGAACGCAGCTAAAATAAACTTTTCAGCCTAGAGCTCTCTCCACCTCCAGAAACATGATTAAAAAACGGATGTACTATCACATCTCTGATTGCCGGTGTATGGAATATATTTTCTGGTGTCCATTATATTGCATCCTGTTCCCTCATTTTTATATAAAATTTTATGGTGACTATGATTGCATTTTATTCTGCAGTACAAAATTTTGTCATTTGTTAAATACTTTGCCATATCAAGAGAAGATAAAAATTATGGGTCCAAAGATGGAATGCTAGGGAAAAGTTTTACTGTTAAGTAAAAAACCCAGGTTAGGCTATATGAGGTGAGGGTGAAGGACGGAAAGAATGTGTTCTTTAAAAGCAGAAACTAACAGTCTCTGCCCCATGTTTATAAAACAAAGTCTGAGTGATGCTGATTGGCTAACAATATTTGGACAAAATGCTGAAGAATTGGATAAGTTCTTGTTTGCAATTTTTCCAAGAAATGGGCTTTACAGCTTACATAAAATGACCAATTCAGGTTTATAAAACTCTTTGTTATTTTAGAAAAAGTAAAATTTGTACTTTTATTTGTAGATTAGGCAGCTGTGTTCAGATTAATTAGATGTGTCACAAAGTGACTAAAACAGGAGGTTTTTTATTCACAACTTCTCTACTCATAGCTGTATACAGTAGTTCAGCATGAGTGTGTCCCTTGGGAAGGGTAGACAACTATTTGCAGTTTTATGTGGGACTATTTTATGTGAGATGCCTGGATATGTTTTGTAAATATGTAAAAAGTCTACAGAATTCAATTCCAAAGGGACACACACGAGAGCTACTTTTTTCTTATTATAATTTGTTTGCCTGCTTGCTTATTTCTTATTTGTTTTTATAGGTTTTACTCTAGACTTCATCTCCACCTTTTCTTGCAGTAATAGCACCTGTCTTCATGAGCATAGCAGAAGATAGGTAATCTAGACTGGATAATTATATTTTTCAAATTACCTGAGCAAGATGGTATGTATTATCAATAAGACTCTTAGATTTTATATAGTAAAATCACTCATTTATTCACTAAGCACTTTTTAGTACTATGTTATAGATAACATTCTTGGTACACTGGGAACATAGCAGTCACTCATAAAGATAATTTTTATCCTCAGAGAGTTCATATTTTTGTGAGAAAATACAGATAAAAATTAAAATATATGTATATGTTTGTGTGTGCATACAGACACATATGCACACACATATATATGGATTGAGAGAAGCATTATGAAAAATAATTAATATGGAAACAAGGTAGGAGATTCTGAAGAGAAACAGAAAATTTCAAATTTAAAGGAAGTGTGTGCCATACTGAGAATGTAAAGTATGAACAAAACCTTGAAGAGAAGGACAAGAAACATTATGGATATTTGAATCTGGATGAAATAAACATCTTTAGCATTCAATACAAATAATTCTGATGTCTGATATTTCACCAAATTTGCAAGCTAATGAGTTAGCCTACCACATTTTGTGAATGCTGGCAAAATATACAAGACCCCTGCATTATTCTATATTCTGACCACTGTTATTGCTGTGAGTAATAAACGGCCCTTTATTTTGCGTGTTTTCTCACGTCCTAATTCTCCTCTGGTAATGGGATGAATACCAATTTATATCTGTAAACAAGTAGGTTGCATTACAGAACAGGAACTCCAAGTTCAGAGGAAACAAGTATTTTCTGATCGTACTAAGCATGCCTTATCTTTGTTCTAAAGGGACACACTACTCCATTTTCCAAGGCTGTTCACTATACAAACATTCTAGAAATGAATGTTTAGAACAAAGAGTCATCAGTGCTTTACGCTGTAAGACATGAATTAAAAGGTTAGATCTATTCCTTGGTTTACATGATTTTAAGGTACAAAACTATACAATCTTCTCCTTTGCTTAAACTAGCTGAAGCAGTTTGCCTTAAATTTCAAATGATTAAGCCCTCATCTATCTATCTATCATCTATCTATCTATCTCTCCATCCATCCATCCATCCATCCACGTTTACATATGTGTGTGAGTGCTTAAACTGTTTAAGTATAGCCTGTGATGACCCACGATTTCCTTATAAAGTATTAATGGACATCTTTTTATCACTCTAAACATTTCTAATTGTATTATTAGGTGAATGGTCACTAGTGTTTATTAAAACTTCGCTGATCCGCATTCTTTGCCAACCAGCCTAACATCAGGCTTTTTAGGAAAGTCTTGGAATCTGTGCAACGTATGCCTTACTTACTGCTTTTTATCATATTTTAGGTGACTCATTCCTATAGAACTAGCAATTTCAAACTATAGTCAATTTTCTTTAGATAACTAAAATTAAAATTGATCCTATAATTTTAGCACATAGTAGCTCTCATGTATTTTCCAAAAAGCAACATTAAAATATACATTTTTAAATTATTAACATATTTTAAATGAGATGTTAGAGAGTACTTAAAATGCAAACTTGGAAGAGAGTGGAGACAAAGGTTCTTCAAGGCCAGTTATATCCTTGTCTTCATTAAAAAGATTTATGAACATCACTACTTGGGGATATGCAGGTGTCATATGTTACATTATCTAAGCCAAACTTCCAGGGTTAAAATCCCAACTGTACAGCTTGTTAGTCTTATGACTTAAGATAGTTTAACTTTTCTGTTCCTCTCTTTCCTCATCTACGAAAAAGGAATAATGATGTTATCTACCTCCACTGGTTACTTAAATACATGAGCTATTTCTCCCCTGTGATTTAGAGCAAAGCTTGCCACATAGAAATAATGCAATAACTTTGTGTTGTAAATCGTGCATTTTATCTCATTCCCTTGTGACCATATACATTCACCTATGAAATGGTTGGTTGCAATTATATTGCCACTTAGGGACATTGAAGTCTCTTTCCTGAAACAGTTAAGTATCCTATATGGAAACTGAACACACCATTCACTTTATTTGAATCATGATAAACCCAGATGAGTTTAATTGTCCTGCATACAAAGTTGGCCATAGTGAGTAAGTCATAAAACAAGGATAACCATTTGGAAACTGCAGTCTCATGCATTACTGAATTCAAAGTAAACCCATGGTTGCTGCTTTGTGTCATTGTTTTACAGCAAGCATTTCAGTGTAAAATTATTAGTATTCTAGAGAGTACTTTTCTATGTGGAACAGTTTCATTTATGATGCAAAGATAATAGGCCTATCATGGGCAGGGTAATACAGAATAGTAAAGAGGGCATAATGCTGCTATTCAGTGGCTTGTTAAGATCAGTTGGTGCACACAGAAACAATGGCACTAAGAAAATGATGAGATGATTATTATGTGTTTTAAACCACAGTTAATTACACAAATTACACCTGTTAAGTGAAAGAGAACTAAACATTTACTTTGCATGTGTCTATTTACAGCAATACGTAGCTTGGTGAATATAGGAAAATAAGGAATTTTTAAAAATACTTTTGTCTTGAAAATATCACAAAACCAGACAATATGGTTTGGTCCCTATTACTATGAGCTATATTCATGTTCACTCTTTTAGTTCATTGTAAGAAATGAGGAAAAAAAGTGGGTGTCGATAAAATATAACAAATTAAAAGCTAGTTAATATAATAAAATTTAAAACATACAGTCTCCTTCACATCATTTTATCACACTTAGAAGTACTGTTAAAACCTGTCTAAAACTGTGTTCTGGATTTTACAAACTAATAACTAGGAGTAAAGAGAGATATTGCAAAAATAACTGAAAGGTTTGAAGTTTGAGTAAGAATAAATAAGAAGGTGAGAACAATTTTTACTTTTGAGTGAGGAGAAAAAAAGAGGGGCTTAATAAAATATTTCACTTCTGGGAAACTAATATAGTATTTTCCATGCATGTTTGCTGTACTTAATAGACCATGACAGTCTTAAGATAGTAGGATATCTACTATCTCAAGATATTTTTGATAATTATCTTTTTTCTCCCCTAGAATGAGTATGTGGAAATCTTAAGATCCCACATATGTGCAAGGTAGGTGACAGATATTCTGCCATCACCCTTAAAATTTCTAATGTTTCCTATGCCTTAGAAATCAGCAAACTTTGTCTCAAAGCTTCCATGAATATAAGGCACTGGACTCAAGAAAGCTGAGAATTGAAGACAGGTAAATAACGTCATGGAGGTCAAACCTCAGGATTTTACAGATGATGGTTATCAACTTGCATTAATCAATTTGCCCTTATTTAAAACCCAAATTTACCTGTATCCTGGACATGATAGCATTTGCTGTTTCCCCAAGTGGCTTAAAGTTCTTTCCCTTTGTGTTGAGCAGGGCTGCATGCCTTTCCCACATCTATGTAACTCCCATCTTTCAAGCTTCTATCATTGAATAAATAATTATTTTTTTCAAAGCATAAAATAGATATTGTTGTAATTCTACAAGAAAATATATCTAAAGTCTTCTTATTTAACACAAAGGTAAAAATTTGAAATGGCCTGTGAGGACCTACATAATCAGGCTCCATTGCCTCTACAAACTGCTCATCCTTTAGTCACCAGCTTGCTCCTGCTCTCTAGCCAGAGGCCTTCTCACTAGTAATAAAACAGGCTGAAAGGTTCCTAGCTCACCTTTGCACATGCATTCTCATTGAGGACAATTCTCATCCCTCTCACATCCACACAATTCATTACTTTTCTTCTCTTAGCTCCTGCTCAATGTCTCTTAAGAATGAGACCTTTGAAGACCACCACATAGAAAATATCCTCTGCATATACTGAACCCTTACATACTATACATTTATCTAGAGGAATTATCACTGTTTGAGTAATTATATGTTTATTTACTTTCTGTTTCCCTCTGCCACACGTAAATTGCATTAAGGTAATTTTTCTATGTTTTGTTTACCCCTGTATGTCCAGTACTTAGAACAATACTGGGCCAGGCATAGAGTAATTCTTCAACATTTTTAAATTTATGTTGGGTTTGTTTCTTTGTTTGAAATAGGGCCTCACTCTATCATCTGAGGTGGAGTGCAGCTGCACAATAATAGCTCAGCTGTAGCTGTGAATTCCTGGATTGAAGTAATCCTTCCACCTCAGCCTCCTAAGTAGCTAGAAGTACAGGCATATGCCACCACACTTGGCTAATTTTTAAATTTTTCTGCATAGATGGGATTTCACTATGTTGCTAAGGCTAGTCTCAAACTATTGACTCAAATGATCCTCTGCCTCACCCTCCCAAAGTGTTGGGATTATAGGCGTGAGCCACCATACCCAGCCTTGTCTGATGAATAAATGAAAAATTAGAATAACAAATGAATGGTATTTTTACCATTTATGTATTTGTCCAATTTTCCCTACTAAAATTTAACTCTGAGAGGGAAATTTCTTTTTTAGTTATTTTAACTAAACAAGCAGTGACTTACTAATTTGTGTCTGTTGACATTTGAATTCTTATCAATAAAGGGCAAAAATTAAAGAATAACATGAAAATATAAATGGTTTGATTGCATTTCAAGATAGTTCAGATGAGAATAGCTCTGGTCTTAATAAACAGGTTCAAGAGCACATTGATTAAAATTGTGAGGGTCAATGTATCATAGTATAATCACCCAGTAATTAACAAGTACTTATTGAGTGCTATGTTATGACAGGCACTGTGCCAGAATCTGAGAATATAATGGAAAGGAAGACACTCTCTACATTCTCAAAAGGCTTGCAATAAGCCGAGGATACAGAGAAATAATCAGGTGGCTCTTACAGTTTGTTATAGTCCTGTAGGAGGACATCTACTAGTGCAGTCATGAAGATAAGGACAGTGACCCAAAGAACGTCATATAAATTATCATATAACACATTTTAAGAATGAGTAGTGTGGTTGCAGCTAACCATGAAAGATTTTGAAATATAGATATATGTGTGTGTGCGTGTGTATATATATATATATATATATATATATACACACACGCACACACACACACACGCACACACACACTGAACTTTTATTAGTATTAAATTTATTTGACCCAGCAATCCCATTACTGGGTATATATCCAAAGGATTATAAATCATTCTACTACAAGGACACGTGCACAAGAATGTTCATTGCAGCACTGTTTACAATAGCAAAGACCTGGAACCAACCCAAATGCCCAACGACGATAGACTGGATAGGGAAAATGTGGTACATATACACCATGGAATATTATGCAGCCATCAAAAACGATGAGTTCACGTCCTTTGTAGGGACATGGATGAACCTGGAAACCATCATTCTCAGCAAACTGACACAAGAGCAGAAAATCAAACACCGTATATTCTCGCTCATAGGCGGGTGTTGAACAATGAGAACACATGGACACAGGGAGGGGAGCACTACACACTGGGGTCCGTTGAGGGGAAATGGGGGAGGGGCGGGGGGGTGGGGAGGTGGGAAGAGATAGCATGGGGAGAAATGACAGATACAGGTGAGGGGACGGAAGGCAGCAAAGCACACTGCCATGTGTGTACCTATGCAACAATCTTGCATGTTCATCACATGTACCCCAAAACCTAAAATGCAATAAAAAAAAATAAATTTAAAAAAAATAAAATAAAATAAAAATAAAAATAAGTGAGAAGAAAGATTGCAGCGAAAGGAAAATGTGTTGAAAACCTATAAAGAAAGAAGTGAAGTACTAGACTAAACAGAACTAGAAATCTAAAATTTAAACTAATGGTTGAAAACAGACTTAAGCAATATACTTGTAAAAGCGTCAGGAATTTTCTCTGAGAGTAGTAGTTCAGTTAAAGCAGAAAACAGGAGGCTTAGTTAAATGTCCCTGTATAAACCAGTTAGACAACCTGATCCTCTTCTCAGCCTGACAAGTGGGCAATTTTTTCTTTTTCAACCTAGTGCAGCAGATTAATTTGGAAGTCAGAAATCTAAGTTCAGCAGAAGGAAGCATAGGTACTATATTAAGGATGGATTAAATAAAAGTCTATTTAGTAAGTGGCATAATAATGTTAATTCTTTCCCTGACTAGAGTCTAAGAACACTAGAAACTGGGCTTATGTGTCCTATGCAGGAATTTGACAGGCTACTCTTTGGGAAAACTGACTATGACAAAAGAAAAGCCTTATAATACTGAAATGACCCAGCCAAAATAATCAACAGTAAAACCATTGACTTTAAAAAGCCTTTCCTAAAAAAAAAAAAAAAAAAAAAAAAAAAAAAAACCGTTTTACTTTTTGGATATGATCAACCAAAAACTCAAAACAAAACAAAGAAGGCATTTTACTTTTTGAATATTATCAGACAATATTGAAAATGTTTTCAAAATTCAATAGAAAAGCTATTTCTACATAGAATTATACCCAGGTAAACTATTAATCATGGATGAGGTCTGGAGGGCATTTCCAGGCATACAGATTATTAGAAGCTAATATTTTATTGCATGACTGGAGACTGTGGCTTCTGTTCCACCAAAACAAGGGAGACTTGAATACAGAGGAAGGTCTGTGATGCATGAAATAGTGGATCCATCTCAGAAAACAGGCAAAAGAAATTTTCTGGATAATTGAGGGTGAAGAAACGTCTATAGATAAGATCTATGCCATGATCTGGTAAACAACATAGCCATGATTGGAGCAAGAAAACAAAGCTGCAGAAGGGACACTTTCAAGAAGATAAAATTGTAGATCATCTGATTGTTTTTAGTGTATTTCAAGGCAATATATTAAGTCACAGATACATTGAAAAATAACCAAATTAATAGATAAAATGCTTGTTCATTTCTGGGTTAAAAAGTCAAGATTTTATTAAAAAGAAAACAAATATAATAATATACTACATAAATGCTAGTGTTACTTATACAGTCTTTTTGTTTTTTTTTTTTAATTGAGATGGAATCTCACTCTGTCACCCAGGCTGGAGTGAAGTAGCAAAATCTTGGCTCACTGCAGCCTCCTCCTACTGGGTTCAACCATTTCTCCTGGCCCAGCCTCCAGAGCAGCTGGGATTACAGGTGCATGCTACCCTGCCTGGCTAGTTTTTGAATTTTTACTAGATACAGGGTTTCACCATGTTGGCCAGGCTGGTCTCAAACTTCTGACCTCAAGTGATCCACCCACCTTGGCTTCCCAAAGTGCTGGGATTACAGGAGTGAGCCATCACACCCAGCCTATATAACCTTAATAATGTTAACTACTGGGTATTTTTAACCCAAAAAATTAAATAGAAAGGGAAGGGCAAGTAAGGTGAGGGGAATAAGTTAATGAGTAATATCTAGAATGTAAAAATCAACAGCAATACACTTCAATTATTTTAAAATGTAATGAAAAAAATTTACATAGCCAAGTGACTTGAAAATGGTTCTCGGTAGTGAATAGAAATATGAGTGAGGAGGAGTGAGGCAGAGATTGCTGCTTTCCATATAAGCTGGGTTGAAGTTTTGTAGACTTATAACTTGTATAACTATAAAAGCAAAATAAAGCCAAAATAAATAGAAGCAATTCATGGAAAAGACAGTAGTCAATGGTTCAATTCATCAACACATTGAAATAAAACTGTAAAGGTAAAAACATCATGAATGAGTTTATAAGACATGTTAAAACAATTTAAGTTTTATTGTAGATAGTATCGGTAGGCTCCCCATATTCACACAGCATTTTTCTCTACACACTAAATGTATATGCTGTAAAAACCTGTAACTCTTTTCTGAGGGGCATTTGTTATTCTTTATTGATCTCAGGATAAAGTCATTCCATTATCCAGGAATATCGGAGTGCCTGAGGTTAATTTCCTCAGAAACAGCTATCAAAATGTGATGAATGAAAATTGATTAAAAGGCAATCCAGTCTGTTATCAAGACTGTCTGGTGTGCTATATTGATACCTTGTCCCCCACCACCAGTGATGCAGATCTCCTAGGGTAATCACACTTATGAGGTCCTGTCCTCAAATCTAGGCTAGCTCTGAAACTGCCTTTAACCAATAGAATACATGGGAAATGACATAAAGCTGAAGAATTATCCAGTTGAGTCCAGTCAACTGAAAAGATCACAGAAGAAAATAAAGTTGTTTTAAGTCTTTATTTCTACATTTTTGATGGGTTATTACACAGTCATACATATTGAAAACAGTAGATGTTTTCACTGCTCAGTTGAAAAAAACCTCCAAGGCATTTTCTACATTGTCTTTCAGAGTTTCCCAGGATAATGAAAGCTTCAGTTGCATGCAAAGCTAACAGGCTTGTTAACATATTCTTTTTTAGCTTACCTCCCTTGGCTTTATTTCTCAGTCTGCTGTATTTCTTTCCTGGGATTAGTTCCCAAATAAGCTACTCAAATGTAAATCCTTATTTGAGGTTCTGCATTTGTAATAAACCCAGATAAGGCAAGAAGCATCATTGAAATGATACATTATGACAAAAATCACAGCTCGGTATTTTATAAAAGTTACTTTCTATTTAGGAAAAAGGTTTGGAGGACGTGGGGAAAAGAACACCATGTAGAATGCTATTGTAGTAATCCAGATGAAAAAATAAGATATGCTGAGATAATAAGATGATGGAAGGTAGTAAATAGATAAATAGATGACTGTGAAAGATAATTCAGAAGTAGAATCCATAGTTATTGACAATAGTTTTAGATGCTGGTGATAAGTAGAAGTGATGACAAGGGTATCCCTCTACCTTAGGCAACTGAACGGTTGGGGAGAGGATAAAGGAAATGAGTCAGATATAGGGGGAAATTCCATATACTAAAAATGGAATATGTTTAACAAAACTATGGAACACCCAGTAGGCAGTTGATCATATGTGTTATATGGGACTGGGGTGCCAGGGAGTGATCTGAATGAACCGAAAGTAGTAAATTAAAAATCTCCAGAATTTAAGTGGTAATTGAGTAATAATTTAATATGAGATATCTCAGGGTAATAATAATGATAGATGTTGTTTGATAACTTCTAATTTACATGTACGTTTCGGCTGTAAGTCACTAAATGCAGCACTAGAAATTGAATTAGAACCTCTTCTAGATTGTGTAGTAGGACATCAACACATACTCCTATTAGTTTATGGTATCTCCTTACCCTAAGCCTGAATTATCTCAATAATCTTTCTACTCATGCTTTGATTCAAAGTGTTAATTCTTTTTCAGTACTGCTAAGTAAGTAAAACCTACGTTAATCCATAGAGAAATATAAAGTTAAAAAGAATAAAAGTAAATAACAAAATGGTAATTTGAGACACACTAGACATACAAAATACTTATGAATTTGAAGATTAAATGTTAACACTTACAGAAGTTTAGTGCTTTGGCTTATGAATGCTGTTTCAGCTAGGAGGTAAACTAGAATTACCTAAGAAAATTCACCTTCATTTGAAAGAGTGATTAAGGTCCATATTATGTCACTTTAAATTATTAATTGCTCTGAAACAAGCCTCTACTGAGGATAAAAGTCCCCAGTAGAGACAAAGATCCCTGAACAGCCATCTTCCACTCCCGTGTTTCAAATCACCAAGTCAGACCACTTCTCTAGAGCAAGTCTAGCTGTCTCAAATCAGTACTGACATAGACTGATTCTGTAGATCATGACCTTAATTTTGTATAGTTACTTTGAAAAGAATAGACTCTGCCTGAATTTGACTGAGCAACTTCTTCTCATTGAATAGCTTTGAAAGCTATTTCTGTGTACAGCACATTTTCCACAATAGAAATTCAAGGATCTTTTCTATCTCAATACTGTCAGCCCAAATGACTTCAAGCAGTTTCAGTTCTGCCATCTGTAAGAGATGAATTTGTTCAATCAAGTTAAATCACTGTACCAGCTCAGTCACTGCACCAGAAGGCATTCAAGTTTTACCTAACTGGGCTTATTCCAAGGTTAAATTAGTGTCTGAGGTTTCACATTTTGCCCCAAACTAGTAATTTATGTATTTGTAATAACATACTCAGAAAATATTTATTAGCTAACTTAATATCTCTCATGGAGTGACTATTTGAGCTCCCACTAAAAACATATTTTAAGATGCATTTTTATTAAAAGGAAATACTACTTTCTTCATTTTAAGTTCAGTGTTAATCTATACACTATATATCCTAGGTATAGTATACTCCACCTTCTTAACACATTTAGAAATTCACACATGCACATATAGGCACATATACAGAAGCCTGAAATCCAGCTCACCTTTAAAATTTCCTGATATTTTTAATCCTGTGCACCTTAGGTCAAGTCTCCTTTCACAACCAGCTTTCTTTATTTCTCCACTTTCTTTTCTGATTTACAACTACCACCACCTCTCTTGAACCCTAATCTAAATATAGGAGCTCATTTCTCTGTTCTTAGTTTATTTTTCTAAACATTTTCCTAAAGGGACTTCTTATAGCTCTTAGAGCACTTTTACTGATAATAGAATAGCAGGACATGTTTTAAAGTCATAGAATAGGATATTTAATACAGCTATTAGCAAATAATATTTTAGACATTAGATTTTGCAATGTACAGAAGTGGCCATCTTTTTTAGTTAGAACCACCTTTATGACACACTGTCAAGGTATAGAATGAATATTCATGTGCTTATATTTGAGAAAGAAAAAAGGGAAAGTATTATAAAAATATTTTTCATGTAACTATGTAAAATTTTGGCAATGCCACTACAGAAACCAGTAAGATAAGTTGTCAACTGGAAGAAAAATAACTGTCTGGGAGCCAGGCATGAGAGGGAGACTTATCATTGTGCAAAATAAAACTTTGAGACTATGTAAATGAATTACCTATTAAAAACATTAAGAATAAATAAATGGTTTCTGACAAAATGAGTATATAGAGATTTCTTTGATTGAATAAAATGACCATGAAAGTCTGTTCCTTAAGAAAAGGGGATACTGAACTCAAATAGGTTTGTAACTCAAGGATAAATACCAATTAAAAAGGGTAGATACAGCCAGGCATGGTGGTTCATGTCTGTGACCCCTGCACTTTCAGTTCAAGGCCAACCTGGCCAACACGGTGAAACTCCATCTCCACTAAAAACACAAAAACTAGCCAGGTGTGGGGACGTGCCCCTGAAATCCCAGCTACTCAGGAGGCTGAGGCATGAGAATCACTTGAACCCAAGAGACAGAGGTTGCAGTGAGCCCAGATAGCACCACTGCACTCCAGCCTGGACAGTAGGGTGAGACTCCATCTCAGAAAAAAAATAAATAAAGGAAAAATACGTTGGTATAAAGTCATAGATTGGATTGACAGCTTTCTTTATATTGATTGCAGTTGTACAATACAAAAACAAAATAAAACTTAAAAGTTGTTGCTTATTTATTCTAAATATTTTTTTCTAATTTCTGAATAGGTTATAGATATAAGGTGTTCAATTCTGTCCATGTATGCCTTATAATCTAGTGGGGAAAATAATATTTAATTAAAAAAATAGAAAATTAAATTCATAATTATTAATCTTTAGTAGATGTTATATTAAAAATGGAATTTTAGAAGAAATACAGCAAAAGGGAAATGTTAGAGAAGATCTCACTGCAAAAATTGCATTTGTTTTCATATACTTAGACAGGCAAAGAAAGTGGGAAAGAATATTCAATAACCAATGAAAGAGGCAAGAAACAAACTTAGAAATGCAGATTAAAAGCAAATGCTGCAGAACCTTGAAAAACAGGTTATAGATTTTCTATATTTTCTTAAATGCAAAAGAAATCCCTAAACAGATTTTTTGGAAGCCAATTGATAGATACTGCCTTATTTGCATTTTAAACTATCCTTCTGCGTAATATAAAGAGAAGCCCAGCTTTGTTTAAAACATACAGTCATGAGCCACATAACATTTCAGTTAATGAGGAACTGCTTATCAGACAGTGGTTCCGTAAGACTATGATGGAGCCTCCCCCATACAAGTGTATCATTAAAAAAATATATTTTATGCTATGTGTTTACTGTACCTTTTCTATGCTTAGATATGCAAATACTTATTTTGCACTACATTTGTCAACAGTATTTAAGACAGTAACATGCTATACCGATTTGTAGCATATGAGCAATAGTCTATACTATCTAGCCCAGGTGTGTAGCAGGATGTACCATCTAGGTTTATTACATCCACTCTATGATGTTCACACAATGATGAAACCAGTTAGCAACAGATTTCTCCGACCATATCTCCATTGTTAAACCATGCACGATTGGTGATAATCTACAGAAGAGATTTACTAGGGTGCAGAGAGTTAGGAAAGCTAGATTTGAAATATATTGAGAGGTAAAATTAGTAGAATTTGGTGAAAGTTGACAGGTGTTAAAATAAAGTGTCTTTAATAGTGACTCCTGGTTTTTTGGCTTGAGCAGTTGGGTAGAAGCAGATGAACTATTATCAGAAATAGAAAAGACTAGGAGAGGAGCAACTTGGGGGAGAGGGAGAGCTCAAATTATGTGTAATTTTTGAGATTTTTGCTATCAATTTGAGTGTTTTGGTATCAAAAAGGCAGCCTATGGTGAAAACTAGGAATAAATCCAATATCCATAAATGTTCCCACTTTTTTCCCCCTCCTAAAGGAGTAGTAGATCGTTCTTTCATTATCGTCTGGGCACAGACCTCTGTCTTCATTCAGAGTTATCTGATATGAAAATGAGCTCAGTGCACAGAAGGAGAGATTCAGACTAGGAAAATTGCCTCCCATATGGCAGGGTAGTGAATACTGCTAAGGATAAAATGAGGAATATTATCACCTTTATCAGAAAATGACACACAAAATGTCTCAAATTCCCAACATCAATTAACCTGTTTGTTCAATGTCATTAGCAATTACCATTTACTAAGCAATTCTCATTGTTCATTTGGAACATTTCTTTATTTAGCCCTTTAGAAGTCAATTTTGAATTGGCATGTCACTTTGCCCCAGAAGACACCATGGAAACTAGGAGAGACTAGCTAAAAGAAGATTATTTTAAAATTACCTCTAAACAGAATCCTTTTTTATAAAAGAAACTGACTGCAAACTGCTGTTTTGCAAAATTTTCTTAAAAAGTAGGCTTTTCATTTTAATTGACTTTAATACTTTAAAAAGATCGAGTCAGAAACTGATTTAACATTAATATTTAGATTGATTTTAGCTTCAGGTCTTCCTCATTTTGCTTATGGCTCACTTTTTAAATGACAGATTCTTTAACTTATACTTATTTTTTTGTACTTTATCCTCAGATTCTTTGTGGTAAAAACTATTCAAAGAAACAAAAGACAGACATTTGTGTCCCTGAGACCTAAGCTAAATGGAAGAAATTTAATGTTGATTTCATCTCTCATACCTCTAGAAGGGTTAAGCTGGCAGAGCCATGTTAAGAGACAGTCCCCATTAACCATTATTATACAGCTATGATTAGCAACCCAACCACTCTGTAAGTAGAGATATGATTTGCTTTTATAAATGCTGGGTTTAGTTGAAAATTTAAGCTTGTTAGAATTGACATAAATTCTACAGGAAATTGTTCTTCAGACTTGGGGAATGTACCTTTTAGGAATAATGATAAATATGCTATTTCAGATCAAAACCATGTCAATCAGACTGAAAATACACAATTTGTCAAATGATTTCCATGTGTCTCTAAGTATATATATGTTACAAATAACAACTGCTCTAATCTTAGACTTGCATTGTTTGATACGTGTGTTTTCTTCTCGATATGAGGATGGAAATAGAAGTTATCAAGGCTTGCCTACCTGGTCAGTTGCTTGAGATGCTAGAACAGTGAAATGCATTATTAATGAGGCTTAAGAATCTACCCCACTCTCTTTCTCCTGGTTAATATTTGCTGATCTGATATGTCTCATCTTACCTGCCTCCTGTAATGAGAAGATGTTCAGAGATGTACTGAGAATGTGAACACACAGGATTCATTCGGGGGTCTGGCAAAATATTATAGAAAATATTAGGGAAAGTTATAGATTATAGTCTCACGCCTTTTGGAAGGCCAAAAGGTTTGATTGAGACAGGTTGAAGGCAGCCGGTCCACTATGTTAGTGAAAAGATAGGGATGATAAAAGGCTTTTCCAGTTTAAATGTGTTTACCCACATCCCTTTGTCTCTACTCTGTTTACTCAAGTAAACTTTGTGCTGGAAGGTCCTCTCAGGGGGAGATCAAAAGGGAATTACCCATTAATACTGTTTACTCTGGGCCCAGAACCTAAAGCTTTTATCATTTGTAAAACCATTTTTAAGCATGTTAATTATCCACAACTGTGTTGACTTAGAACCTCTGTTATGAAATCTTGACAAAATAAAAGCCTGGAGATACAGGGAGTCTTAGTTGATCGGCTGTATTTTGCCCTCTGAAAGCAGCTGATAACCATCCCTACACCACTTGAGTCACTGAACCAGACATGAGAGTACATTTATTCATCTGTCCTCAAGTCAGGGTCTGCAGGACAGACCTCCAATGGTGGTGACTGACTTCTCAGGTGGTGACCCTGACATGGTACCCATCACAGTAGGCATGCCAATGTGGAGCAAACCAACATCGCTGGAAGCAGGAATGGCAGACCTCCTGAGAACCAGAAAACAAAGAGGACCTTGTGGTCAAGTCAAGTAGTCAGTATGACTTTGGTACCCACCGGGATTGCCAAGCTTGGGGAGGCATTGTTTCAGGCTCAGGATTCATCATCAGACAGCAGTTATCAGCTCAACAGATAAAAGTACAGGATGTAATTCAAGCTGTTGCTTCCCAAAGCCTATGGTTTTTGGCAAAGAACATGCAGGAAATAAAGCTCTGCGAACAAATGGGGAGAAATCATGCACAAACTCACCTAATGAAGAGAAAAAAGAACAAGAGAGATGCTATAGCTATAGAAACTTGTCTTAAGCAAGCAACATTATAGAAGGAATTCCTAGCCTGCCCAGTAATTTATGATTGGCAGGGCAATCAGGTGTATGTTTCTAAAAAGATAGGAAAAAAGGCTCCAGCAGGGAAGCTCTGCCCAAGCTGGCAACCGCTCGGGTGGGTAGGCGAGCAGCACAAGTGGAAAGCAGCAAGCAGCATCTAGGTGGGGCCCTGCGCCAGCGCGCTGCTCGCCACAGGTGTCCCACAGCGAAATTTCATGTGTTCTTTGTATACAAGCAACACCTCAAATTGTAGTTCTCTGCTAAGATTTAAGTAAAATTTAAAGATTTATAAGACCTTTTTCTGATATGAGCCACTGTTGTTATTCCAACTCTATACTTAAGGTAGCTCTTTTAAAATCCAATTTAAGTAAAAAGGTAACCTTTCTAGACAGAAATTACAGCAATTCCATGAATTAGTAAAGAGCAATTAAAAGCCAGCCATATAGTTTTGCTCCTGAGTAAAAAAGAATTTCCTAATTGACTAATAATTTGCAAAACCCGTTCTCTGTCTTAAAAGGCAACACTACTAGCACAAGTCTTATTTACCCTTTTTGTAAATTTAAATGATAAAATTCAATCAGGTATATGAGAAGGCCCACAAATTAGTTAAAAAGCCATTAAAAGCTAAGCATGTAAAACTGTACTTTACCCTTTAAAGGAGAACTTTGAACCAAATTAAATGATACTAGTTGAATTAAGAAGTAAAAATATTATGCCCATTCTCAGAAAGTGAAAAAAATTTGTATGTTAATTGTGATAAAAACATATGAATGAATGATCGATCAGAGATGGTCTTTGCTCAGCTAGAAAGTTACAGTTTTCAAAACAGTTTGCTAGTTTAAGGTCTATATACTTGGTCTCCCTGAAATGTCAATTACAAGATTTAAGCTGTTCTCTGACTTTAAGCACATGGTTAAAGTATATTCTTTAACTCTCTGCTTCTAGAGATATTTTTAGATTTCCTCTTAAACCTTCTTGTTACCAATTTCAACCTGTCATCTTAATAATTAATACAGTAAATTACTAAGTTATAATCCTAATATCATCAAGATTCCCTTAAGGTAAGAGAAATTCAGAGCAGTATTACACTTCTCCATACCTAATGCTTTCACACTGTTTACTGATGAATCAGGCAAACAACAACAAAAAAAAGGCTGTGGTCTGGTAAAGACCACATAATCTAAACACCCCGTCTAAGTTTACTAGCAGTCAAAGAGCTAAAATTGCATTGGAGCCCTAATTCTGGCATTAAAAACTTTTTCTGCTTGGTCTATAAATATAGCAAATAACTTGGCTTACTCAGTTTCTCTACTACAAAATCTTAAAACAACTTTAATTGTCTAATTTTGAGCCCACAGCTCCCTACCAGGCCTATTACCTTATGACAATAAACGAGCAAACTTACAAGTGATAACATCATTGCTTAACCAAGACAGGAGCAGAAAGAAGACAGAAAAGAAAATAAAGTAAAAAGTAGAAATAGAAATATTAAGAAAGTTACAGATATAAGATTGCACCTTAATAAGGAAGGTTATGAAACAAAGAAAGTTAAAGTATGTCTAGTTCATCAGTAAAAGCCATAAAAAATGTTATAGATGGAAATTTATGCAAGCAAGTTGTGTAAATTTTGTTTTGAAAGTCTAAGCAAGTTTTAAAACATTAATTGTCAAAAATATTTGGTGTGTAAACATATTGGTCAAAAGTTAAGAAAGTATCACCCAGTCTTTTGTAAAGTGGACCTTAAGATAAAGCACAACAAGTTTTTCTTGGAGGTCTAACCTGTTCTTTTACAAAGATTATGAAAAGCCTCTTAGCACAGGTATCAACACTAGAATTTTCAGTACAACAGCACCAGTCAAGAGACTGTGTCCTCATCAAAGGATGGAAAGAAAAAAAAACTCAAGCCAGCATAAGAACAACTTTACAAGATCTACAACCTCAGACGATTCAGCGTCTTCAAACCACACAAGCCCTAGACTTCACCTGAGGAATGCTGAAAAGGACAACACAGAAGACTAAGCAAATCCTGCTTAGGATTTGTTTATTTTTTATTCTTTCATTCTGCCTGCAACTTGTATTTGCTACCCTCTATCAAGCCCCATCTTCTAATCTACATTTTTCTGCCCTGTAACTTAAACTAACACCCGCTTCACAGCTTCTAACAATGCAACCGCTTGATTAAAGAGAAATTAACATACTTCAGTGAAGTTCCTCAGTCATGGCATATAGTAAACTGAAATGCCAAGTAATACTACAGGTCAGATACAAAAGATTCATAGTTAGACTTACAGCTTTTATAGTCTCAGCCACAGTCATCCTGACTGCAGCTATCGTTGCAGTGGCATCTATTACTGAGTCAGTACAAGCAGCTGCTTTTGTAGATATCTGGCCAAAATCATGAAAAGGTGTGCAAAATCATCTCTCCTGGTTAGAATATCTTTCCTGGGTTTCACTCTTTACCTGGAAAAGAATGTGGCTGATTGTACTCATGATGGTCTTACGTTATTTGTTAATTCTAGGATGCAAAGCTGGAATAAAAGCAAGGACCACCTTGCCTAACAAGATCCTTGGCTGAATGCTTCAGTGACCAGCGAACAGAGACAGTCACATGGCTATAGTTTACTACATGAGAGCGACAATCTTGTATGTGTCCACCCCTTTTGGACACATACAAGATTGTCGCTCTCATGTAGTAAACTGTAGCCATGTGACTGTCTTTTATTAAAAAGAGCCTACTTTAGGCCCTGGACCGCCAAACAGCTACTCAGCTGCTTAAGTTGGCTCACAAGTATAGACCAGAGATGAAGAAAGAAAAGAAGCAGAGGCTGTTGGCCCGGGCCAAGAAGAAAGCGGCTGGCAAAGGGGACGTCCCTACTAAGCGACCACCTGTCCTTCGAGCAGGAGTTAACACCATCACCACCTTGGTGGAGAACAAGAAAGCTCAGCTGGTGGTGATAGCACATGACATGGACCCTATTGAGCTGGCTGTCTTCTTGCCTGCCCTGTGTCATAAAATGGGAGTCCCTTACTGCATTATCAAGGGGAAGGCAAGACTGGGACGTCTAGTCCACAGGAAGACCTGCACCACTGTCGCCTTCACACACGTGAACTCGGAAGACAAAGGTGCTTTGACTAAGCTGGTGGAAGCTATCCGCACCAACTGCAATGACCGATATGATGAGATCCGCCGTCACTGGGGAGGCAATGTCCTGGGTCCGAAGTCTGTGGCTCGCATCCCCAAGCTCGAAAAGGCAAAGGCTAAAGAACTTGCCACGAAACTGGGCTAAATGTACACTGTTTTATATAAAATGATGCAAATTTTCCTTCAAGAAAAAAAGAGCCACTTTTATTAAAAAGAAAAAGGGGGTGATGCTGAGATTCACTCAGAGTAGGTTGCAAAATATTATGGAAAATATTAGGGAACGTTATAGATTATAGTCTCAAACCTTTTGGAAGGCTGAAAAGTTTTACTGGGACAGGTTGAAGGCAGCTGGTCCATTACATAAGAGAAAAGATAAAAGGCTTTCCCAGTTTAAATCTGTTTACCATATATCCTTTTGTCTCTACTCTGTTTACTCACGTAAACTTTGTGCTGGATAATCCTCTCGGGGGGACATCAAAGAGGAATTACCTGTTAATAGTGTTTACTCTGGGCTTGGAACCTAAAGCTTTTATCATTCATAAAATTACTCTTTTAACCATGTTAATTATTCACAAGTATGTTGACTGAGAACCTCTGTTATGAAATCTTGATGGAATAAATGTGTGGATGTACAGGGAGTCTTGGTTGATTGGTTGCATTTTGCCCTCTGAAAGCAGCCAGCGACCATCTCTAGCCCACTTAAATCATTGATCCAGGTGTGAGAGTGTATTTATTGATCTGTCATTGAGTCAGGGCCTGCAGGACAGACCTCCTCAGGTGGTGATAAATGTCTCAAGAGGCTGTATCTAACCTCACAATGACTTGGGTTAAACATTTTTGGGAAATACAGCTATTATAAAATTTGTTATTCTTTATTATAATTACCTTTTTGTTTTTCTGGTTTTTACTTTGTATTTCTCATTAAATCTATTAAAATTGAATGCAAGAAGCAGATCTTCTTTTCATTCAATCTATCATACAATGTTGTGGGTGTAACAAAATTTATATTTGGTTCATCCTTATTGTACAAATACAAGATTGCAGCTTTTATGTAGTAAACTGCAGCCATGTGACTGTCTCTGGACTATGATATCTAAATGATACATTTAATTTCAGGGCTGAATCAGCAAAGACTCTTCTTGTCTTACCATGGAACAACTACCATGGTATATGTTTGTTCAGATAACAGAATGTTTATTAATCTTGTTTCTTTTGTGAACATGTAGAATGAGGGATATGTTACCTTTGCTTGTTAATCACTGATATTTTGGAGTTAAAATTTATTCCCCACAGCTTATTTTTAGCTATCCTAAGTCATACAGGGTTCTAAGAAGCTAGTAACGTGCTTTGTCTATGATGTATAAAAATATGAATTGAATGAGTGAATAAATGAAGATACTTTTCCTCCTCAGCTGAAACTTCAGATGTCACTAACTTTGAAAGCTGACATTCATGTTGAAAAGCTCTTGTCAATCATGTAAGCACTTTTCAAATTAATCTCTTTCATGATTTACTATAGAAAATGTTTACCAATGTCAAAAACAGATCTGAGATTTTATCCTGGTTACAATGTAATGACTTAGGCTGCCACAGTTTCATAAACACTGGAAGAAGATATGAGAGAACTCTCAGGTCAGAGACAAAGGACCTCACTCATCATGACATGGCAGGCAACATACATTTTATGTCTGTTTTGGTTCTCCTTATTCCCCAAGTCTCACAGAGTGACTCGGGATTCAGATAAACGCTGCCCAAGTGATGAATATCCATCACGGTGAGGAAAGCTTAGCTAGCAACACCCTAATCCTTTAAAGTGGCTGCAGGCAAACCTTGAATCTTGTCCTGGTGAAGAAACAAATTTATTTACTTCTCTGGAGAAAGACATTATCCAATTTCCAAGTTTTCATGCTATACAAGCATACTCGAAAACGTCGCCCTGAGTCTGTATGTCTTCCATTCAGAGGCATTTTAACCTGTGCATGGTAGACACAGAGACTCACAAGACATTCACCAAAAATTGCCTCCCAGAAATTAAGAAAACAGATGTTTTGAAACTTCACTTTTTATAGGGACTGGCAGATTATGACTTTCCACAAAAAATTATTTTATCCTTTCATTTACTCATTCAACAACTATTTATTGAGATTCTTTTATAAAATAGAGGGCATAGGCCGGGCGCGGTGGCTCACGCCTATAATCCCAGCACTTTGGGAGGCTGAGACGGGTGGATCACGAGGTCAAGAGATCGAGACCATCCTGGTCAACATGGTGAAACCCCGTCTCTACTAAAAATACAAAAATTAGGGCCGGGCACGGTGGCTCAAGCCTGTAATCCCAGCACTTTGGGAGGCCAAGGCGGGTGGATCACGAGGTCGAGAGATCGAGACCATCCTGGTCAACATGGTGAAACCCCGTCTCTACTAAAAATACAAAAAAAAATTAGCTGGGCATGGTGGCGCGTGCCTGTAGTCCCAGCTACTCAGGAGGCTGAGGCAGGAGAATTGCCTGAACCCAGGAGGCGGAGGTTGCTGTGAGCCGAGATCGCGCCATTGCACTCCAGCCTGGTTAACAAGAGCGAAACTCCATCTCAAAAAATAAAAAATAAAAATAAAATAAAATAGAGGGCATAACCCTTAATGTATATTTAACTGCCCAAAGTATGTAACACTTTCATCAATGAGTTTCATAGGTGAAAGTTTGAAAACTTCAAATATGTAAGATTGAGTATAGACAAAGTTAGGCATGATTGGGAATGAGATAAAAACACCACCAATAATACCTAATAATTTTAACACCTATTGTGTACCGAATGGTTGTAAATAGATAATGTCATCTGTTAAAAACAGCATAATGAGGAATGCTCTATTATTATCTGTGTTTTATTTGTAGAGTGTTTAATAGTTTAATTTAAGACTAGCATTATTGAGATGAGTGAGGCAGGGTTAAGAAGTAAAAGGTCAGACCTTGTTGCCATTTAAAAACTTGGTATCAATAACATTCTTCACCAAATAGCATGGTACTATCATAAAAACAAACACATAGACCAATGAAATAGAACAGAGACCCCAGAAGCAAATCCATACATCCACAGTGAACACATTTTCAACAAAAGTTTCAAAAGCATACACTGGGAAAAGGCAGTCTCTTCAATAAACGGTGTTGGAAAATTGGATATCCATATGCAGAAGGTCTTGTTTATGGCAAGACCATATACAAAAATTGAATCAAAATGGATTAAAGATTTAAATCTAAGATCTCAGACTATGAAAGTACTACAAGAAAACATTGGGGAAGCTCTTTAGGACATTGGACAAGGCAACAATTTATTAATAATAGCCCACAAGCACAGACAATCAAAGCAAAATGGACAAATGGGATCACATCAAGTTAAAAAGCTTCTGCACAGTGAATAAATCATTCAGCAAAGAGAAGAAACAACCCACAGAATGGGAGAGAATATTTGCAAAATATACATCTGACAAGGAATTAATATCCAAAATATATAAGGAGCTCAAACAACTCTGTAAGAAAGTATCCAAGGATCTGCTTTAAAAATGGGCAAATGATCTGAATAGCCATTTCTCAAAAGAACACACACAAATGGCAAACAAGTGTATAAAGAAGTGCTCAACATCATTGCCTATCAGAGAAAAGTAAATCAAAACTAGAACAAGATATCATCTCACTCCTGATAAAATGGCTTTTATCCAAAATACAGGCAATAACAAATGCTGGAGACGGTATGGAGAAAAAGAAACCCTCTTACACTGTTGGTGGGAATGTCAATTAATACAACCGCTATACAGAATGATTTGGAGATTCCTCAAAAAATGTAAAAATATAACTCCTCTATTGTATTAGTTTTTTCTTTCTATAAGACATAACTGAGCCTGGGAAATTTATAAGGAAAAAAGGTTGAATTGGTTCACAGTTCTGCAGGCTGTTCAGGAAACATAGAAGCTTCTGTTTCTTGGGAGGCCTCAGAAAGCTTCCAATCATGACAGAAGGCAAAGGGGGAGCAAGGCAGTTCACACGGCTGTAGCAGGAGGAAAAGAGAGAAGGTAGAGGTGCCACTTTTAAACTACCAGATCTCACGAGAACTCACTATTGCCACAACAGCAACAAGAGGTAATATCATAAAAAACTGCCCTCATGATCCAGTCACCTCCAACTATGCCCTACTTCTAATATTGGGGATTACAATTCACTAAGAGATTTGGGCAGAGCACACAGACCAAACCATATCTCTTATAATCCAGTCATCCCACTGCTAGTGATATACCCAAAAGAAAGAAAACTGGTATATCGAGATATCTGAACTCACACATTTATTGCAGCACTGTTAACAATAGTCACATTTGGAAACAACCTAAGTCCATCAAAAGACAAATGCATACAGAAAATGTGGTAGGCATACCAATGGACTACTATTGAGCCATAAAAAAGGCTGAGATTCAGTCATTTGCAACAACATGGATGGAGCTAGAGGTCATTATGTTAAGCAAATAAGCCAGGCACGGAAAGAAGAACTTCACATATTTTCACTTATTTGTGGGTGCTAAAAATTTAAACAATTAAACTAACAAAGATAGAGAGTAGAATGGTTGTCAGAGGCTGGGAAGGTAGTGGGGGAAAGTGGGGATGGTTAATGGATAGAGAAATATAGTTAGAAAAAATAAGATACAATATTTGATAGCACAAGAGGTTGACTGTAGTCAACAATAATTTAGTGTGTGTGTGTGTGTGTGTGTGTGTGTGTGTGTGTATATATATATATATATATATATATATATATATATATAGAGAGAGAGAGAGAGAGAGAGAGAGAGAGAGAGAGATGGAATTTCTATCTTGTTCAGGCTGAAGTGCAATGGCATGATCTTGGCTCACTATATCATCTGCCTCCTGGATACCAGTGATTCTCCTGCCTCAGCTTCCCAAGTAGCTGGGATTACAGGTACCCACCACCATACCTGGCTAATCTTTTTAGCCATTTTAAAATAACTAAGAGTATATTTGGATTGTCTTTAAAACAAAGAAAGAATAAATGCTTCGGGTGATGGGTACTCCATTTATCCTGATGTGATAATTACACATTGTATGCCTGTATCAAAATATCTCAGGTATTCCATATGTATAGACACCTACTAGGTACTCACAAAAACAGGTAATAATAATAAATAAAAATTTGATTGAATTGTTGTTTATATTGAGTTTTTGTCATATTTCTGTCAGGTATCAAATAATTCTAAATATATTTTGGTTGCAACTTATGATTATTTTGATAATGATGGTTAATATGTCTGATGAACACTTTCCTGACATTTATTCATTTTATTCTAAGCTTAGGTTATATGTTCAATCCTTAGTGTCAGGGTTTATGAATGACCCATGAATAAAAATCATGTATATGGGAATGCTTATGATATTTAAATTTCTAGTAAATAGCAAATTGTCAGTGACCTCTCCGTTGACATATACAATTTTAATTTTTTTTTTTTACACAAGATGGGGTGAAGATACTCTCCTTGTTAAAGAAGGAATTACTACAGAGAAAAGTATCCAGGTGGCTTAAAAAGCTTCTTGGAAGACAGCAGGATCATGCTGGTGCTCTGGATTTACTGGATATTTTATTACATTCTTTAATTTCTATGCAACGTTCCAGAACACTTTCTTAAGCATTCATTATGTTTAATAATTTCACTGCTTCCAAAGTAGACTGAAATAGATCCTTTTCCCCAAGATGTGGGGAGATAATTCTTTCTACTGATAAGTTCTTTCTAGATTCTAAAAGCTAATTGTCAGATTTTTATAACTTCTGATGTTCTGAGTATAGAATCTTAGAGAAAAGCTCTTATCATTTAAAAAATTCTCTGCTTTTCAAGATTACTCAGTCTCCCAACAAACTTTTCTATCTTCATTTAGTTTCTGGTCAATCTATTAAAGCTTGGAGGTAGGGGCAGAAAGACATTATGGTGGTTAATTCTATGTGTCTATGTGACTGGACCATAGGTGCCCAGATATTTAGGAAAACATTCTCAGTGTGTCTGTGAGGGTGTTTCTCGATGACATTAATGTTTAAATTGCAGACTGAATAAAGAAGATTGTTTCATTTCTATGAGAGTGGGCCTGATTCAGTCTCTTAAAGGCCTGATAGAACAAAGTATCGAGTAAAGAGAATTTACTCTTTCTGCCTGACCAACTTCCACAGTTAAGACCATGGTCTTCTCTTGCCTTCAGACTCATGAGGACTTACACTATTGACACTCCTTCCCTGGTCTCCAGTTTGCCAACCGCAGACCTTGGAACTTACCAGCTTCCTTGACTACACATATATATTATATATATATATATATATATATATACACACACACACACACACATATAATTATATATTTTATTTATATATGTAAATATATTAAAATTATAGATCATATATAAAATTATATATAATACATAAAATTATGTATGTATATATCCAAATATATATATGTGTGTGTGTATATATATATTTATATATATTCCTGTTTCTCTGTAGAATCTTGATACTACAGACATTTGGGAACAAGGGAAAATCTGGCCACTGGAGAGATGCTATAGCACAAGCAAAGTTAGTGCAGAGGTGTAAGGGCCAAGAATACAGAGCAGAAACAAGTGTTGTAGAGAAAGTCTACTGTTCTATATATCAACCTGGAGCTTTTCCACATGGAAAACACACAAATCTTAAAATCAACCCAGCTGGGCTAATCATCCTTGCAAAGGCTATTGCAGAACAGCTGCAGCTATGGTGAACCAAAAACTCAAGAAAATATTTCAATAATTCATGAAATGTTTATTGGGAGAATCATTCATTCAGAAAATTTTATTTTGTCAAATCTGCTTCGGGTGAATTGGTCGTTTTCTGAACTGTGTTTCAATGCATCATAATTTGGTAATTTTTCTAATTGGGCAGGACTTAAACAAAATCAGGGCACTGTTCAGTCAGGAATTAGCTTTGGTGGCCTCTGGAGGGGATTAGGTTGGCTCTAACAGTGGAGAAAATATAAAAATGTAAAGGTGACGAGGCATGGTGGCTCAAGCCTGTAATCCCAGCGCTCTGGGAGGCCGAGGTGGGCAGATCATGAGGTCAAGAGAGTGAGACCATCCTGGCCAACATGGCGAAACATGTCTCTACCAAAAATACAAAAATTAGCTGGGCATGGTGGTGTGTGCCTGTAGTCCCAGCTACTCCGGAGGCTGAGGTAGGAGAATTGCTTGAACCTGGGAAGCAGAGGTTGCACTGAGCTGAGATTGTGCCATTGCACTCCAGCCTGGCGCCTGGAGACAGAGTGAGACTCTGTCTCAAAAAAAAAAAAAAAAAAAAAAAAAAAGTAACGGTTACTAAAACGTATGGGGAAGACATGAAATTGAAACAAATTGTAAAGAGGTCAAACAGCTACCCTATTACTTTCCTTAAAAGTCAGTTTAACTTTGGGCAGAGTCGATAGGAGTAGGCCTATGGAGATCAACAGATTGTCTCTCTAGGCAACCTGTACAGAAACATTGTGAGAAGTGTATTTTTAAATCTTCAGGAAGATGAAAATAAGAAATGTACAGCTAAAATTATTTAAATTACATAGCTAAAGCTTTGGTTTGTATACTTATCTGAATAGCAGTAAATCATTTTCATATTTATCTCATGCATCTCTATAATTCTGAGAAGAGTCAAACTAAAATGTACATTGAGGCCATCTGTAATTGAATTGTTATACAAAAGAAATATCTTAGCACCCTAATATATAACTATTTTACCATTACTGATATTTTGTGATTTTGTTTATTTTATTCTTATTTCTCTGGAAATAAATTATTTTCTTTTTAGTCTGACTTATTGTTGTTTCTACATTTATTAGCGTTCCTTTGAATTTTGAAGACTATAAATTAGTATGTAATTAATACAATTAAAAATTGATAACAAATAAAGAAATCTCATAGAAGTATTATTTATTTGTATTTTTTGTTTTGTTATGCCTTGTTATTAAATATCAGACAGATCACATACATTGATCCATAGTTTTATTAATACAAAATCTTGGATCATCAAGAGATACATATGAATAAATAACACTGACAAAGAGTAAATTCAGAAAATAATTAAACACATTGTCTCCTGTCCTGTCTTTTGTGACTGCAGTGCTTAAATTTTTTTTTTTTTAGACTTCAGTGACAGTTTTTCAGTCAAGTTCATCCCTTCCTTTAAATCAAGAGTTTCCATGTGATTTCAAGACTTTAGGTTGGCTTCACATTATTATGTCAGTGAAGTACTGGGGGAATGTGACATTCTCCCTATGATAGTATCCTGTCAATTTCCTTCCACATTCTTTTCTTTCTAGGGTATAATATTAGGTATAGACTTTATTAAAGAAAGGATTTATTGGTCTCAAAACACTAGCAAAGCCATATTTTCTGTAATATGGAATTTCAAACGCTAGTGTCAAAACCTTTATTATTTTCTTCTATATTACTTGTTCACTTTCACGATGTATTTTGTTATCTTTATTCTTTTAAAACAAAATGGCATAACCTAGAAGATAAGAAAAGCTATGTTTTCATGAGTGGAGTTCAAAGCCAAGGATTGCATGGTCAAAGACAATTTTATAACCCTATAAGATTTAAAATTATTTCAGAAATATTTAAATAACTTCCCCCAAATTTTAATAATTTAGTGTTATTTTGCCATAGTGTCTAAAATGTAATGGAAATTGAACTTAAAAATTTTTCCCATTTTAAAGTTTTCTTTCTTTCTTAAGTTTTAGAGTATTTAAAAGTACCTCAAGCCAAATAAATTACCACTAGTCATGTATACATGCAAGCATGTATCATCCATAGACAAATATCAATGGGATCCTCTTGAATTTGGTTATTCTTTCATGTAAATGTGTATAAAATCACGTTAAAAATGGTATTCATTTTACCCCAAACAATAAAATAAATATCCATGAGTAAATAAGTGGTAGAGAAGGGACAACTCTTCTCTGCAGAAAAAAATTCAGTACATGTGTGTGTAAGTAATGAGAGAAATAGATCAGTGTTGTAGAATTACAGCAATAACTGCAATAGACAAGATCCACTAATGACTTCTACAATTACTGGCTAAAATTCTAAAGAGAAACAAAATATTTGCATAACCTACAGCATCTCTTCACAAATAGTCTTTTATAACTATGATGATTTTAGCATACATTCAACCTCTAAGAGATGGAGCTGATTCCCCTTCTTGAGTGTGAGTTGAATATAGAAATTCACTTCTAATAAATTGAGTATGAAAAGGGAAAGTGCTAAATTTACACTGCAGAACATTGGTACATACGGCCATAATCAAGTGATCAAGATCAACATCACCTGTAATAACAGATACTGGTATAATGTGTCCTCAATATGTGATGAGAAGGGCATATCACCTGTCTAATACCTTTCCTCCAAATACACATATTCTGTGTAATCATGGGAAATTAAAAGAAACTCAGTTTAAGGAACAATCTAAAAAACACCTGACCAGTATTGAAAAATATTTCCTCAGGAAATTTAAGGTAAGACTGAGTAACTCTTACCAATTGAAAGAAACTGGCCGGGCGCAGTGGCTCAAGCCTGTAATCCCAGCACTTTGGGAGGCCAAGGTGGGTGGATCATGAGGTCAAGAGATCGAGACCATCCTGGTCAACATGGTGAAACCCCGTCTCTACTAAAAATACAAAAAAAATTAGCTGGGCATGGTGGCGCGTGCCTGTAATCCCAGCTACCCATGAGGCTGAGGCAGGAGAATTGCCTGAACCCAGGAGGCGGAGGTTGCGGTGAGCTGAGATCGCGCCATTGCACTCCAGCCTGTGTAACAAGAGCGAAACTCCATCTCAAAAAAAAAAAAAAAAAAAAAAAAAAGAAAGAAAGAAAGAAAGAAACTAAGGAGACTTGACAACTAAATGCAGGGCAGAATCCTGGATTGTGTCCTGGAAATGTCCATTAGTGAAAAACTGGCGTATTTGAATAAACTCTGTAGTTCAGTTGATAGTGCTGTACCAATGTTACTTTCTTCATTTTGCTTATTATAGTTATATATATACTATCATTGCTAGGTAAAATTTTAACATTAAAGAAAACTGAAACGTATTTGAAATTGTTACCATTTCTAGTATTCTGTACATTTAACATTATTTCAAAATAAAGAAGTTTTAGAAAGAATATTCAGAATCACTGTTTAATTAAACATTCTTAAAAATTTAAATTCTGTAATATCACTACAGTTATTATCTTACCTGACAACCAAGATATCCCTGCTATATTTTCCTATATCCCACCTGTTGTTCTCCATTATATGCTTATGTGATTATCTGTTAATATGTCTTCTGGATGGTGGTATACAGCATTGGGAACAATTCCTGATTCACAAGGGCCTCAAGATTTATATAATAAATTTATCTGAAATCCATTTCCAAATATTTAGAAGGAGTTCATGTGAGGTTTACTACATTTAATGGTGTACTCAATATTAAAATTATTTGCTTCAGAGAAATAAGAAGAAAACTATTTCAAAATCAAAATGACATCATTAGTATACTAAATTGATTCAAATTAATTCTGTATATAGTATTTTATACACAAAACAATTTGAGAAAGGAGTTTTTATAATTTAATATAAAGATCCTTAATTTTTCACAATCTAAAATAAGTTTATTGAAATGTTATGATATAAGCTATACATCATAAACAATATTTTAATAGCATAATGAATTTTTATACATGTACTTTTTCAATTTGAGAAAAACTAATTAAATTCCTTCAATATCAATCTCTAATCCTTTGGGCACCTCTAACAACTCATTATACTGTAACATAGAAATAATACAGTCATTTTAATTATTTCTAAACCTACTGAGTACTTTTATGATTATTTTAAAATAAGCCACCTGACAGTGTACCAATTGTCCTGAGAAATGAAGGTTCATTAGTTTGAGTGAATGAATTGTTTAATGGTGTACTCATTCTTACCTCACAGGGAATCTGAGGAAATAGATATGGAAACTTCCACACAGATTCCTGTATTATTCATAAAAAATATATGTACTTATTGTAAATTATGAGTCTTGGTTTTTATAAGTGTAAAACAATAAATTTTAATACTATCTATGCCTTGTGTAAATTTGATTTATATGTTTTTAAGTACAAATAATATCTCAGTAATTTCTTCCAGAGTTTTTATGTTCAAAAGACTATACTTCCTTCATGTATTGGCATGTTACTTGAATATATTGTTTCTGATATATATGTTGTTATTTGTAATAGAAATAGACATCCATGCAATGTAATGAATTGGTTTATAAAAAGCAAATGCTTCACTTTAATTTGTGTAAAAATGTAGAAAAAAGAATTTGTTAGAAGCAAAGTGATACTCAGTTTTCCAGTACTCGTGAAACTTAAGATTCATGATCATGATCATGATGATGGTTTTGAAGAACATGACCGTAACAAAGCTAACCCTGGACTTCTATACTGTGAGCTTTACAACTCATATGAAGAGAAGGATTACTTCTATCCCTATTTCACAAATGAGGGAGAGAAAAATGAAGTAAACTTTCTGAATTCAGAAAACAAAGATTGAAACCTATGCAGGGATTTGATTTCACGGAAGATTGTCTAGTAGGTCTGGGGTAGTTTTAAACATGTGCATTTTGTACAACATCCAGTTTTTGTGTTTTACAATATTTATCCTAGATAATACTGATGCACAGAGTATATATTCAATAAATATTTACTGTTAAACCATTCATATGTTTTGGACATTGATATGTTTAAAAGCCATCTTGACTTTTGGAATTACTAACTTTATGGCATTACTGACTATGGTAATTAAAGCAAGTGCTACATAGGATGGTTGAAAGGGGATTCTTGATGAGATGTACAGATCTCAGGGCTAGGGGTTGTTGTTAAGGCTGCAGAAATGAGTTCAGTAGATCATCCCATGACAGAAACATGCATTCAGTAACATTTTCAGGCTGAAAAATATTCCGTATGACTATACTCTAAATATTATAAAAACAGGATGGAGTCACAAATTTAACCTTTTTCATTACTAGAACTAATTGCTATTGTACTATGTTTAGGCCTTTACTTTTTTTTTAATGAAAGAAAATGTTAATTAAGTATCTGTTTTATATAGAGTTGAGTAAGAAATTTTGCCAATTTTATCCATTTTTCAGGGAAAGAGATTTTATTTTTCTCATATTACCCAGGGACTGGTAAAGTTGTAGCAGTAACATTGTTTCCCATCCTGAGTTAGCTGCCCTGATGTTTTCTAAAAATATCTAGAATTTTTAAATCTTTGAAAACTGGTTCCTGGTCACATATCTTTAAAAAGCATACCCAGTAAACTTTCTAGATACTATCAACAGCTCATTGAATTTAAATGGCTATTCCCTCATTCCCATAACAAGCACTCCCAGTACATTTTCTTCTTGGACTTTCACAGAATGTAGCAACTTACAGAAAAAAAGAAAAAGCAAGGAAGAAGAACTGCATAACTTTAAAGCATAATAATACTAATAAAACAAATTTTAATAACTGTGATAAAGAATCTCTGCATAGAAGGAAATAAAGTTCTGAATGTAATAGTAGAGGCTGTTTGTTAGAAAGGAAAGATTCACAAAAAATAGGTAGCAGCAAACTTAAAAGAGCAAGATTATAAATTCTGATCCATCATTTCTTTATCAAATATTACAATCAATTTCTCTGCCACAACAGTCTCTTGTAATTCTGTTTTCATCTTCCCTCCTAGGAAGCAAAGCCTAGAAGAAAGGCAGGGCAAAGTAAGTTCAATTATCCAGAAAGCCATTACAAAATGATGAGGCAGCATGATTGAGCGGAAAGGATACAGATTTCAGAATCAGATATACCACTCTCTGGATCCTCACTGAAGTCATTACCTTGAACAAGATTCTTAATTGTAATACTACAAACCATTCTAATCAGCTGAACATATACATATACACTAAGATGAGGGCAAATTTGTGAAAGAACACAGGAGTTTTTCAAAGAAAGAGAAATATTGATCAGTGACAAATGGAGAAGTGAAGAAAAAAGGCAGATGCAATTTTGTAACCTTCATTTATCTACCTAACATTGATCTAACTTAGTTTATACTAATTCTCTGTGTGTCTCACAAATTGAAGAGCAAGAGAATATTATTGGCTCCACCTATATTTAAACTTATGTATTCATCTACAGTTAGGTGAATAAAATTTACAATTTATGTCACATTAAATGCATAATGGCTGCTGGAGTTCTTTTACAAAGAAGTGTATAGTCTAGGCAGACTCTCTAATAGTAGTCCACTACATTTGATTGATTAGCTACTCAGCAAACAAGTCTATTCTCATTTATATAAATATCCAAAGATGACCCAATTTAATATGATCTAAATATTTCAACTATTACATTATTTCAGTAATGACTATCAATTTATTCATGCCTCCCTGTATCTATGACCCTTTTATAGTTCATTCTGGCTGCTATGATGGAATACCACAGACCAAGTGGATTACAAACAACAGAAATTTTTTCTCATAGTAATGGAGTTGAGAAAGTCTCAAGATTGAGACGCTGGCAGATTTAGAGTCTTGTGTGGACCATCTTCTGATATACAGATACAGAAGTAAATGAGCTTTCTGAGATTACTTTTTTAAAGGACACTAATCCCATTAATAAAAGCCCTTATGACCCAATCATCTCCCAAAGGCCTCATCCCCCCAATACCTTATACGGGGAACTAGGTTTCAATGTATGCATTTGGGTGAAAGGGAACTTGTTTACTCAATAGAATTACTATACATATGACTTTGACTCTCTTTCCATTTAAGAGAAGTCTGGTTCTTCATCACCATTGGTCTTCAAAGGCCAATGCCATTCATGTTTATATTGGGCTGACTGTTTACATTGGGTGTCAGCTGAGAGTTCAGCTGGTGCTGTCTATGGAAGTGCCCAGGTATGGTCTCTCCAGCATGGATGTTTCAGAGTCATTCTTCATGGCATTGGCCTTTGTCTTGATTTTGACAATGACAGCAAATATGATGTACATAGGGACTTGAAATGTTCTTTTACACTAGAAGTTGGCTTTTCTTGATAATGAAAACTCTTCATTCATCACATGAACAAGACTGGGCTAGAAAAATGAGAGAGACCCTTAGTCTTCTCAGACATTCTAGCTCTCAACTTCCACAGACTGAGGTACCTCAGACTATCCAGCCTCAGCTGACCTGTACCAGGACTAAAAATCTGCCAGAACAATATACAGTATCACTAAGAAATAATAAATTTGTATGCTTTAACTTGCTTAAAGTATCTTGTTTTGCAAGATAAGTTAACTAATACAAAAATTAGAAGTGGGGTACTATATAGCCCCAAATTCTAAAACATAATGGCATGTGATTTGAAATGGTGGCTGGAACAGGAAGAAATAAAAATGTGGAAACTCTAAGAAAACTGAAAAATGATAAGAAAATTATTAGTAAATGTGCAAAAATAGTGAGGAAACATCAAAACAGGCTAAAAATATTGTCTCATATGTAATAGTGAAAACAATTGAAAAACTGTACCCTATTGGTAACATGGAATATGGAAAAAAATCAAATGGACATGTAGACCTGGTTAAGGCTGTTTCTCAGCAAAATATTGAAGCATTGTATGGGAAGAAAGACATGCATGAAAGAAAACAGTTCACAAGCAGAATTTACAGAATATATAAAGGATCCTGTGTTGGCCTTCATGGAAATTGAAAACTTGTTCATTTCCATTCTTTCAAAAGCAAATATCTTTAAGGTAAGAAATCATGAAATAAAAATCAAGGGAGTGGCTATAAGTTCTTTAAAAATATTTTTGAAAGATTTAATGGGGGGTAACTGTAGACATTCTAGGCTAGGTTAAAGAGCTTCCAGGAATTTTAAGGACTATTCCGTAGTAACCCGATACATGTATCAAACTAGAGAAAAGCATGCTTTGAAAATAATTTATCTACATGGTACTTAAAATCATATATGCATACGATATTTGGAGAAAAGAAAATTAATAATAGAGAAGACAGTTAATAGATAAACAAATGATGGATAGAGCCAAAAAATTCCAATTTTAAATGGGAAATAAGTAAAGTACAAGGCAGATGATGACTACATATTGGTATAATTCTGCAGCATGTTATGGTAAGGCTATGTTCCAGTTACATTTTGCTAGATTGCAAATTACATTAAGTCTTAGATGTTTAAAACAAGGATCTTATTTTGTTCACCATTTTGTGGGACAAGGATTTAGTGAGATTGAAAGTTCTCACTGTCTCTTAAGCAATTTAAGTCAGATGTTAGCTATGGTGAAAACTCAACAGGTTTAGGCATCCAAGATGGTTCTCACACTTGCCTGAGTGTTTGTATTGGCTGTCACCTGAGAGTTCAGCTGGTGCTACCTACGGAAGCACTGAGGTATGGTCTCTCCAGGATGGACATTTCAGAGTCATCAGACTTGTTACCTGGAGACCGCATTTCAAAGAAGAGTGCTCCAAGAGAAATTGGGGGAAATGAATGGTTTTTCTGGTCTGTACTCAGTATAAATTTCTTCAGCCATCAGAGTGTGATTTCTTGTGGTATGACTTGCTAATCATGATGAGGTGAAAATAAATTATTCCAGGTCAAAAGTGCTATTCTTTATATCCCATGGAAGCAATTGACCATACATTTTTGATTCTATTCCTAGACTCTCAATTCTGCTCTGCTGGTCATTAATCTTTACATAAATATCACAGTCTTAATTAGCGTAGTTTTATTGAAGAGGAGTTTTCTTGGGATTAGAAAGCATAAGTCATTTAAATTTCCTGTTCAATTTCAAAGTTGTGTTAGTATTCTAAGTTCTTGCATTTCCATATGAATACTTGAATCAGCTTGTCAATTTCTACAAAAAAAAAAAATAAAACTGCTGAAAGTTGTTTTCAGATTGTGTTGAAAATTCAGAGACCAATTTTCAGAGAACTGAATTGTTAACATTATTGAGTCCCCAAACAATAAACACAGTATCTCCATATATTTAGATCTTTTAACATTTATTTTAGCAATATTCTAATGTTGAAGAGAATGCACATCTTTTGTCATATTTATCTCTAATTATTTGAATGCTTTAAATACCATATATTTGTTTTCAATTTGATTATTAATTTCTAACATACAGAAATACAATTGAATTTTCATATTGACCTAATTGACTGCAACCTTTTAAAATGCAAACAGTCATTTCAACAACTTTTTTGTAGATTCTATAGGACTTTCTACATAGATGACCATCAGTATGCCTCCTACAAATTTGAAAGGCACAGAAAAGTAGGACAATATTAATAAATTCCTATATTTTAAAATCTCAATTTGTCTCAGCTCCTCACATTGCCTAGTCCTTGCTCAGAAGATCACAGATTGTCTGGTGAATTCTATGATCTTTAGACTACACCATTAGTGTAATGCCTCATGGTTTTTCTGTCTCTCTCTCACTCCCCTACTAAGACACCCAGGTGAGAAGGGGTTTCCAGAGAAACTCCAACCAGCCTGAGCACTGGGAAGAGTACATACCTAGGTGGAGCCACGGAAATTTAAATACTTTGCAGTGGGGAGAAGCCTGGCCACTCCCTTTCTTGGGTGGAACCTGGAATTCAATCTGTGAGGCATGAAGCCTACTGGTAGAGAAACACATTCTCTAGCTTTACTAAGAGTCTCTGTTTCCCCTTTTCTTCCTTCTCACCCAATAAAACCCTGCCTTACTCCCCTTTCAAATTGTTTGTGAACGTAATTTCTCGGGCTGTGTGACAAGGATCCCGTTTTTAGCTGACTTATGGAAAAGCCCTGTACCACTACCACCTGCATTTCTCAAAGAAGAAAAATCTAAGTCATGGTAAGTTGGTTTCCTTTTATTTAGATAATTTCAACATAGGTCATTTTTTGATTCCAACTCTTTCTGTTTAAAAGCATTTTTCAAAGTGTGATGCAAGGATTCCAGTGAGTCCTCAAAACCTACTCTGTTGGTCTGTGAGATCAGATATCTTCATATAAGATGTTGTCCTTTAGTCTCAGTCTGTCACAAATATGTGGTTCAGTTTTCCACTGGCTACATAATGTGATTTTACACCAGACTGAATGCTTTCTCAGATATGAAAGCCCAGCAATCTTCTATTAAGTCATATATTAAAGAAATTTGAGAAAATGTAAAACAAGCCCTGTCCTCTCTCTAATAATTTTTGTTTGTTTGGAAAATATTATTCTTTATCAAGATCATGTTATTTTTGTTAACAGATATATTACTGTTATTTTAAAATGAATTAATTTATAATTATTTTAAAACAGTCTGATTTAGTTTACTTTAGGGTGAATATTCATAGATATAACCAGCGGTGTGTTGGAACTAGCTTGCCTGGCCTTGTGAAAGCTAATTGTGCACATGTCTTTCCAATTGTGTCTTCAGTGATATCACATTAGTAGCCTGACATTGAAAATGCTAGAAGTATGGCTGGGCATGGTGGCCCACACCTATAATCCCAGCACTTTGGGAGACCGAGGTGGGCAGATCACTAGGTCAGGAGACTGAGACCATCCTGGCCAAAATTGCACCATTCCACTCCAGCCTGGTGACAGAAGGAGACGTCATCTCAAAAAAAAAAAAAAAAAAAAAAAAGGATTTGTTCACCCATTTCCTCCCCTACGAGGCCTGTTGTTAAATATATATCACATTACTGCATAAAACCCTCCTGATAAAAATGTCTTTCTATTCCTTGGAACGAAAAAGTTTGAGAACAATGACTCCATAGCCGTCAGTGCATTGCCAACTAAAATCAGTTTGAAAAATCCTGACTTTTACTAAAAGAATATCCTTTTTACTGATTTTCAAATCTCTATAGCAAATTTGTGGAAACATACGGAATACATGCAAGCATTGTTCCAAATTTTGCTTCAAATCTTTACATGTCTAATTGATCTGAAACTGGGGAAATTGAACCACTAACCCTATGGGTCTTCCAATAAAAGTTTTAGATGTTTATTTACTGATAGAATAAAAATCAAACAAACAAAAAGAATAAATCTACTACACTTCACTAAAAAGTAAAGCAAAGAAAAAGAAAAATCTGTTTTATTGAATCTTTGCAGAGAAAACAGTGTGTTTTCTTTGTTCTAATATAATGATACAGAACCCATGCATTATTTTAGAGTGGCTGAATCCTTTATTTAAAATAATTATTCACTAGAACATAAAAACTATGAACTCTAATTTTAGTTCAATCACTTACTAAATATTTAAACTAATTGACTCTTAGTGGCTAAATGACCTTGGCCAAGTTATCTGTACTAGTTTTAAAATTAGGATAATTGTACCAGTACTGTCCAAATTACATGGCTATTTTAAGCATCAAATGAAAAAAATAGTGTTAAAATACTTTGCATATAGAACAGTGTTCTGTGAATACATTACAAAATAAAACATTAATATTTGTATAATGTTATAAAAACATAATGGAGAAAACTAAATATTGTTTTATGTAGTTTATGTATAACTTTATATCTCCTGTGGCAGGAGATGAAAATACATCTTTAAATAAGTAGAAAGCAATTTTACTCAAATCTGTTTACATATATGCTAAAAATTTTTGTTTTATTAATATAAAATTTACCTAGAATATTCAACAGGTAAATTCTTTTTTTCTGTAAAATTTAAGAATATTATGAATGTTTTCTATTTTCATTAAAATATAAAAAATAAGGGGTTACACAGCAATATATATCTACAGGTATTAATACAAAAATAAATGTGTGAACTTGTATCTATTTCTACACTTTTTTAATAGTACAGAATGTCTTTTTTACTACGATAATAGTCAAAGAGCGAACTTTAAATTGTAACCAAATTGTACTTACTGTACATGCTAATAGTTTTAAATATTTTATTTTTAAATGGACATTTAACCATAAAGTTTCAAATAATGAAACTAATGCAACTTGAAACTAATACAATAATACCATCAGAAACTAGCACAATGCTAGGAATTCATAGATTCATTAAATACTGAATTCCAAGTTTGAACTTGGGAATGAATCTGGGTATACTAGCATATTATTATTTTTTAAATGGGATTTTGAAGTATGAGAACCTTATATTCTAAGAATGCCAAATAAACATGCATTTTTAAATGGTAAGCTAAGGTTTACAACACTTTTCATAATAAAACTCATTTTTCATGGGATGACGGGAGGAAACTGAAATCTGCTGCTCATTTTATAGCTCAACAAATTTCTAAGAACTACATGTATTTGTATATTTTATGTGATTCCCTTTGTAAATAACTTGTTTAAGATCTTTGAGATTTAGCAATATGTAACAACGATTATGTATCTTATGTAGCAATACATTTTACTGTGATCCACTTAAAAATTGTTTAACTCTGGTTTTACCTCCATTTCTATTATAGTTCTTTCAGTTGACTTTTTTAGCTACTGCTAAAATTATACACAAAACATTAAATGTCACCAAAGTTACAGTTTCAAATATTTATTACTGGGTGTCAGACACCTTGATGCCAAATAGTAAATACTTGTATATATCAAGAGTCTTAATTTTTAAGAAATATATCACATTTTGACAAAAGATACATTACTAATTTGGGGGGTCTAGGCTTTTATTTTCTTATGGAAACTGATTTTAATTGGAAATGCATTGAAATTTATGCAATATGGAATATTTATATAGGTCAAATTATTCTTTATAATAATTTCAACCTTATATAACTGCAAATATATTATGTACACACAATTATGTGCATAAATATGTATATTAAATCTATAGTGAGATCATAAAAACAACCAACTTTTAATTACTGCATTTCAGTACAAATTTTCAAAAAATCTGGTTTCATAAATCTACTGGTTAATGTAAGGTGTTTAGCATTACTATGTTTTTTGGTGGTATTTAAATTTAATATTTTAATAAGAAAATCATTGATGAGAATAAAGACAAGTAAACTGCAACAATGCCTTTGTCATAAATGGCTCCCACTTTATGTGGTGTAGTCAAATTTTGCCTTAATTTGATTTATTGATTTGCACCTTCAAAAGTAAATCTAAGAGCAGTCAAAGAAATTTACATGAATCACACTGCAATAGCACTTGTTTCCCAGAATACTTGTTATTTTTATTACAATTTTACAGTCATTATTTATACTACATTGCTGGCAGTGTCTTTCCGACCACATTATTGCTGCTAGTAACTCCTACACTTCAACTTGCTAATTAGTCCAGTCAATCCATTCATCTCTTCTTCACCCTCCTGTCTAGTTGCTATTTTGTGGAGTGCACAATAGTGATTTCAGATTCTTTACAGATTATACATCATAGCACTACTCTTTGCCCTGGTGCTGAGTAAGAGGGCATAAGCAAATCTAATAAAAATTATTGAACATAGGTTTACCTGATTTTTCTAAATTCAAATGACACAAACTTTTGGTAAATTCACATTTGAATTTTTGTTGCAACATTTTAAGTGTATAATACAAAGTCAGTCTTATAGATAATTTTTAAATGTAGTTTCAGATCAACTTCTTCAATTTCTAAGTACTTGATTGTGGAAAAATTAACTTCCAGAAATTACAGTCCCCTTTTCTATAATGACTCAATAATGCCACTTCTTTTACTATATTTAAAAGAAATAATTTATTAAAGTTTTTACTATCACAGTTAGCAAATATCAAATACAAAATATGCTATTTTTGTGATCAAAATAGTTAAAAATCACAGATTTTTTAGTCCACATAGTAAAATTTAATGCCTTTTGCTATTAAGTGATTTTAAAATTTATTTGATGAAAATCTAAAAATAATTCAGATCCTTTCTTTTCTAAATTAGAAAACAAAAATAATCAAGTTCAAAATATTTCTAATCTCTAAACATATATTAATTTATTGATTTCAAAAACATATCTGGGGTTCCTACAACATGTTAAATGTACCTAACACTGGGGAAGAAGAAGAAATTATGACTGGCAAATCTACTGAAAAATTTGTGATATAATAAGGCAACACATTTCCTTTAGAAAAACGATTGTTTTCCATATTTATCAGATATCACTAGGACAGGAATAATAGCCTCCTGGAATCATAATAGTTATCTAAAAGACGCCCACTTTTATTTTTAATATCATTTCAGATAAAAAAGAATGTATACAAATAATTGGAACACATCACTATGACTGAGTTTTAATCTGAATAAACCTGGCTTTAACTGTTTCTTACATGCTTTCACATAAAATATATTATTTTTACTACTGTACATTAATAAATTCTGAAACAGTATCCTATAAATAAATTTTTATATAAATACTTTTTATCTTCATTAATTTGCAATAACTATCACGTCGAATTATAGTTTTTATTACAAATATGCATCTTCTCTTGCACTGGAGACGAAGAGTGCGCTCTGAGTTAACATGCTGATTTGAAGAAATCTATGATAAACATTAGCTTGAATTTGATATAATACAGGTTGGTCTCTAAGTATGTTTCAAAATACGAATTACTTGAAGTACTAGCATTTCCTTAATGGAATTCTGTTTTCCAGTAACAGTGTTCCACATTGATAACTGAAAACAAAATTACAGTATCACTGTGTTTTTTAATCTTCTTGATTGAGGAAAAAATGTGCATTGAATGTGGATGAAGATTATACTTCATCTTAAGCATCTTGAATTCAAGACACGACTGAAATCCTATATTAGACATACGTCTCAAGAAGGGTTGAGAGTCAGCCATGTAAGAAACTACTCTGGGTAATCAGTGATGTTGACCACAGGGATTTCCCTAAATCATAGATGAATATGCTTCATTTGTCCCTGGCGTACATCTTTCTGGTCTCATTATTTTGCTACTATAAGACATTACTAACAGAAAAATAATGGTACACTCTATTTTGCATTTTATGCTTTTTTATACTAAACAGTATAAAACATGTTATAACCCCTTCTCCTCTAGGTGATACCTTTCTATCTAGTTCCCCTTGAAATACCCAAAGGAAACGTCCTTTGGCAGTGCCTTAATTCATTTGGTTGTATTGATTATGCTAATGTCATGTTTCTCTTGCTATTTTTCAGGATATACTTCTAAATTTGATATCTTTATTGTGATGTTAGCAATCCTTGAAATACAATGCCTGAATCCATGAATTCAATAGAAGTTACAAAGTAATGGAATTAAAATTCTATTATTCCTTCTTAATTGTTTGGCTAGGATTATCCTAACCAGAATAACTTTCTCTCACCAAATATTGCATATACAACTAGACAGTTAATATAGGAAAGGCAGGATGTGCTAATAAAGATTTAATGCATTTCAGTATATTGCAGTATAATTCCTAATAATTGTTTTCCCTGGTAGGGTTCTTTGGATAAAGATACTGAAATGGAGTTTGAAATGCAAAATATTGTTTAGGAATCAGTAACTCTGAAGGAAAGTGAGAGAGAGCAGAATTGGGTAGAGGAAGAAGTAATCTCCACTGCAGATCATCAAATCTCACTCAACCCAGTGGGAAGCTTTGAAGCAAATATTACCTGTCAGAGTATGCCCACATCATGACAAAACGGTTGGGTTTCTAAAACCTCATCTCATCCAGACATATCATGAAGGCTGCTCTGGGAAAGGCTTTGTGACCATGGACAATGCATCTGTCTGCTACTGAGGAAGATTCAGAAGGAGGTGGCCAGTGGAAACTGCTAATTATGATCCCTGAAGAAAGACAGCAATTCCCTTCTTGAAGGGTATGGGTAATTCTACTGCATTTTAACTGTTGAGCTATCATCTTTAAAGTTCAACTCTGGAATTTTTTTATTGTCATGTGTCTATTACAGTTCCTAAAAGCAAGATTATCTCAGAAAAAGTCTGATAAGGAAAAGTAATAGGAGCACGTTCTAAAGTGTTAGGAGCAGAAGTTACTCTTGGTACATACATTCTATAATACATTAGCTTCTCTACTTACACCTCTATGTTATTATGCTGATATGTTCTAACCCCTTGTTTAATTTCACAGATGTCATATCCCTGTTGTTCTTTGTAGTAGAGGTCTTCTTACCTAAGAGTTCAGCAGAGAGGCACACACATGTCAAAAGACTTTGTTATATTATAGACTCTTCCAGAACAAAGGTTGTACTCTTATTTTTCGTGAATACCTATACTCTGTGTACATTTGTTAAAAGCACTTTTCATTATTACATAGTCTCAACTACACATCCCTGACATGCAATTCTATAACATCCCATAGGTCCATCAAACTTGGTCTCAGAGCTCTCCGAACTAGTTACCATAGAAGTGTGTAATATAGAAATGTAACAGCCACCAGAGTTTGGTTAAATTGAGGACAACAATCTCACTTCTTACTGCAGTTTTATGAATTTTTATATTCCTATAAAAAAATGTCAACCATGGCATTTTTACATTTTTTTCTGAATTGCATTTTTCATTACTCACAAATATGCACATGTGCGTGTGCACGAGCTTACACACATACACACACACACACATGCTTCCACTGATTCTTCTAACATTTCAAATTCTGTAAAAGTACATTTCCTGGAATCCTTTGATATCAAAGTTCTGGATATCAGTTAAGTTCTGACAATTTGTTCTACTTTTAGGAGATTAGTGAGGCAAAAGTCAGACTGCTTTGTGTTTTTTCTTCTTGCTGTCAATCACAGTCTTTTTTTTTTAAGGAGTATTTCTAGTGTCCTTGCTATCACCTCTATGGAGAGAAGGATGCTATTGTGACAGTTTTAGCAGCTTCCTGAATTCTGGATTGTTGGGAAGCCTTGTTTTATCCCACCTTCCTGATTGCAGTATGATAGGAAGCCAAATGTAAGGCCCATCCTAGAGTTTACTCCATCAGGCCTCCAATTATGATTTCTCTATTGATCTCTCTCTCTTTCTCTCTCTCTCTCTTTTTTTTTTTGCTTTAAAAGAACTAAAATGTTTGTAGCATCTACAACTAAATTTTTGCCTGTGCTCAAACTGTTATAAAATGGACAAAAATAATTTCCTACTTTCCTCTAAGAGAACATAAGATAGTACATTATAAAAGATACCTATTATATTATACAGAAGCCACTGCACTATAAAATGGATAATACTGACAAAGTACAGACAAACACTATCCATCAAGGATTTTAAAATAATTCTTTTGCTTTCTAGCCTTTAGTTTCACATTATTTTTTTTATATTTTTGGTTAGCGATAGTTCAATATTTGAAAATTGATCTTAGGAAATTTCTGTATAAAACCCCAAATTCTCAGAGGTTCAGAGGTCCCTAATAATTAAGTTTGTATCATCATGATTTTCCAAAAAGTTTCAAAAGCATTAGATCATACATTTAAATTAATATATTAAATTAGGTAAGACATATGTAAATATATTAGATTTGAAACCACACATAAATAATGTACACAGCATATTACAGAAAACTTGATGTGCCATTCACAGCATTTACTGTATCCCACCTCAACAGTACCATTCAGCTATCAAGTCCCATTAACTTATCATACAAATGGAGACGGAAAGGAATGGAATGTGGATTGGTGTTAAAGTTAAAAGAACAAATTAATAAATAAATAGAAATATACACAATAGAACAAAACAGAATGATAGTAATATGAAAGGTGTCCCAAGGAAGATTTTTTAACTCAGTTTTGAGCATCTGAGGACAAAGTGACTTCACTTAGGATAATGGCCTCCAGTTCCAACCAAGTTGCTGCAAAATACACTATTTCCTTCTTTTTTATGGCTATGTACAAGTGCAGATGTCCTTTTGATATAATGACTTTTTTCCTTTGGGTAGATACCCAGTGCTGAGATTGCTGGATCAAAGGATAGATCTTTAATTCTTTGAGAAATCTCCACATTATTTTTCAAAGACATTGTGCTAATTTACATTTTAACCAACATTGTATAAAGCATTTCATTTTTACTGCGTCTATGCCAAAATCTATTAATTTTTTTTTTAATTAATAATGGCCATTCTGACTGGGATAACATGGTGGTATCTCATTGCAGTTTTAATATGCAGGATGTACTTAACAATCAAATCTCTGGGGAGCTAGAGCCAGAGCTCCCTCATTACCATGATAATGGCACTAAGCCATTCATGAGGGATTCATTCCCAGGGCCCCAACACTTCTCATTAGTCTTCATCTGGAATACCAGGGACTAAATTTAAGCATAATATCTGGAGGGGAAAGAATGCAAACTATATCAAATTGGATATATAAAATAAATATGCAAATACACTGAAGATGATAAAGGAGTAATGAATCTAAATGTCAGAATTAAAATCACCTTTATCATTAAGACTTGAAGTTAGTTCAAAGTACGTGGCACCTATCTTGTCTTCTGCTTTTCCTGTTTGTGAGCACCTATCGATTCATTTTTATCTCTTCTCATACTATCAGTATTTCATGCAGCAGTAAGATGCCTACTTCTTCTTTTGTTTTCTTTCAACATGGACTTGAATTATTATGTTATCAAGACAAGCAGAATAGGTATAAAGGAGTTTTTAGAAAATAAAAACTGTTCACTTTAAAAAAAAAAAAATTTAATGAAGACAAACATACAAAAAAAGACCGATGTTTAAGGCATTCTAAGTCACAGAATGAAATAAGAGGTCAGCATAAGATAAAGATCACATAGACCTTGCTGATAAAACAGGTTGCAGTAAAGAAACTTGCTAAACCCCACCAAAACTGAACCCCAGAGCAAGCTGAGATCACTCTACTGCACTCTAGCCTGGGCAATACAGCAAGACTCCATCTTCAAAAAAAACAAAGATCTCAATGAGAGTGACCTCTGACGGACCTCACTGTTATACTCCCACCAGCATCATGAGAGGTTACAAATGCCATGGAAACAACAAGAAGTTACCCGAGATGTTCTAAAAAGGGGAAGCATGAATAATCCACCCATTGTTAATTGAATCATCAAGAATAACAAAATTGGCAACCAGAAGCTCTCAGAACTGCTCTGTCTATGGAGTAGCCATTTTTTTGTAACTTTACTTTCTTAATAAACTTCCTCTTGATATATGTATATGATATATATATGTTGTATCTACATATCATATATATCATCTATAACAAAGCATATATATATAACACTCAAACATCTTCCTAAGAATACAATAGGAGACAGAAGATTTTACTGATTTTTTTTTAAATATGCCAATTTTTTAATGCGCTTTTGAACAATTCTATAAGCCTACAGTAATGAAACCACATGGTATTGGTACCAAAGCAGAGATATAGACAAATGGAACAGAACAGAGGCCTCAGAAGTAACACCACAAATCTATAAGCATCTGATCTTTGACAAACCTGACCAAAAAAAAGCAATGGGGAAACGATTCCCTGTTTAATAAATGGTGTTGGGAAAACTGGCTAGCCATATGCAGAAAGCTGAAACTGGATGCCTTCCTTACACCTTACATGAAAATTAACTAAAGATGGATTAAAGAATTTAACATAAGACCTAACACCATAAAAATCCTATAAGAAAACCGAGGCAAAACAATTCAGGACATAGGTGTAGGCAAGGACTTCATGATTAAAACACCAAAAGCAATGACAACAAAAGCCAGAATAGACAAGCAGGATCTAATTAAACTTAAGAGATTCTGCACAGCTAAAGAAACAATCATTAGAGTGAAATGGCAACCAACAGAATGAAAAAAAAAATTTGCAATCTACCCATCTGACAACAGGCTGATATCCAGAATCTACCAAGAACCTTAAGAAATTTACAGGAAAAAACCAACCCTATCAAAAAGTGGGTAAAGGATAGAAACAGACACTTTTCAACAGAAGACATTTATGCAGTCAACAAACGTATGAAAAAGCTTATCATCATTGGTCATTAGAGAAATGCAAATGAAAACCACATTGAGATACCATCTCACACCAGTTAGAATGGTGATCATTAAAATATCTGGAGACTACAGATGCTGGAGAGGATGTGGAGAAACAGGAATGCTTTTACACTATTGGTGGGAGTAAAGATTAGTTCAACCATTGTGGAAGATAGTGTGGTGATTCTTCATGGGTCTAGAAACAGAAATACCATTTGGCCTGGCAATCCCATTACTGGGTATATACCCAAAGGATTATAAATTGTTCTGTTAAAAAGACACATGCACATGTATGTTCATTGCGGCACTGTTCACCATAGTAAAGACTTGGAACCAAGCCAAATGCCCATCAGCGATAGAGTAGATAAAGAAAATATGACACATATACACCATAAAATAGTATGCAGCCATAAAAAAGGATGAATCTATGTCCTTTTCAGGGACATGGATGATCTGGAAACCATCATTCTCAGCAAACTAAAACAAGGACAGAAAACCAAACATTGCATGTTCTCATTCTTAAGTGAGTGTTGAACAATGAGAACACATGGATACAGGGAGGGGAACATCCTACACTGGGGCCTGTTGGGGGGTGGGGGTACTAGGGGTGGGATAGCAGGGGGTGGGGGTGGAGGGACTCGAGAGGGATAACATTAAGAGAAATATCTAATGTAGATGAAGATGTATTATAAAAATACATACTTAAATGTATTTTTATAATACATATAAATATATACATATAAATACATATATATGTATCAAATCATATCTATATGATCTGATTAGTTTTCACAAATATCTCATTGGTCTCAGTGAGGTGGCTGATCCCCGTAATCCTAGCACTTTTTGAGGCCAAGGAGGTAGGATCATTTGAGTACAGGATTTCAAGAGCCCTGGCAACAAAGTGAGACACTGTTTCTACAAAAAATAAAAAATTAGCTGGGTGTAGTGGTCTGTACCTGTAATCCCTGCTACTTGGGAGGCTAAGGTGGGATGATAGCTTGAGCTTGGAAGGTCAAGGCTACAGTAAGGTAGTGATTGTGCCACCACACTCAGCCTGGGCAACCAAGTAAGACCCTGTCTCAAAAGGGAAAAAGGAAAACAAGAAAAAGAAAAAAAAATACCTCACTGGTTTTAAATGAATGAAAATTTACCAGCTAACTTATAACATAGCTTTTACATATTTGAAAGATACGATTGTAAAATATCTATCATGAGATTTATGGTTAACAGACCATTTTAAAAATATGGCCTATATAGCCTTTTATACCACAGCATCCATTAAAACTTTGTATTTAAATAAAATGAATAAAAAATATTTCTATTATTCCAACTACCAAAAAATGTCTAATATGAAGACAGGAACTATAAAATAAAAATAGTTTGAAAATACACTTATGCAAGCTGTACAATGTATATTAGGTTTGCTTCCAGGTAAATACACATTATATAATTAAATGTATATATAAATAAATACATGTATATTTGGTTTGTGTGCTAGGCAATTTGTTGATAGGAGTAAGTAACTAAAACTTTGGAGACCATAGGACTAACATGTAAACCAAAGTTTTTCAGGAGGCAAATTCAGATATATTGTGTGTTAACTCTTACATCAAGAAAAAGTAGACTGTTTTTAAAACCAAATATTATAAGTACCTGTAATAAACTAATTGAGAAAATGGAATAAGAAGGTCAAATAATATGCATCAAGGAGACTCTTTCTGGCAGCCGGAAGCAATGGGGTATCAGGGCAGACAGCTGGGAAACAATGGTTGCTGACAGTACCAGTTGGCATTCAACAACCAGGAAAAGATGGTTTATATGTTTCAAGAACAACAAACTGCAAGTATTAACATAGAGAGCAAATAAAAGGCAGGTAGGGAGGGTTTGGTTTTTAACAGAGTCTCCCTGAATAGACAGTACAGTATACACAAAATAAAGTGAAAAATTACAAATTATAGAGTTTTAGTTTTCGCCTTGTAACTCAGTTTAAGAAAGAAACCCAACCTGTGACCTGTGATTATTGTTTTAAGTTAACTTGCAGTTGGGAAGAGTTGTCCATAGGTTCTTAGAAATATTATCAAATTTAATTAAAATTAATTATATAATTTAAATAAAATATAATTTAAATAAAACATTTTCTCCTTTCCTTTTTGAAAATAGACATTAATTTCTTAAGGTGGTGAAATTCTATATTACAGAAATCTATTTTGAAAAAAAATCAGTAAGCACAGAACATCAAGAAATTTTTGCCATTCTTCTCTACCTAATGAAATTTTATTACAGTCTCAACTAATGAAAATAACACTAGATGCTGAACTCTGTAATCTCAATAAATTACTTAAAGTTTAGGTATTACACATGTAAGAGTTCAGTGTGGCTACTCCTGGTTGGATGGATCTCCTCTAAGTGGTGACATAGGAACCCAGGTTTCTGTCATCTTGTGGTTCCACAATCTTCAACATGTCTCCAAATAGCACCATGGGAAGGGGAATCCACACTGAGTCAGACAGAAGTAAAGAAGTGGAGCAATATGTTTGAGAATATCTCTGGGCCAAGATAGAAGTGAGCTCATCCTTGCTAGTCATATTTATTTGACTAGAAATTAATCATTGGCTAAATCTAACTGTAGGTGGTTGGGAAATATTTACATTTACAAATAGGAATAGTAAATGGTCTTGGTGATCAGCTAGCTCTCTTTTCTTAACATTTTTAACATCTATTTAAAACAGATTTATTTTTCCATAATATATTAAATATTGTGAGTCTTATTAAATAGTTAAATATATAGTAAGGGCTCTGAAAATTTGTTTTTCATGCCTAAAAATTTTAATTTATTTAAAAATTTTTGAATGGATGTGCTCTATCATTTTAACTACCAACTCCTCTAATTGCTTCCACTCTGTTTTGGCAATGTTATAAAATACATTTTAATCATCTTAAAATGGGTGTATTTAGAGTTTTATTTTCCAGTGAAACATTATATATGAGCTTGACCTTTCTCTAAACTTAAAAAGTGATTGTGTTAGTGTTCTTGGTCTGCCATAATCACAAGACTGGGTGGAATAAACAGCAGAAATGCATTTACTCACAGTTCTCACAGCCCAATATTCAAGATTAAGGTTCTGGCTAGCTTGGTTTTTGGTGGGGATTCTCTTTGTGGGTTGCAGACAGCTGCATTCTCACTGTGTGCTCACAGGAGCTTTCCTTGGTACTTGCAAATGGAGAGAGAGAAAGCAAGCAAGCACAAGTGGCAGAGGGCACTGGCTCTCTGGCCTCTCTTACAAACACCAGTCCTATCACAACAGAGGCCCACTGTAGGGAGGATAAGTAATTTCTTAGAAGCCCATCTACAAATACAGCCACACTGGGCAGTTGGGGCTTTAACATGAATTTTGAGGACACAAACATTTAGTTCATAACAGTCCTGAATACATGCAAAATGATCTTCTAAAATACATATGGATATTTATTTGTAAGTAAACATTAATGGGAAATAATTTTGTTTATCATTCACATTTTGAAGTGCTGAATATTTTAAAGTAAGCAAAGCAAATTATTCTCTTGATAGCTTTATGAAATTTGCCCTAAATTTTGTAATGGTTTTCACTACATACTGGTAATTTCCTATATACAAAATTATAAATGATTTCTTCATTTCCCTGGAATCACCAATGAATTATTTCTTGTAAAAAGAGGAAAAAAATGCTTTATTTACAAAATATTTCTTATGATTTAAATTTACTTTTCTGCTTTTAGAAACATCAAGTTGTCACAAAATATGGGCAAATATTGCACATATTGATTCTAATACTGTGGTCACCAAACCTTACTTAATCATCTAGGTCCTGTATTCCCTCCTTTTAAAACTAGAATATGGACTACATAGTCTGTAATGTGTTCCCAGTTTTCAAAAACATTGGTAAAGGGCAGACACTTCATACTGCAGTGCTCTATAGAACCAAAATTAAAATTAAAATAAGTAATTTATTAGAAAAGTACTTCCATGAAAAGGTGTGTACGAAGATGAAAAGGAAACTTTTTGAAATAGTTTGATTTAATATTCATCCTGTAATTAAGCTTCTGAAACATTAGATTCTGGCATTATTAAAGTGTTGAACAGTATCTTTTTCTGCAAGTCAGAGGATATGTGTCTGCTTAAAGAACAGAGAAGTAGACCTAATAGAAGTGTGTTTTACAGAACACTTTTCAGTGTTAGTATCAAGGAATACTTTCACAGAACACTTGGAAACTCATAACTGCTATAGAAATCCATGTTTTGCCTCTCATTGAAGGGTGAGAGTAAGTTCTTTTCTCATCTATATTCTCTGCCACCCAAAGGGTGAAACTTAGGTAGTTCTTCAGAAAAAACGAAAGCATTTCTTATAACTTATATAAAATTAGCTTCTCTGTATAATTGGTTATCTCATAAAATAAGAAGCATCAGAGCTACAGGTAAGAAAAAACTTTAATATAAAATATTACAAGTGATTAATATAAACACCAAAAAACTACAAATAATAATTGATGTTGCTATATGCAAATATGTTTAGTTTTCCTATCTAACTTAAAAAACAGACTGAATAAAGTTTAAAATAATTGTCTTGTTAATTAATGCCTAGTGTGTTTAAAACCATTTAATCACTAAGGCTGTAGGTTAAATCAGTAACACTTTCCCCCAAAATTCCCTGGTCAGTGATCTCAACTTTTCACTTCATTTGGCGAGAGAGAGAGAGAGAGAGAGAGAGAGAGAGAGAGAGAGAGAGCGAGAGAGCATGAAGTGAAGATTTTCTATTTCTTGATGCCAAATTGGTTTCATGAAATAGATGATAGCATGTTATTCTCAACTAGAATGGTTTTCTATTTTCAGATGATTTTCAATCTAGAATGGGAGCATATTCTCTAATACCATAACCACATTAGCTTTCTAAGCCAAACATGGTGTCACCTCTGAACATTTGGGGGAGTCCTACAAACTTATCATTGAGAGGTATGGCAGCTCTTTCTGGTAGCTGTCCTGATTGTTATGGGTAATAATTAATATATTTTAAGTTTTTAGAAAACTAGTAGTAAAGTAGAAATCACAGAAAAATATTTTTGGTTATTAATTATGCCTTCAGGAATATAAAGGTACCAGCATTTGTTAACCGTGTGGTTGAAGATACAAATCCCAGTCTAAGATGCCTATGTTGGCAGTTCTTTCCAGAATATACACTTCTATTTTCCGATGATTTTTACACAAAAAGAGAGAAAAATATATATATACAATAAGCTAAAAATTGTTACGTCTATCCTATAGATTATCTTATAAATATCGAAGACACTAAATGGTATGAAGCTCTATTTATCATACATCAAGAGCAAATGACAAAAATTACATAAATAGGTACAAATTATCTGATAATCTCATGTATAACTACATGGATTCTGGTTCCTTAATCTCACTTTTGTCACATGATTTCATTATCTACTTGAAAGGGAAGTTGCCATTTGATATATTTCAGATGTTTGCCCCCTCCAAATCTCATGTTGAAATGTGATTCCCAGTGTGAGAGGTGGGAGCTGGGGTCATAGGGACAGATTCCTCAGAAATGACTTGGTGCCCTCCTGATAGCAGTAAGTTAGTTTCCACTTACTTAGTTCACATGAGAGCAGGTGGTTTCAGAGAGGCTGGTACCACCCTTGCTCCTTCTCTCACCATGTGAGATATTTGCCTTCCGACAAAATTGGAAGATTCAAGAGGTTTCACCAGAAGTGGAGTTCAGTACTGTGATTCCTGTATAGTTTGCAAAGTCATGACTCAAAACAAACTTCTTTTTATTTGCAAATTATCCAGCCTCAGCTATTCCTTTATTGTAACACAAAACTCACTAAAACAGTGTTGCTTTTCTTCTCTACTGTAGCCAAGGACACTATCTTTTTCATAGACAAAGAGTAATTCACTTTCCCACCAATCTACATATATTACACATTTAGACAAAATATTATGTAATTTTAAAAAATCCCTAGTAGCATAGGTTTTTAAACTATGGTCAGTTTAAGGCAATTAAAGACTTCAACTGGTCCTGTTTTCCAAATGTAACCTCTAAAATGCAATGAAAACAAAGGGTCATTTTAACAACGTGTAAAAATTGAAATAGAAATTAAAGCTTAATTATCAAAAGGAAATAATCACCTATATTTAAAGATGTCTCCTACCCTATTTAGATTTCTGTTATTTATTTTTATTAACTATTGTCATTGCCATCAATTTTGTCATTGCCATCATCATGATCACTATATTTTATTCTACTCCATCCAATATTTTATTGTACTCTTCTTGTGAAATCAGCACTGAGACAGGCACTTTTTTATACATTGAGTCACGAAATATTCCCAACCACCTGCAAATGGATGTTATCATTCCCAAGGTAAAGAAAAGAAAAAGAACACATGTAAAATGTAGATTTTCCATTGCAAGTGCAATGAAGACCTTGGATTTCAAATGAGGTTTCTAAAATTCAGTATCAAATTGCTTTCTACTGTGCTATGCTGATCGCTAAGACTATTTCCAGTTCTAAAGATATGTAACATGTTGAAATTTAGTGTGTTTGTCTCCATCAAACTTTCACTGTGCCTATGCCATCAGAATTCTGTCTCATTTTTGACTTTTTGTTATTTCAAGCTATCTTATACTTTATAATATTACTGTCTGCCCATCTTCTCTGACCTAATTATTGAAAGAAAATTCTTAAAAAGGTTTAGTTTTTAATCTTTTAGCATCTCTCTAAATGTTGTCAAGTCTTGAGCACATGATTTAAACTTTTAAGCTTTAGTTTACTCATAATTAAAATACTATCTATTCTGTGCTTCTCTGAGTAGCCACAGTTCCCTCACTTCTCATTGGAGTGACAGTGTTGATAGGGTAAATTTGAAGGAATTGTGAGAATATTTCTGCTTTCAATCACAGCACCATACCTTCTTGTGAAATGTACTTTTTTCCTCAATCTATCAACACTCCCCGTCAGCCGCCTTCTTGATGTGTTAGCATAAAAAGATAATGGAAATGTAAAAGCCATGTTTATCAGTCATTGACTAGATGCTTTATGGGAGATGCAGCTGTGATTGCCGTTTGGTGGGACTAACGACGTTGTGAATAGCAAAGAAAATGTATATGTAAAAACAGTTTACAAATAAAAAGACTACTGAAGGACAGAGCAATACATGTTATATTATAAAATAATATGTATTATATAATAATATAATCAATGACATTACCTATTCATAATATTTATCTAATATATATTTTACATATACAATATTGTATATTTTATATATAATACATAATGTGTTATCATATATCATTTACCACAAAGTGCTCATAGTGGTAATTTATTGTATTAAATAACAAAATAGCATTTTTTTGGTATAGAATTTTAAAAATAAGGACTAGGCTTTTAAGCCTGAAGGATGGCTTAAAGCCAAGAGTTTGAGCCTAGCCTGGGTAACAGAGTGAGATCCCTTCTCTACGACAACAACAAAAAATAATTAATTAGCCAGATGTGGTCACCTGCCTATAGTTCTAGCTACTGGAGAGGCTGAGGTGAGAGGATTTCTTGAGTACAGAAGTTCAAGTGTACAGCGGTCTATGCACTCCAGCCTGGGCAACAGAATGAGACCCAATTGCTTAAAAAATAATAATAAAAATAAGGGCTAAAGGAAAATATAACTCTCCATAGAACTATGCTAGAGCTTGGTAGCTATATACTGAAAGAACCCACTTTTTTTAGTCTAGTTTAACTCAAGTCTCTGCATCCAGTGTTGACATATCCAGAATAATGTGTAAGCTAAACTTTCTTTCAAAGGATATAAAGGATAGAATGGGTTAATGTTTTATCCAAATATCTTATTTGAGAAGAGAAGACAGTTCCATGTTTTCTAAATTGCATCAACCAACTAAAGCCAGTTGAGTTTGATTGACTGGGCTTCCACCTCAGTAATCTAACTGCATTTCAGATCTGAATCAAAGCTGTGGCAGTTCCAAATCATAACTCATTTTATTACAGTGATGATACACTGACTAAATCTTTACAATCCTCCTTTTTACTGACTAGTTCTGCTCCACGTGGATAAACGTTGTACAAATAATGTGTGGTGAGCTTCCAGAAACAAAAGCCTACCATTGTGCTGAAATGTATTCTTGAAGATGTTTTCTATCGAACATGATAATTGTGTTTCAACACTGATATTGGGTATGCCCCCCTGCAACGTACACACCTAAGTTTTAATACTTTTACAAACTGAGTTCCATTACCACCTTTCTATTTTCTATCTATGTGTTTCTGTATCCCAACTTGCTCCATATCTGAGTCTGAAGATCCAGATTCAGCACATATAACGTGATTCTTTTCTTACTTAACTCTCATACTAAAATGATTTTAATACTAAATAAATGTTTAAAATGTTATTCAAAAAGGAAATCATCAGTGAACAAGATTTTAATATGACTCTGAAATATTGTTTTGATATTTACTGAACATATTTAGAAATTATATAGTACAAGTGCTTCTTCTCCAACATATAATTTTTGAAACATATTTTTAAATGAGTGATAAGAGCAAAAATTTACTATGGAAGAACCATCACAATTTATGGCATACCACATGAGGTAAAGGATATTTAACGTTGTGAGAAGCTCACTATTAAGATTATGAAATAGTACTGCAATACTGAAATGAAAATTTCATCTGAGTAGCTGTCCTTATACAATTTAGCCACGATTATTATATTGTATTTATTGAATGCTACAGTTAAACATATAACATTATGCAGCAAATTTAACTGAATCCCTTTTTTTATGTCCACCCTGTCAATAATCATACAAAGCACCAACCATGGCACTATAGAGAGTAAAGATACCTCTTAGAGAGAACAGTAGGAGTATTCAGAAAGCAAAGCAGGAATAAGCGCAAAAGACCAGATACTATTTAAGCACTTGAATAATAGACACAAAACTGTAAGCTCAAAACTGAGACACATGAAAGTGACTTGGGAAGTCACAGGAGAGGTCAGTTCCATCCCAGGGATTAAGAAACACTCTGCATATGAGAGAGCATTGAAGATCCCTTGAAAAGCAGTTTTTGGATGTTCAGAAGTCAGGAAGAATGGGACATTTTTCTCAGTAAGGACAGACTGGCAAAGGCGAACAGTAAAGTGTGGGGTAATTGTAAAGAAAATAACTCATTTTGGCAGAAGCATGAAATGGAAAGTAATGAGCTATAACATTGGTAAAATAATTTGAGGCCTTTTCATAGAGAACTTTTGATGTGAGCCTCCATGAATTATTTTTATAGCAGTAATCATAGGTACTAAAGATCAGTAACTAATTCTTTTTTTTAGCCATAAGCATGCAAATGCCAGATTATTCAAATCCTTGACTATGCTGTTTTCTTCTAACTTTTTTAAAAAAATTGTTTCAGTGCTCACTGCTTCCACCCTACTCCAATCTTTTAATTTGTTCATTTCTTAGTCCCTGTAGCTGAGACAAGATCTATCAAATGTTACGTGTTATTTCCTAAGTAGAAGTAAATATATGTCTGTCAACTCTGGCTTTAGCTGGGAGAAATTGAAAGTAAATAAATAAGTATATTAAAATCAACCATTTGTGTATTTGTGTTCTTAGAGTAAGGAAGATGACACCAAGGATAATCTTTTCTGCCAGAAAATCAGGGATGTGCATTTGCATTAGCAAATTTTTAGGTGTAGAGTTTCTTAATTCTTCATTATGCAGAAAAAGAGAAACTGAAAATTATGGTGGTAAAGTTATGGAAATATCTTGCTACAGCTTGGGATACAGACGCTAAGAGATTTGAAGGCTCCTAGGGGATAATGGCAATGGTATACAAAGCTAAGACACAGGTGGGATCCAATGAAGGGAAGCACGGTGGAGTCAGGGAAAACAAGGGTAATACAGTTTGAGCAAGTTCAATATAAGTAGCATTAGCAGCAATGCAATTCAATGTGCATATCATGCATTTCTCTTTAAAAATGCATTAGTGTAATGTACAAGATACCTTTTAAGAGTTAACTGAGTTACTTTAACAGTTAAGAGAGTTAAGAGTTAACAAGATAAGAGTTAACTAAACACTGAATGTACGTATAATCTTCTGGACTATTTACATTTGTAAATGATTACATACATTTTTATCTTACATTATTTAAAAATATGTCATACATTTATATATTTGTTTTATATTTATTTTTCTATTTATATAAAATATATTTATATACAAATATAAAAATTTTAATTATATTAAATTTGTAAATTATTTTAGAATGATGTCTATTTAAATCATATTTTTACATATAAACATGTATATTTATCTAAATATGTTTATTTTATATTAAAATATATTTTTATATTATATTCATTTATATGTTATATATATATATGGTGAATAATCATTTGAATGAGGACATCTAATCAAAGAAGAAGTTGTTCATGCTCTGCTTTTTTTCTAAATATTAAATTGAGGTTAGTGCAGAAATAAAATCTATGTAGTTAAACTATTTCAGATGTTTTCATTTAACTTAGTAAATACAATATGAAATAATGATTATATTGAAGGATAAGATTAGGAATCATGTTACCTTACATTATTATAGTATGCACCAATTTTATGTTATAGATCCCTACATAATATTATTGAAATAATATATTTGTTTTCAAAGTACATATATTAGTCTGTTCTCATGCTGCTAATAAAGACATACCCATAACTGTGTAATTCCAAAAGAAACAAAGTTTAATGAACTCACAGTTTCATGTTATTGGAGAGGCCTCACAACCATGGTGGAAGATAAATGAAGAGAAAAGGGATTTCTTACATGGTGGTGGCAAAGACAGTTTGTGCAAGAAAACTCGAGTTTATAAAACCATCAGATCTTGTGAGACTTATTCACTACCACAAGAACAGTATGGAAAAGACCCGTACCCATGATACAATTACCTCCCACTGGGTCCCTCCGTTGACATGTGGGAATTATGGGAGCTATAATTCAAGATGAGATTTTAATGGGGACAAGTCAAACCGTATTATTCCACTCCTGGCCATACCCACTTCTTACATTCTAACATTTTAAAACCAATCATGCCTTCCCAACAGTCCCCGAGTTCTTAACTCATTTCTGCATTAACTTAGAAGTTCACAGTCCAAAGTCTCATCTGAGAATAAAAAAGTCCCTTCTGCCTAGAAGCCTGTAAAATCAAAAGTTAGTTACTTTCTAGATATAATGGGGGTACAGGTATTGGGTAAAATCACCTGCTCCAAATGGGTGAAATTAACCAATATGAAGGGGCTACAAGCACCATGTTACTCTAAAATCCAGCACAGGATGCAAATCTTAAAACTCTAAAATGAACTCCTTTGACTCAATTTCTCACACCCAGGTCACACTGATGCAACAGGTGAGTTCCCATGGGCAGCTCCACCTCTGTGGCTTTGCAGGGTACAGCCTAGTTCTTGGCTGCCTTCTTGGGCTGGTGAGTCGAGTGTCTGCAGCTTTTCCAGGTGCATGGTGCAAGCTGTCAGTGAATCTACCATTCAGGGTCTGGAGGATGGTGGTCCTCTTCTCACAGCTCCACTAGGCAATACACCAGTGGGGACTCTGTGTGGGGGCACCCACCTCAGATTTCCCTTCCACACTGCCCTAGCAGAGAACCTCCATGAAGTGTCCACGCTTGCAGCAAACTTCTGCCTGGATATCCAGGCAGTTCCATACATCTCTGAAACCCAGGTGGTTTCCAAACCTGAATTCTTAACTTCTGCGTACCTGCAGGCTTAACACTACAGAGAAGCTGCCAACACTTGGGGTTTGCAACCTCTGAAGCCATGGTACAAGTTGTTCCTTGGTTCCTTTTAGCCATGGTTAGAGTGTCTGGGGCTCAGGACACCAAGTCCCTTGGCTTGACACAGCAGGGGTGCAATGGGACTGGCCCACAAGACCATGTTTTCTTTTAAATCTACTGGCCTGTGACGGGAGGGGCTGCCACAAAGGTCTCTGAAATGCCCTGGAGATATTTTCCCCATTGTCTTGGCAATTAATATTTGGCTTCTTATTATCTATGCAATTTTCTGCAGCCAGTTTGAATTTCTCCCCAGAAAATGGGGTTTTCTTCTATTGCATGATTAGGCTCTAAATTTTCCAAACTTTCTGGGCTCTGCTTCCTCTTGAACAACTTGCCACTTAGAAATTTCTTCCAACAGATCTCCTAAATCATTTCTCTCAAGTTCAAAGTTCCACAGATCTCTACGGCAGGGCCAAAGGGCCACCATTCTTTCTGCTAAAATACAGGAAGAGTCACCTTTACTCCAGTTCCCAACAAGTTCCTCTTCTCCATCTGAGATAAGCAGCACTTGGTCAAAGCCATTCAACAAGTCTCTACAAGTACCAAACATTTCCACATTTTTCTGTTTTCTTCTGAGGCCTCCAAACTGTTTCCACCTCTGCCTGTTACTTCCAACTTCACTTCCACATTTTCAGTTATCTCTATGGCAGTTCCCCACTACCTTGTACCAATTTACTGTATTAGTCTGTTCTCATGCAGCTAATAAAGACATACCTGAGACTGGGTACTTTATAAAGGAAAGAGGTTTAATGGACTCACAGTTCTACATGGCTGGGGTGTCCTCACAATCATGGTGGAAGATGAACAAAGAGCAAAGAGACTTCTTACATGGCAGTGAGCAGAGAGCTTGTGCAAGGGAACTTCTGTTTATAAAACCATCAGACCTCACGGAACTTACTAACATGAGAAAAACATGGAAAAGATCCACCCCATGATTCAGTTACCTCCCACCAGGTCCCTCCTGTGATACATGGGAATTATGGGAGCTACAATTCAAGATGAGGTTTAGGTGGTGACACAGCCAAATTATATCGGTACATAATATAAACAAAAGTGTTATTTTTATTCTTAGTTTTCAGATTAAACTTGTGGGAGCAGAGCCAAGACATCTACATTCATACCCAGGACTCTTGTGTGGAGTCATTCTCCTGCATCAATTCATTCTCTGTAACTATGCTTATTATTTATGATTAGATTAATGTTAAGCAGCCACCTCACTTACTCAATGCAATAATTTTAAAAACTCAGTGGAATTTTGATTATGTTAAATAGAGCCTATGGGCCATTTTACCAGGAAATCAGTCAGAAGCAAATTGATACCTTGAGATATTTGTTGGAAGAGCTTACAGAGAGAGAGAAAGATTTCAAAAGATTGATAAAGCAGGAGCTGCATTATTATATAGATTATTTTCATTATTTTTTGACATAGGATCTCACTTTGTCATACAAACAGGAGTGCAGTGGTGCTATCTGAGTTTACTGCAACCTCTGCCTCCTGAGCTCAAGAAATTCTGTCTCAGCCTCAGAAGTTGCTGGAACTACAGCTGTGAGATATCATGCACTGCTAATTTTTGGTAATTTTAGTAGAGACTGGTTTTTCCATGTTGACCAGGCTAGTCTCCAACTCCTGGGATCAAGAAATTCACCCACCTTGGCCTCTCAAATCACTGGGTTTATAGGTGTAAGCCACTGTGCTCAGCCCATAAGTGAATTCTTATCAGTAAGTAAAAGTTACTGAAACTCAACCTGGATCTACCAGTCTTATTAAAAAAATTAGAGAAAGAGAATGAAGCTACTGGTTAATGAAATGAGGTTAATCAATTGTAATGAAAGGGTTTACTGTTTTGATTGAATTTTAATTTTAGACAAAATAACTTTTAATTTCAAGGAATGTGTTCACAAATAATGACATGAATAGAAAATCTATATAAAGATACTTTTGATTTATAAATTTTAATAGATACTTATTTTAAAATTAGTATTAAAATTATAGTTGGTACTACACAAAATTATCTGAAAAAAATATTTTCAACATAGTTATCACTATTCTCATTTATTATTAAAGCAAGAAACATAAATTTTCATCTGTTCATCACTACAAAATGTCATGTCATGTAAGACATGCCACACATTTAATTTTAGCTCTTCAAGAAAAGAAAGACTGAATGTATACATCTTTTTAAATACATATTACAGTTGTAGTTGTATACAAATGTTTGAAACAAGTATAAATCTGATAGTTGAAAAAACCAAATAATTTCCTATAATAAGATTACTATAAAAATTAAAATCACAGTCTAGTTATGGTTATTTTGACTTTTTTAAAAATGTGAACTGTGAAGATATGATTCTTTGTTTTAACACTTACCTCAACCACTTGTTGCTTTGTAGCCCTCAGAAGTGGCTTAGCCTTTCTCTATTTGGTGTCTACTTCGATAAAACAATAATAATAATAATACGTATCTTATTAGAATAGTTGAAAGAAAAATTCAGCTAGTACATGTTAAATGATTAAAAAAAAAAAAAGGCTTAGTGGCAGGGCACAGGAGCTTACAGCCTGTAATCCCAGCATTTTGGGAGGTCTAGGGGAGTGGATCACATGAGGTCAGGAGTTCAAGACCATACTGGCCACTATGGTGAAACCCCATCTCTACTATAAAATACAAAAATTACCCAGGCATGGTGGCATGTGCCTGTAATCCCAGCTACTCAGGAGGCTGAGGCAGGTGAATTACTTAAACTCACGGGGTGGAGGTTGCAGTGAACTGAGATCACGTGCCACTACACTCCAGCCTAGGACAGAGCAAGACGCTGTCAAAAAAAAAAAAAAAAAATACAAAAAAAAGAAGAAAGTCTTAGCATATAGTAAGTATTCAATTAGTGCTAGTACTCATTACTATTATTTTTATTAAGATTTTATATAAATTATCAAAGTCTATATTTATGAGTATATTAAAATACATTAATTAACTATAGGCAGTGTTTCTTGTTAGTCTAATATTCTAAAATCAATTAAAAAGTGTTTTGTTTCAGAATATACCTTTTTATGTGTTGAAACTTTCAAATGTGAACTTATTCCAGACTTGATATCTTTGAATTGATTCAAATGTTTAAAAACATTTTTGGTATCTTTATATTAGACTGGTACTCCTTAAATTTTTTTTCTGTCTATGGCTTGCCTTATACTTGGAAGCATCAATTATTGAAAATAACTGCTCTTGGACACCATTCTCTCCTTCCTCCAAAAAAATATTAAAAATAAAAATCATGGATTTATCATTTTTATCATTTCTTTTACCATTTTTTCTCAGTTCTATAGTAAAATCTTTTAAATTCTATCTGATTTTATATAATAGGTCAATTACTATTTCTTGAAATTTTCTTTTCTTCTTAACCATTATTAATAGCATTTTTATCCCATAATGAATATTTTAGAGTAATTTTTAAGAATGCTTTTGAATAAAAGATAGATGTTTTGGTTGATTTCAAAAACCCACCTTTTGAATTATAGTGACACTAAACCCACCACTACAACATAAAAGTTTAACTAAAAATTATATCAGAAATTCACTTATTCCCCTTCATCTCCACAGTCACTATATTTACGGGCATCACCTTCATCTCTCAGCTTGATAACTTCAGTTAACACTGATTGGTCTCTTGCATTACACTCTTCACTCATTTAATTTATTCTTCATACAGCAGTCAAACTGTATACTTTAAAGTACTAATCAATCATGCCATGACACTAAGTCATTCCAATGAATTCCTATTACACAATAATAAAATTTTTTTTTTCAAATTGTGAAATAAAACTTACTTCCAGGGAAATGTAAGATATATAAAGGTATAATGAAATTAATAATTTCACATTAATACCAGCTGTCTTAGTTTTAGGGTTAACCAAGAGTAAAAAAAAATTTAAGATAGATGCTTAGATGCAGGTAGTATGTTTGGAATGAGCTGTCAGAAATCAGGAGCAAGGAGTGAGATATAAAGGCAAAAAGACCAAAATGAGAATACTCTATTGACATTACTCCTGTAACAATTACAAGTTCTACTCCATTGGGAACTCAGAGAAACAAAGAATGATTCCTGTAGTTGCCTGTTGAAAAGATAGAATGGATGATTTATCCATCAGCTTTCATCCACATTATTTGAAGATTGCCCCAGGGAAAATCGACTTTCCCACATGTAACAGACTTCTCATGCCTTCACACTTAGTGGACTCCCACTGCTTTAGAGACTGTCCTTTGGCAGAAATCTGAAATCTATAAAGAACAATGGAGGTGAGATACCACCAACTTCAGCGCATGTTGACATGGAACTTTTCAATCCATTAGAGGTCAACACTACTGGTGGTGAAAAGGATATGATACTGGGCAGCCAAAAACATCAACCAAAATCGATCCCATTAATTTCTCCCATTTTACTCAGATTTTCTGGTACTAATTATTATTTGTATAATAATAGTGAACAGGTACAATCTCTATAAAATACTTATTCAAGAAGGCTGTTTTAACAAATTAGTCTTCTGTAGAAGCTGTCCTATCATCTTCCTCTTTTAATAACCCTACTAGCTTTACTTCACTTTCAGCGAATACTTCAGCTGACATAGAATGTTAACCTTGTGGAGTGACCTAGACTACCATACCTAAATGATTTGAGCTATTGGTTTCATTGTCCTTGCTGCCAGGTATGGTTGCTGAAAATACCAAATCAAGGTTGTCACAGGCCATGAAGCAAAAGATGAGCCCTCTGAGTTTAAGACATTTATATACTACTATTTTATTCCATTTTGTTTCAGAAAACTTCTCTTGAAAATAATTGGGATGAAAGACTCTATTCATTATGCTGCTTACTGGTTATCAGATTGCTCAAAGTAACCAGGTAGTAGGGTTGCTGGTTATGAGGACTGTCCTCAGTGACTTGGCATCAAAGGTTTATCTCAATACCTCAGAAGGCACATACATCCAAGGGCATTCAGTATAGTAATCTACTTCCTATTCTCCAGAATTGGTTAGCATGATATTAATAATATAAGACCAATGTGAAAGTCTAAGCACTAATAACATAATTAAGGCTCCTGGGACTATGTTATTTCTGAGACTAGAGGACTCACCATAGCCATAAAGCAAAAATTTGTACTATAGTTCCTCCTGCCTAAAAGTGAATTACTTTTTGATCCACTTTAATGATAGGAATTGGAAATAACATGTTTTTCAATTCAGCAACAGCATATCAAGTGCTAGAGGATTTGTTAATTTGTCTAAAGGGGCACAAGTTTAAGGAAGTACATCTCACCCATAATAATTGGATTTCTGTAAGGACTACACATGACAATTAATTGTGAAAAGGATGAGACAGTCTCTCTTGTGTCCTTTGTCTTTGAAGAAAGTGATGACCTTTGTGATTCTGGCAGGGATGGGGATATAGTATTATTTCTATTTATAATCTTGGATACAGAGAGACAGTTTTAGTGGTTTCCTCTTGGCCTCTTTTACATAAGGCAAATTATCTGTAGATCACATAACTGTTGTATGTGAGCTTTGCCACCTGGTGTATATTTCACTACAGTAGATGCTAAAGGCAATAGCCAAAGGTGGGATCACAGACTCAGTGAACTCACTGTGCAATAGACTTGAGCCAGGATTTAACCTCCCTAAACTTACCTTGAACAAAGCGGTCATATGGAAAATTGAGGCAGCACAGATACTGTGTGTACTAGCTCTCAATATGTCTGGCTAGTGAACTTGATCCAATGTAGTTATTTTTTTTAATGGGTAGAAGTTATTTTCTAAAAAATAATTCAAGAAATATCTATTGTATGTATTTGAGGTGGTGTTGCAGCATTCTTGCACAAGGAAATGCTGACAAATATGCCATTGTGAAGAAATGTAATTTTAGATTGCAGAAACTGACATTAAGATTTCTTTTCCTATTTGGCTGTTCCATTTCTTGTACTATTGTATAATCCCACTCATACACACACACACACACACACACACACACACACACAATGTTATTAAAATATAATTGATATGACTGATATAAAATTCACTTTTTATGTGCATAAGTCACTGGTTTTCAGTATATATACAAAGTGATGTAACTATCACCACTATGTAATTTCAGAAAATTTTCATCATGCCAAAGAAACACATTAGCAGTCACCTCGTTTCTCCCTGGTCTCATTCCATAGCAATCAGTAATCTACCTTCTGCTTGTTCTGGAAAATCCTTATAAACAGAATCATGTAATATGTGGCCTTTGTGACTGCCTTCTTTCACTTGGCATCATGTTTTCAAGGTTCATTCAAGTTATGAACGAACAACGTTCAAGTTGTGAACATTTATACTTCATTCTTTTGAATGCCACATAGTTTTACTTTACAGGTATTCCATCCAAAACAACAATATAGTAGGAGATTTTAGATCTAGGTAAATTTTAGTTCATTGGAGAAAAAGTAAGATTTTCAAAAACTGGTACATGATACATTATTGGAAATCTACATTAAAAAATTCATTTTTCCCCAGATCAAAATAGACTTAGTTTTACTAAAGGAAAAAACAGAAAGCAATGCCATAGCCTATGTCTATATATATAATACTCACACACTGATAAATGTAACTTTGAAATAAAGGACATACTCCTAAGGATAACTTAGTAAAAAACCAAAAGATAGATTTTATGAAAGAAAACAAAAATGAAGTTTTTTTAGAAAAAATAAAAGGTAGGAAGAGCTAAGATAAAAGCCAATTTTGGTTTTGTTATTTCATCTTGTATATCTACTGAATTTTAACTTATATGTCTTCCTGCTTATATTTCAAAGTTAGTTTTTAATCTCTAATTATTTGTTTTTATTAAATCTATCTAGCAATATTAATAAACCAGTTTTTATATTTATTTGAGCATCATAATCTATTTTATTTGCCTCCTTGCTATATTGTGCTTGAGATATTCCTCTTGCAAATTACCCAGCATTGTCCAATAACAAAAATATATTGCATACATTTTCATGGACTACAGTATTCTAAAATATTTTGTAATTGGAAATTTTATTCTTTCCTGGAAAGCTGGAAGGAAAAATAAATATTAAATCTAAATGTTAATGTGAAAATGTAGATACTGGAATTGATAAATCTAACAACCTCAATCTTTAAAAAAAAATTTATTCATTATTCATATTTTCAATAGGATTACAAAGAAAACAGATCCATTTCTCAAATTTGAGCTATAAAAATATATTAAACTTCTATATCAGAAAATAAGAATGTTAGGAGAATACTGTATCATACAGTACTCCTTGAGGGATTTGAAAAGTTGATGTAATGAATATGTTTCTTTATATTTCCTATTACTAAAGACACTTTTTAATAAAAGAAATTCCAAGTCTAGGTAGAACAGCTTTCATGTGCCTTGACTTTCATGAAACATTTCTGTTATTGCTGCTTTATTAACAGATAACTTTGTCATAATATTTCTAGTCTATGAAACATATGTGTGCGTGCATGTGCATGTATATGTGTGAGTGCGTGTGGCCAATTTTCTTAGATGTCCTATAAGAACTTGAGTAGATACATTGTCCATTATTACAGTTTTAAAATTTGATACACATGTTACTGGAAAAGTCACCGAAGCAAGAGTCTCAATCAATGGAGTTTTCCTGAACCAGAGTTCAAGGTAGCGCTCAGGAATATCACAAGTCACAGGAACTTCTGTGACTTAACGCTTTCCAAAGAGGGTTTGGGGAACTCAGATTTTAAAAGAAAAAAAAAAAAGCTATTTTTTTCTGGGTAATTTTTTTAAAATTAAAAAATAAAAACAATAAAGGTGGAAAGCAAGCATAAGGGAAAATGGGGCGGAAAGTGGGCTGTTAGTCCTAAAGTTAAATTCTAATGAGCTCTGATTATCCCTTAGTAAATCTACATTTTACATAAATTAAAGTAAACATGTATAAAGAAGAAATAGAGGAAAAGTCAATTAGGCAACAGTCTCAGAGTAAGCAGAGGGATGATTCCTGGTCTTGTTCTGTACCTGTGAAAATAAGCTTGTAGGTGATATTGTCATATTTACTGTGGATGCGTATAATGGTTGGCTTGTCTATGTGGTTTGTTAACTTTTGAAATATTATTTTTGTATTACATTTTTCATTATTTTCCATTACATTTTTATGGTTTTCTTTATAATTATACATTTTATAATTTTTGTAGTGATCTATTTTATCATTTAGTTTATCTCTGTTAACATTAAATGCTAACATTGTATTTTTCCCATTTATTTCCTTACAAGTTATCAATGAGCTTCTTCTACTTTAGTCTTTCTCCCTTCTCCAAATTATTTAGTTATGTTATAAACATATTCAATGCTCATTATCAGAACTTTTGCAAAGATGCACCCAGTCATATCTCATCTGGGTGAAGCTCCTTTTTTAGTAGGATTCTCTGGAAGACCCTGTATGTATGATTATTCCTGTGTGTATGAATTCTCATGTGTTTACAATCCTTATACAACAGCTTTGATATGAATAATAGCTTGGCTCCATATAAAAATCATAGATTATAACTTATTTTCTTGAGATTTTTGAAAATAGTATTCACTGCTGTCTCATTTGTATCCTGTTGTTGAGTATTCTGAACAACCTACCTGTCTTTCCATTTCAATTTCTCAGTGGTTTCACCAGGATTCAAGTAACTGGTACCTATCTATAGTGTGTTATTGGGATGGGGATTTTCAGTTACATGGTGGGCCTGTTTCATTGGTAGATTCACATGTCTCTTTTTTTCTGGAAATTTTGCTCATGTTCTACTTAGAATATCATTTCTGTCCTATTTTCAACCAGATATGTTAACTGTATGTATGTTGCAGTTTGTTTATTATCCAAATATATCACTTCTCTAATCCTTTGTACTTCTTAATTCCACTATCTAAAAACATCTTTTGATTGTTTTATTTTCTTTCCTCAATGTATTTTATTATGTTTTTAGTGAAAATTTTTATTTCTTATGTATTTTAAATTTAGTCTCAATTCTGGGATGAATTTCTGCCCCCACCTGCTTTAATTTCTTTCCCAAATTTAGTCAACTTTTGTTTTCACACCTTCTTATGTTTTTCTTATTTCTATTCTGGATTTTAAATCTTGAATTTTTTTCTTTTATTCTGCAGATGAAATAATATGTTACACTATTTTTCTTCTTTAGGATTGCTTTCTTATTGAATATTTTTATTACCCAGAGTATTTTGATCTTTTGTTCACTTACTATCACTTTACCAACATCACCCACAATTTTCCCTTTATTTTGAAATGTCATATATTTTTCTTCTCCAGGAAAATAATCATATATAGTGATCATATTAAGTGAACTTCATTTTAATTAATACATTGGTGGTATTTAGGGAAGGGAGGAATTTGCCTTTTCTGATTTTCTAACTTTCTTCAGTTTTTCTAAGATTCTTAAATTTTACTTCTCTTTTCCTTTTCTTCTCATCAGCAAACACAGAGGCAGTCATCTCCCCCATTCCCAAAAGTAGCGCATTCTTAAAATTGCTTTTTATTTCTATAGTAGCCAGTATTTTAAAAGTACAGTATTTTAAGTTATTTTCCACATTTTTCCACTTAGGGAAATTTTGAAGTAATTTGCATATATGTTCTACCATTGTTGGTCTCATATTCCTCTCCTCTTTTTGGTGAAATCTGTGCCCAGCTCTCTCAACCAGCATGCCCTTTGGATGCCTCTGTGGGTTTCAAATACTTCATTACAGATGAATTGTAGCTAATAGTGATGTATAACTTCCCTATACTGTGTAGGTATGAAAGACAATGGATGATTTTTTCTTTATAATATGAGTGATATTGGTAGGATGTATGCAAGACTGAGCTATACAATAAGAATTTATTCTATCAATGTATGATTTTTCAAAATTATAGGTTAACAGAATTGACTTAATGAATGTAAAGAAAAGTCTGTTCATATACTATGCCCACCTTTTGATGATTTTTTTTTCTTGAAAATTTATTTAAGTTCTTTGTAGATTCTGGATATTAGTCCTTTGTCAGATGGGTAGCTTGCAAATTTTCTTTTACCATTCTGTTGATTGTGGGTTCACTCTCAAAATTGTTTCTTTTGCTGTGCAGAAGCTCTTCAGTTTAATTATATCCTATTTGTCTATTTTGGCTTTTGTTGTCATTGCTTTCGGTGTTTTAGTCATGAAGTCCTTGCCTACGCCTATGTCCTGAATGATATTGCCTATGTTTTCTTCTAGGGTTTTTATGGTGTTAGGTCTTATGTTTAAATCTTTAATCCATCTGGAGTAAATTTTTGTATAAGATGTAAGGAAGGGGTCCAGTTTCAGCTTTCTGCATATGGCTAGCCAGTTTTCCCAACACCATTTATTAGATAGGGAATCATTTCTCCTTTGCTTTTTTCTGTCAGGTTTGTCAAAGATCAGACAGTTGTAGATGTGTGATGTTACTTCCGAGGCCTCTTCTGTTCCATTGGTATATATCTGTTTTGGAACCAGTGCCATGGTATTTTGATTACTGTAGCCTTGTAGTATAGTTTGAAGTCAGGTAGTGTGATGTCCCCAGACTTGTTGTTTTGATTGTTGGTTTCGTTTTTCTTAGGATTGTCTTGGTGATGCAGGCTCTTTTTGGTTCCATATGAAGTCAAAAGAAGACATATATGCAGCCAACAAACATATGAAAACATTCTCATCATCACTGGCCATTAGAGAAATGCAAATCAAAACCACATTGAGATATCATCTCATGCCAGTTAGAATGGCAATCATTAAAAAATCTGGAGACAACAGATGCTGGAGAGGATGTGGAGAAATAGGAATGCTTTTACACTGTTGGTAAGAATGTAAATTTGTTCAAACACTGTGGAAGACAGTGTGGCAGTTCCTCAAAGATCCAGAATAGAAATACGATTTGACCCCAGCAATCCCATCACTGGGTACATACCCAAAGGATTATAAATCATTCTGTTATAAAGACACTTGCGCACCTATGCTCATAGCAGCATTGTTTACAATAGCAAAGACTTGGAACCAACCCAAATGCCCATCAATAATAGACTGGATAAAGAAAATGTGGTACATATACACCATGGAATACTATGCAGCCATAAAAAACAATGAGATCATGTCCTTTGCAGGGACATGAATATAGCTGGAAACCATCATTCTCAGCAAACTGACACAAGAACAGAAAACCAAACATCACATATTTTCACTTATAAGTTGAACAATGAGAACACATGGACACAGGGAGGGGAACATCATACACCAGGGCCTATTTGAGGGCAGGGGGACTAGGGGACGGATAGTTGGTGGTGAGACGATTGGGGAGGGTTAACATTAGAAATGCCCATTGTAGTTGACAGGGGGGTGGATGTAGCAAACCACCAAGGCATGCGTATATCTCTGGAACAATCCTGTACTATTTATACATGTACCGCAGAACTTAAAGTAAAATAAACAAATAACAATAAAAAAATAAAAAATAAAAAAGGAATGTAAAGAAGACAAATATAATGGGACAATAATTATGGGAGAAATTAAGAATATAACTAAGATAAATGTGCTCACATTTATATGAATTTCTGATATACTGAAATTTGAAAAGAACTGTTACTTATTGAAAATTAGAGTATGTAAAACTTCTTGTATTTTAGAATGTTGATCTAACACTAAAACTCTAAGATGAAAATTGGCATTAAAATTTATGAATTATGTACACTTATGAACATAAATCTATTCATTATAACAACAGAAAATAAAGCCTCCCAAAATTTTATTATCATAGAAAATTAAAATTTAATTTTAAAATACAGAGATTTGGCAAAACTAAGAAAAGATAAATTTGTCAAACAGAAATCAGTATGTTTAAAGGGCAGTAATTAAAATAAAAATATATATCTTAAGTTTATTAATATTTCACATTTAATAACTTGATATTTAATATTTAATAATGAGTATTAAGGATTTTTACAACATTAAAAATAATGTCTATCAGGAAATGAGACCCAACTTCATATTAAATAGTAGATTCTTTGTTTCATGAAATGTCCCACTCTCTGAATTCAGATATTCTAGAATTATTAAAGATTTATTCTGGACTTATTCTTAGTATCCAAATTTACAGTAACATAATTAAAATGCCAGAGTATAAATTTCTAACTTTATAATACTGGGGAAAATTAATAATTGTACTATTGTGAAGGTGTATCAGTGCTTGTGTCAAAATAACTCTAGAAAATAAAAATAATTCACATGATTTGAGTAAAGGCATTGAGATAGAATTAAGAAATGTTTTCTTTAAACTCCATATCATTTTTTCTTTCAGAGTAATAGTGAAACAAAAATTATCTAAGAGTCACTTGAAGAAAAAATCGTATCTTGTTTCCAAAGTCGTACATAGTGAGGACAGTTAACTCACACAATACCTACATAAGACCTGTCCCCTGATACCTACTCTACTCCTTTGTTAAAGACAGGTTAGGTTTTCCTCTTTCTTCTGTCAAAGAAAAATTACATTGAATATGTCAAACAGTCAAGGAGTACTTTGTTCAAGACTATTGTAACTGGTGAAAGAGACTACACTGAGAGAGAGAGATCCAAGATGGCTGATCACTAGCAGCTCGGGATTGTAGCTCCTACTGAAAACCCAAAGAACGAGAGGACACCACACCTTCACATGAATTCTTGTTGCTCACGCACCAGGAGATTCCCAGCGGAGGAGCCCCACGGGTCACCAGCGCGACTCTTGTGACCGGCGAGGCGGTTTTGCCGGCGCCTTGGAGCGTCGGTTCTTAGTGCAGAGTCAGAAAGGCACCATCAATCTTAACGCTGCTGATTTGGTCGGCGCAGTGGGTTGCTCAGATTTCGGCGCTGAGAATCAATAAGTTGGACGTCCACTCAGAAACCCAATTACAAAGACGGTAATTATAAAGACCACAAATGGATAAATCTACAATGAAGGGAAGAAAACAGCCAAAAAAGGCTGAGAATACCCAAGATCAGAATGCCTCTCCCTCAGCAGGGGATCCCAGTTCCTCATCAGCAACGAAACAAGGCTTGATGGAGAACGAGTGGGTTCCAATTACAGAAGCAGGCTTCAAAACGTGGATAATAAGAAACTTCTGTGAATTAAAAGAACTTGTGCTAACACAATCTAAAGAAACTAAGAACTTTGAAAAAAGGTTTGACGAAATGTCAACAAGAATACAAAATTTAGAGAGGAAAATAAGTGAATTGATGGAGCTGAAAAACACAATACGAGAACTACGTGAAGTATGCACAAGTTTTAACAGCTGAATTGATCAAGCAGAAGAAAGGATATCAGAGGTCGAAGACCAACTCAATGAAATAAAACAAGAAGACAAGATTAGAGAAAAAAGGATAAAAAGGAATGAGCAAAGTCTCCAAGAAATATGGGACTATGTGAAAAGACCTAATCTACGCTTGATAGGTGTACCTGAATGTGACGAAGAGAATGAATCCAAGCTGGAAAATATGCTTCAGGATATTATTCAGGAAAATTTTCCCAACTTAGTAAGGCAGGATAATATTCAGCTCCAGGTAATACAGAGAACACCACAAAGATATCCCTCAAGAAGAGCAACTCCAAGGCACATAATCGTCAGATTCACCAGGGTTGAAATGAAGGAGAAAATACTAAGGGCAGCCAGAGAGAAAGGTCAGGTTACCCACAAAGGGAAGCCTATCAGACTCACAGCAGATCTCTCAGCAGAAACCCTACAAGCCAGAAGAGAGTGGGGACCAATATTCAACATCCTTAAAGAAAAGAACTTTCAACCAAGAATTTCACATCCAGCCAAACTAAGCTTCATAAGTGAAGGAAAAATAAAGTTTTTTGTGAACAAGCAAGCACTCAGAGAATTCATCACCACCAGGCCTGCTTTACAAGAGCTTCTGAAAGAACCGCTACACATAGAAAGGAACAAACAGTATCAGCCTTTCTAAAAAATACCAAAAAGTAAAAAACATCAATATAATGAAGAATTTACATCAACTAATGGGCAAAATAGCCAGCTAACATTAAATGACAGTATTAAACTCACACATATCATTATTAATTCTAAATTTAAATTGACTGAATTCCTCAATTCAAAGACAGGCAATTTGGACAAAAAACTAAAACTGTATGCTGCAACCAGACCCATCTCACATTCAAGGATACACAAAGACTCAAAACAAAGGATGGAGAGAGACTTACCAACCAACTAGAGAGCAAAAATAAATAAATGAAAAGAAGTTACAATTTTTGCCTCTGATAAAACAGTATTTAAAGCAACAAAGATCAAAAGAAGCAAAGAAGGACATTATATAACGATAAAAGAATCAATGCAACAAGAAGAAGAGTTAAAGGTCCTAAATATACACGCACCCAATACAGGAATACCCAGACATACAAGACTTATAAAGAGACTTAGACTCCCACACAATAATAGTGGGAGACTTCAACATTAATATTAGACAGATCAATGAGACAGAAAATTAATAACGATATCCAGGACTTGAACTCAGATCTGGAACAAGTAAACGTAATTAATATTTATAGAACTCTCCACTTTACACAGAATATACACTCTTATCAGTACCACATCATATCAACTTGGAAGTTTAAACGAAATGTTGGTTGGCTCCTTGTTTGTTGCTCTCTTCCCTCATTTTCTTTCATGTCTCCATTATTGGGGACAATTGTAGGCATACCCATATTTGGACTGCATTCTAGCCCGGGCAGCAAAGCAATACCCCCATTCTCTCTCCCTCTTCCTTTTTCTCTTTCTTCCTCTTCTTTGTTCTTTTCCTTATTATTCTTTTTCTCAAAAAAAAAAAAAAAAAAAAAAAAAAAAAAAAAAAAGCGGGGCCTTTAAGATGGGGCCTTTATAAAAAATAAAAATAAAAAAATAAAAAAAAAAGAATCCCTGCCCTCTACCAACTATATGCCAGTAGCCTCTCATTCCCTCTAGCTGTGATAACCAAAAAAAAAAAAAAAAAAAAGAAGAGTAGCTATTATGTGGTCACAGACCAACTTGGTCATTTTCCAAAAAGAAAATCCAAATTCTAATTTGACTCTTGTTATTAAAAAAAAAAAAAAGTTTCCCAGGATCTAAACAACACATTCTGACAAAACAGGTTAATTTAAGTTGCTAATTATTAACATTATTAAAATATTATTACATTTGCACATGTAATGATGTCTACATACTGATACATACACACACACACACACACACACACACACACACACACACACATAAACCCAAACTGGTAAAAAAAAAAAAAAAAGACATTGTGAAGATGTGACTTATGTTCTCAAATAAACGATCTTCTTAGTGAATCAATACAGTTATATATACTTCCCTTAAATTATAGCTTAATTTTTTCTCTTAGATGTTAAACACAGTTAAGATGATTAACCAGTTCTCCTATTTCAGAATGGGTCTAAGTCAGTGGGTTTAAACTCTATTCAGCAAGCCTGCTTCAGGGAGTCAGTAGAGAAGACATAGTTGAAGAAGGAGGCTGCACATGCGAGTCTCGGGGTTCTCAGGTGCATTTAGTCTAGTGGATTTCCCCTTTTAAAAAAAAAAATCTCCTTCCAGATGTTTTTCTATGAATATGATTGTGTATTATCTTCATAAATAGAATTGTATTACACAGGCTGTTCTGAAACTTGCTTCTATTTATCATGATGTCGGGGACTTCTTTCTGTATCTCGACGCATTCCTGCTTCATTGATCTTACGTGGCCTCATTCTTTATGCCAGTGGTGCTAGGTCTTTGGAGCTCTGAGCCCCTTTGGGTATTCCATGAATGACAAATGCACACAGGCAGATCCCACAAATATATGACTCTGAGTGTCATAGACTTCCCGACTCTGATCTACTACTGACCCCTGTACCCTGTGCATGGAGTGGAGATAGGGGTATGGTGAGGGGGGCACATGGGGATCACTGAAATGGGTCCAGGAGGGTGGGAAGGACTATGTGGGTCACTTTACTATTGATAAGGAGATCCATGCCTGGGGAGCCTCAGTGAAAGGGGTCCTGGGTCACTGCCTCCATTGTGAGACTCTCTGACTCTCCTGAGGACCCACCCCTGGGCTCTTCCTCAGGCTGGGAGTTCCTCTCCTAGCATCCTCATCAAGATCACCTGACTCCAGCAGCTGCCAACCCCCTAGGCAACGCCAAAGCCTCCTGGCCTCAAACGGGTTGGGTGACATTCATTTCCTTGCGCTGTCCTCCCGACCTGCTCTGTCATTAGGAATTGCCTCGGCGGCAGCAGTCACACTAACAGCCACAGGAGGAGATCGTGCTGCTGCCCCGCACCTCGGGGTGGCTCAGATCTGCTGGAGGCCACAGGTGCGAAGGTGGATGCTGCTCTCTCTGGTACCAGCCAAAGTGAGTCTAGGGGCCTGGCTGTGGTGGGGAAGGAGCTTGGCAAAAAAAAAAAAAGAAAAAAGAAAGAGACTACACTGAAACAAAAAGTAAGAGAGTTGTTTTTTGTTTTTTGTTTTTTAGCATTATAGTGAGCAGTGAAAAAATATTAGATGAAATTAATGGAAATATTGGCTAATGTAATCAGGCCATTTGTGTTGGGATTTAATAACTGTGCCTATGGAAGTTCGGCTTTCACCATGACATATAAACTGAAAGATAGGGGCTTCCAATGGTTTGTATGCATCCCCCAAAAAGCATGTGTTGAAAACAGTCCCCACTGCAATGATATTTTGAGGTGAGGCCTAATGAGCGGTGATTAGGTCTTGAGGCCTCTGCCTTCATGAATGGATTTATGTTATTATCACAGGGTTGGGTTTCTTATAAAAAGATGAGTTTGGCTTACTTTTTCTTCTCTCCCTTTCTCTCTCACTCTCTCACTTTCTGCCATAGGATGACATAGCAACAAATTTTGTGTCAGATCCTGGCACGTTGGTAATGAACTTTCCAGCCTCCACAACTGAAAAATTATATATCTGTAATTTATATATAATTATATCATTTCATATATAATATTATATATATTATTGTATATAATACATATATTATAAATATATATATTTTGGCAAATTACTCATTCTTAGGCATTCTGTTGTAGCAGCAGAAAATGAACTAAGACAGAGTTCTATTTTTCTGAATAATTGCATTTCAAAGGAGTTGCTTCCAGGTTCTTGAAAAAGACATTTCTGGATTGTAAAACTGGCAAGAAAGTGAAAGAATATTTACATTTTAAAGGGGCAGGGAAAGAATTTATAATTGCAAGTTGTCTATAGTAATGCTTTAAGAAAAGAGAGGTCAGGAGTCCATAGTCCTAAATAAATCCTTCTGAAGTTTAGTCCAGTGAAAAACAACATTAAGGTCATCCTAATCAGTTTTAATGATTTATATTTTCACCAACCTTTTAAATATATGTTTAGATCTCTGTCTCATTCCCCAAACTGTGAGCTTCTTGAAAATAAAAGTTATGTTGAATTATACAGTATAGTATTTTATAGTTTTAATATTTTATTCCCTTCTCCCTATTTAGGGGCTTTGGTTGTAGCTTCTGAAACTGATGTTGGGCTGGCATTATTATTTGTTTTGTCCAGTAAAAAATTTGCTATTTGAGAAAAGTCTTCGTGCATTGGGACTTTCTATCTTGCTGCTTTTTGGATCCTTGGTGTTACCAACTGGAGAAGCACAGGTTAGTCAATAAGTGGGAAAGAGTACTTCATGGGACAAAGACAAAGTGTTCTAGCCTAGAGCAAATAGCTTAGACCTAGAAAAGATCCAGATCAAATAGCCTGGCAAATGTCAGATATATGTGTGGCCATCACAGAACAGTCAATCTCAGCTGAGCTACCAGATTAACACAGATATTAGACAAACTGACCCACAACAAAATAATGACTCTACCACAGAACTGAAAGAAATAATGAATATTTTCTTGCTAAGCCACTGAGTTTGGGGTTTTTGAAAGCACCAAAAACTAATCGATAGACTAACTCTAGCCAGTACCATAATGTTTATACTGAGTGTCTAAGTACTTTGCTGAAAAAACAAGTAAGTTAATTACATAAATTTGGCATAATAAATTACAGCTGAGATTGGAGTTGAGGGAGGACACCCAGGCATCTAGGATCACCTCCCCTTTGGCCTTCACTCTGAATTTCAATAGAAGAAAAGGCTGGCCGACTGGCACCTCCTAAATCACCTTCCTGTAAATAGCAGGCATGGTGTGGGGGAATCTCTCTGGAAGACACTGTTTTTACTTAAATAAGATCAAACCCCCACCCCACTCCTCCATCCGGAGACCAGAAACCTTTCACATGTAATTCCTAAAACTGTAAACTCAAGACCCTTTCATATGTAATTTCTAAAGCTGTAAACCCAAGATCCTTTCACATGTAATATCTAGAGTGTAAGCCTATACAAAGGCAGAGAGTCTCTTTGTTAGGGGAGCTGGGTCATTTAGACAAAGGTCATTCAGACATTATTATTAAATAATAATATTATTTATTGTATTATAATAATTATAATTATATAAATAATGTAATTTAATAATAAATATTGTTACTATGATTATTATAAATACTGTAATAATTACATAATGATTTATGTAATTATTACAATATTTATTGTAATAATATTTATTGTGACAATATTTATTGTAATAATAATAACAATAAACTTCTTCCCAGTTTGGTGTTCTAGAGGACTGTTTCTCGCGGCTGCTCCTGCTTCAGAGTGAGCAATCTGAATTAAGCTATATAGAAAAATATCTTAACCACACTGCCATGTGTGTACCTATGCAACAATCTTGCATGTTCTTCACATGTACCCCAAAACCTAAAATGCAATTAAAAAAAAAAAAAAAGAATAAACCACTTAGAAAAAGAAAAAGAAAAAAAAAAAGACCAATTTGTAAGATGTGTTACCCAAATAAACCCCATGGCCAAGCCCCCCAAAAAAAAAAAAAAAAAAAAAACAAAACCTCGCCGGGCGCGATGGCTCAAGCCTGTAATCCCAGCATTTTGGGAGGCGGGTGGATCACGAGGTCAAGAGAGCGAGACCATTCTGGTCAGCATAGTGAAACCCCGTCTCTACTAAAAATACAAAAAATTAGCTGGGCATGGTGGTACGTGCCTGTAATCCCAGCTACTCTGGAGGCTGAGGCAGGAGAATTGCCTGAACCCAGGAGGCGGAAGTTGCGGTGAGCCGAGATCTCGCCATTGCACTCCAGCCTGGGTAACAAGAGCGAAACTCTGTTTCTGATTGTGATACCATTTGCTATTTCAAATGAAAGTACAGAAAAAATATTTTTTGGTCTTGTAAAACTTTCTTTACTTAAAAATTCAGAAGAATTTAAGTTTACATTTGTTTTATGTACTAATTCACTCAATCAAAATACATAGTTAGCACATGCGGTGTGCCAGGCTCTGTTTCAGGGTTTGGGGATATAGCTTTAAATACAAATAATCAAAATCTCAAAAAAAAAAAAAAAAAAAAAGAAAAGAAAAAAAAGAAAAATATCTTATAATTTACATAAAGCACTTCACGTCAAATCAATGTTAGTTAAGAAACTCATAGAAATATGACATTTCAATTTGATAAAATTTGACCTAATTTTAGAAATATACATGTCCACCCAAACAATGTTATAGAGTTGTGTATTACATGTTAGCCTGACCATAAAAATAAGTAGGGTAGGCCGGGCGCGGTGGCTCAAGCCTGTAATCCCAGCACTTTGGGAGGCCGAGGCGGGTGGATCACGAAGTCAAGAGATCGAGACCATCCTGGTCAACATGGTGGAACCCCATCTCTACTAAAAATACAAAAAATTAGCTGGGCATGGTGGCGCGTGCCTGTAATCCCAGCTATTCAGTACGCTGAGGCAGGGGAATTGCTTGAATCCAGGAGGCGGAGGTTGCGGTGAGCCGAGATCATGCCATTGCACTCCAGCCTGGGTAACAAGAGCGAAACTCCGTCTCAAAAAAATAAAATAAATAAAATAAAATAAAATAAAATAAATAAGTAGGGTAAAGCTTCATCATTCTCCTTCATATGTTATGCAGAGAAGCCACTCTTCAGTGAAGGTGTATGCATTAATTTAGTATGGTCTTACATTTGAGTACTCTAGGAGAACCCAAACAATTAATAAAGCAGACATACCTGAGTTGACATTACTTAGGCATACACATGCATGTGCACATGCCCACACACATAAACAAGGCTTATTATTTGTTACTCTAAAATCCATGCATATACACACTAATTAGTTAATGACTAACATATTTTCTCGATGTGGAAGTGTTTTTGTCTTACTGTCAAATATTTTATAAAAATAAATATTTCTATTAATACAGGGTAGAAATTATCTCTCATAATTCTAACATACATTTTATTGTCTATCCTAATATCATTAGCAACAGGGATATACATCAGAAAAACATTAATGTTTTCAAAAAGTTAGCAGTACCTATGTCTTCATAGTACTTATTGCATTCAGACATTTTAATGTATCTACCTCTCTTATCTATAATTTCTAATCTTATGAAATAAGCATGCATTTGTTCTGTAGTAAGAAAAATAAATTTTATTCTGTTATTTGAATAAAATATTTATGTCCTCATAGTTGAGTAATGATCCATTTCATCTAATTAACTTTTTTAAAAATGTGTAATAGCTTAAATTAAAATTATAGTAAAAATTACCTACATTTATATTTTCAAATAAATGGATATTTTTGATAAAATAACACTTACAGAGTTGCAGTCATGGTTGTACCAAGAGTTCTAAATGCTTTTACATGTGACAGGCTGACCTCAAAGAGCCAGAATCGATCTGATTTCCCTTGATCTGTCCTCAAGATGCTGAATGTGTTTGGAAGTTGATGTTTCCCATATTGGAAAGATTTAACCACTGATCACCCAGTAAATGGATATAAATACACCAGCTTCATAATATTTTGTAATTACAGAGGCTTCTGTTTTTGCATTTTCATAGTTTCTCCTTGGATTATTGTCCAGACTCCAATACATGGTTGGCTTAATAGCTTAGCTGTTATTGCTGCCTTTACTTTCCTCTGTCATTGTTCCTCACTTACTCATTTTTTGGTTCCCTCCCATGAATCACTAGAACTGAACCCTTAAATTAGAATCTGATTCTGAACCCCTGCATTTTATCAATGTGAGGATCTTTGGTTGGTTCTGACATTACTATCAGGTGAGGTATATCATAAACAAAACAATTTTGTTGTGTATTTAGAACACGTACATAGAATATTACATATTTTTCTCATCTACATACAATTTTCAATAAAAAATGAGTAACTAAAGTGGTTAAATCATATTGTAAGGACTCTCTTTCTCTTTTTCTTTCAAGACTAAAGGAAAGTTCTATGCATGGTTTTACTTGGGTGCCAGTTATACACCAGAAGTCCAACAGCTGCTTCTTGAGTAAATTGCTAATATAGAAAGAGGAACAATACTGGTAGTTATTGAGCAGACACTGTCAGAGACACTGTTATCTTATTTAATATTGAAAACAAAGGCAGAGGCTTAGCAATGGATAAAGGATTAGATCTCAGACTATTTGTAACCTTCATATTTCTGTGATATGCTGTTCTATATCTGCTGAAATTAAAATGAAATCAATTTGAGAATATTTCACCGTATCTTTACAAAATTCAGATAATAGTTGTATAAATATATATGTATTTGAAAATATGTAGAACCACAATATCAAAGTTTCTCAGTTTTATGTGTCTGTATTTCATATATATTACTACTTATAAGTTCCTCAAATAGTAATGCCTAACATTTTTTCTTCAAATAAAGCATTCTTAGATGTTTTTTATTTTACTTCCTTTTTTTTATACCATAAAGACAAAATCACTACTTTTTCATGGTTGTGATATTTAGAAGTAGTTATTATCCAGTTAACATTTTAGGTGGCTTTACAGCATATTAGAGTTTATTTCAGTTATAAAACAGGAAGAACAGGTACTATGAAAACATTTTATATCTTTGCATGACATAAAAGCTCCATTCTATGAATAATATTTTAGATTTTCTTCAAACATTAAAGTATTAGATAATTTTTAGAAGGATATTTTTAAGACTTAAGGGGACATGACATTTTTTCTACAACAATTGAAGTAAAAGTTACTATCAGTTACTAAATCGGGAATAGAAATGCAGAACTTCCCTTCTTATTCTACCAACTCAGGCAAATCACATAGTAAGCTAGCTTTCTTAAAATGGCAACACACATTAAAAATCTGTTGTGAAGGTAATAGCAAAGTGATTACCACACTGAATTTAGGAACTGCAGGTCAAATATTATTCTGATAGTTAAAATTGGTATTATAACAAAATTTCACAAGTATTATGCATACTGTGAAATTTAGGCTGAACTTTGGTGTATTCTTATCATGAGCACAGCTATTATTCTCTAATAGAGGACTTTTAAGAGTCATGTGATTAGTAACCTAATATGAGTTGAAACTACTAAACGTGTTTCTTTAAATCCTTTCTGAATTGCAAGGAACCTGTGCCTTTAGTTTGATGAAATCACTCAATGCTATACAGAACACTATAGTTGATTAATTAAATATTCAATATTCTAACACTATCTAAATAACTTAGCAACCCTGGCTCCTGGAAATCTTTCATTTACCTTGAAACTTTTCCTTTTATTAAATAAAGGAAGTTTAAAGGCTCTAGACTTTTTAAAAAGAAAACAGCCAGTCAACTAAACTAAATAAAAGCCTAGATAAAATCAATTGGGTTTATAATTCATAAAAACATATAGTCAAATATCAGTTTAATTGAGGGTGGAAAAAATAATACACTGTCTTTTCAGCATCACTTAAATCTTTGCTAAGTTTAATTCTAATACAGTGATAGGGACACTGAAAAGGCTTTATTTTTCCTTTAATACTTCAACATCTATAGCATCTGCCCCTTTTGTATGTCACCTGAAACCTTCCACCTGTCACGCAATGTAGTTAGAGTTAGGATCTTGTGACAATAAGAATTTAAATGACATTTGTTGGTCCAAAGATAGGCACTTCATTGTACAAGTAAGAACAGCCATGTGCTGGATTCTGTGGGGTTTTATTAAGGGCTTTCTTATTCACATCTGTCTTAATTTAACTTTCAACAATTAGAAAACAGAAATACCTTTACAAACAGATTTTTATCTCCATAGGCCAATTTTTACTCTCAGTCATATGGCATTAGTGCTTCACTAAGTTTGTCCTAATATGGTTGAAAACACAGTTCTCCATACATTTAAGTTTGCATTATATGGGGACTACTTGCTATTTTTTTATTATTATTTTGTGTTCTATAAGTAAAAACAGGTTGGAAGCGCACAATTCTTCATTCCTTTAGGTTTCTTTTTGCTGAATGTCAGTTGGTCTCTGTGCCTCACAGTAGGCCCACAAACATATTTATCACAATCACACATACAACACTCAGAATGGATTCTCAACAATCATAAAGGGTGATGTTCATACTTGAATAATATCATGAGTTAAAGGGCTGGATTCACTTATGAGTTTACTCACTTGGAATTTTAGTAATGGAAGGATCCATAGTAAATTCGAAAAACCTGATTTTTTTTTTTAAGTAAAACTACTTTCAATTCTTTCATATTATCTACATTTATCTCTTTCATGCCACAAATGTAATTGTGGATAGCATAAACCATAACAAAATTCATTTAAAATTAAGTACATTTAAAACTAGATTAAAATAAAAATGCAGGAAAGCTAGATATAACAACCAATATTAGGTCACATGTATACATATTTTCAATCTTTTATGCACTTCATACTGGGGAGAAATTTTTCAATGTGTTTTCTGTTAACCAATGTGAAGAAGGAAACAGTAACAGATTTCACAATTTTTGTAACACAGTAAAACAAATGCTCAAGGGAACAATTATTTCAAGCATTGAGGCCAGGGCAATGTTTCATTGAAATGTTTTCAACATAAAAACACTATGTAATGTAATTAATCTCCTCAAAATAATCCACCTAGTAAAAATGCCAGGGGGACTCATAAGGCTACTTATTGTTATAACACAAATTACAAGATTGCCTTGGAATATCTGTACCGAGTAAATAGTCTAATAATTAGAAGCACACTTGCTGGTGAATGCAAGAGTAAAATCTTAGAGTTGTGGTTCCCAGTACTTTTCAAGAGTTTAGATTGCTTTAGATTGTTAAGGCTTAACATACATTAGACTGGTATTTCTCAACATTTTTTTCATCACTACTTATTTAAGGAGATAATTTGATTTTTTCTGATTTTTTTCTAATTGTCCCTCACCTAAAGAAAATTTTAATAGTACAGATATACTGTATATCTCTTTAAGTGTTACATATGTATCTCTGCTTTATAAATAAAAGAGCACTTTTGTTTGCCTCCCCATGCCACAAAACCAATTTGTCATCTTTTGTAAACAATATCACATTCCACTGTATAACAGAATGTGAAAAATGCTTATACTTTAGTATAAGTATGTGCTAAAGAAACAGACTTTTCTTTTGCCAATATTAATTCTTCATAATACAATTTCCACAGTTTTTTAGCTCCACTCTGATATATAGAACCAAAAAGAAAAAAAAAGTGACATGTATCTGTTTCTATCATACATACAACAACATAGTAAAACACAATTTAATAAAGACTGTCAAACGGCAGATCAATTAAGCACTAATTGTCCATGTGCCCATTTCTCTTATAATCTATTTCAGGGCATTTTTGAATTGATAAAGAAACTCCATATTCTTCTCAACTAGTTTTAAAAATGTGTTAGCAATGCTAAATTCAATATTGTACTAATAAATTATTGTTGTGTAGCTAGGTAATCTGAGGGGTTAGGCAGATTGCTTTTCTTTTTTTTTCTTTTTAATGCTTCTGAAAATTGAGAGTGTAACAATGGAGTACAAAGAGGAAAATCAGGCTCCCTGGCCAATCTTTTGGATCTTGAATTGTAAAATATATAAGACAAATTCCTTCTGAAGTCATTGATTTCTTTTTCTTTTATATATATGTATGTGTGTGTGTGTGTATGTATATATGTATATATAATTGCACTTCAGGTTCTGGGGTACATGTGCAGAACATGCAGGATTGTTGCATAGGTACATACATGGCAATGTGGTTTGCTGCCTCCATCCCCATCACCTATATCTGGCATTTCTCCCCATGTTATCCCTCCCCAACTTCCTGCCCCCTGCTGCCCCTCCCCTAGTCCCCCCAACAGACCACAGTGAGTGATGCTCCCCTCCCTATGTCCATATGTTTCAACACCCGCCTATGAGTGAGAACATGCGGTGTTTGATTTTCTGTTCTTGTGTCAGTTTGCTGAGAATGTTTTCCAGATTCATACCTGTCCCTACAAAGGACACAAATTCATCCTTTTTTATGGCTGCATAGTATTCCATGGTGTGTAAGTGCCACATTTTCCCTCTCCAGTCTATGATCGATAGGCATTTGGGTTGGTTCTAGGTCTTTGCTATTATAAACCGTGCTGCAATGAACATACATGTCCATGTGTCTTTATAACAGAACAATTTATCATCCTTTGGATATATACCCAGTAATGGGATTGCTGGGTCAAATGGAATTTCTATTTCTAAGTACTTGAGGAATTGCAACACTGTCTTCCACAAGGATTGAACCAATTTACACTCCCACCAACAGTGTAAAAGTGTTCCTATTTCTCCACATCCTCTCCAGCATCTGTTGTCTCCAGATTTTTTAATGATCACCATTCTAACTGGTGTGAGATGGTATCTCAGTGTGGTTTTGATTTGCCTTTATCTAATGGCCAGTGATGATGAGTATTTTTTCATATGTTTGTTGGCCTCATATATGTCTTCTTTTGTAAAGTGTCTGTTCATATCCTTTGCCCACTTTTGAATGGGCTTGTTTGCTTTTTTCTTGTAGATCTGCTTTAGTTCTGTGTAGTTTCTGGATATTTCCCTTTTGTCAGATGGGTAGATGGCAAAATTTTTTTCCTATTCTGTTCGTTGCTGGTTCACTCTACTGATTGTTTCTTTTGCTGTGCAGAAGCTCTGGAGTTTATTTCAATCCAGCTTGTCTATTTTGGCTCTTGTTGCTAATGCTTCTGGTGTTTTAGTCATGAAGTCCTTGCCTATGCCTATGTTCAGAATGCTTTTGCCTAGGGTTTTTACGGTGTTAGGTCTTATGTTTAAGTCTTTAAACCATCTGGAGTTAATTTTAGTGTGTTCTTGAACAGTAAATATATCCTTTAATGGAAATGGTGGGATGGTCTCCATTTTATAGTCCCTATATTCCATACAAGTTTGTTTGTAAAATAAAGGGTACACACACACACACACACACTCTCTCTCTCTCTCTCTCTCTCTCTCTCATATCTTACTGCTTATATTTACATGTTAAATTTAAAGAGAAAAAGCAAATTTTTTTTTCAAAATTAATTTTTGCTTTACGTTCCTATCTCTAAGGATATTATAATTTGTTATTTAATTTTTTGAGTTAAATAAACTTTATAAATTCAACTTCAGTGTCTCTCCCTATTCTTCATTAACGACATGGTGTATACGGCCATTTTGTTCATAAATTCTCCCATAGGCTTTGAATATGCGAAGTGGGCCACAACTGAATTCAGAAAGGAGGAATTTGAGGTAAGTAAATTTGTATGCATAGTAAAATTAGAAAAATTATTAGTTGTCTGGGTAAGTATATTTTAAACAACAGGGTGGGGAAAAGGAGAGTTAAAGGAAGAAAAACTTTCAACAAGATTTAAAGATGTAGAAAGGTATGGATTGTGTGATTTAATCCATAAAGATCTCTGGTAGCTTAGTGGTCAAAATAAATTTGGAGCTGTTAAACTGTTTATATATATTAATTGAATGTAAACCATCTATTTATCCAACTTAAAATCTGCTGGACATTCTTAACTGCTTACTGAAAAATAAGTTTAATGGACTCTGTCTGTGTGTGTGTGTGTGTGTGTGTGTGTGTGTCTGTGTGTGTATGTGTGTGTGTTTTAATTCTTTCATTTTAATCCAAAATCAACTAAGGAAAAGGTAAATGGCCTGAGTTTCAAAACAACGAGATGGTCCATAAGTTGAAATAATTTAATCAATATCAGTGCTTAACATCAGAGTCAGGCAAATCAACTTCAGGTTGATGTTCCCTCTCAAATATTTTTCAAGTCTTGGATAAGAAGTCTGTATTTGCTTTAAAAGTATGTCCTATATAGCAACGTGTGACCTATATCACATCTTACTACATAGGACATACTTTTATTTTTATTTTATTTTATTTTATTGCATCTTAGGTTTTGGGGTGCATGTGAAGAACATGCAAGACTGTTGCATAACTACGCACATAGCAGTGTGATCTGCTGCCTTCCTCCCCATCACCTGTATCTGGCATTTCTCCCCAAGGACATACTTTTAAAGCAAAACATATATAAAGAATATATTTAAAGTGCCATACATATGCAAAATACAGCCATCAACAATTTTTATTGGTGCTAATTCCAAAAGTTTAATTATGTTCACATTTTTTGTCTAGTCTTTTATTCCAAATCACCATTAACTTTCACTGAATGGTTTGTTATAACCATTTTTTAGCTTGTAATTGTTTTTCTAAAATGTAAAATAGATTGTACTAACCAGTTTGTGGAAGAGCATTTTAGAGCTTTTCACTGAGTTTGTAATAAAAGCTAAAGTCACTATGGTCCTGTATGTTAGGACATTTGCCTATCCTTCCAAGTCCATCTCTCATGCATCTTCTCATACTTAAAATGCTCTCCCTGTGGTGTCCTTCAAACTTGCCATGTTAATTTCTGTTCCATAACCTTTGAAGGTTTTGCCTCTATAAAGAATGTGCTTCCTCAAGAACTTAGTAGTTGGTTCTTTTTCATCTTCTAGAATCCTGCACAAATCTAAATACTATCTAAAATAGTTTCTGCTTATCATTACTCTCTATTGTATAATCCTTTTAATTTTACTTTTCTTATAGTGTATGTTTCGTGCATTTCTATATATGTTTATAGCCTCTCTTTTCCTTTAGAGGTACCCGTCTTGAATATCTCATGCATCATTATAACCTATGACATAGGGAGTTGCTTAGCAACTAAAGATTATTCATAAAAATGTAATAATTAAATAAGCATCTAATATATTGACAATATAAACAGCCAAATACTATTTAAAAACATTTTTGTTTCTGTTTCCTTGTCAAACCAATTATGATTTTTGAATAAAATAAATCTAAATTTAAGAAATCTTCTTTTCTTATAGATACCTGTTTCTGATTGTTTAAAAGGTAAAATATGGCCTCTAGAATTTACAATACAGTTCCTTGTAATGTGTCTAATCAAGGAAATTTGATTTTTTTTCTCATAGCTCTTACTCTAACAAGAGTTAATATTAACATCTCATTTTTTGTCCTAGACTTCCACTATTTTTTTCATTTGGAAGCAATGTTACACTTGTTTTAAGCATTTAAGCCACCCTTTCTTATATGCTGATTATATCTTTTAAAACTTTAATTAATTAATTAATTAATTAATTTTGAGACAGAGTCTCACTCTGTCACCCAGGCTAGGGTGCAGTGGTGCAGTGAAGGTTTACTGCATCTTCAACCTCCTGAGCTCAAGGGATCCTTCCTCCTCAGCTTCCTGAGTAGCTGGGACCACAACGCGCACCAACACGCCCAGATATTTTTTTATTTTTTATATTGATGGGGTCTCACCATGTTGCCCAGGCTGATCTCAAACTCCTAGGCTCAAGTCATCTTCCCTCCTAGGCCTCCCAAAGTGAGATTACATGCCAGGGACTACAGGCATAAGCCATTGCACCTGGTCCCAATCATATCTGTGTGCTTTTCAAAAGTTAAGATTCACTTTTCTTAGTTTGAATAGATTGTGAGGAGCAAAGTATGCTTTCCTTGGTTTGCCCTCTAAACTTTCAAATTCAGACATCACAGATGGAGACAATTGAAATTAAACAACTGAAGACTTTTTCTACACTACCATTCTTCCAAGTTATGATTTAAGAGATTTTTGCCCAAAGACAGAGGAACCTAGATGAATTTTTCAAATCCAAAGAGCACATATAGCACATATTTTACACATGCAGAGAATCATTTTATGCTATTTTAGTTAAATTTAGAATGTTGGGAATATTGTCATGGATCTTACCGGATGAAAGTATAAATACAGTGAATACTCTGGTGTATCAGTCAAAGTAATGAAAACCAGTCTGAGACAATTACTTATCTCCAATATGTGATGTAAGGGTCAGAAAGCTCATGTTTTATGACTAAAGTGATAGGTTTGGCCAATATAAATGTTTCTCAGTAAATGTCTCAATATTTTTCAAGGACCAATAGGTTTGGCATCTTGAGCAAATGTAAGATGAAGTATAACATGTTGAAATAATATCAACTTAATGTCATCCTATCAGCACACAATCCATCACCCAGTAGACTATGAGCCTGAATAAAACATTTTTTTTAAATCTCTATCTCACAAGCAGACTGTCTCAACTTATAGCTATATATCGAAGTCTAACAAATATAGTTCTCCATTAACTTGATATTGAGAAAGGCAAGAATAATTATTTTATAACGCGGAAATTTACTTATATATTTTATATCACATGGAAAATTAGGTGAAAATGTCAAGCATGTGTGTACTTTTCATTAATTTATTTTTAGTTCAGAAAGGATTATGTATATTTGTTGAGTACAATAGGGTGTTTTGATCTCTGTTTTCTGGAATGATTCAATCAAGCAAATTCACCTATTTTAACAGTATAAAATATACAACATTATTATTAATTATTGTCAGTTTTCAGTATATGTTTGCTTTAAATTTATATTTAATTGATGTTGCTATAGCTTATCTGAGAATGTATTGAAATGTATTGAAAGTTCTTAGAAATCAAATTTGGACATAGTTATCTTTATGTTCACTGCCACACGTATCAAGGAAAACAACAATGGCATTGCTTAGATTTTTAAAGTGGGAGATTTTGAAAGAATCTAAACATACTTTCATATGCTGTTTCTGTTTTGTTTTTATAATTACCAGGAATTATATTTTGGTTACCTGAAATAAAGGAAGTAGCTTTCAAGCCAAATGTTTCCACAGAGAATAAAAATTCAATTATTTTTTTAAAAAGAAATCTATCAATGAACACACTGGCCAATTTACAGATATAAACAGCTGCAAAAAAGCGAGCTTAAAGTGGACATTGGGACTATCAGGACATAACACTGAGTTACATATTATTTGCTCTTTTCTCAAAAGAGAAAAACACCATATTTTTAAAAGATTGGAATTAAAGATTTTCTGTTACTTTAACAGCACAGGGAATGCTGTAAGAAATCTGAGATTACAACTGATCCTATACCACCTATTACATAGAGAATATCAGACTGGTTTTCCTACCAGTTGTACTGCAAGTCAGCCACAGATTCTCTTTCAATATGGCTGAGCTACCTCCTGATTAATACAGGCAAATATGACAAAATTAGTGTGAATTAATGCAATTAGCATTGAAATAATTTTAGGTAAATTATTAGCCTCTTTTTCACATATCTGTGGTCAGAAATATGAAGGTTGTGGATTCTGCAGTGAATTAACTTTTTCTGTTTGTCTCAATTGAGTCTTGCTTTGTGAAGGCAATCAGAATCACACATAATGTTTATTCCCCCAATACATTCTGACCTTTCTACCCAAGAATACTACATATGCTGGTATATGAATAGAAGGATAGGGATATAAATGATGACGTATGTGAAGACAATAAGGAAAAAAAAAAGAAAAGAAAGAAGTTGAATGTAAGAAATAAAAATCCAAAGGAGAATCTAAAGGTATGTCCTTCGCCTCAATAATCAAGAACCGGTATTTAAACTATTAAACGAATATGTAGTATATTTTTAATTAATTCACAAACCAATTCATTGATTTTACTTCTCTCCATTATGTGTTTGTATATTAAGTAATCACTTGATTACTTCTTTCTTTCATATCTACTCAATAATTAGCCATTCAATTCCTGAGATTCGTATTTGGTAATTTTGTGGGCTAGAGAAGTAACTTTGATATGATAAGAATTAGAAAAATGAGAAAAGATGAGAGTAATGCAATTCGAAACAATGTGCAATCTGAAAGAGAATAATCTTAAATAGTTTCAAAAAGTTAGAGTTACCAAAGTCAGAGAGAAGTTTAAAGAGAAGTAGTTTTTGTTTTTGTTTTTGTTTTTGTTTTGAGATGGAGTTTCGCTCTTGTTACCCAGGCTGGAGTGCAATGGCGCGATCTCAGCTCACCGCAACCTCCGCCTCCTGGGTTCAGGCAATTCTCCTGTCTCAGCCTCCTGAGTAGCTCGGATTACAGGCATGTGCCACCATGCCCAGCTACTTTTTTGTATTTTTAATAGAGACGGGGTTTCAGCATGTTGACCAGGATGGTCTCGATATCTTGACCTCGTGATTCACCCGCTTCGGCCTCCCAAAGTGCTGGGATTACAGGCTTGAGCCACAGCGCCCGGCCGAGAAGTAGTTTTATCCTGGACTAAAAATGCACCAAAAATTATTTACAATTTTACTTCAATTAACAGACCTATTACTAAAGCAGAAATGGTCCTAATATCCTTGGAACTTAGAGCAAATCAACACCTGCTGACTGAAAAAAAAAAAAAAAAACAAAACTTAGATTTTATTAAATACATGCCATTATCAATTCTATGAAAAACAGGATATGATATCAAAACTGACTCTGAGAGAACAAACTGTGGCCAGATTTTATAAGCTCCAATATTATATTGCTCACTTGGTATTACAAGCGGTCTTGGTTATTAACATGGTTAGAGATAAAGCATACTAGTTAGTATGATCTGTTTCTCTTACAATCTCTTACAAGCAATCTACAATTCATTATTGTCATTTGAATCACTTTTAAATCAGTATTTTCTTCCATTAAACATACAAAAAATAGAAAAGTAATTAACAGTAGAAACAACACAAAGAAATGCATCAATAGTAAATACATGTAAACTAAAGAATAAACATTTTACTAAAATTTGAAGAATAAAATGAGTGATAAATTTAAGTGTTTTAATTTCATCAGAGAGCTCACTCCAATTCACCTTTAAATAAGCCTTTGAGCATAATGTATTTTAAGTTTTATGTATCACCTTATTTATATAATCAAACAAAGAATATAAATCTTGTTGATTCTGCAAATTTTAGATTGCTTTCCAAAAATCATACAAATTTAAGTTTTCTGTTTTGTATGTGTTTTGCTAGCTCTATAATAAATATGTTTAAACAATGTTTATAGACTATATTTTAATCTCAACTTATCAGTTATAACACATTAATAAATAACCATCTTACAAAATAGATTGTTTGAAAGATTGATAGTAGTTAAACATATTTGAGTCTATTTAGAGTTAAGATTTGCAAAAAATAAATTAAGAGCAGATCAATGAGAGTAAGAAAATGCTACTTATTCAGAGCTTGCTATAGCAGGAAAGTCAGCCGCCACCACTCAGTTTTGCTTTGTAGCAGAGTAAGAAAAGGCCTTGGCTATACCCTGATGGGAAGCTGTTGAGATAGGTGATTTGCAACCAAGCTAGCAGAAGTTGGGCATCCCCGTAACTGGGTATCTCTGGTTACTCCTATTTTAAATAAGAGCAAAAATTAGGAAAGCTGACAAGTATTAAGAACTTATTGTTATAAAGGTTGTTGTTTATCTTCCTAAACTAGTTGTCTGAAATAATCATCTGAATTCCTGGACTGGTTACTATAGACAGTAGGTTAGCTTTTGGGGATGGTTAATGGAGATAGGATGTTGGCTTCCTGGGCTAATTGCTATAGATTGTGGGTATTAATTCTATTTTTACATGTTGCCTTGCCCTTGTCTATTTATGTATTCAGTCACATTTTAGATATTTATGTGCACCTAACTTCCACTTTAATATACTTTTTTACAGAAAGTAGAAGAATGAGACTCTGTGAAATTTATATCATTTGAAAATATTCCAAATACATTTTATAAGAATTAAATATTTCCCTTGAGTCTCCAAGTCATTTCAATTAGTAAATTTTGTCAACAGCAACATTCAAAAAAATCTAACTTTAAACTTAGTTTTCACAAAGTTCAATAGGTGTTGAAAGAGTTGAAAAGATGTCTTCATTCTTAATAATAATACACAGCACTATAGCTTTATTGGAAAATAGAATGATGAAACAAACTTGATATAAGGTTTAAGCATTTTTAAAATAATTTGATTAACTAAAATGATTTCAAAGTTTGTATAAATCATTGCAGACATTAGAAATTTATCCATACTCCTTATTCAGTCTCTCAGTCATTTTATATATAATAATTAATAATAAACAGATAGGTTCTGAGCAGTTACAAAGTGTTAGGCACTTAACTAAATACCATTGTAGCATGAGAGACAGTATGCAGAATAATTAAGAACTCAGATCCTGGAACCAGATTGGTATGATTTTGAAGAGATTGAGGAAGATTATTTAAATAATTTATTACTCAGTTTCAGCATCCATAAAATGAGGAAACCTTATTTTGCTGTTTTGTTATTTATATAATATATACTAGATATGATATCTAGTAATAAATGTATGTAAAATATAATAAAAAAGGAGATGAGGGACGTATGTTAGAATGAATCAGTAAGACTTTCAGTTCCAGTTAAGCGTGTATTTAAATATATTTGTGAAAAAAAAAAAGACATTTTTAATCTCAATGAACTACAAGACAATATATCAATATTTAGCTTTTAGAGCAATTTTGTTTTCTTAAGAGAACATTGGTCTCAATTATATTTTCTCTATGTAGATTGACCACTATAAATATTTCTATATAAATTTTACATTAATATATTAATGTGGTAACATTAATAAAATTAATACATTAGTTTTCAACTCATTAAACTAAAATATAGCTAAAATTGGGAACAAACTTTATTTTTGTTGTCAACTTATAATTAACAGATTAATCATCACTGACAAAAATTATATAGATATTAACTCTATTTTGTGAATGGCTTCTTTTCTTGGAAGTTATATTACTATTACTTTATGTATTTTGAAAATTTTTCTGCCATATATATTGCTTTAAATTTATTTTTATTATGTATATTTCTTAAGTTGAACTTTTAGAATTGCAAGTTAACTGCAAATAATAAAATTATTAGAAGTTTTGTTATTCTTTTCAAACACATTTTATGTCCTTGGTTCACTTGGTATAGAAAATAAGAGACAGATATAAATTAGAATAACATTAAATTATTCAGTTTTAAATTTGAAATCATTTCACTGTTTGAAATTACACTATTCACTTTCCCAGACCTTCAAACTATTTAAATTACATATATAATATAATATAATATAGGAGTCAATATTTGAAAATAAAATTTTCTTACTAGATGTCTATTAAAATTTAATTTTAATTTTAATTATAATTAAAATATATAATTAATTAATTTTAATTAATATTGTAGAGTATAATATTCCCATAACTGATTTTCACAATATTGATTTAGCTGCTCTATTTAATGACAATATTGGACAAGTTTACAATGAATAATGAATTGAATAATAAGTACTTCTTTTATGGTATTAAATTATATATGTAGGATCTATAAAACTCCAACCATTGTCAAATACATTGGGTATTAGATTTTAATAGACTCTATATAAAAAATTTAGAGAGTTGGTTATTTCTAATGCTTTGTGACCAGTCCAGCTGCCTTTTAAACATCTATAAATGTAGAACTCATAAGGACTTCACTGGTATACATTATAACAACTACAATCATACTGATCCAGAAATAAAAAGAATTCAATGACTAATGCAACTTTAAAGCCCAAGGATAAAATTAACCTCAGGCCTAGTTGGATCCAGGAAATGAAATATATTATGAGGACACTTTCTTCATCCCTGTCTTGGCTTTATTCTCAGGCAGGTTATTTTGATATGGGGACCCCTCTCCCCCGATTAATGCTATGTTACTATGTTATTGCTTTACCTTGGCAAACAAAATTGCATTTTCTCACTAGCTAAAAAAAAAAAAAATCACTTAATATATTGGGTCACTAATCCATCCTTGAAGCAATATCTATGATTTATATGTTAGAATATATAACTGTCCAAGACTAGGTAATATGATCACCAGAAAGTTGCTCTGTGTGTAGGGGTGGTGGAGTTGCTATCAAACCACATGAAGTGAGTGACACATCAGCAGCTTAGTTTAGCAAGCTATTAATATGAACAATATATGAAAGGACAAAAACCTGACTGGAACACAAATTTTGTAATTTATTTTATTTCATGCAAATTATTTTTTTACATTTAATTTTGGTAATATCTTTAAATCTTGATGATGGTATATTACATTATATAAAGTTTTCTGGTTTTTACTCATAGCCAAGAAAATGAGTTTTCAGACCATAATTCAATAGTGAGTGTAATGTTTGTTGTGTCAAATTAGAACCTATTATGAATTAAAGAAAAATAACAAAAAGATAAATGTAATAAACAAAAACAACTAAGAATCATGACATGTTATTTTTTTCAAGACTGAAAATAACTCCTTTTGCTTTGAAAAACATTTTGTATGAGTTTCAAGACAAGGGTGTACATTTGTCAGTGTATGTGAGAGCTGTTAATTCAGTTAATTTATAGTACTTTTTCTGTCATTGGTTACTTATAAAATACAATAACTCTTTCAATACAGTTAAAAAAGGGGAACCAAATCAGAGCAATGATGAAATGATAACTAGGCAGTTCCCATGTAGGAGATCAGTCAGAATGATGGGAGAAATTTTAGAAAACGCAAATCTTCTTGGAAGGCCAGAAAGTTTTGCAAAAACCTCAGAAGAGGGTTATGGCTAAAGGCAGTCTAATCTTCTTATCTTGACCTAATAGCACAGAGCAGATAACAAGAGAATGTAGAGTAGTTTATCTAAATAGTTTGTTTACTAAGAAGGACCTTTGAACATTCCCAGGCAGAACTGTTCTCTACTGGGGGAGGAGGGGTTAGCAAGGTTAATTACCTTCTAATGGTGTTTACTTGATACCTTTGTCATTTAATCTGTACTAAATAAATGCCAAGGCTGCTGACTTATGGGGGCCACTGCTGACTTTGGCAGAAGGCCTCTGGCCACACTGACTGGCAAGCCTGTGTCAGTGTATATTTTTCATCCATGGCTCCATCAAGTCTGCCAGTCAGACTTGACAGTCGGTGCCCCACATGAGGAGGCTGGGATGGATTGTAGATTGTGATGGAAACTTCAAAAATGAAGGTGAAAAGGCTGTGCAGTAAGTCAGTAAGGCATTAAGTCAGAAAGCCAGTAAGTCATTAGTATCTGGACTCAGGGTTTCCAAGTTTCAGGGAATTGTTCAGGCTAGAGTTTCATCATGGGACAACAGTAATCAGTACAACAGAAATGGTATATAAAAATATTGAAACACCTGCTTAAAGCTAATGGAGCCTTGGTTTTGCAGGCTCAATTAAGGGACCTAATGCAAACTATTGTCTTCCATAACCCATGGTTCCCAGCAAAAGGCATGCTAGACTTAGAGCTCTGGACACAAGAGAGGAGAACTCTTAAACAACATAATGCACCAAGACAACAGTTCCCAGTAACATCTCTAACATGCGCTTTGGTTGAGGCTGCTATGGCCTTGCTCCACATAGAAGAGCCTAAAAAGGGAAGGGAGGAGGAACTCTCACCTAACTTACAACCTTCTCCATCTGCCTTAGCTCCACCATTACCAATTAAAAGTGCCACAGAGGAGACAGAGGTTCTCCCTGAGCTCCCTACCCCAATAAATTAGAAAAAAGACAAGGGATACACTACAACTATGGGACCGTGTCTTCCAGCATTAGAAGGGAAGCTCTTGGCCTGCCTGGTAATGCAAGATTGACACAGCAATCTAGTATATGAACCCATTTCTTTTTATGCTTATAAAGAGATAAGAAAAAGCACTAGAGAAAACAGAGCCACTAGCTCATTTACAAAAGGATTGAGGCCAAAGCTGACAACTGCCATATGACTCCATGGGACTGGTCAGTACTAGCTAAAACAACTTTAGAGCCCAGCCAATACCTCCTATAGAACGCAGAATGTGATGAGTTGTGCAAACAATAAGCCAACCAGAATCAAGTGGCAGAGCAGGGCATAAAGGATACTGTGCTCCAGGGGAGGGGCCCCTATGCCAATGCACAACAACAATTAAATTTTGTTCCCCAAGCCTATGCACAGGTGTCTTTGTGCACTCTCAGGGTGAAACTTTTCCAAAGCAGAGTTCAACAAGAGTCTTTTATAAATGTTCAACAAGGGCCTCAAGAGCCATTTGTTGAATTTATTAATTGGTTAACTCAGGCTATTAAAAGACAAATTAGTCATGCTGAGGCTGCTGATATATTGTTGTTGCAGTTGGCATATGAAAACACTAATGTGGATTGCCAACAAGCAATACAGGCAACCAGAGGAAAGGCAGCTACTGTTGGGGAACTTATAAGAGCATGCCAACCGGTAGAAACTGAAACACACAAAGCCACTATATTGGCTATGGCATTAAGGCCTCCTAAAATGAAAAGGCAGGAAAACTCTGATTGTTTTCTATGCAGAGAGCCCATTCATATGAAAAGGAAATGCCCCAATAGTAGACACAAAGGTAACTCAGGGAAAGAACCCCCTTCTATATGCCCCCAATGTAAAAAAGGAAAACATTTGGCAAACCAATGCAAGTTCAGATTTGTTAAAAATGGCATCCCCCTAAGTAATCATATAGGAAACTTCATGAAGGGCCATCCGCAGGCCCTGATTCCAACTGGGACAATGTCAGTGGCTTTCCTTGTTCAGATGGAAAGCCCACAGTCCTCACTCTCAGAGCAACAACTCCTAGGAGCCCAAGACTGGATGTACTCTGCCCCAGTGAATTCGTGCTAAAAGGAGAAGACCTCAAAGGGTTGTTACAGGGATCTGGGGCCTTCTGCCTCTGGGAACAGCAGGATTAGTCCTAGGGCAATATAGTCTATTTAGTAAAGGAATTAATGTGCTTACTGGTGTAATTGATAGCAATGATCAAGATGAGATATTGGTAATGATGGAATATAAAGGTCTGTATATTCTTCCTCTAGGATTAAAGGTAGCACAGTTACTTCTTTTGCCATACTACAACCCTAATGCCCAGGGTAAAGAAAGAAGAAAAGGAAGACTGGAAGCACAGGACCACAGGAGTGTATTGGAACCAATTAATCACTGTTCAGAGAACCACGATTACCTTAAAAATTGGAAATGAAAATTTTACTGGCTTATTGGACACAGGGGCAGGTATTTTATCATCAGTGATCAAAACTGGCCCAAAACTTGGTCTTGGGTAGCTCTGAAACAAAAAAATGTCATCATCAGGGAAGCACAAACAGCCAAGCAGAGCACGAACTCCCTAACATGCTGTGATTCGGAAGGAAGGAAAGCAGTTATACAACCCCTAATTGTGCCCATCCCTGTTAATCTTTGGTGACAGAGCCTATTAGCCCAATGAGGGCAGTCACTCTGCAGAACCCATTCAAATAATGGCCACTGTTATTATTCCTTCCCTACCCCTGATGAGACTCTCTCAAGATCCTATTTGTGTAAAACAGTGGTCTTTGAAGGGAGAGCAATTACAGAAAGTCCATTAATTAGTTGAGGAGCAATTAAAAGCCGGACATATAGAACCATCTACCAGCCCTTGGAATTCACCCATTTTCGTAATTTTCAAAGAGTCTGTCAAATGGAAACTTTCAAGTGACTTACAGGCTATTAATGCTAATTGACAACCTATGGGGCTACTTCAGTGGGGGCTCCCAACCCCCATGGCAGTTCGTCAAAATTGGCCTATTATCATTATTGACTTAAAAGACTGCTTTTATACTACTCTCCTTGCAGAAGAGAACTGAGAAAACTTTGCATTTATGTTACCAGCTATCAATAATGAAAGGCCAGTTTCCCAATTTCACTAGAAAGTGCTTCCTCAAGGAATGCTGAACAGTCCTATCATGTGTCAGTATCATGTAAATCAGCCTTTGCTCCCCGGTAGAAAAAATTTCCTGATTGCAAGACCATTTTATGGCTGATATTTTAATGGCAACCCCAACAGAGTCAGTACTTTTAAGTTTATAGGCCTCTGTCCAAAGGAATACACAGTTAAGGGGTTAAATCATAGCACTTGTAAAAGTACAATTGTCCTCTCCTTGGAAATATCTTGGATACATACTATCTTCGCGGTCAGTAAGACATCAAAAAGTTAAATACTAGCAACTTACATACCTTAAATGATTATCAAAAATTACAGTAACAACTGATAAGTAGTAAAACCTGTTTGCTATCTTAAAAGGCAATGTTGCCCTGGATTCTCCCAGATATTTAACCTCTACAGCAAAAAGGGAAATTGAGGAGACAGAGGCTAGCTATCTCTCAGAGGCAGCTAGATTGCATAGACCCAGAATATTCAATTCAATTGTTTATCTTTCCCACTATCCATTCCCCAACAGGATTAATAGGACAAATGGCCCTAGGACTGCACTTTGTAGAATGGATTTTTTCTCACATACTGGGACTAAAACACTATCTGCCTATATACAGCTAAAAAGTAAAGTTATCAATATGGGCCACAGATGATGCAATCAGTTGCATGACCTTCACTGATTTCATAAGAATTACTTTAAGTAAAAAGTGATTCAAAGCAGTATTGCCCCTTTCTTTAGATCTTCAGATAGTACTGATTTTGCAGTCCATTTCAAACATAACCTTTCTGCTGAAAACTGCTTCTGTTCTTATCTCATACTCCTGTAATTGTGCCTACAAAAGAACTACTCCCCCATACCTAATGCTTTAACACTGTTTACCAATGGTTCCAGTAAGGATGGAAAAGCGGCAGTCTGGTGGAGGCTTCAGAATTTCCTCATTTGATCTGGATTTACTAGCACTCAGAGAGCTGAAGCTTGGTGCTTTAATATTGGCGCTGGAGACATTTTCCACTTAGCTCCTCAATATTGTTTGTGACTCTGCTTTCTCCATTTATTTATTGCAGAACCTTGAGCTGGCCCTAATTAAGTCTACTCTAGAGACCACCCTGTGTGCGCCTTTAATTAGACTTCAGCAATTGCTGGGTAAATGTACACATTCTATTTTCATTACACATATTTAAACCCACAGCTCACTGCCTGATCCATGCCTTGATCATGGCAATGATCAAGCAGACTGCAAGTTATAACATCACTGCTTGACCAAGCCACCGAATTGCAGTAATTTTTCCACCAAAATTGGAGAAACTTAACTAAAAAGTTTCAGCTTACCCAAAGATTAGCTAAACATATCATCCTGCAATGTCCAAATTCTCAGCTAACAGGCATGATCCCTCCTTCTACAGATGTTAACTGTAAAGTACTAGAACCTAATCAATGATGACAAACAGATGTTACACACGTCCCTGCATTTGGAAAACTAAGATATGTATATGTATCCACTGATACCAACACTCATCTAATTAGTGCACATGTTCTTCCTGGAGAATCCACTCGATTCATCATTAAACAACTTCTAACTTTTGCATTTATGGGGTGACCCACAAAAATTAAAACTGATAATTGTCCTGCCATGCCAACTCAATTTCAACCATTTTGTCACACATGTAATGTCCAACATTCCACAGGCATCCCGTACAATAACCCCCAAAGACAGGTCATATTAGAACATGCACACTCCACCATTAAAAATATGCTCAGAAAACAAAAAAGTGGGATTATGAGTAAGGACACTGTAACACTACTAACACAAGCTTTACTTAACCTTAATTTCTAAAATATGGATGAAAATTTCAATCAGCTGTAGAAAAGCACTTTGCTAAAGCTGCAGTCTTATGGAAAGATGTAAATAGTAATGGTATGGTCCAAATGATTTGCTCACATAGGGAAAAGGATATGCTTGTGTTCATATCCCATTGGGTCTTCTTTGAATTTCAGCACAATGCATCAAACCATACCATGGCATGGCCAGAACCCAACCCGGTACCAGAGATGAAGAAAATGACCCTGCAGAACCTGCAGCCCCAGACCACGTGACTTCCTTGGAAGGCACATGCCCAGGACATTACTTGCATTACCTGTTTTGTGGGAATTAAGGAACAGCAGAGATCAATGGGTGATTCAGGAGGATTTATTTAGGTGCATAGGTCCAGCAGATTAACATCTAAAAGCTGAGCCCTGAACAAAAACAGGGCTCGACTTTTATATATGAGTCTGTAGGGGACTGGGCAGTCACTGGCTTGAAACTCACAAGGCAGGAAAGCAAGCTTACAGAAGCAGAACAAAGGCAGTTTATCTATCAGTTACAGTTGTTGCAACCTGAGGGGTTCTTGTGACCTTTGAGGCACCACACAGATGGGGAAATAGGAACTTACAAAATCCTTACAAACTTACAAAAGTAGTTACCAAAAATAGTTACAAGAGCTGGATAAAGAACAACTGCAAAAGAAGGAGAAACTTGGTAAACTTGTTTTTCTCATCCTCCTCCAGGGGTGGGGGAGAGGAAGAGACTCTGGAACCTGTCCGTCAAGGGCTCTGGCTCTGCAGATAGTGCTTATCAAAGTCTTTCCAGAGCCCAGCTGCCTATCTCTGGGCCTTGGAGTGAGGCAGACTGGAAGACTTGTTTTTCTTTTTACATCTCCTTCTTCACTTGGGAAATGCTGAAGGCAACTCAGTAGGCTGAGCAAATCCTGCTCTAGATGCAGACACCATGCAGTCCAGATAATTTGTTCCTTGCTATGCTCTCTGTTGTAGATCGCAATTCACACAGAGCATTGATCCGTTTTATGCTCTTGCTTTGTCTGCAACTTGTACTTGCTACACTCTATTGGGCCCATCTCTTAGACCCGCCTTTCTTTTTGCCCTGTTAACTGGACAGACACTCCCTTCCCAGCCTCTATTAACGTGATTGCTTGGCTAAGGGGGATTGACTTACCCCCAGTAGGGTCCCTTATTGATGGCACACATTGGACTAAGGAGCCAGGTAACACTATTGCTTATAACTCCACTATCAGCCCACGTGTGTAACTTATAAAAGTTCTAGCCCTTTCTGTGTCACCCAAACACAAGTATGGCTGCATCATGGCAAAGGAAAAGCCTTAATATTCTCGGTTGCTGGTAGTCTCAAACTGCACCATGCAACCAGCACCACTTTCCCCAATATTCTTCCCTGTGCTAAAGAACCAAGACAGGAAAAAAATGGATTCCAGTAACAATTATACTGTGATCTTTATTCACAATCACACAGATCAGTGCCTAATTTGCACTACTCATCCATACGTTTTCCTTTCGGGAAGGGATATTTCCATTACACCCCAAAACTTTAAGTTTGTAACCTGAGTTCAAGGACAGGCTTGGTTCACCTCATGCATCACTAATTACAATATATCTGATTTAAATATTACTAGTGGTCTAAGGAGGCAATCTGAGGCATTCTTACCAATTTGACATGTGATTGGCAACATTCCTCTGTAATTTATCTAATACAACTATTAATGGTTTATCTGGTAATTTTTTCCTTTAATGTATTGGATGATTAGCTTAGTTTTGCACAGAAACTTCAAATACAGAACTGAAGCTATGTCAATGAATAATTGTACTCTGGTCATTAAAGTAAGAGATAAAAGAACACATTCTCGAAATTAACAAAATGTGTAGTCTAGTGAGTGCTGTATTGCAGTGTAATAACTGTTGTAAATACAAACGAGAGGAGAGAGAGTACAAAAAAGAGTAATTATGCCAGAAGGAAAATTTTATAAGAAACTTACCATTTTAACTGGGACTTGAAGGACAAGGATATCAATACTAATAAATCATAAGAGACTTAATTGTTGTATCAATATAAAATGTAAGCTCATGGTTCCCTTTTAACTATTGCAAAATTATATATATATAACCTTATAAATTATGTTTGAAATTGCTAAAAATTTGTACTTTGGATAGTACTTAATAAAAACAAAATTAGTACAGAAATTACAGAATATATATGACATTGCATTTGCCATTTTTATATGTATTAAAAAAGATAGTGACTCATTTATGCAAATAAAGAGAAACACATTTTAAAACGTTAATAAAAATTTTTTTTTCAGTTTGTTCATTTCCAAGATTCCTAAGGGTAACAATTTATCTCTTGCTGTTTGACCTTTAAAAATACTAAGGATTACTTAAAATGTTGACTACTGAATAGCAGGACAGATGCATTGCAAAGGATTAAGCAATGTTTAGGAAAAGATTAGTTTGGGATTTAACATGGAAACGTAATGTGACATCAATATAATACAGAGATCTTCGGATATTTTTACATGGAACTCAGTGATTTTGAAAAGTTTGAGTAGGATTAATGATAAATTAGTCTAATTTTAATTGATATTCATTTAAATATAATACATTGGAGATCAGGTAAGTTCATGCATGAGAGTGCATAGGGGTTATGCATCTTAGGCTTAGTCAAACTGGCATCTCATCATGAAACAATGTAAGTAAAATTTATTTACTTTCACATTCAATAGCATACAGATTGACCTTTTTGTTCTTATAACCATATCTGCTGAGGAATGTAGATGCCTCCAGTAAAACTCACCATCAGGTCTTTCAATGGTTTTAAGCAGTTGCACAAATTCACTGATATGTCTACCTTCAAGACATAAGGTTTTGGTTTTATCCATGTGAATATGAGCTGGACTTAGTGGCAGATGCTTGGTGAATAGAGTACAGTGAGCATGATAAAATTTCAATTCTGAAATTAGAATTTGCTGTCACTGTGACTTCCACCTTCACTGTAATCTAGCCCATTCTCAAATAATTAGCTGCCATGTGATAAATATACTTGAATAATCTATGGGAAAATTTACATGGCAAAGAATTAAGGCTATAACAACCATGTGAGTAAGTTTGGAATTAAATATTCTAAGATCTTCTAATAGCCATCAGATCTTCTAACAGCATAAGCTTACAAGCAGATGCTCCAGCCTGAATCAAGCCCTTTGATATTCTTAAATTCAGCCCTGACCCACAGCTTGTCTATGGCTTTTTGAGATATCCTGAGCCAAATATAGCCAGCTAAGCCATTCCCAGATTCCTGAATCATGTAGCTGGTGAAGTAATGAGTCTTCATTGTTTTAAGCCACTAAATTTGAGATCATTTGTCATGGAGTAATATATGCAATACATGTAATACATGACCAGTACAGATCTTATAGAGTTTTAACTACCATATAAATCACACTTACAACTGAAAAGAACTTTAGAAGATACCTGGTCATGGCCATTTTAGTATAGGTCCAACTGAATGCTGGTTCACTGTAGATGCTGTAGTCATCCCTGAGTAAATTGTAATAAGGGGATTAGGTTAGAAATTTCTTCTCCTTTTCTGCCTTCAAGCATAACATATGTATTTCTATTTGTTTTACACATTGTAATTTTAAATAAGTTTATTAAAATAAAGAGTTAAAAATCTTACTCTGTTTATTTTAAAGATGAGGAAAGAAGTATTCCTGAAAGTTTAAGTGGTTCACTTATTGTTACTACATAATTTTATTTAGCAGAACTGAACCCAAAATACAGTTTCATTGCTTACCCAGAGTGTGCTTATTCAATATAAAACTGAAATTACCGCATTTTCTTCAATGTCCTGTATAAATGATCAAGTTGTGCTCTAACATTTTTCAGCTTTAAACAGCAAGCCCTAGAGATTTTCAATAAGAAACTATTTTCTCTCTTCATTTATGGGTTACTGTGATAAGAACAGCAAGGGATTTGTATTAATCCATTTGAGATTCAATTGACTCACAGTTCTGCATGACTGGGAAGGCCTCAGGAAACTTACAATTATAGCAGAAAGTAAAGGGGAAGCAAAGCACATCTTCCATGGTGGCAGGAGAGAGAGAGAGAGAGAGAGAGAGAGAGAGAGAGAGAGAGAGAGAGAGAAAGACAGAGAGAGAGAGAAAGAGACGGAGAGAAAAGCGGTAGAAGAAAAAGCACTGCCAAACACTTTTAAACCATTAATTTTCATGAGAATTCACTTGCTGTCATGAGAACAGCATGAGGAAAACTGTCCTCATGATTCAGACACCTCCCACCGAGTTCCTCCCTTGCCATATGGGAATTACAATTCAAGATGAGATTTGGGTGCAGACACAAAGCCAAACTGTGTCATTTCAATCCTGGCCCTGCCTAAATCTCATGGTCTCTTATATTTTAAAACCAACCATGACTTCCCAACCAGTCTCCCAAACTCTTAATTCATTTCAGCATTAACTCAGAAGTCTACAGTCCAAACTCTCATGTGAGATAAAGCAAGTCCTTTCCACCTAGGAGCCTGTAAAATAAAAAGCAAGTTATTTACTTCCAAGTTACTATAAGGGTATAGACATTGGATAAATGCTCCCATTCCCAATGGGAGAACTTGGCCAAAACAAAGGAGCTACTGGTTTCATGCAAGTTCAATAAATCTTAAAGTTTCAAAATGATCTCCTTTGAATCCATTTCTGTTAGGGCATGCTGATACAGGGGGTGGGCTCCCATAAACTTAGGCAGCTCCCGTGGTTCTTCAGGGTACCTACACCATGACTGCTTTCACAGGCTGGAATTCAGTTGTCTTCTGTTTTTCCTAGTGCACAGTGCAAGCTGTCAGTGGCTCTACCTTTCTGGTATATGGAGGATGGTGGCCATTCTTCTCACAGCTCCACCAGGCATTACCCCAATGGGCACACTGTGTGGGGGCTCCCACCATGTATTTCCCCTCTGCATCACCCTAGTAGAGGTTCTTCATGGAGGTTCTGCCCCTGCAGCAGACTTCTGCCTGGACATTGAGACATTTCCATACATCCTCTGAAATTTAAGCAGAGGTTCCCAAGGAGATCACCTCTTGTCTTTTGTGCACCCACAGACCCAAGACTACTTGGAAGCTGCTTGTGCTTGGGGCTTGCATCCTCTGAAGCAATGACCTGAGCTGTACTTTTGCCATTTTTCAGCCATCGTTGGCGCTGGAGCAGCTGGGTCTCAGGGTGCCATGTCCCGAGGCTGCATTGAGCAGCTGGGCCCTGGGCCTGACCCACAAAACCCTTTTTTCCTCCTAGGCCTCCAGGCCTGTGATGGGTGGGGATACCAAAAAGATCTTTCATATACCCTAGAAACATTTTTCCCATTGTCTTAACATTCAGCTCCTCATTACTTATTCAGATTTCCATATCTGGCTTGAATTTCTCCCCAGAATATGGGTTTTTGTTTTCTACTGCATGGTCATGCTGCAAATATTATAAATTTTTATGCTCTGTTTTTTTAAAACAAAAGTCACAGTTTCAGATAATCTCTCTCTTTTTTTTTTTTTTTTTACATGTATAAGACTACACTTTCAGAAAAAGCCAGGTTACCACTTGAACACTTTGCTGCTTAGAAGTTCCTTCCACTTGATATGCTAAATAACCTCACAAGTTCAATGTTCCACAGATCTCTAGGGCAGAGACAAAATGCCACCAGTCTTGTTGCTAAAGCATAGCAAGAGTGACATTTACTAGGATTCCCAATAAGTTCCTCATCTCCATCTGAGACCACCTCAGCATGGACATCATTGTCCCTATCACTATCAGCATATTGGTCAAAACTATTCAACAAGATTCTAGGAAGTTCTGAACTTTTCCACATCTTCCTGTCTTTTTTCAAACCCTTCAACATATTCCAACCTCTGCCTGTTACCCAATTCCAAAGTTGCTTCTACATATTCAGTTCATCTTTATAGCAATACACCGCTCCTAATACCAATTTCAGTATTAGTCTGTCTTTATACTGCTGTGAAGAACTGTCTGATACCTGGTAATTTATAAAGAAAAGAGCTTTAATTAACTCACAGTTCTGCATGGCTGGATGGCCTCAAGAAACTTACAATAAAGGCAGAAGGTCAAGGAGAAGTAAAGATCATCTTACTTGGAAGCAGGACAGGGGTTGGGAACAACTGTCAGATAGTTTTAAACCATCAGATCTCATGAGAACTCACTATCATGAGAACAGCCTGAGTGAAACTACCCCCGTAATTCCATCACCTCCCACCATGTTCCTCTCTTGATACATGGGGATTACAATTTGAGAAGAGATTTGAGTGGGGACACAGAACAAAACCATATCAGGATCTAAGTTCATGCTCCATGACCAACTAATTATTTTCACTTGAGTAAGCTACTTAATCTCTTCTAATTTGTGTTGCTTGTAAAATAGGAAAAATAATATACATTTCTTGACACAGTGTTGGATACCTAATACAATTGCATTAGTAATTGGATTAAAAATGTTTATTTTGGTACTTTTTAAAGTATTATTTTAAAAAGTATATTTTGATTATTTTAGGATTATTTTTAAAAGCTTATATAACTTGCACATTGTTATTAAGTTCAATATTTTTATCTTAACCAGTATGAGACTCAAAGAAAGATTATATCACTTTTTAATATTCATATATTTATTCATTCAACAAATATTTTTGGAAAATATGCTAATAGCCAGATTCTGTTCAGGAGTTGAGACTAGCAATGAACAAATACAAGTAGGTGGTTTGATTTTTCCTTTTAATGTTTTAAAATTCTGTTTTCTTGTCCTATGGGTATTCTTCCCTGTTTCTCTCACTGAGTATTATGCTTTACTGTAAGTATTATACTATACTATACTTAGTGAGAGAAATAGGGAAGAGTACCCATTGGACAAGGAAAGAACATCTGAAGGTCTAACAATTACCTCTAACATTTGTCATTATACTGCTGTTGTAGCCATATGCTAGTGCTGCCATAAACAGAAGATTCTCCCAAGTTAGAGATAATAACTTTATTATTTATTCTAGTAATGACCAAGTTAGTGGCATTATCATATTTCCTTATGAGGAAATTGGAAGAGGAGTTCTTCCTCTTTAGGGTAACATTTAAGCCTTGCACTTTCCTTAGATAATGTTTAAAATAATGCCATATTTTATTTCAGCTTTATTTTTTCGTATTTCTATATCACACCCAGGAATGTCAGGATAGCCAGAGGGAAAACTATGCTGAACTCAGCCACATTCTGTAACTGCCACTAACTTTACTGAAAATAATTGGCTCAGTTATTGTACCTGGGTCACTACCAAAGTCATTACTTATTCTTATGGTTTCTTTATTCATTTCTGTGCCCTTTCCTGAGAGCATACCTAATTTGAAACTATTTCAATCCATTAGTCACTGTCAGTATCAGTCAATATTGCTGAAAAGAAAACTATCACAATGTTTAGTGATTTAAAACATCCATTGATTTAGCCTGTGATTCTTTTACTCTAAAATTTAAACTGCCCTCAGCAGGGATTCTTCATATGTATATGTGAAGTCAACAACATATTAGTAAGTTTTCTGACTCTTAGGATGACTGATGGCCAGATGATGGAGGTGATTGAGCCATGTACCACTTATAATACAGTAAATTAGCCTTGGCTTCAACTTAATGTCATCTGTGTAAACTTCCAAAAGACAGAGAGAAAATAGTCAAATTTTTTGTGGCTTTGACTTAGAACCAGCTCAGTGTCACTTCCACATAATTCTATTGATCAAAGTAAATAATGAGATTCCAGAAGTTTTGATACAAGGAGCTACAAAATCACATTGAAAAATGGCAAGCACATGAAAAGAGAAACAAGTACAGCCATTGATAAAAGCATTATATGACAGTTCTTGGTTTGCTGCAATTAATCATATTGCTGTCAGATGCAAAATATACTCGCCTACTCTAAGAACCCTGAAAATCTTATGTAAGCTCGGCATCATCTTCAAAGTCCAAAATCTTGGTATTACTTCATGCTGAGATGAATTTCCAAAATGCAACTTCTCTTTTAATTCATAGATGTATAAATTCAAAGTGCAACCTATCTTCTCACACATTTTCAGCATGTGTGATGTGAAAGGGAGAGGTAATCACGATACACCTATTCTAAGGAAAGGAGACTAGAAGTACACAGCAATCATTCCTCCAAAACAATTCCGACAACCTACTAGATAAACACTTGGGCCCCCACATCCGTGTATTCTGTATCCATGGTTCAACAAACCAAGGATCAAAAGTATTTAGAAAAGAATTCCACAGAGTTTTAAAAAAACAAAACTTAAAATTTCCTCTTGCCAAGTACTACATTGAATCTGTTCAGTGAATTAATAGGTCTGCAGCGTATTGACTATTACAAGTAATTTAGAGATGATTTGAAGTATGTGAGAGGATGGACATTATATGCACATTCTATGCTATTTTAAATAAGGGACTAGAGCTTTTGTGAATTTTGGAACCTGGGGAAAGGAGGAAGGTTCTGGAAGCAATCCCGTAAAGGATACTAAAATATAACTGTAATAGACCTATTTATTTCAGAAGTAGTAAATGATCCTTAACCATGGGTTTGTTAGGCCATGCAGTTGAAGCCTTGGGCGTTTCTTCTATACTGCTCTATAAAGGAAGCCTCCCAGTCCATTTAATTGCTTTTTCAGCCAGCTTTTTACCTGCAAAAATTTGGGGATGCAGAGATGTTTATGGAATTTGAATCATTTATTTTCCTTTAATCTAGAATGGTGCTGCTTTTGCTGGCAAGCCTCCCCTCAAGAATACTTTGAGGTATCTTTAGATGAAATATTCACAAAGCTATACTACAGTTATTTTTGAGACAGTCATCTTTCTATAGCTAGTTTTTATAAGTCAGAACAGCAAAGTTGCTTTAAAAAGTGTTGAGGCTGGGTTTATCACAGCTGTTATTGAAAATTTTGGAGGTTGTCAATATTAAAATGGAATCATTAATGTTAAAATTATCCTGGCAAATAGAGTCAGAAAAGGCTATGGAGAGAATGTTCTCCTGTTTGTATTATTGATAACAAAAACTTCCACAAAAGACTCTACAAAACACACAATCTTGCACAAAGGGCATTGCAATCTTATTTAAAAATTACTTCTGAGAGGACATCTATTGATCAACTATCTGTCCAACCACAGACTGTTGTCACCCTTATTTTTTATCTTTGTATCCAAGGAAAATGATTTTGAAACAATTATGTAATCCTCCTCATTTTTTATTTGAAAACCCTTTGCCTTCGTTACTCTCTGAATATGCATATAGTTTGTTATGGCAGGAGTATCCCCATTGCATTATTCTATTTCCAAATAAGTAGCTTTTAAAAATATTAGGGAATCCCTTTTGTTATTTAGTTTAATAAAATAATCACCCACGTGGTTGATGTTTACCTCAAAAGAGAAGTGTTTGGTGATCTCTATGCTTTCATTCTTAGAATGTTGCTTAACTTTCTGCTCAGTTATACTGCTCTTCTGGGAGACAACTTGCATTTCCTGATAATTGGGAGGTGAATTCATCTATTTTAGTCATTGTAGAAATTAAAAAGATGAGAGAAAAATGTTAATCTTTTAATCTGATAATCTTTCCTGGTTGCTCCAATATACATTTATGAGTACTTACCATTTTTTTTAAATGATACTTTAAGTTCTAGGGTACATGTGCAGAATGTGATATGCAGGTTTGTTACACAGGTATACATATGCCATGATGATTTACTGCACCCATCAACCTATCATCTACATTAGGTATTTATCCTAATGCAGTCCCTCCCCTAGCCCTCTACCCGCCAACAGGCCCTAGTGTGTGATGTTTCTCTCCCTGTGTCCATGTGTTCTCATTATTCAACTCCCACTTGTGATGGAGAATATAGGGTCTTTGTTTTCTGTTCTTGAGTCAGTTTTCTGAGAATGATGTTTTTTAGCTTCATCCACGTCCCTGCAAAAGATATTAACTCATCCCTTTTTATGGCTGCATAGTAGTCCATGGTGTATATGTGCCACTTTTCTTTAGTCTATCATTAATGGACATTTGGGTTCATTCCCAGTCATTGTTATTTTGAACAGTGCCACAATAAACATGCATGGGTAGTACTATGGTAGTAATGGGATTGCTGGGTCAAATGAAATTTCTATTTCTAGATCTTTGAGAAATCAGCATACTCTCTTCCACAATGGTTGAACTAATTTACACTCCCACCAACAATGTGAAAGCATTAATATTTCTCCACATGCTCTCCAGCATCTGTTGTTTCCAAATTTTTTATGATCACCATTCTAACTGGTGTGAGGTGGTATCTCAATGCGGTTTTAATTTGCATTTCTTTAGTGACCAGTGGTGATGAGTTTTTTTTTTCATATTTTTGTTGGCTGCATAAATAATTTATAGATTCAATGCTATCCCCATCAAACTACCATTGACTTTCTTCACAGAATTGGGAAAAAACTACTTTAAATTTTATCTGGAACCAAAAAAGAGCCCACAAAGTTAAGACAATCCTAAGAAAACAAACAAACAAAAAATGAAAGCTAGAGGCATCACCCTACCTGACTTCAAACAGTGCTGCAAAGCTACAGTAACGAAAATAGCATGATAATGGTACAAAAGCAGATATATAGACCAATGGAACAGAACAGAGGCCTCAAAAATAACATCACACATCTACAACCATCTGATCTTTGACAAACATGACCAAAACAAGCAATGGGGAAAGGATATCATATTTAATAAACGGTGTTGAGAAAACTGGCTAGTCATATGCAGAAAACTAAAACTGGATCCCTTCGTTACATCTTATACAAAAATTAACTCAAGATGAATTAAGGACTTAAACATAAGACCTAAAACCATAAAAACCCTAGAAGAAAACCTAGGCAATGCCATTCAGGACCATATGAATGTGTAAAGACTTCATGACTAAAATGCCAAAAGCAACGGCAAAAATGCTAAAATAGACAAATGGTATCTAATTAAACTAAAGAGCTGCTACACAGCAAAATAAACTATCATCAGAGTGAACAGGCAACCTACAGAATGGGAGAAAATTTTTGCAATCTATGCATCTGTCAAAGGGTCAATATCCAGAATCTACAAAAAGCTTAAACAAATTTACAAGAAAAAAAAAAAACCATCAAAAGGTCAGTGAAGGATATACACAGACATTTCTCAAAACATTGCTTAGCATTTTAAAGAAACAATTAGAACACATCTGTTGCATAGTAGGTCGTAAGTGGGATGAATACTTGTGTTTATTAAATTATTATCTAATATATATAATATCTTCATTCTGTAACACTGAAGCATATAAGAGAATTACAAAGAGTTCTGTATTTTATACTTTAAGATAAAAAAGTAATTATGTATTTGAATACCTAAGACTTTTGCTTATTAGTCTTCAGTGATCATTATTAAATGAAGATATTCATTCATAATTATATTTAAATTGTATGTCTAATTTAAATTACCATAAATAAATTCAGTCATGTTTTTGGTATGCTGATATATGATTAAAGCAAAAACATAATTTATGAAATGAAAATGTAGTATATTCAGTAAATTTAGAAATAAAGTGTTGATTAGTTATTTTCTATAGCAAAATGGAATTTTGCAATAAATATTTATATTCCTGTGGTTGTATCATTTTATCTGTGCTTATTCAAATATAAAGGTCTAGTGTAACAGGTGTCAACTCCTACAAAATATATAAAATGCTTGTAACTTTATGACCATGACAATTTACTTGTCAGTAATTACAATTAAATAAAGTTACCTTAAATTTTTCTTTAGTTTCTAATGGTTTTCCTTGCTATTTCTCAGTCAAATACAAAATTTCATGTCTGTAAATAGTTTAATCAATAATTTTCATTATATTTAAATCATTATTTTATGCCTATATTTCATACCAATGAAAGGATATTCCTGACCATAGATTGTAGTTATTGCTTTGAAAATGTTTAAATTTTATCATTGTTATTCTATTTTTGTAAATAAAAATATTTTCCATAAGAAAGTCAGCCCCATCAACTCTTGCATATTCAGCCTTTGAGTTTGCCTAGCTGAAGTCCAGATAACATGGAGCAAGATATTTCAAGAATGGATCTTGAATTATTGTAGAATAACATTTACGTGTAAATCTAGAATTTTAATATTTTCCTGAAGCATTCATTTCCTTTATTCTTAGACATTCTTTCATAATAAATATTGTTGACATTTATTCTTTATTATTTAATTCTATTAATATATTTATTTAATGAATTAACTATACTAACAAAAGTAAACCTTCCAGAGGTGGGTCCCACTGTCCATACTTGTGCCCTTAAAATATTTATAATAATAGAAATAATTATTAAATTCTTGAACACATTTCCAATATGCCATAGGCTGTTCAGATACTTTCCACATATTAATTCACTAAATACAAAAATCTATGAGGCATTATTATTGTATTTCTTTTATACTTAAAAAAAACTCATGTAATAAAGTTAGGCAACTTGCTCAAAATTAGAAAACTCTAAGAGATTGTAGCAAGTTTTAAAAGAATTACTGAGAATTCTGTAACATTTTTTCCAAGGGCAACTTGGGTGACTCATGATAATAGGAGGTGATAAAAGGTATATTGATACCTTCAGAGGAGGTTAGGTTGAAGACAGCGATGCAATTGCCACTTTATTTCCTGAAACTCTGGCAACTGGGGCCTTGAGTAGGCCTATGAGTAGTTAACACCATGCTGTGAGTAGCAGCTAAGAAGAGGCCAAATGTAGGCATTTAAATTTGCATTAGTTCTAGTCTAATAATTCTACCATCCCAGATGCCAGACAGATGAATGAATGAGCCTTCAGATGCTTCTGGCCCCACCAACTCTTTTATGCCCAGCCTTTGAGTTTGCCCACCTAAAATTCAGATTTCATAGAGCAGAGATAAGTGTCCCCAACAGTGTCCTGTCCAAATTATTTACCCAAAGTACCCATGAGCATCATAAAATACAGCCATCCCTCAGTGAATGCAGGGGAGTGGTTACCGGACCTCTACCGTATACCAAAATCCATGCATACTCAAATCCCTCTGTTGACCCTTTGCAACTCAATATTCAAAAAGGTATTTTTCTGCATAATCTGCTTTCACATCCCTCTAATACTGTACTTTTGATCCACAGCTAATTTAAAAATATCTGCATATAAGTTGACCAAGACAGTTCAAACAGGTGTTGTTCGAGGGTCAATTGTAAGTGCCTTAAACTGCTAAATCACAAAGTATATGCTACACCACAGTAGAAACTGAAACAGGAAGAGCCAGGATTTCCACACAGGTAGTCTGGCTTCAGAAGTTATTCTCTTAACAACTACTGAATGGAATCTGGTACCAGAAAAAGTCTGCAAAGTTAAAGAACACTTTAAAAGTTTATTCAGTGTTTTGGGTATCAGCTACGTAGCAGATGTGCCATTATGCCAAAGAACTGTCTACTGGATGACAGCCTGAAGTTTCAACACCAAAAATATGTTGCTACTATAACCCCAATCCACCCTGTGAAAACAAGGACAGTAATTCAGCTACAAATAAAGACCTGCACAAAGCCTCAGACCCTGAAAACACTGAGAAAAGAAGTCTAACTGTGATCAAGTCACACTACATTTAAAGGAACCCCAGCACATGACAATGAGAAAGAACCGGCATAGGAACTTTGGCAACACAAAAATCCAGAATGTCTTTTTTCTCCAAATAACTGCTCTAGTTCAGCAATAGTTCTTAACTTGGCTGAAATGGGTAAAATGACAGAAACAGAATTCAGAATATGAGAGGAACAGAGACCATTGAGATTCAGGAGAAAGTTGAAACCCAATTCAAGGTATCTAACGTATACAATAAAATGATACAGGAGGTAATAGATAAATGGCCATTATTAAAAAGAACTGATCTGATCTTTTAGAGATCAAAAACACATTACAATAACATCGTGATTCAATCATGAGTATTATTAGCAGAAAAGATCAAGCTGAGAAAAAAAATATCAGAGCTTGAAGACTAGATGTCTGATATAGGACAGTCAAACAAAAATAAAGAAAAAAAGTGCAAGTAACATCCCTAAGAAATATGGAACTATATAAAGAGACCAAAGCTAAGACTCAAGGTCATCCCTGAAAAGTCGGGGAAAAAGTAAACAACATGAAAAACATATCTCAGGGTATTACTCATGAAAACTTCCCCAACCTTGCTAGAGAGGCTAACATTTACTTTTGAGAAATGCAGAGCACCCCTGTGAGACACAACGCAGGAAGACCATTCCAAAGACAAATACTCGTCAGTGTTAAAAGCAGCTAGAAAGAAGGGGCAAGTCACCCACCCAAAGAGAACCCCATCAGGCTACATGCCACAGAAACCCTACCATACCCTATATTGGGGGTCTATATTCAGCATTCTTAAAGACAATAATTTGCAACCAAGAATTTTGTATGCTGCCCAATTAAAGTTCATATAAGGAATAATAAGATCATTTACAGGCACGCAAATTTAAGATAATTTGTTATCTCCAGATCTATCTTCCAAGGGCCCCCAAAGGGAGTGCTACATAAGGAAAGGAAAGGTCTTTACCATGCACTATAAAAAAACACTTAAGTACACAGACCAGTAATATTAAAACATAACCACACAAAGAATTCTGCATAATAACCAGCTAATAAGACAATGATAGGAGTAAATCCATATATATTAATACTAACCTTTAATGTAAATGGGCTAAATACTCCAATAAATTAGACAGAGTGGCAAGCTGGATAAAGAAGCAGGATTCAGTGGTATGCTGTCTTCATGAGCTCTATGTCACATGCCATGACATATATAGATTCAAAATAAAATGATGAAAAACATCTACCAAGTATATTAGTCTGTTGTCACACTGCTATAAAAAATACTTGAGACTGGGTAATTTATGCAAAACGAGATTAAATTAACTCACAGTTTGGCAGGCATTATAAGAGGCATGACTTGTGAGACCTTAGAAAACTTATAATCATGATGAAAGGTGAAGTGGAACCATGAGCAATATTCCCATGGTGGAGAAGGAGACAGACAGTGAAGGGGAAGGCTCTTCACACTTTCAAATCATCAGATCTTGTGAGTACCCTATCATGAAAACAGCATGGAGGGAAATCCATCCCCATGATTCACTCACCTTCCACCAGGCCCCTCCATCAACACTGGGAGTTACAATTCAACGTGAGATTTGGGTAGGGACACAGAGCTAAACCATATTACCCAGCAAATAAAAAACAGGAAAAAAAATCTACAGTTGCTATCCTAATTTCAGACAACACGGAATAAACAGCAAGTATAAAAAGACAAATAAGGGCATTACATAATGGTAAAGGGTTCAATTCAACAAAAGATCTATTTTAAATATATATGCACAAAACACAGGAGCACCAAAATTTATAAAGAAACTTCTGAGAGACCTATGGAGAGAGTTAGATTTTCACATGATAATAATGAGAGATTTCAACACCCTACTGACAGTATTACAGAGATCATCAGGTAAAAAAGAAAAAAAAAACCATTTAGTACCTAAACTTGATACTTGACCACATGGAACAAATGAAAATCTACAGAATTTTTCACCCTAAAACAACAGAATATATATTCTCCTCATTGCCACGTAACATATACTCTAAAATTGACCCCACAATTGGTCACACAAGAAATTTAAAAAAAATTATACCAATAACATTCTTAGACCACAGTGCAATAAAAGTAGAAATCGATAGTAAGAAAATTGCTCAAATCCATACCATTGCATAAAAATTAAACAACCTTCTCTTGAATGACTTTTGAGTAAATAAGAATTGTATTAGTCTATTTTCACACTGCTGATAAAGACATATCTGAGACTGGGCAATTTCACATAGCTGGGGAGGCCTCACAATCATAGTGGAAGGCAAGAAGGAGCAAGTTATTTCTTACATGAATGGCAACAAGCAAAGATAGAGATTTTGTGCAGGGAAACTTCACTTTATAGAACCATCAGATCTCATGAGACTTATTCACTGTCACAAGAACAGCATGGGAAAGATCTACCTTAATGATTCAGTTACCTCTTACTGGGTCTCTCCCATAACAGGTGAGAATTCAAGATGACATTTGGGTGGAAACACAGCCAAACCATGTCAAGGACATTAAGGCAGAAACGTTGTATCTAGCGAAATCAAATATACAACATGCCAGAATCTCTTGAGAGACAGCTAAGGCAATGTTAATTTGGAAATTTATAGCACTAAATGTCCAAATCAAAAAGTTAGAAAGATCTCAAATCAACCCCTTAATATAAAAAATAGAAGTACTAAATAAACAAGAGAAAATTACCCCCAAAAGTAACAGAAGACAAGAAATAACCAGAGTCAGAAGTGAACTGAAAAAAATTGTGGCATTAAAACTACACAAAAGATTAAAGAATTCAAGAATTGGTTCTTTAAAAAGTTCATAAGATAGACCACTAGCTACAGTAATAAACAACAAAAACAAAAAATAGAAGATCCAAATAGACACCATTAGAAATGACAAAGTGGAATTACCAATAACACCACATAATTTTTTAAAAATCTCCATAGGCTATTATAAACACCTCTATGCACATAAACTAGAAAATCCAGAAGAAATGGAAATATTCATGGATACCCCTACTACCTCCCCAGAATGAAATGGGAAGGAATTGAATCCCTGGAAAAAAACAATAAAAAGCTCCAGATTGAATCTGTATGAATCTGTAATTAAAGAAACCTACCAACCAAAAAAAAAAAAATAGAAGAAGAAAGAAAAAAAAGAAACATATAGTAAAATAAAAAGCCCAGGACTAGTTAGATTGACAGCCACAATCTGCCAGATCTATGAAGAAGAGCTGGTACCATCCTTCTGAAACTATTACAAAAAACCAATGACGTTTTTCATAGAATTCTGAAAACAGATTTTGCAGTTCAAATGTAACCAAAAATGAATCCAAACACCCAATACAATCCTAAGCAAAAAGAAGAAAGCATCATCCTACAGAACCTCAAGCTATACACCAAGGCTACAGTGCCCGAAACAGCATGACAATTCCACAAAAGCAGATTTATAGACCAATGGAACAGAATAGAGAGCCCAGAAATAATGCCACATACCTAAAGCCATTTAATCTTCAGCACAGTTCACCAAAACAAGCAATGGAGAAAGACTCTCTATTCAATAAATGGTACTCAAATAATTGGCTAGCCATATGCAGAAGATTGAAATTGGACCCCTTTTTTATGTCATATAAAAAAAATCAACTGATGATAGATTAAAAGACTTAAATTGAAAACTTAAAGCTATAAAAATTGTATAATTTAACTTAATAAAAATACCATTCTGGATATATGCTCCAGAAAAGATGTTATGATAAAAATGCAAAAAGCAATTGCAACAAATTAAACCAAAAATCTGTAGATTAAAAGAAACAAATTATTAACAGAGTAAACAGATTACTTATAGAAAGGGAGAAAATATTTTCAAACCATGCGTCCAACAAAGGTTAAATATCCAGAATCTAAATGGAAATTCAACAAATTTACAAGCAAAACACCAAACAACTCCATTCAAAACTGGGCAAAGGACATGAATAGCCACTTCTCCAAAGAAGGACCTACTCAGAGCTCTGGAAAACTTGCTGTCCTAAAAGAAAGGACACAAGACTGGCTTGCTTTACCACATGCTGATTGTACAGCCGTAGGACCTTGAGCAATAGCCAGGTAGTGGTTACAGCAGGCCTTGGGTGAGACACAGTGCTGTAACTGGTTTTGGGTCTGATTCAGTGTAATCCCAGTGGTAGCAGCCATAAGGGTTCTTGTGTCACCCCCTCTTGATTCTGTTTGATAGAAAGTAAGAGGGGAGAACTTTTCCTGGTAATCAAGATAACCCTTCTAGATTTTATCCAAGAACACCAAGGTGGTACCTCTATGATTCTGCAAGAACTACAGCATTACTGGGATTGGCTAGCCCCTAAGGCAGACATGAATAAATACAATGGCCAAAAACTTGTATTACCATATTCAAGTTCCATAAAACATCTATAAAGCATTCTCAAGAACGGTGAGCACAAACAAACTCAGACTGTGGAAAGTCTGTGAATAACTAACTCTTAAATGCTCAGAAACTGACAAACATCCAAGAATATCAACACAGTTCAGGAAATAGTAATCTTACCAAAAGAACTAAATAAGACACCAGGTGCCAATCCCAGAGAAAGAGAGATATGTGACCATTCAGAAAATTCAAAATACCTATTTTGAGGAAATTAGAAGAAATTCAATGTAACAGAGAAGAAATTCAAATCCTATCAGGAAAATTTTATAAGAAATTTGAAATAATTGAAAACATCAAGCAGAAATTCTAGAAATGGAAAATGCAATGACATACTGAAGAATGCATGAGTCTTTCTTTTTTAAATTCTTTTTCTTTTTTTTTCTTTTATTTGTTTTTTAAAACAGGATATCACTGTCATCCAGGCCGGAGCACAGTGAAAAGGTCTTGGTTCACTGCAGCCTCTGCCTTCTGGGCTCAAGCAATTCTCCTACCTTAGCCTCTCAAGTAACTGGCTTTATTTTATTTTATTTTTTGGATGAGATTCCTTTTTTAAAGATAATAATACAAAAGACTAACAAAATTTAAAATTGTTTATATACATATATATATATATATATATATATATATATATATATATATATATTTTTTTTTAATACACAATACTGACAAATCCTTAGCCAGACTAAGACAGAGAGAGAAGATTCATGTTGCCCAGACTGGTCTCAAACTTGTGGGCTCAAGCAATCCACCCACCTCAGCTTCCCAAAGTGCTGGAATTACAGATGAGAGCCTTTTGTTAGTAACACAAAGGCTAAATGTTTGAAGTGATGGATTGTCCATTTACCTTGAGGTGATGATTACACATTGATTATTATACATTATTACATATTGTATGTCTGTATCAAAATATCCTATACACCCCCAAAATACATATACCTATTACATGCCCACAAAAATTGAATCTAAAAAAGTCAAAAAAATCCATTGTATATCTAGACCACAAGCATTTTTGTCATGAATAATTATATTTTTAAATTTGGAATTTTATAAATTAATTTTAACTGACATATAAATGGTATGTATTTATAGTGCACAACATGCTGTTGTGAAATATACATTGTTGAATGGTTAAATCAAGCTAATCAATACATTAATTTCTCACATACTTACCAATTTTTGTGTTAAGAACTATTAAAATGTACTTTTCAGTGATTTTCAAATACACATTTTTATTAACTATAGTCATCATGTTCTGTAATAGATATCTTTAACTTATTCCTCCTGTCTGACTTAAATTTCATATTATTTGACTTACCTCTCTCCAACCTTCTGCTACATACCCACCGTTTATTTTTGAACTTTTACTCTGTTTTGATTTGAATTCTTTATTGAGGTAATCATATGATAATACATTTACTGCTTTTTTTTCTGATTTCTATCATTAAATTTGTCAGTAATCAAACAGCATACAAATGAAATCACAAAGTATATACTCTTTAGTGCCGCCTTCATTCTCTGATCATTTGGTGACAAATTCATCTTTCTTGTGACTATCTGTAGTCTGGTTTATTAGGTTGTGATTTAGTATTCTATTGCATGGACATACCACATTTTCTCCACTATTCTGCAGATGTACATATAGGTTTATTCTATATTTTAGATATTAGAAATAAAGTTGTTATGCAAATTCTTTTATCTGGATTTTTTTATTTTTGTAGACACATGGTTTTATTTCTGCCTAGTAAATATCCAGAAGAGGAATTGCTAGGTTATAGTTATATAAGTTGAGCATCCCTAATCTGAGAATTCAAAATCGAGGACTTTTTGACTTTTTGAGCACTGATATAATACCAGAGGTAGAAAATTCTATACCTATTTTAATTTTAGATTTTTCTATTAGGGATGCTCAACTTGGACAGGTATTCTGGTGATGCTGCTACGCTGCTTAGTTATCCTGAACACATTTTTTACTGTAGTAATGCAATGCCATGTTTTTTAACTGTTAAATATTTACATGTGAAGAAGTATTTAAAAAATTGCTTATGGGTTACATATATATCCAGTCAGGAATGACACCAAACAACCATAGACTGTCCACTAGGTGGCTGAAATAGTGACACCTTTTGCTTTTTGGTGATTCCGTGAACACGCATACTGTTTTATGGATACGTTATTTAAAATATTGTGTAAAACTACCCTTTGGCTGTGTGTAAAAATGTATATGTAAAACATAAATAAATTTTATGTTAAACTGGGTACGATATTCAAGATATTTCATTAGATATGTGCAAATATTCCAAAATTTAAAAAAATGAAATCTAAGAAACTTCTAGTCTCAATAATTTTAGATAAAGGATACTCAGACTGTATATTTAAATTTATTAGAAGTTATTGATAAATTCTCAAATCTGAGAATCTTTTTATTCCTATTAACAATGTTTTATGGATCCAGTTGTTCTATATCCTTGCCAACGCTTACTGTTATCAATATTTTGAATTTTAACTATTTTGATATATGTATATTACATCTCATTTTTATTTTAATTTGCATTTCCCAAATAACTAATGACATTGATAATCTCTTGACATGTTCAGAAGACATTTGGATTGCTTTTTTAAATTTTATTTTGCTGGTTTCTGTCATTTCTTCCTTTTTAATCAACCTATTTATATGTCATAGATTTTTATGTGTTTTAGATATAGTGACATACTCTGACATACGGGTTGCAAATAGTTTCAGCTTTTTTGTGGCTTGCTTTTTAATTTGCATTTTTTGGTGTGTAGTGGTTAAAATATACTTCTTTGTATTTGTGTGCAAAGTAAAATCTAAAATTATTGCTTTCTTACTCTAATTGTTGATATTACTCAGATCACAACTCTCCTATGCTTTATGGTTGACTAGACTCGTCCTTCAGATTTTATAAGTATTTTCACTTTGGCCTACTGCTTCTTACCTTCGGACATCTTTATTTTTTATAAAAGTTTGGCTAAAGTAGACAAAAGAATGTGACATTTACTGGGTTAGAGGAACTATGGGAATCAAGTTTTTCTTTCTTTATAGACTGTGGGAGTGGTAACATTAGCATATTTTCTGCTATATGCAATTTTATATAAATCATTCTCTTGGAATGTTTTCATATTTTAATGAAATGATGAGCATTGCTTTTCAACACAAAATGCCTACTATAGAGCTTCACTTTCTTTCCTAAATTGTTCACAAATGTAACTCTCAAATTGATATCTTAAATTAAGTGATTCTATGGACTACCTAAAACTATAGTTCCTGAAATTTGAGAGGGGCACATCTTAAGAATTCTATCAATGAAATCAATAACTCCAGATATAAAGATAATAGAGCACTCACAGAATTTATAATACTAAAATATATCATATTCTACTGCATTAAAACATAGGCTATTTTATAAAAATCTGCTTAATGGAGACTTTCTTATTTAAAATCATGTATCTATCCATATCCTGAGCTAAGAAAAAAGAAACCACAGAATTTATCTCCTAAGGAGAACTAATAATATTCATCCAAGTTAAATTAAAAACACAGATGACTTCTGTTGTCATTCAAGTTAAAGTAAAATCTCTACAACCTACCTTTCCTGCTACTATGACTACAGCTGTGGATATAAAAAACAACTATGAAAAACTGCGTAGTAAACTGAATACAGCTGATTGAGGAGAAAAACAAAATTTACCAAACATTTATTAGGGTGACACATGAACAGTACAGCTTCAAAGCAAGCAGAAGGAATACAATTTTAAAGGCAAATATGGAAATTATAAAATACATAATAGAAAATAAAGAAATCAATCATATCAAAAGTTGATTCTTTGAAAGATCAACAAAATTGACATAATGTTATCTTAACTGATCAAATAAGACAAGAGAGACGACAACTTAAAAAAATTAGAAATGAAAGAATCAGAATAACCTCTGACATTACAGAGAAAAAAGAAAAATCAAAAGCATATACCAGTAACAATTGTATACTAACAAATTAAATAACCTAGAGGAAATCTACAGCTTTCTAAAAAGACATGTGCTACTAAGACTCAAGATTCAAGATCACATAATAAAGCTTAGACACATAGTAAGTAAAAATACTGAATTCATAATAAAAAGTTTCCTGACTAAAGAGCCCAGAGGCTTCACTGGTGAATTCTACCAAATATTTAAAGAAAATTTAACAATAATCCTTTACAAACTCTTGTGATAAAGTGGAAGATGAAGGAACATTGTTTATCTCATTCTTTGAAGTCAATCTTATCCTTATACCAAAACCAGGCAAAGACCTTACCAGAATCTAAACAAAACCACTGCAGACCACTGCATCTTTTAATTTAGATGCAGACATTTTCAAAATACTACTTTGCAAAAGGTGATAACATGTTATTTGAATAAAAAAAAGAAATGACTCAGTTCACATGAAGTACAAAAATCAATTCTAGATAATTAAAGATCTAAATGTGAAGGATAATAATGGTAATATAAGAAAAAACCTTAACAAATTTGTAGTAAGAAAACATATCTTTCCAAAGGACCAAAAATCACTGACACAAAGAAAATGATTAAAAGTAGGAATTTATGTGTATCAATGACACTACTGAGAAGGCGAAAAATAAAGCCACACAGAAGATAGTTGACAAAAAATGAAGCCAGAAGATTTGACTGTTGACAAAAACTGGAAAAGGTATTAAATACAGAATATATAAAGAATTCCTAGAAATTCATATAAGACAACAAATTTCATTGTCCTTCTTACAAGCAACACATACAATAAGCACAGGCACGCACACACACACACACACACACAACTTAAAACTTAGGAAGATTTCCATTATTATTTGTGATCAGAATCAAAATATATTTGCTGTACTTTAGAATTATTTATAATCTGACTCCTGACTCTCATTCTAACCTTATTTTATGCAGCTTCTCCCAAAAAAAATCCAAGCTATTTCCTTCCAAGGAGTTTGCAGAGTGAGAGTTTTTTTACAAAATTTCTTTTTCTAGCCTATATACTGCCTAAACTTTAGGCCTCACCTTAACTGTAATCTCTTTATATGCTATTTAAGAATAAAAAGAGACCAAAAAAAGTCAGAAATTCAAAGCACAAGTATTATGCTTATCGTTTCTGTCTTGAAGAGATATAACATGGCATGTAAAGTATTACAAGGAAATGAAATTTCAACAATCTGAATGAGCCTGGACAAATATCAGAGCCTTCAGATAATGACCCATCCCAATGGATCTATTGATTTTGGTCCTGGGTAATCAGGGCAGAGACACCATCTGAGCAACCTGGACTTCTGACCCATAGAATGGATAATCAACAAGTAATCACTGTTTTAAACACTAATTAGCAGTAATTTGTGTAGGGTGCACATGGCAACATATTTAAGCTTAAGTACATGGCATCCGACGTTGGGGCAGGGAAAAGTACTGATACAGTGTGTTTATGTTATTTGTGCATGGGAATGAAAACTCCTTCACTCTGAAAGTAGGATGGGGAGTGCAGTGTGTGGTGTGATAAGGAACGCTGAAAACAGCCTTCTGAGAATGCAGCTTGAATGTTGTGCAAGGTCACAGGTGCCTCAGCAACCCACCTCAAATGACCATTTAGTGGATGTTTCTAGTTAATACAAGCCCTTTCAATAAATACTTGGTGGATGAGTGCTGAGGCAGACTTTCTCGTAAGAGCTACTCCCAGCCCCACTCAGCTGGAACTGTCTGAGTACTTTGTTCTTGGTGTTCATTGCAAGCTGTAAGCTCTGCAACTGGTATTTTTCCATGCCCCAACCTAAAATGCCATGTACATTCATCAATTTTTAGAGAATGCCGATAAGGGACAGTCCTGACTCCCATTAGGAGGATGTGATGCACATGTAAAATATCAGGGGCTAGGTTATCATGGGTCAACAAATGACCACAGAGCAGAAAGTATTTTTAAAATAGTGCAACAGCCACTTAAGGCTATCCAGTGCACTGTAGAGCCTGGAGCTCTATGCAAGCTCTTAATTTGGCAGGAATTCCCTGAGTTTCCTGATCAAGGAACCTTAGATTTAGAGTTATGGGAGCAAGTAGTCTGCTGCCTGGAAAAAGGATATGAGCAAGGTCATTTTACTAATGTTACTATTTTGACCACCTGGGCGATGTTATGCTCTGCATTGTATCCTCTCTATCTGCTAGGTTGCAGTGAGTCAGACCACCCATATTCACCACCTGAAGGGAATTCAGGAGATTCAAAGGAGAAGGAAAAACAGAAACCAGAACAACAGGATGGTATTTCTCTCCCTGTTTCATTCCCTTCTATAGGAAATAAGGAAGAGATTTTATTCTAGGAGGATAAAGATAGACCAGAGCCTTTTCCACCCCGTGTAGAAAAGCCAGAGCCCTCCTTTCTCCACCCTTAAAGAGACCTGCATTCTTTGGCCCAGTTTAGGCAACAGCACCTCCCATTCTCCCTTAAGGAGATTGGAGGCTGCCAAGAGATGGTTCTTGGGTAAGATCCCCCATCAGTGAACATCTATATTATCTGGTGGCCTTGTCTCGTTGAAAAACTTCCCAGCTGGAGGGGTGCCTCTAGGAGGGAAGAAAAGTGGCTGATTATGATTATCTTCCAAATATGCAGTTTCTCACTTCCTACTTCCAGCATCGGCCTTTCTGAACTTGTCTTTTTCCTGTTTCCCTGGAGTATAAAGGGAAGTTGCATGCTGCCTCCTGGGTTTTATTCCAGAAAGCTCTGGCTTTCTTGCTGCCCACAGAAGCCTGGGGCAGGAGAGTTGCTAAGATGTCATGGATGGTTCATTTAGTCCCTGGAAGTCTAGGCAAGTTGCCCCTTTCTGGATTTGTGGTTATAAACGAGTGGCCAAGAGGCACAGCTCAAGTCCCTGGGTGGCTGCAGGCAGCTCCAGCTTGGTCCAAAGGCACCTTCTCACCATGGTCATGTGCCTTAGTAACTGTGCCCAGAAAATGGCCTGCTGCCTGCTGTGCTGCCACCTTTTCCTCTTCTGTCCTTCCCTGCCACCCTTCGCATATCTCAGCTGACAAGCAGTTCCTTGTCTGTCCCTGGCCCCTGGGGAAAGGACTAAGAAACAGTCCATGTGCACCCCAGTCTTATTAGCCTAAGGTGAGCAGAGGGGTGTGGAGCAGCCTAGAGTACAGAGCTCTGGAGGAGAAGCCCGCTAATAAGGGGCACTCTCCCATAACCACATATTAAATGTGAACTAGGCTGAGGGAGACAAGCTCTGCCAGCTGCTGTCATCTTCAGAAGATAGACACAGCAGTAAGGAATGCTTGTTTTGCTTTTTTATAAAATGTTTTAAAACACTGTGGCTAGCAAACTTCAAAGCAGACCCTGTGCTGCATGTCTGCTCCTCCCCTGAGCCTCTTTGCTTGGCGGTGGTAAAAATAATAAAAATCTTGGTATATTTTCAGTATCTTACCTAACAAGGTTGCCTCCAAGGGTAGGTGGCCTGGAAGACGAGGGTGGTGGTTTTCTCCCAGCCTGTTACCTTCTTGCCTCCTACCATCGCGCTCATACGCACACTTTACCACCTGGTCATTCTCTGGCCTCTTACTGCCTCTTGTAGTTTTCTTTCCTTCCTCTCAGGCTAAGAGTAGCAACAGGTGGCAGGCTGTTCAAAAGAGAGGCTGCCTAAGGAGCCCGGGGCAGACAGGAAGAAATCAGCCATAGTCCTGCTTTCCGTTGTTGTTTTTTTTTTTTTTAACACACTCGAGTTAACTCAATGTAGTTTTATTATCCTGGTGACTTGCAGTCACATTTTAATGACTTTCAAAGGTCAAAATAAGGAAAAATCACTTAAAATATTCATCCCTTCCATTCATGCCTTAGTTTAACAGATCGGCTTTATCTTTTGCCATTTCTGTATTTTACATGTTATGTACCTGTCTCATAATGCCTCTAAATATATACCAAAAAATCACCAATTTAATGTCTCTCTTCTCATAAAGGGATGCCGGCGTTGCATCCAGTTGTCAGGATACTGCCTTGCTGCTCTTTTCCTACCATTAAACAAGGAACAATTTCATACTCTCTTAGCTTGCGATTTTAATTGGCAAGTAGCAATGGCTGACTCCATGGGTAATATCAGCTTCCATTTACCAGCCTCCAAGCTCCTAAACCTTTTACAAACTGTGCCTGTTAAATTTATATCTGTTGTTGTCTCTGAGCCCTTGTTTCATGCCACTACTGTCTTTACAGATGGTTCAGAAAAAAAACTGAAAAGACAGGTATAGTGTGGCAAAATGCCATACAAAATTGGCAACACAAAATCCAGGAACATTTTAAAACTATGCAACAGATGGAGTTAGGTGTCCCGATATTGGCCTTAAAAACTTTTTCTCACCAAGACGTAAATATAGTTAGTAATTCTGCTTATGCAGTGTAAAGATTATTTAGATCTCGCACATGTGAAGGGCATTACTAATGAATCTGTACTAGCTTTGTTTCTTGCAGCACAAGAGGTCCTCTGTGCCAGTTATCATCTTTACATCACCCATATTCGCCTTCATTCTAGGTTACCTGGTACCATTATCAAAAGGGAACACTCGAGCTAATGCTCCGGTACAACCACAAATGTCGTTTGCAGACTTTCCTGCCTTTTTGTGAGCTTAAGCACATCATGCTTTTTTTCCATGAGAATATCTGCAGTCTTACACAACAGTTTCATTTAATACTTGCTCAAGCTCACATAATTGTTAAAACTTGTCCTAATTGCCAATAGCATTCTCTCTCCTTTTTCCTTAGGACTTGGGGCCAACCCACGAGGTTTGGTGTCTAATGTTACCTGGCAAACTGATGTTGCTCAGTATCTGCCTTTCGGACATTTTAAATTTCTCCACATTACTGTAAAAACTTATACAGGTTTAATATATGCTAACCCCATACCAGAGAAAAACTAGATGCAATTGCTCATGTCTGAATCTATTACGAAGACGTTAGGCCTCCAACAAACTATAAAAACTGATAAGGAACCTTGCTATTTTAGTTCTCAATTTGCATATGCATTGCAAATTTCACACATAAACATAAGACAGGTATCCTCTATGACTCAGTCGGTTAGGCCATTGTTAAAGAAGCTCAGCAAACTCTTAAAATATGTATTAATAAACAAAAAATGGGGAATATGGGGCTTTCTTCTTGAGAAAAGGACCTGTCATTGGAGAATCGACCAGCAGTGATGGTGATGACTCAGAAGGCATCTGACGTTACCTGAAAACAGCTAAAGAGATTGGACCAACAAGCAACTATCCAACTTGCTACCGTGGAAGCTCCCACAACTACAGAGAACCGGTTTCTTATGTATCTGGTGGTAACTGGGAAAACGTCTGAGAAAGTAAGACAGACATGGATGTTAGTGTGGCTGGTAGGTTTTGTTCTTTGCCAAGTGGGATCAGTTCAAGAGCATATTTATTGGAGTCATGTTCTAAATCTCCTTGTTTTTAATGATATTATATGGTGGGATGCTGACCTGCCTTTGTCATCTAATGATATTTCTTGGACAGAAGGTCAATAGATGCCTCTGTCTTACCCCTGAATTGAAATTTGAGATGAATTAAACTTAATGACTCCTTGACTTTATTGTTTAGTAACCCTCCTCTTTGTTTTTCCACAATAGCACATGATAAGTGTGTTACTCTCTTTTTTCAAGAGTATCTTTACTATTAGCCCAAAAGGGATGCTAAACTTGCAAATGTGACCTTTATTTCTGCTGTTACTAGTAATCTTACTGAGGTCTCTAATGAAGCTACACAAGTGATATTACTATATGCCATCCAAGTAGCGACTGGCGATACAAGTTTGAGGCCATCCATTCTTCTCCGTGCAGACAGTCTGCACTGAGCCAAGGGTCCCTGTTTGATAATGGCACCTTACTTGATTGAAGTTCCCATGGTTATCTTATGTCTGCAAATCAGACTATTAGATTTGGGAGTCCCTCCAATAGTTCTATCACGTGGCCAGAGTATGGGATTTCAGCACCTGTATTACAACTAAAAGGGAAACAAGCTTTAAGCTCTGTTCATACCCAAATTTGGAAACTAGGTCTTCTTTTTTTGAAAGGGTTCTTTCACATGTTCAGTATGGTGAGTACATGACTAGTGGTAGCAACTATACCCTCTTTTTGCACAATAACGTTACTGATACAGTCCTGATTTGTACTACGCACCCCTACACATTTTTGTTTGGGCAAGGTGTTCCTAACATAGAGCAGAATCAATCTTTTATAGTATTAAAGTCTCTTCCAGTAGCTTGTATGCTACATGCTTGTCTCATCAAAATGTTACATACTTAAATAAAACCTATGTCATGATTTTAAAACAGCATGCTAAATTGTAGCTGCCTGTAAATTTAACCTGGAATTGGGAAGGAGATCCTACCTTGCAGTAATTTAGAAAAGTACATCTGCAAGGGACCTATCACAAAAATTTATCTTCTCAAATTTTCACTCTTAAGTGGGAATTAAAGAAACAACTTGAAGAATGGCCACAGCAATTACAAACAAGTACCCTTCTGCAATTACAAGAAGCCTATCAATGGTTAAAACTGAACAATGGAACACTTGGTTGTTTGGGTTAAACATACACATCTGGGTGATGGCTGCTATACTTATTCTCCTTTGCATCTGTTTGCTAGGCATTTGCAGATGGCTCTGTGCTGCCACCAGATGCATCTACAACCAGGGAAGAATGCTAGAAGCTTACCTTGTATTGGATGACCAGCATGCTTTAAGAATTAAAAAAGGGGGATATGTGGGGGCACATGGCAATATATTCAAGCTTATGTACATGATATTTGAGGTTGGAGTATGTAAATACTGAGGCACTGTGTGTATGTTACTTGTGCATGATAATGAAACTCCTTGACCTGATAACAGGGCAGGGAGTGGAGTGTGTGGTATGATAAGGAACATTGAAAACAGCCTCCTGAGAATGCAGCTTGAATGTGTACAAGGTCACAGGTTCCTCAGCAACCCACCTCAAATGACCATCTAGTGGATGTTTGTAGTTAATACAAGCCCTTTCAATAAATATTTGGTGGATGGGTGCTGGAGTGGACTCTCTTGAAGAGCTACCCCCAGCCCCACTCAACTGAACTAGCTGAGTACTCTGTTCTTGGTATTCACTCAAGATTTGAGCTCTACAATTTGTTATGGCAATAGGAGACAATAAGATTTGGTACCAGGAGTGAGGTTCTGCTGTGACATGCACCTAAAATATGTGTAAGTGGCTTTGAAATTGAGCAGTGGGAAGAAACTGGAATGCTTTAAAGAAGCCCATGATAGAAAATACCTAGATTATTTTTAACAGACTTTTAGCAGAAATATAGACATTAAAAACTCTGCTGGGAAAAACTCTGAGAAAGAGTGAGGAGCATGGTAGAGAATATCTAAATTGCCCTAGAGAATACTTAAATCACCACAAACAGAACAAATTTTATTGGTGAGAAAGAGATAAATAGGTGACATTGCATTCCCAGCACTACGCATTCAGGAAATGCCACCATTTAACTCTGTCATGAGGAAGTGCAAGAAAATGGTGGGAAGATAATTACCTTCTATTCAAAAAGAAAAATTATGTGTTTATAAAAATATATTTTCTAAGATTTTAGTTCTGCGATTTTTAAATACAAGTGCAAATATAAAATATATTTTCTTGACATGTAAAGGACTACCCCTTTCTAAAATTATGTAAATGTCACTTTGATTAGTTATGACTCTGATTAGCATTTTCAAGAGTCATTTGAGTTAAAATCAATGGTGCAATTATTTTGCTTTTATTCCACTGCTAGTTATATTGATACAACAGTTGAATGTGTCCATGCTCTAGTGGGTAAATGATTCAGAGAAGACACAAGGGAGATTTTAATCCTTTGAAGTTTATAAAATTGGGGAATATTCCTTGGTTCAACAACTACTATGTTGTTGTAGCAATTTATAAATGTCTGAAAAATATTTTTAGCCATTGTTATTTTAGACATAGAAATATTGATCTGAAATGAATGGTAGAATACAGTACTAAATTTTCATATCTATGCCTATTCAGAAATACTTTCTTACTCTGTGTAGATGTAAAATTTTCATTAAAACCAATTATATGATCTGAATTCATTAAAAAATTGATTATAAATGGATACAAATGATTATTTTATAAATATTAAAATGTTACTTACATTGAAACATTTTAATACTAACACCCCCATTAATTCATCAGCAAGTAGAAATATTATTAACAATTTATCAGGCATTCTGGGTTCAGGATTTCATGTTCCTGGCTTTTTTTCATCTTGTAAGAGGGTTATTTCTTTAATTTAAAAAAATGTATAAAATTGTAAATATAAAATTACCACAGCCTCTTAATGCCAACTGCCATGAAAAACAAATATAAACTACAAGCAGCCTGTCTGGAATGCAATTATAGGGCCCTGAAGTTAAGATTCCTTAGGATCTGCAGAAATTTGATTCTGACAACATACATTTATTTCAAGAAGAGCAATGGTTTAAAAAATATGGAAAATATAAAAGAAACAGGTACCTGTTTATTTTTGATAATTGTCATAGTGTTCATTTGATAATCACAGGTAATGTTTATTAAATATTTCCCCTCTGTGAGTCACTGCTAAACACTAATAATTAGTTTATTAATTGCTTTTAGCATTCTGTTTGAGAAAAATATTATTTCTATTTTTCACAGAAAAAAATAAAATAATTGTCAAAGGTCAAATATTTGGAGATTATAGAATTTGGATCCTGACAAGGCAATTGACTTTTGAAGCCCACGTTTTTAATCACTTTTCAAAACTGCCATTCAGAAAAGGTAAATAGCAATGAAGTGAAATAAAAGTGGAAATGGGGTAATTTACTCATATTGTCACATTAATTGTCTATTCTTGTATTTCTGTGAGTTATCAGAAGAAATGAGAGAAAAGTCATGATATTCCCTAACCAACAGGACAAACATATTTTTGATGATATATTTGGAAAGAGGTGTAATCGTGGTGATGGCTAATAGTCTTCTTTTTTGCATATAGATTTTCCTCTTCTTTTCTATTTTCATATATTTTCAAGTAATATGCTATACCTAGAAGATTATACTGTTAGTTATTAATGTATTCTATTTACTGACTTTTCCATCTTTTAAAAAAATCTGTAATATATTGATTTAGATTTATATGATGACCAAATTAATTTAAATTCCAAGAAATGGTTTAAGGCAAATGAATACTACAGTATTTACTTTTTGCCTTAGAAATTTAAAAATACATAGAAATGTGATAAGGTTCAGAGAAGAGTGAGCGTGATTATTCACAATGTCAAACAAGAGCTACAAGATGAGGTTAAAGTAATTGACTAATGAAAACCTTCAGTAAAACAAAAGATTATTTCACTCATGAGAGTGACCAACTCCTTTCAATCTCCACTAATAATGAATGGAGTAGAAACAAATATAAATCACAGAATAAAAAATGTGTTAGCTATACAAATACAAATTTCATGTTTATAAGATGAATACTAAAGATATGTAAAAAGATTGCACACGGGTCCTTAATCAAATTATATTTCTATGTTAAAAATATTTAAAAAAAGAATTAATCTTAGGGGCAATACAAAGAATTCAAAAGGATCAAATCTTGTCTCAGATTGATAGGATTAAATTGCTTCCTGTTCTCCTTGTATAGATAAATTTTACTACTGTTTTAGAAGGTTTGGAAATGAGACTGAAAGAATAAAAAATTAAACATGTACATAAAAGTATTCATAATTATCAGTGTATATGTCTTCTACATGCAGAAAAGGAAAACCAACTATCTTTTAAATTTAGCACTTAAATATATTCTCCATATTATTTGATTAATTTTAGTTGATTATCTGCTCATTGCTGTAATAAGGAAGCTGAGACTCAGAAAGGCTAAATTAGCTTTCATAGGTTATGTAGTTACAGAATCAGGATTTGAGCTAAGGCCTTGAAAGTAGATGTTATAATTTCTCTCTCTCTCTCTCTCTCTCTCTCTCTCTTTCTCTCTCTCTCTCTTTCTCTCTCTAGGTATGTGTGTGTGTGTGTGTGTGTGTGTGTGTGTGTGTGTGTGTGTTTATTTGTTTATATATATATTTGTTTATATATATGTATATCTATATACATACACACACACACACACACACATATATATATATATGTATGTATGTATGTATGTATTTTTTCCCAATTGTTCACTCTCTCACTTGCTTACAGTATTGTCCATGTCTTTGCTAATGGCATCTCACTTGATCTTGTGACCTTCTTTTGTCCAAAATGGTGCGTGAAAAATACCATTTGTTACTTTTAATGTAATTTTTCAATCACATCAGAAAAAAATTAAATTTCTGAAGAAATTTAGTATGATAACCAAAAATAACTTCTACAGTTAATTTCAAAATTAACATATAATGAAAACAAAGAAAAGACACTATTTGTCAATGGAGAAAGTAACAATTATTCAGAATATAGGACTGATATTACTGTTGAACAATTAAGAAAAATTACCTCAGAAATATTATTCTTGATTTACAATAAGATAATTTCTATAAATTAGAGTTAATTTTTTGAAGTTAAATAAATGTTTTTAAGAAAAACAAGTTGATCCTATAAGATAGCTGAAACAAACATATATTTGTATATATGTCAATAAAGAGCAGGAGTCGTTTCAGGGACTGAAGTGATTATTTTATAACTGTATATAATTTATCTTGGAGGAGGATATTGTATCAATTTCTGAGTTATTTAGAAGAGAGAAATACAATGTGTAAAGATCAGGGCATTGCTGACAAGGAAAAAAGTGTCAAACAAAAAAATAGTATATTCTTAAAATTTAAAAACATAAGCTGATCCCAGGAGTTTTATATCAGCAAAGGCAACAAAGTAAGATTATATTTATAAAATAATAGATAAGAAAATATATTTATGATTTTGTTAATACGTGAAATTACTTTAACATTGCAAATAATAACTCAGCAAAAGCTAATGACTATTATCCATTAATTGGCCATTAATGACCGATTAAACTATTGTATCTCTAAAACAGGAATTTTTTTAAAGACTTTTTTTTAGAGAACTTTAGGTTCACAGCAAGACTGAGAGGAAGATACAGATATCTCCCATATACACACTACCTCTACACATGCCTCTTCTCAAAAATGGGGAATTAAAAAATCTATTAAGAAACATCATTATAAAAGCTATGTGAGAATATGACTGCTATTTTTATTTGTTAATTTTAAGAAAAACACATTATACATTGAAAATAACTATAAAAGAACATGTACACATACACATAAAGTTAGCAAATGTTGTGTAAAATTTGCAGAATTTTAGATTGATCATTTTCTCTTCTTTTCTTTTTTTAGCATTCCAAACTTTCTGACATCCTTTATTTTTTCAAAATATACATAGTAATTTTCTCATTTTATTTGGACTTCTAATTTTGGGCTCAAGCAATCCTCCTGCCTCAGCCTCATGAGTAGCTTGGACAGTAGGCAGGCACCAGTATGCCCAGCTAATTTTTTCTAAGTTATTATTGTTTTGATAGTAATATGGTCTTGTTATTTTGCCCAGGCTGACCTCAAACTCCTGGGCTCAAGTGATCCTTTCACGTTGGCCTTCCAAAGTGCTGGGATTACAGATAAGAGCCACCACATTCAGCTTTAAGTGTGTTTTAAAACTGTCATTTCAATCTGTGATTCCATTGTTTTATCATCAAAACAAAACTATTCTCCTCAATGTGTTCCTGAACCAGTGTTTCTTTTTTCTAAGTCATTCAATCTCAGTAAAATGATAAAAGTTGGACATTCTTATTTGAGTATGCATTAAAATTTGGATGACGGCTAAAAGAAGTTGTCTTTAGTATGCATTCATGGTTTATCCTAGACATTTTACTTGTGCCCTCAGTAAAAAGTACACTTCTTTGTATTATCATTTGTGTTACTTCCTAATAAAAACCTTGCCAGGATCTGTTATTTTTTGACTTTTTAGTAATTAACATTCATACTGGTGTGTGATGCTATCTTATTGTGGTTTTGATTTGCATTTTCTAATGATTGATGATATTGAGGTTTTTTCATATATTCAACCTATATTTAATATAGTTGTTGACAATAGTGGGTGTGATTCCATCTCCTCAATATATACATACTTTAATTTTGTCATCTCGTTTGTGTTTCTCTTTTCCTGAATTTTTGGTATAAATTTTTTTGTTATTTTTTGAAATTTTACTTTATTCTCATTAATGTTTTTAACTACATCTCTATGTTTAATTTTTTAATTGTTGCACTAGGATTATAAAATATATTTTTAAGTTAACACACCTGTGAATATACTACTATATACAATTTTCATTCTAAAAACATTTGCACCCTATACAAAAATATTCATATTTTCCCCATATGCCCATATATTCATTGTCTACTCCAAAATTCTCATCACATTACTACACCAGAATCATGCTTAGGTTTTAGTATCTTGTCATCGAAATCACTTCCAAATGTGTATGAGGCAGATCAAGTTCCACTCATCTGCAGCTTCTCAGAGAAACCTCTTAACTCAGGCCTATGAACTAAGACCCCTGAATTTCCAAACTACAGGTGTGAAACAGGGACAAGATAATAGCAGGAGTTACTCTCATTTAAAACAGAGAGGAATGAGAACACATAGCAGTTACTGGTTCACAAACACTCTGGAATTCAGTCACACATATATCTCCAGATCTCAAGAAATGGGTAATAGTCACAAAGTAGGGCCCCGTTTGGCTCCCTGAGGTTGGTACTTTCTTTCGCTTTAAGTCATGTGTCAAGCCATCTCTCAAATTCTTTTTTGTAAAAGATGTTTTATGTCTATAATTAGGAAGATTTATCTGTTCCTGCTCTTAGATATTTTGTAAATTTTGATGAGAACTCCTTGCTCATTTGAAATAAATATTTGTTGCAGTTTGCAAACCAATTTTGCATGTGAGTTAGTTTGTGTGTGTGTGTGTGTGTGTGTGTGTGTGTGTGTGTGTGTGTGTATTCCAGCTATTACTTAAATGGTTTGTTAAAATCTCTAGTTGTAATTGTAAATTCTTCTATATTTTATTTTATTTTTCTCAATCTAAACAAATAAATTGGTTGTATTACTAGGTACGTACATGATACTGTATGTTTTTTGCTAGGTACATAAATGTTGCTTATGTTTTACTACACATATGTTACAAATAGGTCATACGGTAATTAAGTTTTAGGACAATTACATTTTCCTGTTAAATTGGATTATTATTGTGAAGTAGCCTTCTTCATCTCTATTGATATTTCTTTTCTTAAGTATAGTTTTTATATGGCATCAGCAACTTTTTTGAATGAAATTAGAGTAGAACACTATTTTTTAATCCTTTTTCTAAGAAAGTTAAATCATTCACAGATTTAAAGTACATTTGTGTGCGTGTGTGTGTGTGTGTGTGCAGCATATAGTTTTAGAGCATCAGTTCTGATTTTTTAAATTGTAATTGGAATATTATTGTATATATACTTAGTGAAATTACTGACATAGTTGAGTTTGATTGTGGCATCTTATTATTAACTTTTTGTCTCTTTTTTAAACACCCTATATCTTTTTTCTTTTTTTAATTAACTTGTATTTTTCTTTACTTTTTCTTTTACTAGCTCATTATTAAACATGTCTCTATTATGCATTCAGGATTTATCCTAGGCATTTTACTTGTGCCCTCAGTAAAATGTACACTACTTTGTATTATCATTTGTCTTATTCCTAAACAAAGAAAAATAATTTTCCTAATGTATCTTCTTTATTTCTCTCATCGTCTGTTAAATTACTGTCATTTGCAAATTTACAGATACTTTTAACCTCACCATGCTATTATTTTTGGTTGACAAAGACAATAATCATTTTGTATTACAGAGAATGCTCTTTATTTCTTTTTGAGTTTTCATGCTTTTATTTGGAATAATTCTACAAAAATAGCCATTTTTATAATTTTCATATAATTCATATATGCTGATGTAAAGTTTTCTATTTTTATATAAAATTATATTAAAACTTTAACCTTTTTTGAGATTACTTTTACTGTCTATAGATCAGTTTTAGAAAAATTATATGCTGCTAATATGTCAAATATGAATTTGTCAGCCTTTTTCTCTTCTTATATAGAAATTTCAGTTACAAAAAATATTAAATTTTTTGTGTCATTTCACATGTCTGAAATTTATTAATACATTTTATACATTTTCTTTCTGTATCAACCCAAATAACTTATACTTACAAGTTCCAATTCACTAATCTTTGCTTCATTGTATTCAATCTGCTGCTAATTTTTAAGTTTTTTTAATTTTAGCATTTTCATTTGATTCTTATAAATTCTAGTTCTCTAGTTAAATCACATAAAGAGAAAGAAAATCCACATAGTCATCTCAATAGGTGCAGAAAAGGCTTTCAATAAAATTTAACACTCCATCATTTTAAAAGTAATTAGCAAACTAGGCACTAAAGGAACACACTTCAATATAATAAGAGCTCTCTAAAACAAACTCACAGCCAACATCTTACTGAATGGGGAAAAAGATGGAAGCATTACCAGTGAAAACTACAACAAAACAAGGATGCCGCTTCTCACCACTCTTATTCAACATAGTACTGGAACTCTTACTTAGAGCAATCTCACAGGAGAAAGAAATAAAAAGCATCCAAATACAAAGAGAGGAGGTCCAACTATCCCAGTGTGCTGATGATATGAATTTTCTATGATAGAATTATAGAAAATTATACATCTCTGTTCAAAAGCATCTTGATCTAATAAACAACTTTAGCAAAGTCTCAGGATATAAAATCAATGTACAAAAATTAATAGCATTCCTATACACCAACAATATTCAAGCTCAAAGCCACATTAAAAAATGCCATCTTATTCATGATAGCCACAAAACAAATAAAATACTCAGAAATATACCTAACCAGGTAGGTGAAAAATCTTTAAATGAGAATTACAAAACCGTTAAATGAAAATCAGAGATGACACAAACAATAGAAAAACATACCATATTCATGAATAGGAAGAATAAGTACTATTAAAATGGTCATATTGTCCAGTGCAATGTAAAGTTTCAATGTTATTCCTATCAACCTACTAATGACATTCTTCTTCACAGAATTAGAAAAAAAATTTTTAAATTTACATAAAACCAAAAAAAGAATTTAAATAGCCAAGGAAACACTAAGCATAAAGAACAAAGCTGATGGCATCATGTTCGTGACTTCAAACTATACTATTAAGTTGTTGCAAACCTAATTGCAGTGTTTTATCATTAAAAGTAATGGCAAAAACCAAAATTACTTTTAATGGCAAAAAACACAGTTATGTTTGCACCAACCTAATACAAGGCTACAGTAACCAAAGTAGAATGGTAACCATACAAAGATAGATACATAGACCAATGGATCATAAGGGAGAACCCAGAAATCATGCCATGCACATACAACCACCATATCTTCAACAAAGTCAACAAAAATAAGCAATGAAGAAAGGACTCTATCCAATAAATTGTGCTGGGATAACTGGCTAGCCATATGCAGAAGACTGAAACTGGATCCCTTCCTTAGGATCAATTGAAGATGGATTAATGACTTAAGTGTAAAACCTAAAACTCTAAAAATTTTAGGAAGATAAGCTAGTAAATGTCATTTACTAGGAAGATAACCTTGTAAATATCATTCTCAACCTAGGCTCTGACAAAGATTTCCTGATGAAGATGCCCAAAGCAATTGCAACAACAACAAAAATGAACTAATGGGACCTAATTTAATTAAAGTGCTTTTGCACGGCAAAATAAACTATCAATAAACAGACACCCTACAGAATGAAACAAAAATTTTTGCAAGAGATGCATTTGACAAGAGCTAATATTTTAAATCGGGTACTTAAACCTACCTACAAGCAAAAAACTAATAGCCCAATTAAAAAGCAGACAAAGGACCTGAACAGACACTTCTCAAAAGAATATATACATACCTGCAACAAGCCTATAAAAAATGCTCAACATCACTAATAAAGAGAAATGCAAATCAAAACCACAATGAGATAACCATGCCACATCAATCAGAATGGCTATTACTAAAAAGTCAATAAATGGCAGATGGTGGCTGGTTATTGTGGCTCATGCCTGTAATCCCAGCACCTTGGGAGACCAAGGCAGGTGGATCACACGGTCAGTAGATGGACACCATCCTGGCTAACACGATGAAACCCTATCTCTACTAAAAGTACAAAAAATTAGCTGGGTGTGGTAGCACGTCGGTCATCTCAACTACTTGGGAGGCTGAGGCAAGAGAATTGCTTGAACTAGGGAGGCAGAGGTTGCAGTGAGCCTAGATCCTGCCCCTACACTCCAGCCTGGGCAACAGAGTGTGAATCTATCTCAAAAAAAAATTTTTTAATAACATAAAGAAAAGACAGACGCTGATGACAGGGTCTCAGAGAAAAAGGGAACACTCATGTACTGCTGATAGGAATTTTAATTCTTTCAACCACTGTGGAAAGCTGTTTGGTAATTCCTCAAAGATCTCAAAGCAGAATTGCCACTCAATTTGACAATTCTATTACTGGATAGATATCAAAAGGACACAAATTATTCTGTCATAAAATCTCATGTAAACGTATGTTCATCAGAACATTATTCACATTAACAAGGACATGGGATAACCTAAGTGCCCATTGATGGTGGACTGAATAGAGAAAAGTGTGGTTTGCATACACCGTGGAATACCATGGAGCCATAAAAAGAATGAGATTGTGTCCTTTGTCATTGGATAGAACTGGAGGTCATTATCACAAGAGAATTAACACAGGAACAGAAAACAAAATGCTGAATGTTCTCACTTAAAAGTGGGAGATAAATACTGAGTAGACAAGAACACAAAGAGGAACAGCAGACTATGGGCCCTACTTGAGGGTGGAGATTGAGAAGAGAGTGAGGATCGAAAAACCACTCACTGGGTACCATGCTTATTACCTGGGTGACAATATAATCTGTACACCAAACACCCGTGATACCCATTTTACCTATGTTATAAACCTACACATTTACCCTGGAACCTAAAACAGAATTTTAAAAAAAATTGTCCTTTTTTAAAAACTCTTAGCTATAGTTGTTTTAATATTTTTTCTAATAATTTTTATTACTTATAAACCTTTTTCTATTGACTTTTATATAATTGTAATTGTTTTGTATCTATGTTCTGTTTCCTGGTAAACATGGCAAATTATTTTCTCGTTAAATGTATGAGTTTGTATATGACAAATTGTAGTCACTCTGGATAAAGTAGTCTTCCACAGAGAGGATATATTTTTATTTATTTATGTATTGGCAAAAGACTGCAAAACAATAAAAAAAGTACCTGAGCTTACTACTGATTTTTCCTTTATTTCTAGGTCTCCAATTACCTCACACATATCCACTGAAAACCTGAAGTGTTTACTGAGCTGCTTCCTGCTTGCAGTCAAATTGTTTTCTTCCCAATACTGTAAAAATCTTGAGATCTATACTTGTTCTTTTTATTTAGCAGGTATATTCTGCTTGCTTTCTCTGCACTTGGCCCATTTATGTTTAGCATATTATTTACTATACGCCCCAAGGAGAAATTCCTGCAGAATGTTGGGTTTATTTCTTTATATCCTTTTGTTCTTTGGGATTCTTTTCTCTGAGTTCATTTTTGCCTTTATAGACCCAAACTCCCTTATGTTTTACTTCTAAATTCAGTGAAACTGCATAAAATACTATGTACATTTTTTTCTGTTAAGTTCGTATTGCTCTAGTGTTAATCAGCAAATACTCTCAGGAAAAACAAAGCTGCAGAGAAGCTTGGCTTGCATCAGTGAGCATTTCTTATCTCCAAGCTCTTTGTCCTTCATATCTTGAATGCATTAGAATACTATGTGATGTTTTCACTTAATACATATGTTTATTTTCTTATGAGTGTTAATTTTATCTAAACTTATGCTGTATAACTAATTAAAAAGAGAAAAGAAAATATACCTTGGTAGCCCCAGATTCCAAGGAGCTTACAAACACTTTCCACAAATATCAATTCAGTACCTGATTTATATTCTTCTAAATTGTTCTTTAATTAATAATAACTACAGAGATAATTATGTCTCTGTAGTACATTTACACTCTTCTGAACAAAATTGGCAATACAACAACCACATATTTTCAAAGACTATTTAATTAAATGTATAGAAAATTAATTCTATCCTCAAATAAACTTTCTAAGCTATCCATGATAGTACGTCTGTGTGTGTGTGTGTGTGTGTGTGTGTGTCTGTGTGTGTCTGTGTGTGTGTCTGTGTCTGTGTTTGGATGTAAATGATTTCTAATGGATGGAATTAGAAAGGCATGGATTTGCATTTCTATACATTTCTTCAATTTTTTATCACTGAATTATGTCAAAAATTGCACTCGACGAAGAAAGGAATGGTAGAAGCTAATGATAGGTATATAGATTTTAAACATGCCATTTTGTTGTCCCTGAACTCACAGAATATTTTGGATGCAGTACGGGAGGAAATTACTTCCTTTCTGATATTAGATACAACAGTTATGGAAATTCTCTCCCTGTATAGTGTCTTTCTCATTCAGCACCAAATTACCATTATCATAACAGCTGTGTCAGCTAGCCGGGGTTCTTCTTAAAGCAAATGGAAGTTATGTAATCTTTCACTCACTGTCAGGCAAGATAAAGTACAACCTCATAATAATTCTGGATTTTTACATTAAAAAACAATTGCATAGCAGTGTCTCATTCATGGATTAAGATTGTATTAAAATGTAGCACAAAGCAATAAGCTTTAAGTTTCCAAGTTGTAATGAATGTAAACTAAAAACAATAACATACAATTAGAAAATACATTTAAATAATGTGGAAAGGCAAATTATTGATCAATATTTTAAAAATATTGAAAATAACTCATACATAAAAATGATGAGATAATTAAATTAAAATTAAAAAGTAAACATACATAATTACATAAACCTGCATAACCCATAACAAAGAATTTGTGCTTTGGACAGATATCTTATATAATTATACTAATTTGCAAGAAATGTACCCATAACCATCATCTCCCTTAATGTTAGAATAAAAGCAGAAGTTAGAGTAATAAAATTTTCTACATCTTAAATATACTCTATACCCAATTAAAAATCTGATACAATAGTTTGAAGAGAAAATTTTACATGCTGATGTTTATGTCTAATGAATGAAAAAGTCTGCCATTGATTTGCAAGATTCATAAATAATAAGAACTTTAACTTTTTGTCTTTATACATGTTGTAAACAGTTTTGACTTCTAATGTAATTTCACTTTTTACATTACCTGAAAACAATTTTTACTATTTGTTTGTCTTCACTTAAGGGAACAAATACGTTTATCATGCAGTATGGCAAAATAAATGCCCTGAGCAACAACCTTGCATAAAGCTTTTTAAATGTATGGATGAGTTTGGAACAATACAAGAATTTACTACATGCAAAAAAAACAAGTGACAGTGAGAATTAAGAGAGGGAGAAGAGATCTTCGGTCACTGCCACTCACGCTGGAAGACAAAGCTCCGTATCTGCCCTCAAAGTTCTGATAGAATGCTCCCAAAAAATGCTGGATCACAAAGGACTATTGATTTTAAGAATAAACCAGGAATAATTTTTTTTTTCCAGAAGATAGCAGAGAAAATCACCTGTATGAAAACTTCATACTAAATTTATAAGAATGGCATTTTCCTTGTTCCATGAATTCATATTAGATCATATTGCATATGAGTATTTCAATGAAGTGTTTTTTTCCCACAATACATTCTGCCAATCTTTTATTATACAGATTATATCTTGTTTTCTTGGAAACCCTCTCCCCACTTCAAAATATTTATATTTGCATTTTTCAACATAATTTTGGTTTCTTTTTAACATTCAATTTTTTTTTTTTTTTTTTTTTTTTTTTTTGAGATGGAGTCTCACTTCGTCAACCAGGCGGGAGTGCAGTGGTGCAATCTTGGCTCACTGCAACTTCCAGCTCCCAGGTTCAGGCGATTTTCCTGCCTCAGCTTCCTGAGTAGCTGGGACCCGCAAGTGTGTGCCACCATGCCTGGCTGTTTTTATGTTTTTTTTTAGTAGAGATGAGGTTTCACCATGTTAGCCAGGATAGTCTCAATCTTCTGACCTCATGATTCACCCACCTTAGCCTCCCAAAGAGCTAGGATTACAGGCAGGAGCCACTGTGCCCAGCCTATATTGAATTTTTTAAATCCAATGGGATGCATATTTATGTTGGGTATGAGAAAGAGGTACAGCTTTTTTTCCCACAGTTTGTTTCCTAGATCATTATTCCTTCAGATGACATTAAAATTATACATGTCATTAAGTTAAAGGAAAATTACCTAGCAAATATTTGTTGTTAGTTATGTCTAACAAATTTTATCTATTTTTGTTATTTTTATTCATAGATAAGTTTTCTACTTGTGACTAATGTTTTAGTTTATATTTTTAAGCTAGATGTTAGGGGTTTAGAGTTAAACATTTCTTGTTTTGATTTTGTAATCTGATATGATAAAGTATTCTACTTTGTGTTTTGTTATTTCATTTTATTTTATATATATAAAATTATATATATACATATATATATATGTGTATATATATATATATATATATATATAATTCCACTTTAGGTTCTGAGGTACATGTGCAGATCATGCAGGACTGTTGCATAGGTACATACATGGCAATGTGGTTTGATGCCTCCATCCCCCTGTCACCTATATCTGGCATTTCTCCCCATGTTATCCCTCCCCAACCTCCCTACCCCTCACTGTCCCTCCCCTAGTCTCCCCCTACAGACCCCAGTGATTGATGCTCCCCTCCCTCTGTCCATATGTTTTCATTGTTCGAAACCCACCTATGAGTGAGAACATGCAGGTAGTGGCTCACACCTGTAATCCCAAGCCTGTGGGAGGCCGAGGTGGGAGAACAGCTGGAGTCCTGGAGTTTGAGACAAGCCTGAGCAATAAAGTGAGACACCATCTCTACAAAAAAATTTTAAAAATTAGCTGAGCCAAGTCATGCATGCCTGTGGTCCAAGCTATGTGGAAGGCTGAGGCAGGAGGATACATCTCCTGAGCCCAGAAGGTTGTGGTTGCAGTAAGCTATGCTGCACCGGCAGCCTAAGTCTCTTTGTAAGTCATTAAGAACTTGCTTTACGTATCTTGGTGCTCCTGTATTGGGTGCATATATATTTAGGATCATTAGCTCTTCTTGCTGCATTGATCCTTTTACCATTATATAATGTCCTTCTTTGTCTCTTTTGATCTTTGTTGGTTTAATGTCTGTTTTATCAGAGACTAGGATTGAAACTCCTCCTTTTTTTTGTTCTCCATTCTTCCTCCATTCCTTTATTTTGAGCCTATGTGTATCCTTGCATGTGAGATGGCTCTCCTGGATATAGCACTTTAATGAGTTTTGACTTTTTATCTAATTTGTCAGACTGTGTCTTTTCATTGGGACATTTAGCCCATTTACATTTAAAGTTAATAATGTTATGTGTGAATTTGATCCGCCATTTTGATGCTAGCTGGTTTTTTTTTGTCTGTTAGTTGATGCAGTTTCTTCCTTGTGTCGATGCTCTTTATCATTTGGCACATTTTTGGAGTGGCTGGTACTGGTTGTTCCTTTCTATGTTTAGTGCTTCTTTCAGGGGTGCTTGTAAGGTAGGCCTGGTGGTGATGAAATCTCTCAGCAATTGCTTATTCATAAAGGATTTTTTCTCCTTATGAAGCTTAGTTTGGCTGGATATGAAATTCAACCTAGAATATATTTATGTTGAATATAAATTCAACCTAGAAAGTTTTTTTCTTTAAGAATGGATATAAATTCAACCTAGAAAATTCTTTTCTTTAAGGATATTGAATATTGGCCCTTACTCTCTCCTGGCTTGTAGGGCTTCTGCTGAGAGATCTGCTGTAAGTCTAATGGGCTGGCTTCCCTTTGTGAGTAACCCGACCTTTCTCTCTGGCTGCCCTTAGCATTTTTTCCTTTATTTCAACCCTGGTGAATCTGACAATTATGTGCCTTGGGTTTGCTCTTCTTGAGGAATATCTCTGTGGTATTCTCTGTATTTTCTGGACTTGAATGTTGGGCTGCCTTGCCAGGTTGGAATCGTTCTCCTGGGTAATATCCTGAAGAGCATTTTACAGCTTGGATTCTTTCTCTCTGTCACATTCAGGTACGCCTATCAAATGTAGATTAGGTATTTTTCACATAATCCCATATTTTGTTGAGGCTTTCTTTTCACTGTTTTTTCTCTAATCTTGCCTTCTTATTTTATTTCATTGAGTTGATCTTCAATCTCTGATATCCTTTCTGCTGCTTGGTTGATTCAGCTATTGAAACTTGTGTATGCTTCACAAAGTTCTTGTGTTTTGTTTTTCAGCTCCATCAAGTCATTTATATTTTTCTCTAAGCTGTTTATTTTCATTAGCATTTTGTCAAACCTTTTTTCAAGGTTCTTAGTTTCTTTGCATTGGGTTAGAACATGTTCATTTTTTTTTTTTTTTAAGCTAGAGAAGTTTGTTATTACCCACCTTCTGAAGCCTGTTTCTGTCAATCATCAGACTCATTCTCCATCCAGCCTTATTCCCTTGCTGGTGAGGCACTGTGATCTTTTGGAGGAGGAGAAGCATTCTGGTTTTGATGTCTTCATTCATTTTGCACTGGTTTCTTCCCATCTTTGTGGATTTAACTACCTGTGGTCTTTGTAGTTGGTGATTTTTGGATGGGGTCTCTGAGTGGACATGCATTTTGTTGAAGTTGAAGTTATTTCCTTCTGATTTTTAGTTTTCATTCTAACAGTCAGTGCCCTCTGCTGTAGGACTGCTGGAGGTCCACTCCAGACCCTGCTTGCCTGGGGATCACCTGTGGTGGCTGCAGAACAGTAAGGGTTGCTGCCAGTTTCCTCTTCTGTTATCTTTGTCTCAGAAGGATATCCACCAGATGTCAGCCTGAGCTCTCCTTTATGAGGTGTCTCTCTGGATATACTGGGGTTGGGGAGCTGCTTGAGGAGATGGTCTGTCCCTGATAGGAGCTCAAGCACTGAGCTGGGAGATCCATTGTTGTATTCAGAGCTGTTGAGTAGGTACGTTTAAGTCTGCTGTAGTGGAACTCATAATGGACTTTTCCCCCAGGTGCTCTGTCTTGGGAAGGCAGGGCTTTATTTATAAGTTCCTGATGTGCTGCTGCCTTTTGTCAGTGATGCCCTGCCCAGCCAGGAGGTAGCCTAGTCACAGTATGCCAGCAGAAGTGTTGCTGAGCTGCCATGGGCTCTGCCCAGCTGCTCTGTGAACTTCCTTGTGGTTCAGTTTACAGAGGTATAGTTAGAATTGCCTCAGTAATGGTGGTCTGCCTCAGTAATGCCAAACTGTCTCAGTAATGGCAGACTGCCTCAGTGGTGGTGGACTGCCTCAGTATTGGTGGACAGCCTACCCCCCACAGAGCTGGACCATCCCAGGTCCAGCTGCACTTGGCTGTGAAACTCTCAATCCAGAGTGTTTCAGATTGCTGGTTTTTGTGGGGGCAGGAATCACTGAGCCAGATCACCTACCTCCCTGTTTAAGCCCCTTTTTTTCAGTTGAATGGGCCACTCTGTCTCCCAGGAATTCCAGGCACCAGTTGAAAGCACTGCCCAGATTTGTGTGTTTTTCTGCAGAGACCCACTGTGCTGGCTGAAACAGCCATGCTGAAAACTCGTGGCTCTTTTCAGCTCGGGAATCTTCTGGTCTGTGGGTAGTAAAACCTTGTTTGGAAAAGTGGTGATCACTCACCCTCTAAATTGTTCTCACTGGGAACTGCACTCCAGAGCTGTTTCTATTTGGCCATGCTGGATCAGATTCGCTAATTTTACTTCTGATATAGCTTTTTACATTTTTTAATCTGCTTATTTGTTATTTGTATAATGAAAGACTTTGTGTGTACTTTTTTAAAAAAATATTTTAATGCAAGGGGCATTGTATTAGTCCACTCTCAGGCTGCTATAAAGATACAACCCAGGACTGGATAATTTATAAAGGAAAAATGTTTAATTGACTCACAGTTCTGCATAGCTATGGAGTCTCAGGAAACTTACAATCATGGCAAAAGGGATGCAGGCACTTTCTTCTTAAGGTGACAGGAGTGTGTGTATGTGTGTGAAAAAGAAACCATCAAACACTTATAAAACCATCAGATTTCATGAGAACTCACTATCACAAGAACAGCATGGCAGAAATCACCCCCATGATTCAGTCACTTCCCACCATGTTTCTTCCTTGACACCTGGGGATTATAATTCAAGATAAAATTTGAGTGGGTACTGGTCATGAAGCAGAGGGAGGTAAAACCAATAAATCATATTCTTAAATGTATTATAATATAATTGGAATAAAATAACTTACATAAGGATATTGGCATATAAAACTAGGCTGTAATTTGAAATCTGTTTTGTGTTGGTGGATGCAGACTAGAAATGATATTAATTTGTTTTTGTTTTTGTTTTTTTTGAGGCAGAGTCTTGCTGTGTCACCTAGGCTGCAGGTGCAGCATAGCTTACTACAACCACAACCTTCTGGGCTCAGGAGATGTATCCTCCTGCCTCAGCTTTCCATGTAGCTTGGACCACAGGCATGTATGACTTGGCTCAGCTAATTTTAAAATTTTTTTGTAGAGACGGTGTCTCACTTATTGCTCAGGCTTGTCTCAAACTCCAGGACTCAAGCTATTCTCCCACCCCAGTCTCCCACAGGCTTGGGATTACAGGTATGAGCCACTTCACCTGGACAAATGCTAAATTTCAAAAAAGAAAGAATACAACAATGAGAAAAGACTTAATTCAGGTCAGGTTCGGAAAGTATTTTCTTACTTCAAAGAAAAGGTTCAAGGTAGGTTCTCTCAGTCACTGTGGTACTTAGTGCACTCCTTTATAAACAGCTATTATTTGTCTACACGATTTCATATGAGTTCAAGAAATGACAAGCTATACCCTTTTGTACTGTAAAGGCAACAATATTGTTGAAAGAATAATTATAGAAGTATAAAATATTAGTATTAAAAACAAAAATATTTGTTTACATTATTTAACATATTTTATTATCAACAATAATTCACTCTAAAATGTCAATAAAATAGCTACCAGCAACATATCTTGACCTTATTTATATTAACAGTCTTTCTTTCAGTGAAATATATATTGCAATGAGAAATGATTTCTTGGCATTCTTGTAATAACTTACATGTATCACATCTTAAAATATCAGCAGTAGCATACTTTCCTATTAAGAACAGCATGGCTAATTTATTCTGACATGATTGACATTGGTAATTGACACAAATAAAAGTTGTTTCTTTTTTAAATGTCCTCGGCTGTATGATTGTGGGGAAGTTTAGAACACCATCATCTGTTACTCTTATAAATATATGAAAACAGCAAGAACACATCTAATGTTGAAGGAAAAGTTGCATTTTCAATCAGTGTCTTATGAAACTAATTAGAAGTTCTGTCAGATAATGTAAATCAATGAAAACTATATGTAATATCCTATTTACAGCATCTGCTTCTCTGAGAGTTTGCCTTTTTTACATTTGCAGAAAATTGGAAAATATAAATAACAATTTCAAGAAAAAATAACTGATTTTTTTTGTTTTAAAATCCCCAAAATAAAATTTTCAAATAACAAAAAATAAACAATATTATTAGCTTAGGTGGTATAATTTAGGCTCAAACTATACAGGTTATTTTTGTAACTCAATGCCTTTCAAATTGTCTGCCATGAAATTGGTGTTCAATAGTTGTCTTTAAATTGATAGTGAACAGAGATTAAAGAAAAAATAGACATAATTTATTAAAATAGAGTGAGAATCTATGACTAGATTGCTATGATTAATGGACAAGCAGTGGAGTTATTATGAAACTGAAGTTAGTAAAACCTGAGAAATGAACAAGTTTATTTGTTCTTGGATCTATAATGTTACTTAATCCACTGCTCATTTAGGGTGATTTGTGAAAACTATATACAGTAAAATGAAAATAATTATTAAGCTATTACAGCCATGGAAAGCATGAATAAAAATGAAAGATGCACATTTGAAGAGATAACACGATTTCCAATACGTGGATTTCAATTAAAACAGTAAAATTCACTTTTTAACTTTTACATCACCAGAAAATTTTCTACAATTAAAGGACTGATGAACAAATGCAGATATTTTATCTACCTTATTGACTTCCCTAATCAATAATCATTTTATGTATATCTAAATGTGTTCAAATTATATTTTATAGTATGATACCCTTAAAAACTGAGGGTTCAGATTTAATCTGAAACTATTAACTAAATCCAAAGAAATATAATGACAAATCTAAAGTTTTTTTTTTAATGAAGTTTTCTAAGAGACTGTCAAACTGTCTTCTAAAGTAGCTATACTATTTTGCATTCCATTCAGCAATGAATGAGAGTTCCTATTGCTCGACACCCTTCCCCAGCATTTCCTGTTTTCAGTGTTTTGGATTTTGGTGATTCTAATAATTTAGATTGTTTTGAATTTTGGTGATTCTAATAATTTAAAACAGATTAAATTTTGTTTTAATTTACAAATTCTTAATGGCATATGATGTAGAGCATGTTTTCATGTGTTTATTTGTCATATACCATTTTTGGTAAGGTTGCCATTTATGTGTTTTGCCGATTTTTATTCAATTGGTTGATTTTCTTATAGTGGAGTGTAATTAGGTTGATCTTTTTCTTATTGTTTATTTTCTTACAGTTGAGTTTTAAAGGTTATAATGTCATTTATTTCCAAAATAAGCTACAGTTTCAATGAAATCCCAATTAAAACCCAACAAGTTATTTTACGTACATTGACAAACTGATTCAAAATTTATATGGGGGGAAGAAAAAACAGAGTAGCCAACATAATATCAAAAGAGAGGAATAAAGTCACAGTTTTACATGATCTTTGCGGCATAGTTTTTCTGGCCAGAAACCTCTGTGGTGACTGGCACCACAGAGGTTGCCTATGCTTTGTCTTGGGCCTGCTGGGCTTCTTTCACCCACTCGGGCTGTCAATCTATGCTCAGCTAGCCCTATAGGCCTTGGTCCCACACCTACCAAGGAAGAGTCAAGCATGGAATGGTGAGAAGTATGTGAGTGAGTCAAACATGCCAGTTGCTGCGGGAGGATGGGCAGCTACAGGTGCCAGCATAGGTGCCAGCTCTTTGTGAAGCTGCAGCTAGACCAGGCACACCAGAAGCAGCTTTCATGGCTGGCATGGGGGAACATGTTGGCACTCAGAATCTTGGAGATGACAGGTACTGTAGGACCCTAAAGAGGGAGTCAGAGCCCTGACCTAGGGAACTCCTAGTTCTGGGCTCCCTAAAGGGCATTAGCTCTTTTCCACTTCTCTTTGCCTGAAATGCGGCAAGCAAGGCACATGTTTCAGCCCTGTTTGTGTTATAACTTTTTTAGCCCTTCCATTCAGCAGGTCCCAAGTTCTTGTTCTGTGATCAGGAAGAATGAGGTATGCAGAGAAGTGAAGGGTGAGTAAGATAAAGAGAACATTTACTGAGCAATAGAACAGCTCTGTCTCATGAAGGGTGTAGCTCCTTTCAGCAGCCAGGGTATCTCTATGACAAGTATTCAGCACCTAGGTGTGATGGGACCCTGGAGTGGGAGGCTCCTCTCTGCAGGCAGGTTGCCCCATTGTCTCTGCAGCTCTCAGCTGAGAGGAGGCCCTGGAGTAGGTAGCTCTTTTCTGCAGCTGGTCATCCCAATATCTATTCAGCTCTGGCTGAGCCTGGGGCCTCAGAGGGGAGGAAGCACACCAGTTGGTCCACAGGCAGCCATAGGTGGGCCCATAAAAGGCACCACAAGTTCCCACTGAGGTCCACGGGAGTAGGAGCCCATCCTCCAAACTTAAGGCCCTCCCTGGGCTGAAGTTGGGGCCTCAACAGGAACCTGCTCCCTTCTGTCCAGGAACCTGTCTGCCTTCTGCAGGCCAGTGCTGAACTGCCCTTAGTCTCCCCTTGGTTTCCTTCCTGTGCTCAACGGTGCCCAAAATCTGGAGGGAGCTGAGTTGGGAGGGGGCTGATGTGTCAGCACTGCTCCAAGTGTATGCATGCCTGTCCAGGCTGTAACAGTGGCCAGGCCTGGCCTTAACTTTGCTCTAAAATCAGACTGGGCACCAATAGCATGGACACGCCAGGCCACAGGAGTAGACACTTCTGAGCCTGCAAAGGCAGAGGGGACTTCCTGGAGCCCAAGAGTGCAGGGGTGCCTGGGTATGCAGCTGCTGGTTTGGGTGGCTATAGCTATACCTAGGATGGTGGGGTTCCCATCTGTTTTGTGGAGGGAGAGGCCTGGGTCTGTTGCTGTGGTTTGGGCAGTTGCAACTGTGTTGAAGAGGGTAGGGCTCCCTCCTGCCCCTGGGCCCCCAAGAGCACAGAGATACCTTGGTTCACGGCCTGGCTTGGGCACGTACAGTGGCACCCGAGGAAATCCCACTCCAACTCAGAAGAGGCGGGACTCCCACTTGTCCCGGGCTCTTGCTGGCTCCATGGAGCATGCAGCCCCAGCCATACCTCCCTGCTACAGCTGGCTGCTCCAGACAGCCCTCTGCTGTCATTGAAAGGACTGATTACCCTACTTTAAGACTTACTATAGAGCTGTAGTAATCAAGACAGTGTGGTATTCCCTGCCCAAAATAAATAAATAAATAAATAAATAAAATAAACAAAAAAAACCTCAGGTCATGGAAACAGAATAGAGAGCCACAAAAATATATTTAGCTGATCTTTGACAAAGAAGCAAAGACAAACATACAATAAAGCAAAGACTTTCAACAAATGCTGTTGGAACAACAGGACATCCACATGAAAACCAAAAATGCATATAGACACAGAGCTTACATCCTTCATAAAGATTAATTCAAAATAGGTTATTAGACCTAAAGATAAAATGCAGAACTATAAACGGCCCATAAGATAACACAGGAGAAAACAAATCTGAGTTACAACACTTATGGCATGATCTATGAAGGAAAGAATTGATGTATAAACATTAATATTAAAAACTTCTACTCTGTGAAAGAAAAGCACTGTCAAGAGAATGAAAATATAAGCTACAGACTGGGAGAAAATATTTGGAAAAGACATACCTGATAAAGGACTGCTATCCAAAATATACAATTTCCATATTTTAAATATATTTTTAAAATAATTTTTCCATTCCTTCTCCTTATTTATGCAAATATTTTCTATGTTTTTGTGTTGGAATGTTTGGACATATATTAGCCAAAAATTCTGGTAAACCTTTATAGTCCTTTCTTTCTTCACTCTATTCACACCTTATATATAAAATAGTGTGAATGTCTACTTTGTGCTAGGAGACAGACTGTAAGGATTAATGATAGAAAATTGGATCTGAGGCTGGGCGCGGTGGCTCACACCTGTAATCCCAGCACTTGGAAGGCTGAGGCAGGCGGATCACGAGGTCAAGAGATCAAGACCATCCTGGCCAACATGGTGAAACCCCATCTCTACTAAAAAGTACAAAAATTAGCTGGGCATGGTGGCATATGCCTATAGCACCAGCTAATTGGAGGCTGAGGCAGGAGAATTGCTTGAACCCAGGAGGCACAGATTGTAGTGAGCTGAGATTGTGCCACTGCACCCCAGCCTGGTGCCTGGCAACAGAGCAAGACTCTTTCTCAAAAAAAAAAAAAAGAAGAGAAAATTGGATCTGAAAAAGCTAAATCTATGGTATTCTGATCCATTTCATTAAACAATATTTTTAAAATACCAGGCAAATTTCAAAAACATTAGTTATATATTAATCATGTTATATGATTTATAATCATGTGTAATCACATATTTTACATTTATGAAATATATTTCAAAATATATTTAATATATGATGATACACAGTAACATAAAATGTAATTTAAAATACATAAATAGAAAACATAAAAAAATCTGTATTATGTACATAGTATTTTTAAATAATTTAATATGGTACACATAAACATGTCATAAGTATTAGAACAATATAAACTGTATAAATATAAAAAATATACATGTTATATAAAATTAAATATATTATATAAAATATATAACATCAGTTAACATAGTATATTGTATCAACAATTTAACAATAAAATATAATTAATATCATATTATCATAGAAAATATCTAACGAAGATTTCATGGTAGAATAATGTAGCTTAAATCTAGTAGATATGGTATCTTGAGAACCCACTTTACTGTATTTACTCAGTATCTGACACTGAGTTTCGGTTGGGGTAATAAAGGAGGATGCTATTAATTTCTTGCTGGGTTCTTCCTCTCTGTCTGCCCTAGAAACATCATCTTTATTTTTCCAGAGATTACTTAAAAACGATTTCTCTTTGTTGACCTTTCTAGCACTCATACCACTGTTAAAAGATTCTTTCTATATACCATCATAGTAATTGCACAAAATAGTTAATGTCACTTTAGCCTTTAACATTTTAATATTATAGTAGTAAATCATCTGTGAATTTCTCTAATAAACTAGACCGCATTGAGCATAAAATTAAAGGCTTCCTCCCTTTTGTAGCCCCAACAATAAGACAGTGCTTGGCTTTTAAAAGGTGCTGAGTAAAATTTCTTAAGGAATTAATATAATAATTTTATGTATATTAGCTATATAATGGATTATTGTATTGCTGGTCTAGTCATTCCATTATACATTTTTTCTATCTATAACCCAGTATCACTCATTCCTTATTACTCTCTCTCTCCCATTTAAAGTACATAATATTAGCTTAATTAACAGTTATCAACTAAGATTCTTGGCTTTACATCACAATGCAGAGTATGCTTGCTCTATGAGTACAATAGTCCATTAGAGTAAGTTCTTATCTGTAGATGATATTAGGATGCAGTCTCTTTCCCAAGGGTAGGAAAGCTCGGGAAAAAGTTATTTGGTTTCTAAGTTATTCTTAGAAAACTAAGAATAATATTTGTAAAAAGAAGAGAGAAGAAATTTAAAAAAAAACAGAAATGTGAAAAAATAAAGGTAAGTTGCAATGGCATAATTATTCAGGTCACAAAGCACCTCTATTTTAAAAAGAAAACTTGTTTATCCCAGTTAGAAAACATATATTTCAACCAAGTAATAAAGCTAAGATCAATTTCTAATATGCCACGAATTGCCCAATATTTATCCCACTATTCTACAGTAGGTATATTTTCCGAAGGATGTCCTAAGTACTTTAATTAATACTAGCAAGCCAGCATGGTTTTTAAATTATTGATGTGCATGTTCATGGTATTTTCTTGCTCAAATTTAATAGCCCTCCCTTCAGCTCATGTCAGAAGATTACATCTTTGACCACACCTTAGATTCATCCTTATCCTAACATCTTTACTACAAAATATTAAACTTTCATCTTCCAAGTAAAGTCTTGTTTTCTGAATCTCTCATTCCCTTCTTACTGTTATTTCTTGATTCATGGTGGCTTAGAATTATTTTCACACTCTCTCTTATATTAGCTCTGTATTAAGTGTTATTTTCCAACAAGATATAAGAATTTATTACTTCAACTCTCTTGACAAAACTTCAACTCTCTTGCTTTTCAGATAATCTGTCAAGCAAAGACATAACCCTGAATTACTCCATTAATACTCCTAATTTATTCCCCAGACAGTATAAAACCACCTTTTTAACACCTGACTTGTAGCAGTGTAAATTCACCTTCTTCTGCATTTCCTAGGTGCTACAGGAACTTCTTTCTTAATTAGGAAGTTATGTTAGTTTCTTTACCCATTCCACACTTCAGCACATTTGGAGATGTGCACCTTTCTTAAATCTGCTCTAGTGTCTGCTGGCCCTCACTCTTAGAGTTTCTGGTAGGATACACTGTGAGATTACTAACATTAAAAAATATATATTTAAAGTAAGAAAAACTGTAATAAAATCTTCAAGTATCCCTTAGGTCTGTTTCTGTACATTAATCATGACTATTGTCAGTACTTATTGTACTTAATATTTTGCTTAATTTTAATAAAGAAACTAACAAATTTGGACAATGGTGATAAGGGATATACTTGATAAAGTTTAACACTTCACAATATTTTATGTGAAATAACTATGAGAAATGGACTATGGAATTTTATTATGAGCAACTCTGTGTTAATCTGATTTTATTCAAATTATGTAATATTTTTCTTTTTTGTGATGCTTACACTAAAGTTACCTCATTTTTTTGATAAATCAAATATGACTATGTTATATCTGTAGAGGACCCAAACTATTTGACACTTACATTTGCTATTTAAAATATGTATTGACTTGATTCTAAAATAATAGAATTTTATAAGACTCTAAAAACATGCAACAGCTTAATTTTCAAAATATGTACAGTAGTTTCATAACAAAAAGGGAAAGAAATTCATACATAAGGAGTTAAATTTGAATGTTGATTTACTTATGAAGTACTGAAAACCTTCCTAGCCAGAAATGCTGTTGTTTTGCAAATGCTGACAGTTAATAGAAATTCATGGGGATGGTTTTGATGTGTAAGCATTTTGAAACGGTAGTACAACCACTGTGATTCATTGTGCTATCTATAAAACATTTTGATTTTTCAATCTCATAGGGAAGTAAAAGGATTTATAAAGGCCTATAAAATGTTTTGAATGTTCTACAGATACAAACTATTATTATTCAGCTTCCCCAGAAACAGTACAGAGTGGACATTGAATTGAAACTGAAATTTTGAAATCATATTCCGTGAATGCTTCCTTTGTTTGGGAAAATTATTTAATATCTTTTGTGTTTACCGTTCTGATCAATAAAATAAGACTAGAACAGGAATATCTGGAGCTTCTTGACTATCTCATAGAAGTATTATGTAAAATACTGAAGCTTATTTGAGCTTTAGGAAATTCAAAGACTTGCTTTTTGTCCCTAATGGAAAATATTTGAAAATCTAGTGAGCTGAAAATACCCAAATTCCAATAATATACTCAATACACAAACAGTAACATTTGTTTTCTTTTAATAGCCTCTAAATTGCTCCCATTTGTTACATAGAGGGTTGTGAGACTTTCTTAAACATTTTCAATCTCAGATAGTAAAATTACCAAAAGACCTGTGAAAGTTACCACATTATCTATAGAAATAGAGAGCTTTTTCTTTAACTATAAGATGCTATTTTTTATTTTCCTGATTTGTTAGTGGAACTGGATTACCAGAATTCAAAGCATCATAAGTGCCACAAGGATGATCATAACAGGAAATCATTCTGATATTAATCCTGAAGTGAAAAGACAAAGGGATTGTGAAAAGAGCAAGCTAGTTACTGCTGCACAGCAAACGATCCCCAAAGTCAATAGCTTAAAGTAGCAATCATCCTTCTCACAGGTCTGTAGATCAGTAGGCATAAGCAGACACAGACTGTGTTTGACTAGGCTCAGCTGGTCTTGTCTGCAACATTTAGCTGAGGAACAAGTCTAATTATGTGTCTTTATGTTTATTTGTTCAGTGAGCTAGCTGGGGTATATTCTTTTTATGACAATAGGGCGTAAGATAACAAGTTGACACATAGCAATGTTTTCTAAGGCCTAGATTCAGAACTGGTCAACTTTTAACTTCTGTGCACATAGGTCAAATTAAGCATTATGACTGAAGGCAAAGTCCTTCCAAATTTCTTTATGGAAACACACAAGAATTCTTTCATGGCAAATTTATGGCAAGATACAAGAATTTTGCATGGAAGATAAAGAGGTAACATTAATAATTCACTTTTCACGGGCTCACACCAAACACGAGAATGAGAGTAATACAAAACACATTATTATTATTATTTGAGATGGATTCTCGCTTTGTCACACAGGCTGGAGAGCAGTGGCATGATCTTGAGTCACTGCAAGCAGCGATTCTACAGCCTCACCCTCCCAAGTAGCTGGGACTACAGCTTCAGCCTCAGAAACCCTAGCTTCTGTTGCCTGCAAAACATCTCTTTCCAGAAAGATGTATCCAGAAAGATCAACACACAATCTCTCTAACAGCAGTTAGGGTCTCCATTCATAAGAGGGGACTACAGGTATGTGCCAACACTCCTGACTAATTTTTGTATTTTTAGTAGAGTCAGGGTTTCACTATTTTGTCTAGGGTGGTCTCGAACTCCTGACCTCAGATGATCAGGCCGCGTTGGCCTCCCAAGGTGCTGGGATTTCAGATGTGAACCACTGTGCCTGGCCAAAACACATTATTAGTATTACTAATGCTATAACTATTATAACTGTTATTATTTTCTTTATCGACAAACAAGTGGCAGGAAGCATATACATAAGAGTAATACTGGAAGACTAACATAAAATTTAGATACTAGATTTTGTTCCCTATTCTGATTATCGCATCAAAAACTCTTTCAAAAAACACATTAAGTTGAACAATATTAATGAGGGCAGGTGCCAAGGTTGACCTTTATCCTAGATTTAGGACCTGGCTATGCATGAATGCCTTTCTTCCAAGAACCCCTAAACCAGGCCTTGGAGAAATCCTAGCTGCTGTTGACTGCAAAACACCTCTTTCCAGGAAGAAGTATCCAGAAAGATCAACACACAACCTCCCTAACAGCAGTTAGGGTCTCCACTCCTGAGGGGGGGCTGAAAGGAGTTAGTTAGCCTGCTTTAGGGAAATAGCAAGGAAAGGGTCCCCAGGGAGCCCTGGTCCATGAATAAGTGCCTCATGCCCGCATAACATAAAAAGCAGCCTGGGGAAAAAACAATTAGAGTTTCAGACACCAATGAGGGAACCATAACAGGGTGTTTTCCCCGGAGACAAGCCCTTGGCTGTAAAGATACAATAAACTCCCACCTATTTGGATAAAAACTTGCACAAACCTTCAACTCATTCAGATAAGGAGAGAAGGTCTAGCATAGACATGCCTTTGTTCTTTGTATAGTGAGCAGGTTTCCCCAAAAAACGTTTTTCTCCTTTTCTGTGCATGAGCATGGTAGGCTCCGGTGGGTTCTGGTGGGCACTCTACTTGCCTTTATTTGGATTGTTAAGTCCGGCTTCTATGAATCACCCTTTCGGCCCTGATTGGTCCTGGGTCAAAGTCTCATGCCAAGCTTTTACTTCAGCTTCTGATAGGTCCTAGGCCAAGCTAAACATAATCTATGAATAATCGTTTCAGCTCCTGATTAGTCCCAGGTCAAGTTTTCTGATTGGTCCTAGAACAAGATCCTGGGCCAAGCTGAGTCACACATTTTCAAGATAGTCTAGGACTAAGCACATTCCTTCCCCTTCCCAGTCTGCAAAAACCCTGGACCCTAGCCCCATAGCAGCCCCCATAGCAAGCACCTTGCTTGGGCCCCCATTTCTGCTAGCAGAGAGCTTTCTTCTTTCACTTAAGAAACTTTTGCTGTAACCTCACCTTTGTGTCTGCACTCTCTAATTTTCCTCCATGTAAGACAAAGAACTCTGGGCATTATCTCAGATAAGAGACTGTTACATCTTGGTGCATTGCTGAGCCTACAACAATACGGCTTGATTAATCTTTGATAAATAAGAATATTTTTTGGTTTGATTAAAACAGGCATGTCTTCAAAGTTTTCAGTCTTAAGTATAATACCGATGTATCCCTTTTTTTTACTTAAGTTAAATGATAAAATAAGCCTTTGTTATATTTTTACTACAAAATTTGTCAAGAAAAATAAAATGATGTCCAGTGGTTAAATGTCTTTTCTTTATAAGTAATCCAGGCATAATTTTTAAAATAAGTGAGTTAAATAGACACTAGTAACATAAAATTTCAAAGAAAATGTGTATTTTCTGTACCAATAAATTTTAACATATTTATAATCAAGAATGAAAAATTGATGCTGAGGGAAATATATACAAACAGGAATTTAATTCTTAGCTCTAGCCCAAAAACAAACAAAGAAGGTAGTGATACAATTTTGTCTCTTTTACAGTTTCTTATTACAGTGAGACTAAAGATATTAGAGACTGTTCATAAACATGTTCTGTGCCACATTGCCAAATTGTACTATGGAAGAATACGTGCTTCTAACAATTGTGATTCATCTATTTGCTAATCTACAGATTATGGATGTAACAGACAGTTCACAGTTTCCTTCTGCCAGGTGTTCACAGAAAATTAAAGTCATTAAGGTTTAAAATTTAAGAAATATATGTAACTAAAATTACTAGAAATAATAAGGCAACAACTCTACATGAAGCTATTCCAGAAACATAAGTTGTTCTTTAGTAAAGAAAAGCTATAAAGTATGAGGATATTTTGTTTTGTTAAGGGAAAAAGAAATTTCTGTTCTGAAGTAGATTACATGGTTTTTCCAAAGTGAGAAGAGAAAAAATGTAAGGCAAAATTTAGTTGATTAGAAAGTTGTAAGCTTGTGGAAGAGAAATTTCATGAAGAAATTTTATGTGTAATTATGATGGCTAACACCTAACATTAGAAAACAATTATTTTTATGTTTTTTTTCTAAAAATGAGTCTTATTTTAAAAAGTACAGATGCAAAACTAGAATTTGGTTCTCTCCATTCAAACAATACGGCTCAGATTCATTCCCACTGGAAAACACAAACTGACCTTTATGAAATTTCCACCTTCAAAGTATATTTTCTGGTTGTATAGATGCTTTCCCATGCAAGCTGGCCATGCAGTAACAATAGCTGAACAGTCATTAAAATGTGTTTCTCTTATGGGACATTCTTATTTAAGTCTCCAGCAATAGAGATATTTGTTTCACTTGACAAGTTATAAAACAGATAAAGTTTTATAAACAAAATGATATCAGGCAAATTCAGCTGAATAGATTAAATTGCCTTTCCCACTGGAAAACATAAACTGACCTTTATGAAATAATTACTGGCAAGTCTATGCCTGTAATAATAAAAACTCAATGATTTCTCACTCTTGAAAAGTCTAATGTGACTCAATAATACAGGCTTTATTGCATTAGAGAAACTCATATTTTTACGAGGTAAAAAAATAAAGCCCTTCGTGACCCACCCACCAACTAATGACAACCAGATCTTTCACAATTTAGAACCCAGAGATTGAGTCTTTTGGAAACACACCAAAGAAAGATTGCCCTTGAACTCCATTGGAAGGGACCACACCAAGTTCTTTTGCACAGCAAAACTTCAGGGACTCAAGTATTGAATGCATACCTCTCAACTCTAAAAGGTCCTTTCAAACCCCTGAAACTGTACACTTGCTGGAGACCATATGGTAAGGCTAATCAGGGAAGCTATATCCTAGAAGCAAATGGAATGTATCCTACCTTCCCAATACTGTGGATCAAGAATTCTCTGCCATATAAAAGTGTTATCTTTTTTTCCCCTTCTGTTTCCTGCCTTTCAGTTAACTTGAAAAAAATGGCAATGCGGACATCTCATATTTGACTTTCCTATGTCTTTTCTGGGCCATTCCTGTGACTGAGGTCATAATTTGTCCCCTTAGAGAAGTTCAGTATCTAGCAAAAATATTTCCTGTTTCTGTTTCATAAAAAATACAGTATATTAATTGAGAATATTTACTTCTTATTCTCTGCATTGGTACAATAGTCCAAAATTTAAAGGAAATGTTGAAATTTTTCTTAAATAATTAAATTATTATTAGAATTTTGGTGTGCATTTCAATTTCTAAAAGAAATTGCAGTACCTTATTTTTCCTCACCACATCAACTGCTGAGAACAAGTTTGATTGATAATGCAAGTGTAAAGTTGTATCTTGTTCGTAATTTTAGCAGAGACACAAATAAATGGCTTTAAAAAATTCTAATATATTATGAATAGTACAAAATGTGGCAGTTTTTTCCCATGTCGTATGCTTCTTACCATGGAATAGTATCACTTTTATTTAAGATTCCATGTTTTTGAAGAGTAATAACTATTTTCAAAAATAATGTATTATAGATACCCAAAAGGATTGTGATACTTGTTATCTTTCTTTAACAATCAGCTTATATCATAATCATTCAGGTGGAAACAAGTGGTATAGAACATAGGCTCTACTGGTATTTTAGTTTAGAAAAGGAATCTATAGAATTGAGTAGGTGTTGAAATCATAATTAAATTGACACAATTATTGAAATTCAGGCAGCTCTGTAAGGGAAAATTATCATTTCTTAAGTATCTCATACCACACATGTATTAGTCTGTTTTCATGTCACTGATGAAGACATAAATGAGACTGGGTAATTTACAAAAGAAAGAGGTTTAATGGACTTACAGTTTCATGTGGCTAGGGATGCCTCACAATCATGGTGGGGAGTAAAAGGCACATCTCACATGGAAGTGGCAAAAAAAGAGAATGAGAACCAAGCAAAACAGGTTTCCCCTTATCAAAACACCAGATCTCCTGAGACTTATTCAGTACCATGAGAACATTATGGGGGAAACCACCAACACGTTATTCAATTATCTCCAACAGAATCCCTCCCACAACACGGGAATTCTGTGACTACAATTCAAGATGAGATTTGGGTGGAGACAGAGCTATACCAACCAAATCATATTAACACATAAAGCAGAAATTAACGAAGTTCTATTCATGTCTGCTATGGCCCCCATTAAAAATATTTAAAATCCTTGCTGAAGCAGATTTAAAGCCTACATATAGTATGTGATTTTATGTAATATTCAACTACATAAACTTACATTTGTTATTCAAGTTTCCTTATGACAAAAATTAAAAATTAAATGGCTGAGCAGAAAACTGAGACTGGTCATAATTTTATAATAATATCTCTGATTGGCTTAGCTGTCATGGTAGGTTCTAAATTACATTGCAAAACTTGACTAATTTCCTGGCCAAAACACATTCAAACATGGTGTTATGCTGACAATTAGTTCTGCCACATATTAATACACATCAGAAGCAAAACATTATTTAATGTTTTTAAAAACTCCAATTATAAACTGAGAAGATGAATTGTTATTATATTACAATGTTGATTACATAATTATCTAAGATACTGAAAATAAAAGGCATAAATTGACCACTCATATAGTTCACTCCACTGATTTATAAAAAGATCATATGTGGGTCAAATATAATCAATTCTTCAGAAATGATTATAGTGACTTTTAAATATATCATGTATCATAAGATTGTCAATAGTGCTAGTTATGTGGTGCGAATATAGATAGATATAGAGTTAATGATATATGTCTATCCTTAGGCTATAATTCAAATTACTCTCTGTCATCCTCAAGCAGCTTCTTCCAGAAACCTATTTCCATCTAAGTCCATTTGTTCTTCAGACACAAAATAAGCTGAGTGTTGAGAAAATTACAACCTTTCAAACTTCATTATCAGTCATTTAGTGGTTTGTTCATTACAATCATACATATGAGGCTAAAGAGTTTGTGCTATTGATTACCTCAAGGAGGATGCTGTAAAAATTCAGATTTTTTTCATAAGGTTTTCCTCATTTAACACTAGCATCACTATTGCAATTTTTAGATAACTTTTGTACTTTTGATATTAGGCTTTATTTTTATTTTAAATTCTTTTGTATTGAATATTCACAGGAAACTAGACTTGTCTCCATTTTGAATAAATATATTCGATATGTTTTATGCAAATTATAAAAAGTTTAATTTTAGGCTGCCTATAAAAAATTTCAAATTTCTTGAAATGTATAGTTTATTGATTCACAGTGCTAAATCTTTAATATTAAGTAGCCTTTAAGCTCTCATTCTTTTTAAGGAATTACATAATTCATTTAAACATAATTCAGGTTGACCTCTTTCATGAATACTTTTGTAGATTTGTATAGAGTTCAAAGATTAGATTTTAAAAGAACCAGGTTTTGCAGTTATATTTGTAAAAATAGTTTTAAAATTGTTCCCTTAACATTAAGCCTGGCTTTATCTTAAAACTGTACATGCCTGAATATAAAATGTACATATCTACTTTCTACTTTGTTAATTACTGTATTTTTTATATTATTGAGTCATTTAAAATTGCATTTCTCAATGTCTTATACAAAATTTTGCTCATATGTTTCACCCCCCAAAAATTCCAGTTTTAAACACAGGTTCTTATTATGAAAAAGAAGCTACCCACATACCATTCCTTGTGTATGACACTATTCAAAGTGTTTTATGTATTCTTAGCACCATCTAAACAAATGTGATCATCATTTACACTACTAATGAAGACACACAGGTGGAGGGAACTTTAGTATCTTCTGTAAAGTCAGCTAGTAAGCAAACACCAATGACTGTGAGGAAATGTGTTCTCTTTCCAGGTTCACAAGGGGGCGTAGTTTTAAGGGCAAGAACTTCCCAGCACCATGTCCCCCCTCCCATCTCTCTCCATCCTGGAGGAGATTTAACCGTCTCTGTTTTAATTTTCTCTGCACAAGGAAGAACCAAAAGTCAATCAGTCCAGCGGAAGTTCCAAGGAACTCCTTTCGTTGACCACAGGGCTTGGAGAATGTCGGGGTTCCTTCCAGGTTAAAAGTCCCCTTATTCCACACCCCTTTGGACTCCATGTTTGGATCCCCTTCCATGAATACTCCCTTCATGGAAGCCATCTTTCTCTCTCCTGGATTTTCCTTCTGGAGTCCCCTTCCACTTTCTTGTGGAAGCCTGTCTTCCCTCCCTAAACTCCATCCCTCTCTTCCAATTCCCTTCCATTCAATGTGGAAGCTGATTTCCTCTCCTGGATTCCATCTTTCTGGATTCTCTCACTCATTATGAGAGGAGTTTTCGTTCTCTGGTTTTCCCCCTTCTGGGAAACCTACTCACTCTGCGTGAGAGCAGCTTTTCTCTCTCTCACTCAATGTGAGAGTCAGCTGTTTATTTCTGTCTGCTCCCTTTTCTCTATCTGCCTAAATAAATCACTTTTCTGCCAAAGCTTTTTGAGTCTGGTATTTACTTTACGAGTGCACCTGCCGTGGTCCCCTCTCTGATTCTTAAGAAAGCGAAAGACCAAGAATCTAGAGCCCATGGGGGAACAAACTGAGTGCTCCCCTGAACCTTGAAAACCCCAACATTACAATTGTATTTGAACTCAGGCATCCCTATGCTGGAATCTGTGCTCTTAACACTACACTATAGCTACGTATTAGTCAACATTGCTATCAAGCCTCCAAGTCTTGCAAGTCAAGTTTTGACTTGGTGGGATGATCATCTCTTTTGGTCCGAGCAAACCCAAGATAAGTTAACCACCATTAGGGATTCCTCCAGGCCACACCTTTCTGATGTCCACTCCCATTTGTGTCTTATTAGGGCAGTCAGGCTTACTTTATCTTTTGCTTCTATCATTTAAGTTGAAAAAATAATAATTTCTACAGCAACAGCAGCCCTGGTCCTCTTTGTCCTATAATAATATAATGCTCATACTTTCTATAATGCTTTCTTTCTATAATGCTCATACTTTCCTTATTAATACTTTCTAACACCTTGGAGAAATGACTATATTTTGGGCTCTCTTGAGACATTCAGGTTGAGGTAGGCCGGCACATGTGATATACCTTCTCCAAAATTATTTTCTTGATAATTCCTAAGATTCGCTATTTTGTATCACGTGAGAAACTTTTCCAAATGAAAATTTTGGAGCTTTTCTTCACAATTTAAGTAAAATTTCCGGAGGTGGAGATTTGGGTTTCAGAATGTTTTAAATAGCACTCAGTTGACTCTCATGTGCATCTAACTTTATTGAGCATGTAACACTATAGTACCCATTGCACCTATTTCACAGGATAAATAACCCTATCTATTTTACAGCTGCTAGAACTAGTGTGCTTATTCAAATATATCTATTGAGTTCAGATTAAGTATCAGTTACTCTTTTAAGGTTGTAGGGTGCATCACTGAGTAACACCACCACCAACAAAACTTGTATATGCAGCCCATAATTTCTGGTAAATATATGTTTTGGAAAAGAGAGTTCCTCTAAAACATATTTTGATTTTCTTGATATAGCATCCCCAAAACACATTTCCAAAATTCTTTCCCAGGTTTTATCTATTGTAAATGAGCAATCTCTTCCCATTCATGACAGAAATTCCTAGGATATTCTAGCACCTTGTTCTAGTTTTGTATTTGGAAATTGTCAAGTTATGGTTTGCAGACGGGATAGGAACTGGCAATAGCTTGCAAGAAACAGGACTCAGGTTATCTGAGGACTACATTCTTATCACAGAGAAAATGCAAACATTCCCCTATGACTTTTCATCAGTAAGAGTTTTAACTATTAATAATATCTAAGATTTTATGTCCATCTTCCTCAATGAGGCCACATAACCAATTTCAGAATTACTTAGCTTCTGTGAAGCTTTGTAGTTGGCAACTTTTCTAAGAACAAATTTTTGTTTTGATCAGGGTTTTTAGTTGTAAGCAAAAGAAGCCGATCTTACATAAAGAACACTGACTGGGTCATGCACAGACAGTTTGAAAGACTAGAGAAGCAACTTCAAGACTAAGCTGCCAAAAGAACAAACAAACGAAATGGCTACAAATGTAATTCTACAGGATAGGCCTGAGGAGCGAAAAATGATATACTCAGTCCTGCTGTCAGGACGTAGATTTACTACAATCACTGTTTCTTTTAACAAAAACACCTCCTCTGTATCTGAAACTCAACTTTATAACTATTAATATCCCCCACATTTGAGCCTCCTCTGCCAAACACACCAGCGAAGTGAAATCTACAGGGAGTCCTTTTCATCAAATTGCATTCTTCTGAATTTAGGACTGCACAAGTGATTATGATTGAAGTTGCCTAGCTCAGATGAACTTAAATTAGCTTTAGCTGTAGCTAGAAAAGATCTTCAGTATTCTGTGGCTTCTTCTCCAGGGAACAGAAATTCATAAGCAGGGAAATTTTACAAACATAGCAAGGATGTTCAAAACTCATGGGTGCAAAATGCAGTCCCTCTGTGACCTTGCAGACTGGGCTCAGTGATAACTTTTCTGCAGTCTCTAGAAAAGAAAAATGGAATTTTGCACAGCCTGCATGCAGCTGCCCCGTGAGCATCCTTGGCAAGCTCCACCCCTCTGCATGCTCTAAAGGTCTCCAGCTCCAGACACCTGGATTTTTTACTGCATCCACATCACTGGTTGTTTATCCACTCTTCCACCTGCACTCTAAAGGTGACCTACTCTTAGCTGAGCAACATCACACCAACTCCTGTTTGACCAGGTCATTCAACTCCTTTGCCATCGTGTGCGCCCAACCAAATCTTTAAAAGGAACTCTTCCAAGTTTGTCCTTCCTTATGAATTCTCCCTCAGCCTTGGAGTGCCATACAGAGATACTTCATATATTATAGTTACACTTTTATTATAGTAAATATTATCTATATTAAAAATCTTCGGTTGAGCTTACTGTGGAATTTCAGTCTCCAGATTGGATCTATATTGCTATGTTGTATATCTCCAAAATGTCCTTCCTTTCCTCCTTCCTTTCCTTCTTTCTTTCTTCTATCCTTTCCACCTGCTTTTTATCCATCATGCCATTCATCCTTTCTTCCTTCTTACCCTCTTTCATTTTTTTTTCTTGATTTTCATTTGGCTTCTTTTCTTTTGATTTCAATCTGGGAGACTCTAGTAGAAAACTAGATGAAAACCATGCATACAAAATTCTCACACAAAAAATGCATTTGATCAATTCATTTTTAAAGAAAATAAACCTTCACAGTATCCAAAAATGTAAATTAAAAAACAAGTTTCTATTTGTCTGTGCAATCCAACGAAGTCACTACTAGCCACATATGGCTATTTAAATTTAAATTAAATATTAAATAAGACTGAAATTTAGTTTCTTTGTCACATTAATTATTTTGAGTGTTCATTAGCCACATATAATATACTGGAAAGAGAAGATCTAGAACATTCCAAATCTTTGCAAAAACTTCTATATAAAACATTTGGTTTATAGTTGGCAGAATTTTTTTAATTATACTTTAAGTTCTAGAGTACATGTGCAGAATGTGCATGTTTATTACATAGATATATACGTGCCATGATGGTTTGCTATACTCATCAGCCCATCATCTTCATTAGGTATTTCTCCTAATCCTACCCCTCCCCGAGTCCCCCACGCCTCGACAGGCCCCAATGTGTGATGTTCCTCTCCCTGTGTCCATGTGTTCTCACCATTAAACACCCACTTATACGTAAGAACATGCGGTGTTTGGTTTTCTGTTCTTGTGTTAGTTTGCTGAGAATGATGGTTTTCAGCTTCAGCAATGCCCCTCCAAAGGCGCTCCATTGTATTCCATGATGTATATGTGCTACATTTTCTTTAACCAGTCTATCATCAATGGACATTTGGGCTGGTTCCAAGTCTTTGCTACTGTGAACTCTATCAGAATACACATAGATGTGCATGTGTCTTTACACTAGAATGATTTATAATCCCTTGGGTTTATACTCAGTAATGGGATTGCTGGGTCAAATGGTGTTTCCAGTTCTAGATTCTTGAAGAATCTACACACTGTCCTTCATGATAGCTGAACTAATTTACACTCCCACCAACAGTGTAAAAATGTTCCTGTTTCTCCACATCCTCTCCAACATCTGTTGTCTCCTGATTTTTTAATAATTGCCATTCTTATTGGTGTGAGACTGTATTTCAATGTGGATTTGATTTGCATTTTTCTAGTGACCAGTGATGATGAACTTTTTTTCATGTTTGTTGGCTGCATAAATGTCTTATTTTGAGAATTGTCTGTTCATATCCTTCACACGTTTTTTCACGGGGTTGTTTTCTTGTAAACTTGTTTAAGTTTTTGTAGATTCTAGATATTAGTCCTTTGTCAGATGGATAGATTGCAAAAATTTTCTCCCATTCTGTAAGTTGCCTGTTCACTCTGATAGTTTCTTTTGCTGTACAGAAGCTCTTTTGTTTAATTAGAGTCCATTTGTCAGTTTTGGCTTTTGTTGCCATTGCTTTTGGTATTTTAGTCATAAAGTCTTTGCCTATGCCTATATCCTGAATGGAATTGCCTAGGTTTTCTTCTAGGGATTTTATAGTTTTATGTCTTAAGTTTTTAAAATTTATTTTGAGTTAATTTTTGTATAAGGTGTAAGAAAAATGTCCAGTTTTAGTTTTTTGCATATAGCTAGCCAGTTTTCCCAATACCATTTATTGAATAGGGAATCCTTTCTGCATTGCATGTTTTTGTCAGGTTTATGACACAACCATCAGATCAGATGGTTGTAGATGTCTGGTGTTATTTTTGAGGGCTCTGTTCTGTTCCATTAGTCTATATATCTGTTTTTTGTACCAGTACCATGCTGTTTTGGTTACTATAGCCTTGTAGTTTGAAGTCAGGTAGTGTGATGCCTCCACCTTTGTTCTTTTTTCTTAGGATTGTCTTGGCACTGAAGCTCTTTTTTGTTCCATATGAAATTTGAGGTATTTTTTTTTCAATTCTGTGAAAAAAGTCATTGGTAGCTTGAAGTGGATAGCTCTGAATCTATAAATTACTTTGGGCAGCATGGCCATTTTCACAATATTAATTCTTCCTAATCATGAGCATGGAATTTTTGTTTGTTTGTTTGTTTCCTCTCTTATTTCCTTGAGCAGTGGTTTGTAGTTTTCCCTGAAGAGATCTTTCACATCCCTTGTAAGTTGTATTTCTAGGTATTTTATTCTCTTTGTAGCAATTGGAAATGGGAATTCATTCCTGATTTGGATCTCTGTTTGCCTATTATTGGTGCACAAACATTCCTATGTTTGTCAATTTTGCACATTGATTTTGTATTCTGAGACTTTGCTACAGTTATCAGATTAAGGAGATTTTGGGCTGAGACAATAGGATTTTCTAAATATACAATTATGTCATCTGCAAACAGTGACAATTTGATTTCCTCTCTTCCTATTTGGCAACTTTTATTTCTTTCTCTTGCCTGATGGCCCTGGCAAGAAATTCCAATGCTATGTTGAATAGGAGTGGTGAGAGAGGGCATCCTTGTGCTGTTCTGGGTTTCAAAGGGAATGCTTCCAATTTTTGGCTATTCTGTATAATATTGCTTGTGGGTTTCATAAATAGCTCTTATCATTTAAAGATTCCTTCCATCAAGACCTAGTTTATTGAAAGATTTTAGCATGAAGGGGTGTTAAATTTTATTGAAGGCCTTTTCTCCATCTGTTGAGAAAATCTTGTGTTTTTGTCATTGGTTCTGTTTTGGCAATGGATTATGTTTATTGATTTGCATATCTTGAGCCAACCATGTATACCAGGGATGAAGTCAACTTGATCATGGTGGATAAGCTTTTTGATGTACTGCTGGATTCAGTTTGCCAGTATTTTATTGTGAATTTTTGCATTGATATTCATCAGAGATATGGCCTGAAGTATTCTTTTTTTGGTGTGTCTCAGCCAGATTTTGGTATCAAGATGATGCTGGCCTCATAAAATGAGTTAGGGAGGAGTTTCTCTTTTTCTATTGCTTGGAATAATTTCAGAAAGAATGGTACCAGCTCATCTTTTTACTTGTGGTAGAATTTAGCTGTGAATTCATCTTGTCCTGGACTTTTTTTGGGAGGTAAGCTGCTATTAACTACTGCATCAATTTCAGAACTTTTTATTGGTCTATTCAGGGATTCAACTTTTTCCTGGTTTAGTCTTGGGAGGGTTTATGTGACCAGGAATTTATCCATTTCTTCTAGATTTTTCTAGTTTATTTGCACAGAGGTGTTTATAGTATTCTCTGATGGTAGTTTGTATTTCTGTGAAATCAGTGGTGATATACTCTTTATCATTTTTTACTGCATATATTTGATTCTTCTCTATTTTCTTCTTTATTAATCAGTCTGGCTATCTTGTGGATCTTTTCAAAAAACCTGCTCATGGCTTCATTGACTTTTTCAAGGGTTTTTCGCGTCTCTGTTTCCTTCTGTTGTACTCTGATCTTACTTATTTCTCATTTTCTGTTATCTTTTGAATTTGTTTGCTCTTGCTTCTCTAATTCTTTTCATTGTGATGTTAGGGTGTTGATTTTAGATCTTTCCTTCTTTCTAATGCAGGCATTTAGTGCTATAAATTTCCCTCTAAACACTATTTTAATTGTGTCCCAGAGATTCTAGTACTTTGTGTCTTTGTTCTTATTGGTTTCAAAGAACATGTTTACTTCTGCCGTAGTTTCTTATTTACCCAGTAGTCATTCAGAAGCAGATTGTTCAGTTTCCACATAGCTCTTTAGTTTTGAGTAATTTTTTAAATCCTGAGTTCTAGTTTAATTGTCCTGTGATCTGAGAGACTGTTATCTTTTCCATTCTTTTGCATTTGTGGAGGAGTGTTTTAATTCCAATTATGTGCTCAATTTTAGAATAAGTGTGATGTGGCACTGAGAAAAATGCATATTCTTTTTTGATATGGGGTGGAGAATTCTGTAGATGTTTATTAGGTCTGCTTGGTCTAGAGATGAGTTCAAGCCCTGCATATTCTTGTTAATTTTCTGTCTCCTTGATCTGTCTAACTTTGACATTGGGGTATTAAAGCCTCCCAGTATTAGTTTGTGGGATTCTAATTCTCTTTATAGGTCCCTGAGAACTTGCTTTATGAATCTGGGTGCTGTTGTATTAGGTGCTTTTGTATTTAGGATAGTTAGCTCTTGTTGCATTGATCCCTTTACCGTTATGCAATGTTCTTTGTCTCTTTTGATCTTTGTTGGTGTAAAATCTGTTTTATCTGAGACTAGGATTGCAAGCCAAGCCCTGTTTGTTTTTTGTTTTTGTTTTTGTTTTTGTTTTGCTTTCCATCGGCTTGGTAAATATTTTTCCATCCCTTTATCTTGAGCCTGTGTTTGTCACTGCATGTGAGATGGGTCTCCTGAATAGAGCACACTAATGAGTCTTGACCCTTTATTCAATTAGCCAGTCTGTGTTTTTTAACTGGGGCATTTAGCCTATTTACATTTAAGGTTTATATTGTAGTGTGTGAATTTGATTCTGTCATTATGATGCAGGCTGGTTATTTTGTCTGTTAGTTGATGCAATTTCTTCACAGTGTCAATGGTCTTTACAATTTGGTATGTTTTGCAGTGGCTGGTACCGGCTATTCCTTTCCGTGTTTAGTGCTTCCTTCAGGAGTTTTTGTAAGGCAGGTCTGGTAGCGACAAATCTCTTAGCATTTGCTTGTGTATAAATAATTTTATTTCTCTTTTGCTTAGGAAGCTTATTTTGGGTGAATATGAAATTCTGGTTTGAAAATTATTTTAAGTATGTTGAATACTAGCCCCCACTCTTTTATGGATTGAAGGTTTCTGCAGAGAGACCCACTGTTAGTCTGATGGGCTTCCCTTTCTCTCTGGCTACGCTTAATATTTTCCCCTTTATTTCAACCTTGGTGAATGATGGAGTCTCACTCTGTTGCCCAGGCTGGAGTGCAATGGCAATCTTGGCTCACTCCAACCTATGCCTCCTCCTGGATTCAAATGATTCTCCTGTCTCAACCTCCCTAATAGCTTGAACTACAGGCACATGCAACCCTACCTGGGCAAATTTCTTTGTATTTTTACTAGAGATGGGGTTTCACCATGTTGGCCAGGCTGGTCTCAATCTCCTTACCTCAAGTGATCAACCTTCCTTGTCCTCTCAAAGTCATGGGATTATAGGTGTGAGCCACTGCACCCCTGCCTAGGTAGCAGATAATGAAAAGAAACATTAATTTTATTGTTAGAGAACATTTTATTATTTTACTAATAAACAACACTTCTTATGAAATTTTTTTGCATTTGTTCCTGGAGTTACTTATAGCTTCAGGAGTAAAAGTACCACAATGTCACCTGTAATAGTTAGTCCCCTGAGTAAAATTGAAACTTGATAAATGAGAATAAAGTGTAGTGAAGAGAAACTTGTTACAGTTTATTAATTCACAAATCACAAACAAAATGTACTGCTTTATAGACTATTTAATATATTTTATAGAGTTGCATAACCTTGGGTTAATAGTTGCTTTGCTTTCATGAAAGATGTTAGTTTAACATTCTTGGTCGAATTTCTCTTCCAGTAAATGCTTTAGAAAATCTCTATGTCTTTAGGGAAAGCCTGGCATCTGACCTTTGCTTTCATTTAAGCACAGCTTTGTCTCCTCACATACACTCAATTAAACTCTCTGTTCCCTTTCTTCTTTCCATTATTGCCATCAATAACACTAGAAACTCCCATCTTCGTTTTTCCAGGTAATTGAATTGGTGAATTATTTTCACATTAATCTGGATTTTTTTAAATGAACCTTCCCTTCAATGAAACTTCCAATTTTTTTAAATCTCTTTCCTATAATTAAATTGGACATGATTTCTTAGAATCTTGAAAGTGTAAGATTGGAAAAGCACCATTGCCTCCTGAGGTCAATGAAGTTTAGTACACTTTATTATTCCCAGTAAATTTTGACTTGTCTTCTTTTATATTCTTCTAAGAAACTTGAATTAATGAATGAGAGGATACTTTCAAAATCTTCCTTCTTTGCATATTCACTTTTTCTAGCAGCAACTTTTGGTAGAAATAACATATAATGAAGAGAAATTTAAAGGGACTGTGTAGGTCATGAGACTTTATATTTTGCATATTAGAAAATGATGAAAACATATTTATGCCATTAATTTTAGCACTTTTGAGAGATTATTAATATATAATAAATATCCTTACATTGGCAGCTTTTATTTCAGTTCTTAAGAAATGGTTTCCTCAATCACTTCTCAGCCTTTTGGCTAAGATCAAGAGTAGAAATTGTTTCCTCAAAAATCACATAATTGATTTTTTTTTTTTTTTTGAGATGGAGTCTAACTCTGTCACCCAGGCTGGAGTGCAGGGGCATGATCTTGGCTCACTGCAACCTCTACCTTCAGGGTTCAAGCAATTATTCTGCCACAGCCTCCAGAGTAGCTTGGACTACAGGTGTGTGCCAACATGCCTGCCTAATTTTTTGTATTTTTAGTAGAGATCAGGTTTTACCGTGTTAACCAGGATGGTCTCAATCCTGTGACCTCCTGATCTGCCCGTTTCAGCCTTCCAAAGTTTTGGGATTACAAGCATGTGCCACCGTGCCCTACGAATATAATTGATTCTTTTGTTGGCATTTTTCTCCAAATATACACTACCTATCATGTAACAATTAGGAGTGTGGTGGAGGGGTCAATAGCAGGAAAGAAAAATAAAAAGTAAAATAAATAAAAATATTGTATAAATAGGTATGTTATATAAGGAGTGAGAAGACACAATTCAGTGTTACTTGCTAATGATTAAGAAAATCTTCATAAGGAAGTTAGCTTTCAGGTAAGTATTTCAAGCATATGTACCAAATTACCAGGTGCACAAAAAGAAAATTGCATTGGTTTATCTTGGATTCAGGCCATAAGTGGTACATTTTCTACAGAAATTTTTAAAACAATGATAAACTAATTAAGAATCAGCCTTATTTTCATTAAAAACATATGTGAGTAATTCTAAGCAATGCTAATGATAAAATAATCCTCCCAGAACAAAACATGTAATTTATTTATTTAGATAAAAGATCTGGCTCTGTTCCCCAGACTGGAGTGCTGTGTTGTAGTCATGGACCACTACAGCCTTGATCTCCTGGGCTCAAGTGATCCTCCCACTTTAGCCTCCTGAGTAGCTAGAATTACAGACACATATCACCGTGCCTAGCTAATATTTGTGTTATTTTGGCAGAGAGAGTCTTTAGCTATGTTGCCCAGCATGATCTTGAACTCCTGGCCTCAAATGTTCCTTAAGCCTCAGTCTCCCAAAGTGCTAAGATTACAGGCATGAATCACCACACCTGGCCCATTTATTTTATTTTGAACAGTGACTGGCTCTGTGGTCGCTTTTGAAGTTTTTAAAAACAAAAACTTCAGATTAGCATATTTTATTGCTTATACTTTCACCAATATTTTTATTTTATATAGATGTTAATTTGGAAAATTCCAAATAAATAGATGACTAAGAGCCAAAGTTCAGAAAGAATAGTATTATTTGAGTGAGCTGTAGATGCACTTCTTGATTTCAATTCTGTGTACCACAAGTATTTACTTTGCAACGGTAGATACAAAACATAATAATAGTTCATCATGTGAAAATTAAGAAACAGAACTCGAGTTACTTCAGTACTTTCTACATGAGCACTTGAAGAATTTATATATGTTCACCATTAAGAATACTGAAAAAGAACACAAAGTGTGACTTGTAATCTTTCTTTTTGAAAAGTACAAATTTAACTTATGCATGAAATATTTTGATAAATTTGACCAAAATCTCTACATTGCAATTTACTTTGAAAAATTCTAATTGTTTTAAAACAAAGAAATCAACAAAATAATGAATGTTACTAATTATTAAATGATTATGATTAGTAATAATTTTGTCATATAGAAGTAAGAGGTGCAAAACCCATTTACTCAAGAGTGTCAAATATGCCAGGTAAGCATGGAAGCATAATTCATCCAGGAAAATGTAAGTAAAATGGTGTGGCTGTGATACAGGATGCATATCACAATTTAGTAGGAAATAAGATTGTTACTAGTAGGCAAGAATGATAAATTGATATTGTGTGTAAACCATAACTTTGCAAGTCTTCTCATTGATTGATTGATTGCTTCATTTATTTATTCATTCCTTCACTGGTTATTTATTGGGTCTCTATTATATTCTATGTATTTCACTTAGCACTGAGAATACAGAAAGGAGCAAGAAAAACTCAGGGCCTGTTTTCACAGTTTATGTGGCTTAACTGTCAAAATCACACAAAAGAGAAGCTGAACAATGACATACTTGGCTACTACTAACTAAATATATATCCAATATTACTAATGAAAGCCCTCATACCATTCTACAAGTAGATTTTATAGCATTTCTTAATAAATACAAATATTATATAAAAGACCATTACATTTATTAAAATGTCAATTACTTTTATTTGTACTTTAGACTGGTTATTTTTAATTGGAAGATTCATTTCTAGTCTTGCAAATGCCACAGATCACAATCTAGATAATCTAAAGTAAATTTTTAAGTGTTTGCTTAATTTTTGTAGGATATCTGGACTTTCAAATATAGTTGCATGACCCAGTCTCTAGCTTTTAAATAATAATTCTAAAGAATTTTAAAACATTTTACATTATTATCTACACTATTGACCTTATTTATGTCAGGAAAAAATACGACGTCACTTCAATATTGTCTGGTATTTCCTAAGTATTTATTACAATTACTTCTAGGACCACTGAGGCTTGCTCATCTATACAATGACAAGCTGTTAGCAGGAAAATTCTTTTCTCTTTCTTTTCTCTTTTTTTCCCCTCTTTCTGTCTGTCTCTGTCTCTCTGTTATCTCCAGGTCTCTGCCTTTCTCTGATTAATGATGTCTTTGCTCACATGTCTTCTCTGAGCCACAAGAAGCTCTGCCATTAGGATTGTGATTTTCTTATTTTTTAAAAATCTTTTTAGTGATATATTTCAAAAGCAAAATCTATCCATGTCTACACCAAAATAGCTGCACATCCTACTTTACGTGGATGAAGTAGGTGTAGCAGCACATTTACTATAAGGATTCAGTTAGTAGATTTTACCCTATGTCAGCTTTTAAATTATTGGTCTATCTTTAAAAAACAGTACAGGTTACTTTCTGTCTCATTATAACTAAAATATAAGTCAAGTTTACATATCTGGATGGATTATGAACATTGATCATTAGTAAAACTGACATCACCAAATGAGCTAAAGATTTTGATATTACCTGTGTGTCTGCATGTATTTTCTCATAACTGTGATATTGAAACAAAGAACCATTTAAAACCATAAATGTTTTAAAATAATATTAAATTATATGGTTCAATTGCTTAAAATTAAAAGACAACACTTAAAATATACAAAGTTTTGGAGCAATGTAATTATTTTTATTCTCTTTGAATTATGTTAACCAGGCTCAGTTAAGGTAAGTCTGCATAGTTCCTCAGGTCGCCACACAATTATTTTGACTTATAGAAAAGAGATTTTTTTCCTAGCCTTTATCATTTCTGATTTTTATAACTAGTCCTGAGCATGTATATAACTTTTATAATCAATCATTATTTTCTTTAAGTATATTGCTGCCAATATAGAATGCAAGTAATAATTATGTATGAGAACAGTAGCTGTTTCAGACTCAAATGCCCCAAGACTACAATGCTGTAACTTCATATAGGCTTACGTGTTTTAAAAATAAGAACACCTTGACTATTTAAAAATCCAGACAAATCTCTGCTCACATTAAACTTAACTTCTATATGAAACTAGGACTAGAAGCAGCCTCCAAAATTCTCTAAGGTCACTTGCCTAATTTTCTCCTTTTGAGACAGTAGTAAGACTCACTCAAGTTGGTGCTCTCCCATGCTCAAGAAAGTTAGCTTTGCATGGTCAATGGATTTCCAAGATTTTCTCTATATGGGGTAATGGGGGAAACCCACAATAACTATGAGGTCAGATTTATAGAAAATCATTAATAACTGTATGTCAAGCATTTGAACTAAACTTTCAATTAATAATCAATCCAGACCTCATCAATTTGTTTATTTTTAATCTTCAAACTTTGTCAAATTTTCACTTGCATGTATATACTTGTACGATCAATTGTCTGTCATTTTTAATCATTTTCTAGCCAATACTCCCAACCACATGTTTTCTTTCTTCTTCCATTACATGTGCTTGAACAGACACATCTATTTGAACTCAGCTGTCCACCTTTGCCCTAACTGAATTATACAGCCTATAACTGCTAGAAAAAGTAGGAAAGCTAAGCTGGCAATTTGCCACTAAAAATCATGTTTAAAAACCTCAATTTCACACACAAAATTGCCTGGAAACTATTTTACTATCACATAATACATTGATTTCTGATTCAACTATTTAAATATATATATATATATTGCCCTAAAATATTCCAGACTTTTATTTCCCCTATTCTCACAGCAAACTTTATTTTTTTTGTTGAGAAAACATAAGACTTGGATTAGAATTTACAACTCTTACCATGAGATAATCTTAAAAATGATCTGTATGTATGTTTGTGTTGTGTGTAATTCAGTCTGTTACTTTGTACAAAATAACTCTGCCTTTTACAAAGTCCAGTTCCTCCCTGAGCAAATAATGAGAGTGAAGGAAAAATGTACCCTAAAAGAAGATATTTATTTCTAAAATACTCATTCTAGAATAAGTGTTCTTGGCAACCAGCTTATGCAACACTCTCATCATATGACTCATTTTGAGAGGTACAATTTCAGTATATCAACTGAAGAAAATAAGCTAAGAGTTTGCTCTTTCTTGAATCTGAACTAAGTCTTTCTAAATTTTAGTCAAAGCACAACTTATAAAAAGAAAGAAGCAGCTAAAATTTCAAAGCCTAATTTTCCATATTTAGGAAAGAATGCCAAGTTAAGTATGTCTCACTGAACATTAAATTATTCAATTAAAAGTGTTAATTTTAAAACCTTATCCTAATATTTATACAAGTTAATTGGTAATAATAATATGAATGACTAAACTTTGTTCTTTTACCATAATTTATCTATTTTTAGTTAAGATTCAGTTAATGCCTAAGAGTAGACTTTCTCAAATTCTGTGTATATGTTCTTTTTTTATATATACTTTAAGTTCTGGGGTTTGTGTGCACAATGTGCAGGTTCATTACATAGCTATACACGTGCCATGGTGGTTTGCTGCATCCATTCCCCCGTCATCTACATCAGGTATTTCTCCTAATGTTATTCCTCCCCAGTCCTCCCACTAGGTAGGGATCTACCCTAGTCTTCCCAGTACTGCAATAAACATACAGATGCATGTGTCTTTATAATAGAATGATTTATAATCCCTTGAGTATATACCCAAGAATGGGATTGCTGGGTCAAGTGCTATTTCTATTCCAGATCCACTGTCATCCACAATAGTTGAATTAATTTACACTCCCATCAACAGTGTAAAAAGCATTCCTATTCCTCCGCATCCTCTCCAGCATCTGTCATTTCCTGATTTTTTAATGACTACCATTCTAACTCGAGTGAGATGGTATCTCAATGTGGTTTTGATTTGCATTTCTCTAATGACCAGTGATGATGAGCTTTTTTTCATATGATTGTTGGCTGCATAAATATCTTCTTATGAGAAGTGCCTTGTTCATATCCTTTGCCCACTTTTCGATGGGGTTGTTTTTCTTCTTGTAAATTTTTTCAAGTTTTTTGTAGATTCTGGATATTAGCCCTTTGTCAGATGGTAGACTGCAAAATTTTTTTTCCCATTCCATCTGTTGCCAGTTCACTCTCATGATTGTTTCTTTTGCTGTACAGAAGCTCTTAGTTTAATTAGATCCCATTTGTCTATTTCGGCTTTTGTTGCCACTGCTTTTGGTGTTTTAGTCATGAAGACCTTTCCTGTGCCTATGTCCTGAATGGCATTGCCTAGGTTTTCTTCTAGGGTTTTTATGGTGTTAGGTCTTACATTTAAACCTTTAATCCAACTGGAGTTAATTTTTATATAAAGTACAAGGAAGGGATCCAGTTTCAGCCTGCTGCATATGGCTAGCCAGTTTTCCCAACACCATTTATCAAATCGGGAATCCTTTCCCCATTGCTTGTTTTTGTCAGGGTTGTCAAAGATCAGATAATTGTAGATGTGTGACATTATTTCCAAGGCCTCTGTTCTGTTTCATTGGTCTGTATCTCTGTTTTGGTATGTTCTTTTGTTGTATAAACCAAAGGCTTCTCTAGTTGTAGGCTCTTCCTTTAAGTTATACTCCTTTGGCCCTTTTTCCTCATTTAAATACACGTATTTAACACAATGCAACTTGTGTGTATGTATTTACATATTGAAACATACAATACACACATATGTATGATTCACATAGATTTCTACAAAATTAGGTAGCAATATTAACATCTCTATTTGCCAAAAGACTTGGAATAAAAAAAATTTTAAGCCAGGCAGAGGACTAAAACAAATATCATCAACTCAAGTCAAGAGTTTTATCTGTTATCATACAATATATTTAGGGAAAGATGTGTACATGATAAGCTACTTAGGATGAAAATGTGATCTATCCCAATTGTTAAAATTTTCATCTTTGAAACTTCAGTTTCTAATAGACAAATCTCTTGGACCCTTAAAGTATTTCATCAGCTTTTAACAACAACAAAATAGTTGGTGGACACTGGAAGATACAAAATTTGATGTACCATTAATGTTTCACAAGACAAATATCCTATTTATATGCATTATGGTAAGTGCTTTTGATGCTTTAATATAATCACATAATGGACAGAAAGCAAAGGTATAACTATAAAAATGTTAAGAGATGTTAGATTTGGTTTTGTCTAATTGTAAGATTTAACAATATAGGATCAGGAGCTTTATAGTTAGAATTACATTAAAAAATGTAGAATTACTTCAAAATCAAAATGCAGCAAAATTTATAAAGACACATAACCAGCTGAGGTATATGGCAGTTGGTTTTAAATATCCACCTTAATACCAAATAAATAAACATTTCTTTTGATATAACATATATTCTTTTGTAGAATGTGTTAAGAAAATTATGTTTGACATTGTTTATCTCTGTAAGAAAACAGACTGTTTTTACAATGATTTTCATCCAAAAACCTAGACTGAAAATTAGAAGTGAGGTAAGCAGTGTTATTAGTTAATATATGACCCTCAGCACTTCAATTAAAGTTCCTAGGCTACTGTTTTGATACTATCTTATTAGCTATGTTGAATCATTTAAATTAATATCTGTAGTAGTTAACTTCTCTCACGTGTTATTATAGTAACGCAACTGGAAAGACTTGGGTCTGCTGCCCGGACTCCTCATCCAGTCAAGTCTTTCGTGAAGTCCACAAAGAGTACAGAAAAAAAGAGACTGGCTGGCTTGTGGACTGCTGGCTGTCTGATACTTTTGTTGTAAAAGGAATGTGTTAGATAATCTTTTCTGGTGGAAAAACAAAAATAGAAATTAGAGTAACCATCTTAAGGACTCAAAAATCCTCTTAGAGATAACAACCTGAAAGCTTTGGCAGATCTTGCTTTTTGTTTTAAGACAGTGTAAATACCCTTTCTTAAAAAAAAGAAAAAGAAAGAAAAGAAATATATAATAAATATGACAACATCTACATCTATTGTATAATTTTGAAATAAGGTCTAAGAAGCAAAGCTGGAATTCTATTTCTTTTTAAACCGTTTCCCAAAAGCCATTTAAATGGATGAAAGAAATTTACAATATATTGTTATATAGATATATTTTAATTTCTTTCTTAGGAAGTGCTTACCTTATTTAGCATAATTTTTTTCATAGTATAAAATACCAAAGCACACTAATTTTTTTTTTAATAATTTCTTTTTTTTTTTTTTTTTTTTTTTTTGAGACAGAGTTTCGCTCTTGTTACCCAGGCTGGAGTGCAATGGCGCGATCTCGGCTCACCGCAACCTCCGCCTCCTGAGTTCAGGCAATTCTCCTGCCTCAGCCTCCTGTGTAGCTGGGATTACAGGCACGCGCCACCATGCCCAGCTAATTTTTTGTATTTTTAGTAGAGACGGGGTTTCACCATGTTGACCAGGATGGTCTCGAACTCTTGACCTCGTGATCCACCCGCCTCGGCCTCCCAAAGTGCTGGGATTACAGGCTTGAGCCACCGCGCCCGGCCAAAGCACACTAATTTTAAGGATTTACAGATTTTCTTTTAAAATACTCAAATCTAGGCTTTCCTCTGTAAATGTGTCTGTTTTAGAAGTGTTTCTTTGCTTTGCTTTATAGTTTTGTCTTTATTGTACGACACGGAGTAAGATAAGAATAAATGAATGTGTGTATAAAAGATACATATGTATTAGTGACATTAATAATTTTAATTTAAATTTATGTAATTTTACCAAAATATATGTGATGATAAGGAATCCCTTAGTTTACTGGGATATAAGGGTTTTAAATTTAATATCTAAATCATATAAATCAGACTAGATTCACACTAAATTGAGATACCAAGGTGTGAAAACAGTAATACTGTGACACTTTCTAATCTGCAAAAACATATAAGCAAATCAGGACAGAAAAACCATGTTTGAAATATATTCTCATTTCAAATTTGATAACAAACAATCAATGATTTTCAAGGCTGAAAAATTTCAAATCTTAACTTGCACAGAATTATGAACCAAAATTTAAATATTTTAGTTATTAAGAAGCAGATTATATGAAGGTATAACTCACTAATCTTTTGTGTTCAGGCAATTTATTTTACCACCTGTTTCTGTGTCAGTTAACAATATAAATATTGGTCTAAAACATAGAAATAATAATAGCTATGGGAATAAAAACTCTATTTTCTTAAATAAAGAAATTGTAGTTATATGACTAGTACATTGTATTTTGAGAGTAAAAATATGTACCTTAGAGCTGTTAATTATGCTACATCGCATAGCAGTGTTTCTATCACAATGATTAATGTTATTCTTCACATGGAATTCTGAGGCCAAATGTCTCAAAGAGTGAGACCTATCAACCATAACTGATATAACAAAGACATTAGCAATAAAAGATTTACATTCATGCTATTCCTTCAAATGCGAGTCTTTAGAGGAATACACAGAGAAAACTGGCTTGATGAATATTTCAAATAGCCTTTATGCTAGTTCTGAGAGCTTCTTATTGACAATATCAACGGCTTTAAGGAGGTGTTCTTCATAATAAATGCACAAAGACGGTTACAGAAGGGTCTTTGAAGGATAATGCTTTTTAACTTAATAGATGGGTTATAGGAAAGGTAGTAAGCAGTTTGCCAGGGGTTCCAACTCTACCTAAGGAAACAGTGCCAAGTCTGTGAATCACAATGTTTGACTGCAAGTTATTCAGAATATTCTGAGAAGCAATCCAAACATAGAAATACCTGAAACTTCAATAGTGAATCCATTTACATTAGTAACATTCAAAGAATCTTCTAATCTTAACACATACACCTAGTTATACTCCTACTGAAGCTTCATAGATAGATCACTAGTATTTAATTAAAGGAATATAATTGCATATAGTTAGATGATTATCTTAACAGAACTTGGTGTATTGACCCTGAAAAATGTTAGACAAGCAGGAAGAAACATAATACAAGTAAATAAACCTAAAACTTATATTAGCTGCATAGTACACAGACCTGGTAGATAAGGTATCTCATATTTTGAAATTTTATTTCCTCTAATTGCTTAACCAGCCAACTGAATTTAATCATCTAACTGTCAATTCAGACAAGTTTATAGAATTCTCTTTGAAAAGGTTCTGCTTTGGAAATTAATGAAGACCTCAGTGATAGTCATCCATTGAAGATAAACAGGAAGATTCCTGGCTGACAACTAAGCTTTGCAAATAGTAATGCTGCCTTATCTTTAAAGTTGCAACCGTACTTTACTTTCAGGTGTTTTACCAGAAATATGTGCTTTCATGTGTGTCTAAAGTCTATTATTAGTTGTTTTAAAAGGAAAAGTTGTCTAAGAGATAAGTATTTTAAGGCAGCAAAATGGCTAATAGCAACCATTTAAACAGGCTTGGTTCTCGTTGACTTTTTTATTGTATGCGTACATATACACACACACTACACATTCACATACATATACATACACACACACACACACATATATATATATAATGTTGAATATATATATATTCAACATTATGCAACAGGATTTATTCTCTGTATCTGGGATAAATCAAGTATCTTCTTAGACCACAGTGGAATAAAACTGGAAATTAACTCAAAAGGAACACTCAGGAATATATAAATACATAGATGTTAACCCATTCTTGAATTATCTTTGGGTTAACAATAAAATCAAGATGGAAATTAAAATTTTCCTTTAACTTAACGATAATAGTGACACAATTTATCAAAGCTTTTGGGATAGAGCAAATTGGTGCTAAAAGGAAAGCTTATAGCATTAAACACCTAGATCAAAAAGTCTGAAAGAGACAACCTAATGTCACACCTCAAAGAACTTGAGAAACAAAACAAAACAAATCCACACCCATCAGAAGAAAAGATCAGAGAAGAACTAAATGAAATTGAAACAACAACAAAAAAAGAAACAAAACGCTGATTCTTTGGAAAAAATAACAAAATTGATAGACCATTTAGCAAGATTAATTAGGGGTTAACAATTTTGTGCGGAGTGACCCAGATATATTACATTTTCTGCCAGGGTTTCTTCTTGTGCAAGAGATTACTAATAATGTAAGAAAAGTGTCTGGCGTATGGTAACAATAATCCAGTAGCAATAGTAGTAATAATTTCTTGAGCACTTTTACTGAAGGCACCATGGAATACTTCTTTAAATGGGCAGGAGGAGCCTGACTGCCCAGGTGAGTATCTGGATTCTTTAATGAACACCTAGGAAACTTTAAGAAAATGGCTTCACTTCTTTGTGTTATAGGTTCTCTTGTCTATAAAACATAGCTAATCAGCCAGGCGCGGTGGCTCAAGCCTGTAATCCCAGCACTTTGGGAGGCCGAGGCGGGTGGATCACAAGGTCGAGAGATCGAGACCATCCTGGTCAACATGGTGAAACCCCGTCTCTACTAAAAATACAAAAAAATTAGCTGGGCATAGTGGCGCGTGCCTGTAATTCCAGCTACTCAGGAGGCTGAGGCAGGAGAATTGCCTGAAACCAGGAGGCGGAGGTTGCGGTGAGCCGAGATCGCGCCATTGCACTCCAGCCTGGGTAACAAGAGCGAAACTCCGTCTCAAAAAAAAAAAAACAAAACAAAACAAAAACCATAGCTAATCGCCTACAACAGTGTCTGGACTACATGTAAGTGCTTTATAAATCTGCTATCATAATTTTTACTGTTTTAGGTATAATTATTAATACTTTATAGATTCTTAATGAGAAAAAAATGAATTTATACATAAGGTACTTAAAACGTGTTTTGCATGTTTTAAGGCCTTCACAAAGGTTAGTACAATTTACCTGTATTCTTTAATTCTCTCTACAGCCAAATTAAGTGGGAACTATTATCAGGATTAATTAATATCAGGTATAAGACAGGTGGTAGCTACTGGTATAATACCAAAATCAGTTTTAACTTGCACCCTTTTGTCCATAGGAGATTATAAAAGTACTCAATAATAATAGTCTCATAAATCATTATTTACCTGAGGATAGGCACATATGTATTTTAGTGCAATATCATACAGTTATTCATTGACTTAAAATAGATCAAATTATGTCTGCAAGCAAGCAAGACATTTTTATTGAAAAAAGTTGGCTGAGATTTTGAAAAACAATGTAATTCCTGTGTAACATATTTCTTTCATCAAAAATCATCTCCACTAATGGCTGTCTAAAGACACTGCTAACTATTCCAATCTATCTCAGGTCTTGCAAATTCATATTTGCTAACATTTTGAAGTTTTGATTTATGTTGATATTAATCACCCATGTTTTGTTGACCAATTCAGGTCCTTTGACTCTTGTGATGTTTTTCCACTCAACCATTTTCTAAAGTGCTTGGGACCTAAGACACAGATTTTTGAATATCATTCTTCTACCAATGGGCTATATCATTAAATAGTTATTCCTCTTCAACCTCCAGCACCTTCAGGACTCAGGTGTCATTAGCAACTAGTTGAAGTCCTTGATTAAATGAAACTCTTTTGTAGTTCTGAGGTCTATAACAAGAAATATTCATTAGTGTTAGTAAATAGCTGTTTAACAGACAGACCTCTGTGGCCTCCTTTGAGTTACTTTCCTTGCTTCAGCATTAATGCAATGCTGTTCTTACCCCCAAATATACAATACTTTTGTGCAAACAGAGTGTTCTGTTCATCTTTATAGCAATGTCTCTTTCCCTAAGGCTCAGACACAAGCACTTGGAGGTGGGTTACAGAACCCAACTTACATATAAACTCTATGGTTTCAATTCACCACTCTTCAGAAGATGTAGCCATTTAACTGTCTTACATGAAGTGCTTGTAAAAATTGACTAGAGTCAGAAACATTTCACTAGGCAACAAATAATGATAGCCATGTTTGAATCTCAGCTTTGGCCAAGGCGTTTTCTAAAGCTGAGCATTACTTCAATGAATAAAATGTTATTTCGAGGATAAAAATATAACAGTTTTTATCTTTAAAAATTATTTTTTCCATTATCTATGGGGCTCAATGCAATGATAGACAATTTAGACAATACCAAAACATGTTGCAATAATGAAGTATTTCTGTAGTTCCAAGTTTCTGGTATCAGTTTGTGCATTTAAATCCTAGCTAGGTAATCATGGGAAAGATAATTAATTTCTACATCTCAATTCCTTCATCTTTAAGATGGGGTTAATAATACAAACATAACTCATAGAAGTTTTTTAAGAAAGAAACTTAGCATATGGTAATACTCAATAAATAATAGTTATTATGATTACTGTATTATTAACAGATGTATTTCCTCCAAAGTCTTGTGTATACTATAAAATCTGTAATTTTCACTTGTTCTTGTCTAAAAGAAAGAGAGTGAGTAATAAAATATGTTAATATAAACACTAACAAATTGTCACATAATTTATAAGAAAATTACTAGTGACAAACCAAAAGAAAGATATAGACATGTCTTAACCCATGATGGTGTCCATATTAATACTTAAGAAAGAATATGTTACCAAAGAGCAAATATTTTGTGATTTGATCTTATAGTAACAAGAAACATCTACATATACATTCAAAGTCTGAATATATACGATTAAATAGCAGTGTTCTGTATAGGAATGGTATATCTTGATTATTTTTAATCTTTACCTTTTCTATATTAACACAATTTTTCTATCTGTATTATAAGTAATAAGAAAAACCCTATTTTAAGTTAAATAGATATATATATATGTATGTTCAAGCTAAAATAAAATGTTCTCTTAGCTTATTTATTCTAATTTTTCCAAATGCATGTGAAGAAAGAAATCATCTTGTTATAATTAAAATTTCAGTGAAATAGGAATAAAGTTATTTAAGTAGTAAATTTGGATTTTACATCAAATATGGTAATGTAACATGACTGCACCTGTATGTTTAAGAAACCTTTAAAAATGAGCTATTGACTTTGACTTAAAAAGTATAAAGTGGAAATATGTGATCTTATAAATTTATTGGAACTTGATAACATAATCCACATTTATAGGAACCTATTCTATTTTAACCAGCATGACCTGTTATTTATTTTCTATTTCATATACTGTCAAGTGATTTATGCCTTCTTTAAGTATACTCAAGTGGTAGTGATTTTCAATCAACCCCTAAGTTTTCTTCATTACTAAATATATTTTTCAAATTCAAAAAAGAGACAATGATTTTCCCCTTAGGATTCCAAGAAACTCTCACAAATACAAACTTAGATTGTGCTCGACAACTTAGGGCAATATTTTTAATCTTGAGGAAAAAAAGACACTCTGTTGATATTTTCTGGATCATAAAATAGAAAGAGTATGACTTTTATGCTGAAGGGTTTGGCAATCTTCATAGTCATCTTCTAAAAGACATTTAAACACATATAAAAGGGTTGCAAGATCATAAAAATACAATAATCACTACATTGTATTCTTAGCTGAAATGAGTGTAATAACACAGCATGGCTACAGAATTACTTTGAAATATTCTCCTCTGAATAGATTTTACAAGAATTACCAAAAGAAATAACTTGCATCTCAGTATAATACTGTCTATGGGGAACATTTTCTAAGACTGTTTTATGCATGACTCAGTTCCAGACACAGGTCTTTGTAATACTTTCAATAACTATCTTCTACAGATAGGGAAAGAGACACTTGACAAGAGATTTAACCAGATTTTATTTTAAGAAAATTCAAAAAATTGAATTAATAAAAATGTAACTATATAATATAGATTATAATTCTTTATTTAAAACCACAATTGAAAAATAAGTAAATAAAATAAAAAATCAGAGTGATGCTTATTTGATATGATGATTTGAATTAATATAATGAGGATTTGCATATTAGCCTAGCATTCTAAATTTAAATGAAAGCCTTCATTATTTCCTCAGACACCAGCTCAGCACAATCAAGGTTCTCAAGCCAAACACTTAGGAATCATTGCTGGTAACATCTTTCTCCATCCCTCACAGAATTAAGCCATCAGCAATTTCTACTGATTTTACCACCAAATAGCTAACATCACCTCCCTGATCCAAGCTGTCGTCATCCTGTGTCATCACACACCATCTGAAATAGTCCTCTGCCTACTTTCTCTGCTTCTATTTTTCCTTCTTTATAAGTCATTCCCAGGATGCTATTTTAAAATTTACATGAGATCATAAAATTTAGCCCTCTCTAAGCGATCACATTTAGAATGAAATCTTTATTTTCTGTTTGGTAATAAAAAGCAATTTGAACTAAATCGTGCCTACATCTCTAGCCTTGTTTTCCAATTCTCTCTTTCTCTGTTCCTCTCTCCTTCTTTCTCTCTCCTGTTCACTCCCTCCTCCAGTCATATACTCAAGTTGCAGTATTATTTTTTATGTTCTTCCAAATAGCAACGCTTGTTTCTTCCTCTAAAACTTTGAATTTGGTTGTTTCTATTGCTTGCAACATTTTTTCACTAAATATTCATATCATATCACCTAAAATGTTACCATCTCAGAGAGGTCTGAATGACCACCAATGTTAACTAGGAATCTCTGCTCTAATCCTACTTTATTTCCAACTGGATATTTGTCAGCACTACATTTGGGAGAGAGGTATTTTTGTTACCTTCAAACAGACATGTAAAACTTTGAAGACAAGAGATTTTTTTTTCTTTTTTGCCATTGTATATGCCCAGTACTTAAGGAAGTGACTAACAAAGTGTATGATGTGCTAAGTGACTATATGGACTATCAGCACAAACTTCAGAGCTGGTAGATAGAAAGGATAGTTCACAAGATTTCAAAATAAGTGATCTTTAGTTTTACTGAAAATTTAAAATTGGATTTAAAATTGAAGATGGCTCATCTTTTATGACATGTTACAAGTAAGTTTTTTTTTTTTTAATCTTACTGTGACAACGTAAGTAAAAACTTACGAATTAAGCAAATAAAAATTCTCAGTGCTGAGGGCAGGCTAATTCATTTTTCTTTGGATTGATTGTCCTTAAAGCAAAAAGTATCAAAAACTTCATAATGTGCATGGCCTGCTGAAACACTCAAATACCACACCTAAAAACACTACTATTCATTTCTACCATTCTATTTCAATTTTTATCTTCATTTTTAATTTAAATAATAATTACCCTTAATTTTTTAAATATTTTATTTAACTACTACATTTTTATTTTGTTATACATTTAGATTTTCTAGAGCTAAAATATTGGATTATTTATTCAAAAATTTCCTTTTATTTCTATTCATATGTATTTGAATATACAGAATAAATAATATATATAGAAGATATAAAATATATATTCTTATAGATGTGCCCTATAATAGACATATACATAGAAAATATGTATCTTCTTATATATATGCCTTATTATAGATATATAGATATAGATATATAGAGATAATATATATAGCAAAGCACAAACATATATAACAGAGTGGGCTTGGTGCTGCTTCAGTACTTTGGATTGGCTCTTCTCTCTGCCTGAAATGCTGTTTCTCTAAATACCTGTATGCTTTATCTCCTCATCTTTATTCTCAACTCAAATGTCACCTTCTTAGTTTCTTAGTAAGGAAAAACCAGAACACAACATTGTTTTTGGTTTGAGATAGAATCTTACTCTGACACAAAGACTAGTGTACAATGGCGTGATCTCAGCTCACTGCAGCCCCCGTCTCTCAGGCTCAGGTGATTCTCCTGCCTCAGCCTCCTGAGTAGCTGGGATTACAGGTGCTCAGCTAATTTTTGTGTTTTTAGTAGAGACAGGGTTTGATCATGTTGGTCAGGCTGGTCTCAAACTCCTGACCTGAGATGATTCACCCCATCTCTCCACCGACATGCTGGTTCTACTTTTTTTCCCCTTACACTTATCAATTTCTAATACACTATGTTTAAAAAAACTAAAACTAAAACTACTGTGTTTATTATTTATTTGTTGTAAATTTATCTTCTCCCACAAAAATACAAATTTCATTGCAGCAGAGATTTGTATCTGCATGTGAAATATTTCAGCACCTAGAAATATTCAATAAATAAATGAATCTCCTTGGAACTAGAATTATTAATTCTTTGACCTTGTTCTTTATTTGCCATGCACAACAGAGCACACCAGGCAAATTCCATATTGGGAAGAATTGGCAAATTCCAATTATCATGGGCCATAGCAAGAACAACTCTTTCCTGAATCACTTATGCTCTATATGCAACTCAAATGCCAGAAGTATAAAGGAGTATGCAAGAGGAGAAATTTCTGAAGATAGGCATCAGTAAGCTAAATAATGGACAAATATTATAGTTTAATGAGACCTGATAAAGTTTCTAAAATCATTAGCAAAATAATTGCTCAAGTTAGTCCATAAATAAAAGAATAATGATTTTCTTCATTTGGTAATATCAGAAAAAGAAGAAAAATGTGACTTATAAAACACATACACCACATGTGTGTACACATTTAAATGGTAAGAGCAGGATGCATTATTTATGTGGTGAGAGCAGGATTTATACATAGACAGGATCTATTGTTATTTACACATTTAAAAATAAATGCAAGATTGCATTATACATGGAGGCTTCCTCATTTTTAACTTTTTAAATTGACCACATTAATTTAAATTACATCATTTCAGATGACATATCAGTTACAAAATGAACAATTAAACCAGTGAAAACACACAAACACATATATATTAAAACCAAGTTTTTAAAATAAAAACATAACTACATTTTATATTCTAAATCCTTCCAACTTCTGTTTCATGAGATGACATTTTATTTGACAAAAAGATGCAGATAAAAGATCTCATCAGACTTCTAGACTGCCTAAGAGACTTACTACTGTGAGAAGCTATAAACTCTGTATTGCATGTTAGCAGCTCAAGTATTACTTTGAATTACAACATTTTCAAAAGCTGACAAAAATCTAATACAGTCTTTTTGTACTGGAGTCACTATAGTAATTCTCACCAATATTTTCTGGAGGTCAGATAATGTAGTGTGGTTAAAAATTTTGGATCAAGAACATGATTCCTCCCTGGCATTCAGGTATTAAACATGAATTATAGAAAGCGATTATCCCTGTCACCTTGCCTGAAGTAATGATATTCTGGTTTTTACAGGGCTATCTAAAACCTGCTGTGTCAGAAATGAGTATTATTTCAGGCTATTATCAAGCACACAGACGTAAGGTTTTGATTCAAATCATACTATGAATATCACTGAAAACATATAAAGCTAATTTAGAATTTTATACCCAATGTTTATATTTGATATTAAAAATAGTGTTTACTTTTTTTATTATATAGGTCACTTTGGACAAATTATAAGGAAATAAAATGGTGTAAGTTTAGGGGAAAAAAGCACTTGTTAACTAAGTTGCTTAAATCACTCAGATAATAGAAGGTAAAATCCCTTAAATTACTCTAGAAATGGAAGCAAGAAATATGGCAAAAATAACGTGCCCTTGGTTATATAACAATTATTTTCCTGTACATTAGCCATTTCACAAAAAGGTAATGATTGTATATACTAGCCATTAATAATTTCATAGCAAGATTCGTAAATATTTGTGACTTGCAAATAAATCCTTTATAATTATTTTTGGACACATAATTCTTATGAGTTTTCAATTTTTGTGTCACCTTATTTTCAACATTCCCTTTATATATTTTTTTAACTTAGATGCTATTGTGTTATTCTGTTTAAAAATGACTATGATACTCAAATGTGTTTCGATGTATTCACAGAAAGAATATGGTACATATCTTTCAATGAAAATAATAAATGTATGCTTATTTCTTGCTGTGAAGAAGTAATTTTGCCTCACCCCCACAAAAACATGCTTATAAAATGTCACAGCTTAGACTGTAATTACGTGGTTAAACAAGAATTACATGACCTAGAATCTGTCTATGAATAAATTGTGGGATGATAAGGGCCAATTCTGGCAAAAGAGAATCAAACTGTCACACCTCTAAAATCCTTCTTTATTTTTCTTTCTTTTCCAAATGGAAATAGGATTTCAGATTTGAATATTTAGAAAGACATTGCCAAGTTTTTTTCTTTGTTTCTTGTGAAAAAAAAACTAGTTGCTTCCATGGTTGAGAGGATAGTTCAAGAGAATTCGTAAGAATAAGAGATATTCTTTTGAAATAGGACAATTAATCAGGAAAACAAGTCCTTCTTATAAATTATTCCATTCCACTGAAAACCTATTTAAATAATCCAGAGTGCAACAACCTGTTATTAGACCAAATAATGGCCCCTAAAAATATATGTTCACATTCTAGTCTCCAGAAATTATGACTATTAACCTTACATGCACAAAAGATGTGATTATGTTAAGGATATTTCGAGGATAATATTTTCCTCCCCACGATGACCCCTTGTTTTAAAAGCCCTCAGTTAAACTGGGGTTCTAGTACCAAAGCAGCTAGTAATCCTACCCTACTGGGAAATGCCAGGGACCTAGGCAGGAGTGTTTACACTGTGCCTATCACATGAAAGTTCCTTTATCTGGGACTTTCAAGATGGCCGCCTAAGAACAGCTCAGGACTTCAGCTCCCAGTGAAAGTGCAGAGGGTGAGTGGACGCCGCATTTCCAGACGAACTCTTATTGCCCACAGACCAGGAGATACCCAGGCAGAGGGGTCGCCAGCGTCACAGTCCCAGCCGGTGCGGCTGTTTTGGCCCCCGCGGGGCTGATTCCGCCCGCGCGGCTGCTGTGACCACTCCCTATTGCTGCGGTTCTCCGTACAAAAGCCACTGGTCTGGGAGCCCTCTTAGCTGGCGAGCAGAGCCCTGAGACGGCAGAATAGCCCATTCATCTGAAACAGCGAGCCAGGCCAGGAGATTCCTAGGCAAAAAGTCCGCCAGGAGCCGGCGCCGCGGTTCGAGCCGACTCCGTGAGTCGCAGCACGGGAGATCCCGGTGCCTTTTCAACAAGCGACCGGAACGCGGGGTCGTTCAACTTAAAAGAAAAGACTCTGAGTCAGGGAGCCAGGTGATCAGGCTCGGTTGGTCCCACCCCTCCACCCCCAACAACAACGAAAACAAAAACAGTAATTGGAAACCCTCTGGGTTGAGCCCTTCAAACCAAGCACAGCTGAACCCGGATGGTCCGGCTCCGTGGGGGAGGGGCTTCCGCCATTACTGAGACTCTCCACCGCTACGGAGGCAGGGTGCCGTTGCCGAGGCAACCCGCCATTGCCGAGGCAACCTGCCACAACAGAGAGAGTCCGCCATAACAGAGGCGGGGCCACCATTGCCCAGACAGTTCTAACTACGCCCATATAAAAAGGACTACAGGGAAGAGCTCAGGGCAGCTGGGCGGAGCCCACAGCAGCTCAGCAAAGCCCCTGCGGGCAGGCAGAGGCTAGGCGAGCTGCTAGCTGGGCGGGTCCGACCTGAAAAAAAAAAAAAAAAAAAATCAAAAAAGGCAGTAGTGCAACGGAAACTCATAAAGCTCTAACTCCCTGGGACAGAGACAGACAACAGGTGGATAAACCCACAAAAATGGGAAGAAACCAGCGTAAAAAGGATGAAAACTCCCGAAACCAGAACACCTCTCCTCCTAAAAGTGATCACAACTCCTCACCAGCAAGGGAACCAGACCGGATGGAGAAGGAGGGTGATGAAATGACAGAATCAGACTTCAGAAGATGGGTAGTAAGAAACTACAATGAGCTAAAAGAACATGTTCTAACCCATCGCAAAGAAAATAGGAACCTTGAAAAAAGATTGGACGAACTGCTGACGAGAATGGACAGCATAGAGAGGAGAATAAGTGAATTGATGGAGCTGAAAAACGCAACACGAGAACTTCGTGAAGCATGCACAAGCTTCAACAGCCGAATTGACCAAGCAGAAGAAAGGATATCAGAGGTCGAAGACCAACTCAATGAAATAAAAAGAGAAGGCAAGAACAGAGAAAAAAGCGCAAAAAGGAATGAACAAAATCTTCAAGAAATGTGGGACTATGTGAAAAGACCTAATCTACGTCTGATAGGTGTACCTGAATGTGATGAAGAGAATGAATCCAAGCTGGAAAATACTCTTCAGGATATTATCCAGGAAAACTTCCCCAACCTAGCAAGGCAGACCAATATTCAAATCCAGGAAATACAGAGAACACCACAGAGATATTCCTCAAGAAGAGCAACCCCAAGGCACATAATCGTCAGATTCACCAAGGTTGAAATGAAAGAGAAAATGCTAAGGGCAGCCAGAGAGAAAGGTCGGGTTACCCACAAAGGGAAGCCCATTAGACTCACAGCAGATCTCTCAGCAGAAACCCTACAAGCCAGAAGAGACTGGGGGCCAATATTCAACATCCTTAAAGAAAAGAACTTTCAACCCAGAATCTCCTATCCAGCCAAACTCAGCTTCATAAGTGAAGGAAAAATAAAATCCTTTGTGAACAAGCAAGCACTCAGAGATTTCATCACCACCAAACCTGCTCTACAAGAACTCCTGAAAGAGGCTCTACACACATAAAGGAAAAACCAGTACCAGCCACTCCAAAAACACACCAAATGGTAAAAAAGCAGCAACACAATCAAGAATCGGCATCAACTAACCAACAAAACAGCCAGGTAGCATCAAAATGACAGCATCAAATTCACACATAACAATACTATCCCTAAATGTCAATGGACTAAATGCCCCAATCAAAAGACACAGACTGGCAAATTGGATAAAAAGCCAAAACCCATCAGTGTGCTGTATCCAGGAAACCCATCTTACATGCAAGGATACACAAAGGCTCAAAATAAAGGGATGGAGGAAGATCTACCAAGCAAATGGAGAGCAAAAAAAGGCAGGAGTTGCAATTCTCATCTCTGATAAAATAGACTTTAAAGCAACAAAGATCAAAAGAGACAAAGAAGGACATTACATAATGGTAAAAGGATCACTGCAACAAGAAGAGCTAACGATCCTAAATATATATGCACCCAATACAGGAGCACCCAGATACATAAGGCAAGTTCTTAATGACTTACAAAGAGACTTAGACTCCCACACAATAATAGTGGGAGACTTTAACACCCCATTGTCAATATTAGACAGATCAACCAGACAGAAAATCAACAAGGATATCCAGGACCTGAACACAGACCTGGAACGAGCAAACCTAATAGACATTTACAGAACTCTCCACCCCAAATCCACAGAATATACATTCTTCTCAGCACCACATCACACCTACTCTAAAATTGACCACATAATTGGCAATAAATCACTCCTCAGAAAATGCAAAAGAACAGAAATCATAACAAACAGTCTCTCAGACCACAGTGCAATCGAGTTAGAACTCAGAATGCAGAAACTAACTCAGAACCGCACAGCTTCATGGAAACTGAACAACTTGCTCTTGAATGTTGACTGGATAAACAATGAAATGAAGGCAGAAATAAAGATGTTCTTCGAAACCAATGAGAACGAAGACACAACATACCAGAATCTCTGGGACACATTTAAAGCAGTCTCTAGAGGAAAATATATAGCAATGAGTGCCCACGTGAGAAGAAAGGAGAGATCTAAAATTGACACCCTATCATCAAAATTGAAAGAGCTAGAGGAGCAAGATCAAAAAAACTCAAAACCTAGCAGAAGACAGGAAATAACTAAGATCAGAGCAGAACTGAAGGAAATAGAGACACAAAAAACTCTTCAAAAAATCAATAAATCCAGGAGCTGGTTTTTTGAAAAGATCAACAAAATAGACAGACCACTAGCCAGATTAATAAAAAAGAAAAGAGAGAATAACCAAATTGATGCAATAAAAAATGATAAAGGGGATATCACCACAGATTCCACAGAAATCCAAACCATCATCAGAGATTATTACAAACAACTCTATGCACATACACTAGTAAACCTGGAAGAAATGGATAAATTCCTGGACACCTGCAACCTCCCAAGCCTAAACCTGGAAGAAGCCGAACCCCTGAATAGACCAATAACATGGTCTGAAGTCGAGGCAGCAATAAAGAGCCTACCACCCAAAAAAAGCCCAGGTCCAGATGGGTTCACAGCTGAATTCTACCAGACATACAAGGAGGAGCTGATACCATTCCTTCTGAAACTATTCCAGACAATCCAAAAAGAGGGAATCCTTCCCAAATCATTTTACGAGACAAACATCATCCTGATACCAAAACCCGGCAGAGACTCAACAAGAAAAGAAAATTTCAGGCCAATATCCATGATGAACATAGATGCAAAAATCTTCAATAAAATACTGGCAAACCGATTGCAACAGCATATCAAAAAGCTCATCCACCATGATCAAGTAGGATTCATCCCGGGGATGCAAGGCTGGTTCAACATACGCAAGTCCATAAACGTAATTCACCACATAAACAGAACCAAAGACAAAAACCACATGATTATCTCGATTGATGCAGAGAAGGCTTTTGACAAAATTCAACAACCCTTTATGCTAAAAACCCTCAATAAACTAGGTATTGACGGAACGTATCTCAAAACAATAAAAGCTATTTACGACAAACCAACAGCCAATATCATACTGAATGGGCAAAAACTGGAAGCATTCCCTTTGAAATCTGGCACTAGACAAGGACGCCCTCTCTCACCACTCCTATTCAATATAGTACTGGAAGTTCTAGCCAGAGCAATCAGGCAAGAAAAAGAAATAAAGGGTATCCAAATTGGAAAGGAGGAAATCAAATTGTCTCTATTTGCAGATGACATGATTGTATATCTGGAAGACCCCATCATCTCAGCCCAAAATCTCCTGAAACTGATAAACAACTTCAGCAAAGTCTCAGGATACAAAATCAACGTGCAAAAATCACAAGCATTCCTATACACCAGTAATAGACTTCAAGAGAGCCAAATCAAGAACGAACTGCCATTCACAATTGCTACAAAGAGAATAAAGTACCTAGGAATACGACTAACAAGGAAGATAAAGGACCTCTTCAAGGAGAACTACAAGCCATTGCTCAACAAAATAAGAGAGGATACAAACAGATGGAGAAACATTCCATGTTCATGGTTAGGAAGAATCAACATCGTGAAAATGGCCATACTGCCCAAAGTAATTTACAGATTCAATGCTATTCCCATCAAGCTACCAATGACCTTCTTCACAGAACTGGAAAAAAACCCCTTAAACTTCATATGGAACCAAAAGAGAGCCCGCATAGCCAAGTCAATTCTAAGCAAAAAGAACAAAGTGGGAGGCATCACACTACTGGACTTCAAACTATACTACAAGGCTACAGTAATCAAAACAGCATGGTACTGGTACCAAAACAGAGATATAGACCAATGGAACAGAACAGAGGCCTCACAGGAAATACAACATACCCACAACCATCTGATCTTCGACAAACCTGACAAAAACAAGCAATGGGGAAAGGACTCCCTGTTTAATAAATGGTGTTGGGAAAACTGGCTAGCCATGTGCAGAAAGCAGAAACAGGACCCCTTCCTGACACCTTACACCAAAATTAACTCCAGATGGATTAAAGACTTAAACATCAGACCTAATACCATAAAAACCTTACAAGAAAATCTAGGCAAAACCATTCAGGACATAGGTGTAGGCAAGGACTTCATGACCAAAACGCCAAAAGCAATGGCAACAAAAGCCAAAATAGACAAATGGGACCTAATCAAACTCCACAGCTTCTGCACGGCAAAAGAAACAGTCAGTAGAGTGAATCGGCAACCAACAGAATGGGAAAAAATTTTTGCAGCCTACCCATCTGACAAGGGGCTGATATCCAGAATTTACAAAGAACTAAAGCAGATCTACAAGAAAAAAACAAACAAGCCCATTCAAAAATGGGCAAAGGATATGAACAGATACTTTACAAAAGAAGACATACAGGAGGCCAACAAACATATGAAAAAATGCTCATCATCACTGGTCATCAGAGAAATGCAAATCAAAACCACATTGAGATACCATCTCACACCAGTTAGAATGGCGATCATTAAAAAATCGGGAAACAACAGATGCTGGAGAGGATGTGGAGAAATAGGAACACTTTTACACTGTTGGTGGGAATGTAAATTAATTCAACCATTGTGGAAGACAGTGTGGCGATTCCTCAAGGACCTAAAATTAGAAATCCCATTTGACCCAGCAATCCCATTACTGGGTATATATCCAAAGGATTATAAATCATTCTACTACAAGGACACGTGCACACGAATGTTCATTGCAGCACTGTTTACAATAGCAAAGACCTGGAACCAACCCAAATGCCCAACGATGATAGACTGGATAGGGAAAATGTGGTACATATACACCATGGAATATTATGCAGCCATCAAAAACGATGAGTTCACGTCCTTTATAGGGACATGGATGAACCTGGAAACCATCATTCTCAGCAAACTGACACAAGAGCAGAAAATCAAACACCGTATATTCTCGCTCATAGGCGGGTGTTGAACAATGAGAACACATGGACACAGGGAGGGGAGCACTACACACTGGGGTCTGTTGGGGGGAAATGGGGGAGGGGCGGGGGTGGGGAGGTGGGAAGAGATAGCATGGGGAGAAATGACAGATACAGGTGAGGGGACGGAAGGCAGCAAAGCACACTGCCATGTGTGTACCTATGCAACAATCTTGCATGTTCATCACATGTACCCCAAAACCTAAAATGCAATAAAAAAAAAAAGAAAAAAAAAAAAAGAAAGTTCCTTTATCTAGCACCCAGCTTAATGTGTAGTTGTCCAAACCATGACCGGGGGTCTGTCAAGTGGCAAACTTGTTTATACTGGCAGACACTCCTGTGGCTTTTGTCTGACCTGTGTTCAGTTTATCCTGTCCGACCATTGCTCTAACACTGGAAGACTGACTTCATGTTCCTCCTGACATCCTGGGGAAAGTCCAGCCTGGAGTAAGCCCTACTTCTTCAGATGGAAGCCACAAATCCAGTGCACCAAAAAAAGGAAACAAATTCAAAGTTTTTACTTTCAGATTCTGGGTAAGGAGGACACAATGTGTCAGTAGAGCAGTCATTGGTCCCTAGGTCACATGAGGCAGAAATGAAGTCGGGCAAGGAGAGAGAAGTGTGTGGCGGGCAACTTCTAGTATGTATAAGGGAATGGGGTGCGGGTCACTAAGTTTGTGGACAAATGACTGAATGATCAACTTAAAGGAATCAACAGGAAAGAAAGGAGTCCAGTCTGCTCGGCTAGAGAGACGCCTCTAAAATCTTATCTCTGGCCACTGGCTGGAGCCATTTTTAGTGTGGTATGCAACTGGAAACCTTTGTCAAGGATGACCAAGCCCTGGTTCCAATATGAGAGAGTTAAACTGGCATTCAAAAAAGATGCTGAGACAACATAGGATTGTAAGGATTAACTGCAGCCCTGAAAGCAATTACATGTGTTTTTATAAAAAACAGGAACGTAAAGATTTTAGATAAACATAGAGGGAAGACACATACAGAGAAGAGGCAGCTATGGAACATAAAAAAAGAAACTGAAATGATGGACCAAAAGCCAGGGAACATCAGCAATCACCAGAATCTGGAAGAGGCATGCAAAGGATTGTCTCCTAGAGCTTCTTGAGAGAGTACAGTCTTGCTAACACTTTGATTTTATATTGCTGGTCTTCAGAACTATGAGAGATTAAATTCTGTCACGAGAAGTTACCCAATTGTGGTAATATTTTATGGCATCCCTGGGACACTAATACAGAGCTTGTTACCAGAGGTGTGTTGCTTCTGTATAACAAATCCTAAAAATGTAGAAGTGGCTTTAGAAATGGATAATAAATTAGGGTTCACAAGGAAGTAAGAAGTATGGTAGATGAAGCTGTTATCTTCTCAGAGAATACACAAATAGTAATGAATAGAATGTTGGTAAAAATATAAACACCAACGTTCTTCTGGTGAGAGTTGAGAGGAAAATCAGGAACGTGTTACTGGAAAATGGAGGAAAGTGATCCTTGATATATTGCAGCAAAAACTTGGCTTAATTTTGTCCTACAGTTAGGTGGAAAGTAGAACCTGTAAGTGATGAACTTGGTTATTTAATGGATGAGATTTTCAGGCAAAGCATTTAAGGTGTAGACATGGTTACTCTTGCTACTTACAGTAAAATGCAAGAAAAAAGAGATAAATTGAGGAAGGAACTATTAAGGAAAAAGTTTGTTGGACTCAAATTACTCGGGCAGAAAACAGGCTGATTAAACTACCTGGGTGCAAATAAGTGCTTCTGCTCAAAAAGAAGTAAGAATAACTCTAAGGGAAAAGAATTGGGCCTAGAAGAATGAGGTATAGGCCCAGAGGGAAGATCCTAAAGTCACAAGAAATTATATATCTGTATCTCTATATAATACATATTTTATATATATATATATATATATAATATATATTCATACCACACACACATACACACACACATCCCTAAACATATATATGTATATGAAAGAAAATATATAAAATATAACCTTATTTATTAGAAAATTATTCTTAAATTTAACATAAAATACAATTTTTATGAGGTAATTTTAAGGTTGGCTTAATATTTATATATCCTGATTCCCTTAAAGTAATGGCACACATCACAGCCCAAACATGGGGGACAGCAGCACTATAAAAAGGAGCTAAGTTGCATAGAAGTATCATGTTTGATAGGCCCATTGTCTTCTATTATAATTTGTCTACTTCAATGACTTACCACAAGTAATGCACTTTTACCATTACGGACATAAAAGTATCAGTCTATGAAAATAGTCAATAGAAAAGCATTTTTACTTGAAAGTAGTTAAGTATGATCCCTGTGAAATTCTAAACACATCCTTAAATATTTTCAATAATATCTATAAAATTAATTATATTACTCATTTGAGGACAATGATGGTTTATTATCTATACTCATACTTTCTTCCTATATATGGGGTATGAAGTGTAAATTTCTACAAGCAAATTGAAAATAAATGTATAAGATGACTGCCCAGAGGTAACTGTAGATAACAGTGTGAAGTACAGAAAGTTTTTTCTTTACAACTTCTCACCAAGAGAGGTTTTGTGCCTGTGCCTATGATTGGGCACCAATAGATAGATAATCTATGAATATCATTTTGGCCTTCTTATCAAACATCTATCATAATCCTTCCTTTTTAAACGTGTCTATCTTATTTCTTCTAGTTCTAGTCCAATCTTCACTAAGGTGTAAATCAAAATGTCTCTTTCATGGGGTATTTTAGATTTTACTTCAGCCATTCTAAAAAGGAAAGAACTATTCCTTATTTGTATTATCTCCATAAACCCCAGATATACAGCATGAAATAAAAGCAATTGCCCAGGGAAAACACAGAGAATGACAGGAACGTCTCTTCTTAGCACTCACTAGGCAGGGGTAGAGGCCAAAATTAGAACCACTTCTTGGAGAGAATGCCTCAGTTATGTCAAAGTAAGTTATTTGTATTTGGTCATAAAAACTAAGTATTGTAACTCAAGATACATGCAATTTAAGACTGGATGATAAACAAAGAAAAGTTTCACTAAACAGGAGCCAAATGCTCAGGTAAAATATGATTGTGAAAATATAGCATCCAATAATCTTTCGATAAGCTTTTATGAAAATATCTCTGCTAGTAATCTAAGAAATATTTCAAGAAAATATAAATATTCCTTGTTAGCTATGTATATTAAAAGTCCTCTATTTCTATTTCTACCTTTAATTACATAAAATTCTTTTTCTATATAAAATTATAGTGTAGGTTTACTGAAATTATATGTAAAAATTTTACTTCTTTCACCTTGAAATTTAAAAAAATATATAAATGAGACACAGATGAAGACACAGGCAAATAAAAGCCTACAGAGAGTTTTTACTTACTATATAGAATGGTAAAAATGAAGACAGTGGAATTATTGTTAGAGAGGTGTTATTTTTCAAGTTTTTTTTTTTTTAATTGTACTTTGAGCTCTAGGGTACATATACACATCCTGCATTCTACAGGATTGTTGCATAGGTACATACATGCAATGATGGTTTGCTGTCTCCATCCCGCTCCCCCACCTACATCTGGCATTTCTCCCAGTGTTATCCCTCCCTATTCTTCCCACTCCCCGGCTGTCCCTCCCCTCCAGCACCCCACTTAGCATTGTGACTGTTGTTCCCTTCCCTGTGCCCAAGTGTTCTCATTGTTCATCACCCTCTTATGAGTGAAAATACTCAGTGCTTGGTTTTCTGTTCTTGCGTCATTTTGCTGAGAATGATGGTTTCTAGATTCCTCCATGTCCCTGCAAAGGACACAAACTCCTTGTTTTTTATGGCTGCATAGTATTCCATGGTGCATAAGTTCCACATTTTCTTTGTCCAGTCTATCAGTGATGGGCATTTGGGTTGGTTCCAAGTCTTTGCTCTTGTAAACAGTGCTGCAATAAACATATGTGTGCATGTGTCTTTATAAGAGCACAATTTATAATCCTTTGGGTATATACCCAGTAATGGGATTGCTGGGTCAAATGAAATTTCTATTTCTAGATCCTTGAGGAATCAACTGCCACATTGTCTTCCATAATGGTTGAACTAATTTACACTCCCACCAACAGTGTAAAAGTGTTCCTATTTCTCCACATCCTCTCCAGCATCTGTTGTATCCAGACTTTTTAATGATTGCCATTCTAACTGGTGTGAGATGGTATCTCAATATGGTTTTGATTTGCATTTCTCTGATGACCAAAGATGATGAGCATTTTTTCATATGTTTGTTGGCCTCATATTTGTCTTCTTTTGAAAAGTGTCTGTTCATATCTTTTGTCCTCTTTTGAATGGGTTTTTTTTTTTCTTTCTTATAAATCTGCTTTAGTTCTTTGTTGATTCTGCATATTAACCCTTTGTCAGATGGGTAGATTGCAAAATTATTTTCAATTCTGTTGGTTGCCAGTTTACTCTAATGATAGTTTCTTCTGCTATGCAGAAGCTCTTAAGTTTAATTAGATCTCATTTGTCTATTTTGGCTTTTGTTGAGATTGCTAATGGCGTTTTAGTCATGAAATCCTTGCCTGTGTCTGTGTCCTGAATGGTGTTGCCTAGGTTTCCTTCTAGAGATTTCATAGTGTTAGTTCTTATGTTTAAATCTTCAATCAATCTGGAGTTAATTTTTGTCTAAGGTGTAAGGAAGGGGTCCAGTTTCATCTTCCTGCATATGGCTAGCCAGTTTTCCCAACACCATTTATTAAACAGGGAATCCTTTCCCCATTGCTTGTGTTTATCTGGTTTGTCAAAGATCAGATGGTTGTAGATATGTGGCATTGCTTCTGAGGCCTATGTTCTGTTCCATTTGTCTATATTTCTGATTTGGTACCAGTACCATGGTGTTTTGATTACTGTACCCTTGTAGAATAGTTTGAAGTCAGGTAGCTTGATGCCTCCAGCTTTATTCTTTTTGCTTAGGATTGTATTGACTATGCAGGCTCTCTTTTGGTTCCATATGAAGTTTAAAGTGTTTTGTTTCCAGTTCCATAAAGAAGGTCAATGGTAGCTTTATAGGGATAGCATTGAATGTATAAATTACTTTGGGCAGTATGGCCATTTTCACAATATTGATTCTTCCTAACCATGAGCATGGAATGTTTTTCCATCTGTTTGTGTCCTCTCTTATTTCCTTGAGCTGTGGTTTGTGGTTCTCCTGGAAGAGGTCTTTTACATCCTTTGTTAGTTGTATTCCTAGGTATTTTATCATCTTTGCAGCAATTGTAAATGGGAGTTCACTCATGATTTGGCTGTTGCTGGTGTACAGGAATGCTTGTGATTTCTGCACATTGATTTTGTATCCTGAGACTGCTGAAGTTTCTTGTCAGCTTAAGGAGGTTTGGGGCTGAGATAATGGGGTTTTCTAAATATATGATCGTGTCATCTGCAAATAGGAATAATTTGAATTCTTTTCCTAATTGAATGCCCTTTATTTCTTTTTCTTGCCTAATTGCTCTGGCTAGAATTTCCAATACTATATTAAATAGGAGTGGTGAGAGAAGGCGGCATCCCTGTCTAGTGCCAGTTTTTAAATGGAATGCTTCTAGTTTTTGCCCATTCAGTATGATATTGGCTATGGGTTTATCATAAATAGCTTTTATTATTTTGAGATACATTCCATCAATACCTAGTTTATTGAAAGCTTTTAGCATAAAGGGCTGTTGAATTTTGTTGAAGGCCTTTTCTGCATCTAATGAGATAATCATGTGTTTTTTTGTCTTTGGTTCTGTTTATGTGGTAGATTATGTTTATGGATTTGCATATGTTGAACCAGCCTTGCATCCCCAGGATGAATCCTACTTGATCACGATGTGTAAGCTTTTTGGTGTGCTATTGGATTCAGTTTGCCAGTATTTTATTGAAGATTTTTGCATCAAAGTTCATCATGGATATTGGCCTGAAATTTTCTTTTTGAATTTTATCTCTGCCAGGTTTTGGTATCAGGATGATGTTGGTCTCATAGAAAGAGTTAACATACCAGAATCTATGGGACACATTTAAAGCAGTGTCTACAGTGGAATTTATAGTAATAAATGCCCATGTGAGAAACAGGAAAGATCTAAAATTGACACCCTATCATCAAATTGAAAGAGGTAGTGGAGCAAGATAAAAAAAACTCAAAAGCAAGTAGAAGACAAGAAATAACTAAGATCATAGCATAACTGAAGGAGATAGAGACATAAACAACCTTCAAAAGGTCAATAAAGATAAACAAAATAGATAGACCACTAGCTAGACTAATAAAAAAGAAAAGTGAGAAGAATTGAAGAGATTCAATAAAAAATGATAAAGGGGAGATCACCACTGATTTTTCGGAAATACAAACTACCATCAGACATTACTACAAACAACTCTATACACATAAACCAGTAAACTTGGAAGAAGTGAATAAATTCCTGGATACTTGCACACTCCCAAGACTAAGATAGAAAGAAGCTGAAACCCTGAATATACCAATAACAAGGTCTGAAGTTGAAGCAGCAATTAATAGTCCACCAATGAAAAAGGCCCAGGTCCAGACGTGTTCACAGCCGAATTCTACCAGAAGTACAAAGAGGAAATGGTACCATTCTTGTTGAAACTATCTCAAACAATACAAAAAGAGGGAATCCTCCCTAACTCACAAATTTTGTTAAAAATTTTCTTAAAAATAAAATCACAAATACTCTATTCTAAAATAGATAAGGCACAGGAACTGCCACCCTCTGCAATATTTATTTACAGTGTTGTATGCAGTGCTATCATGGGACTCTCTCTTGTCAGTGTTACATTCTTTAATAACAGCTAATGGGTAAAAGAAGAGCTTGTCTTCACTCCTGTGGCACCCCTTTAAAATGTAAAGTACACCTCTTTGGCAATCTAAATTACAAAATTCCAAAATAAGTAAAAATAGCCAGTTTCCAAAGTCTTATTTTGCTCTTTACACAAAAATATATAATGCAGAGAATGAGAAGAATCCCTAAAACGAATTAAGATGCTTTGATTTTTGACAGCTCACCAACTGAATATTTTCATTTTGAATTTTACTTTTGTTTGGCACACTGAGATTTTATTAACAACCCAGAGCCATGTACTATAGTAAGATTTAGGATGAATGAGAGGTGCATTTTCTTTAGTAGAGTATGAGAAGGGTGATTGTGGAAGAGAATGGGAAAAAAATACGCATGATGCATATTTTAATGCAATTTTAATGCAATTCAAGTTCAGGAGGGACTACAAATAAAAGTTAAAATTCATAAATGTACTTTCTTAAAACTGCTCTTGCCAATATGTCTCTTAAAAGTTCTTTCTTTATGCAAAGATACATGTAGAACTCAGTCAGGCTACTACTCATACAGGAGCAGCCGGTAGAACAATCCAGGCAAATGAAAATGAGAAGGAGCTAATCAAATAGGCTAACAGACTTTCTGTATCCTTGGAGTAGCTCTGTCCAAGAAAGAAAGAAAATATATGGATAAATATGTTAAATTTAGGATTTGGGGACCTGATCTTTCTGATTCATTACCATACCTTGTCCACTCCAACTCTCAATAACAATTAAATGATGAAAATAAAAGTTGGTTATAAACCTTACTGATATGAAATTCACCTTCATGCATTTTCTTTAACATTCAGGTTAATATTTTATAACCTAAAGTACTAAATTTTAATCATTTAATCTACTTCAGTACAGTTTCTATCAAATTAATTTTTACTAAAAGATAAAATATAAGGAATCATTCGTTTTTTTAACAAAGTGACCTTTAAATATCCTCTATTTGCCAAAATATTATATTAAAAATTTAAGCCAAATATTGTATTAGAATTGAATAACTGAATGTTTAAATTGTGTATTGGGTTTACAATAAACATTTGATATATTATAGTCAATATTTAACTTAAATTTATTATTGCAGAACTGTAATTATATATTATAATAAAATAGAATTATCTCAAAAAATAAGCAAAAATTTAGCTGGGTTTTGTTTGTTTCTGTGTTTCAAACAATAGAGGTAAATGCTGTAGGTGATTTAACATACATAGCTGAGGTTGAATATAATTTTTTTTTTGCTATAATTAACTGAGAAAATGTTGGTGGCATGAAGAAATAAATTATTAATTCAGGAAATTCTCTATTAAAATGATTTTGAGGTGTAGGAAAAAAAGAAAACTGAAATTATGTAACATTGCTCCTTTCCAAAGTTTGATAAAACCATACATAAAAACCACTATGTAAAATTATAAATGTATTTTAAAAGAGTTGGAGATTTCCTATGAAATTCTATTTGGATGCTTATTTTTGTGCAGATAAAACCTTTGACAGAAGATTTACCCAAGTAGTTGTTTACTCCTTTAAATAGGGAAAACATATTCCAAATATTTGATCATTGCCAAATGCTTCAATAGTTTGAATATATTAAGAAATATTGTTAAGTAACACACCTTGGCGTCCTCTTTGCTCATTAGGCAATATCCAACCTTCTTGGTCCAGTGCTTTGAGAGATTTGTATTGCTTCCTAATTCAGCATAAAAATTACTTCAACCATGGCTTTGAGAACATATAGATTTTTTTCTAAAGAGAACTGAAAGTCTAATTATTTTTTCAGCACAACTCAATGAGTTAAGAAGAGAACATATATGTTCGTTTTATATTTAATTTCTCGAGATAGCTATTTTGCTTCTTTCACATAAGTGATGATGCTTAACTCTAATACTGTACATTCAAATTGTAGTGAATAATTAAACAATCATCTTGATAACAGCAACAGTGGGCTTTTTTTCTCAACTTCATGAACCTAAAATTGAAAGCAGATTTCTATAATATAAATTTTCTGAATTAAAGGCCACATTCTCTAATTAGTTCTGTTATTTACTTCATAGCAGTTTATTTAATAATCTCATGATTTTGTTTTTATTAAGTTTTAATAATACTCTTTCAGAAAATGCATCAAAAACTTTAAAACATTTTGGGAAAGGGAATTGTTTGATAATAACAGAAAATATCTTTGTTCATGTAAGTGTGTGTGTATGAATGCATGCATTGAAAATAATAAACAGTTTCAAGATACATGTGGGTGATACTAGAAAATTAACAACTGCAGATATATTAATTACTTGATATTCTCTAATTTATTGTTGCATGTAAATTGTAAGATTTAAATGGCACTAGATATTATTATGGGCTGAATTTTTTCCCAAAAAATTCATATGTTTAAAAGTACTAACCCACAGTACTTCAGAATGTAATGTATTTGAAGAAAGAGTCTTTAAAGCGGTAATGAAGTTAAAATGAGATCATTAGGGTAGACCTTAATCCAATGCAACTGATATCCTTGCAGGAAAAAAAAAAATTAAACACAGACAGTTACAGAGGAAAGACCATGTGAAGACACAGGAAGAAGATAAACATTTACAAGCCTAAGAGAGAGGTCTTAGAAGAAAACAACCATCCTGAAAACTTGATATCAGACTTCTCACCTCCAGAACAGTGAGAAAATAAATGTACATTGTTTAACTTATCCAATGTGGTACTTTGTTATGGCAACCCTAGTAACCTGTCATAAATATTGACAGGAGAATGAAGAAATCTTGATCGCTAGGTGTACATTTTACAAATTTGGCCAAAAATTTATATTTTCTATACTTGATCTATATTCAAGGTGATCTAGTTTGCCCTTCAAAAGAATGAGCAAAGATAAATAGAGGATGTTTGCCTGGTATTTCCTTAACATCTATCCCACTGAAAATGGCTAAACTTGGCTATTGATTTTTTTCTGAGTAATGAGAAATAATTTAAATCTAATATCTTAAATTATACTTTAAAAAGTATTGATGATTTTCTTGATTTTGACATTCAGTTATTTGTTTCTCAAAATGTATTTCCTTGAATATTAGCAATATGTGAGGCTAAGTCTACAATCAAAATTGCACATTTCCTTCATTAAGAAAACTTACTAATTTGGAGAACACAGAAAAGGAGAGGAAACAATAAATACAAAATGCTTTGCTTCACCATGCACGTGCAGTCATAATGTATCAAAATAATTGTAATTATATTTCATAATCCTTTTCATCCTGTTTTACTGTCATTAAGAGTAAACAAATGACTAACCTCTAGAAAGGCTAATTTACTGAGGTGCTCTGGGCTACTTTTGTTCTTGTTTTCTCTGTCTTTATGCCCATGTATCCTACACAGGGTCTTGCTATGGAAATATAACAGGATCCGCACACCAATATTAAAAATCTTTTGATTTTGATAATTAGGAACTATTTCCTGTTTAATAATTAGTGTTGGGAAAACTTGCTAGCCATATGCAGGAAGATGAAACTGGACCCCTTCCTTACACCTTATACAAAAAATTGACTCCAGATGGATTAAAGATTTAAACATAAGAACTAAAATCATAAAAACCCTAGAAGAAAACCTAGGTAACACCACTCAGGACATAGATATAGGCAAGGACTTCATGACTAAAACACCAAAAGTAATCGTAACAAAAACCAAAATAGACAAATGAGATCTAAATAAACTTAAGAGCTTCTGCACAGCAAAAGAAATAATCATTAGAGTGAATTGGCAACCAACAAAATTGGAAAACATTTTTGCAATCTACCCATCAGACAAAGGGCTAATATCCAGAATCTATGAAGAAATAAAGCAGATTTACAAGAAAAAAAACAAACCCATCCAAAAGCAGGCAAATGATATGAACAGACAATTTTCAAAAGAAGACAAATACGTTCTTATATTACCACACTGGATAAGTTAAGTAGTTAAGGAGGCCAACAAACATATGAAAATAAGAAGTTAAGGAGGCCAACAAACATATGAAAAATGCTCAACATCGTTGGTCATCAGAGAAATGCAAATCAAAACCACATTGAGATAGCATCTCACACCTGTTAGAATAGCGATCATTAAAAAATCTGGAGACAACAGATGCTGGAGAGGATGTGGAGAAAAAGGGAAACTTTTACACACTTGGGGGGAATGTAAATTAGTTCAACCATTATGGAAGATAGTGTGGCGATTCCTCAAGGATCTAGAAATAGAAATTTCATTTGACCCAGCAATCCCATTACTGGGTATATACCCAAAGGATTATAAATCATTCTATTATAAAGACACATGCACATGTATGTTAATTGCAGTGCTGTTTATGATAGCAAAGACCTGGAACCAACCCAAATGCCCATTGATGATACATTAGAAAAAAAAATGTGGCATATATACACCATGGAATACTATGCAGCCATAAAACACGAGGATTTTGTGTTCTTTGTAGAGGCATGGATGAATCTAGAAACCATCATTCTCAGCAAACTGACACAAGAACAGAAAACCAAACACCACATGTTTTTACTCATAGGAGAGTGATAACAATGAGAACACTTGGAAATAGGGAAGGGAACAACACTCATAGGGCTAGGTGGGGGGGAAGGGGAGGAGAGGGACAGTGAGTGGGGGCGGGGAGGATGGGGAGGGATAACACCAGGAGAAATGTCTGATATAGGAAACACGAGCAGGAGGGGATGGAGACAGCAAACCACAATGGCAGGTATGTACCTAAGCAACAATCCTGCAGGATACAGGATGTGCACATGTACCCCAGAGCATAAACACAACAACAACAACAAAAAAAAAACTATATTCATTTTCAACTTTTTTTGGTAAATATTATTGCTTTAAGACATGAAATCTAAAATGTTTTCCTAAAGTTGACTTGACTTTGTTTAGTTTTTCTTTCAACTCTTGATAACATTTTCTAATTATCATTATAAAGAAATAAGATTATGTAACAAAATAATTTGAAGATGATGATAATGCCATTTTATGCCTTGATAAAACTTTGAGTTACACAGTGTAGACATTTCTAAAAATCCATTGTTTATTATACTTAAGATTTATTTCTTTCATTGAAGGTATATTTATCTAAAAAAATTGATCTGTAGTTAATGATCTGCTTAATGTTGAACAGTTCAGCATGCTGTTTAGTATTAAAATGTACTGACATTTGCAATATTCTTTGAAATATAAAGAAGAATAATATGAATGGATGGGTGGACATGTGAAAAATTGAAAATATCAAAATGTTAATGGTAGACTCTAGATGTTGGGTATGTTGGTGTTCACACTATAATACTTCCAAACACTTTTCTGTTTGAAAATGTTTCATAGTAATATGTCAGGCAAAAAATTACAAGTTAAATATGAAGAGTTTTTCCATTAGCTAGTATGCTCTATTATTAACTACCCAGATCAATTTTCTGCCCTCTTGTGCCCTGCTCTGTGCTCCAGGAGTCTGGTACCTGTGGCTACATCTTTCAATATCCCTTGCACTCTGACTTCTTTTAAGAATTATTCAGAAGTGGGCACAGAAAGAAATCTAAATTTTTTTTTCTTTTCTCCTCTCTTATTATCCCTGTTACATTTTCAGTGAGTGGCTGATATTTCCATAATTCCATGATTTCATTCTCTTTGGTAATTAATGTCTAGGGATGGTAACTTATAAATGTGACAAGTCTCTCTATGCCAATATACACAAATTGTTATATGTTACCTCTAAATTTTCCTACATCTCTATAAATAGCCCTTCATTAAAATAATGCATAAATGAGAATTGTGTTTCACCTTTTCTGCTAGTACCCTGACTGAAAAAGTCAACGGTATTAGAAAGTTCTCCAGAAAAGCCAACTTGTAGATGGAATTTTGAGATTGAATTTTTCCCACATTTGATGACACATAAACGACCTTTTTGCTTGTGAGGTACATGACATGGACAATCCATACATCCATCACCCCTGATGATAGGTGCTGGTAAACCAGCATGTGTCAAGTTGGAGAGCAATTTGCTGCAGCTTTTCATCACTGTGGAAACCATAGAAATTACACAAGTTGGTACTATGATTTAGATATGGTTTGTTTGGTCCCACTGTGTCGAATGTTGAAATTTGATCCATTGGTCTATATCTCTCTTTTGGTACCAGTACCATGCTGTTTTGATTACTGTAGACTTGCAGTATAGTTTGAAGTCAGGTAGCATCATGCCTCTAGCTTTCTGTTTTTTTCTTCTGATTGTCTTGGCTATGCAGGCTCTCTTTTGGTTCCATATGAAGTTTAAGGCATTTTTTTTCCCCCAATTCTGTGAAGAAAGTCAATGATGGCTTGATGGGAATAGCATTGAATCTATAAATTACTTTGGGCAGTATGGCCATTTTCACAATACTGATTCTTCCTAACCATGAGCATGGAATGTTTTTCCATCTGTTTGTGTCCTCACTTATTTCCTTGAGCAGTTTATAGTTCTCCTTGAAGAGGTCCTTCATATCACTTGTTAGTTGTATTCCTAGGTATTTTATTCTCTTTGTAGCAATTGTGAATGGAAGTTCGCTCATGATTTGGCTCTCTGTTTGTCTGTTATTGGTGTTTAGCAATGCTTGGAATTTCTGCACATTGATTTTGTATCCTGAGACTTTGCTGATGTTGCTTACCAGCATAAGTCGATTTTGGGCTGAGATGATGGGTCTTCTAAGTATACAATCATGTCATCTGCAAATAGAGACAATTTGACTTCTCTTTTCCTAACTGAATTCCCTTTATTTCTTTTTTCTTGCCTGAATGCCCTGTAAGGAACTTCCAATACTATGTTGACTAGGAGTGGTGGGAGAGAGCATCCTTGTCTAGTGCCAGTTTTCAAAGGGAATGCTTCCAGTTTTGCTAATTCAGTATGATATTGGCTGTTGGTTTGTCATAAGAAGCTTCTATTTCTCATTCATAAGTGAGTGTTGAATAATGAGAACACACAGACACAGGGAGGGAAACGTCACACACTGCGGTCTATTGTGGGTGGGGGCCAGAGGAGGGAGAGCAGGGGGTGCACACACTGGGGAGGGATAGCATTAGGAGAAATACCTAATGTAGATGACAGGGGGATAGATGCAGCAAAGCACCATGGCATTTGTTTTCCTATGTAAGTAACCTGTACCATATGCACATGTACCTCAGAACCTAAAGTGTAATTAAAAAAAAAAAAAGAAAGAAAGAAAAGAAATTTGATCCTCAGTGTCGGAGGTAGGCCCTGGTGAAATCATAGGGGCTGATCCCTCCTGAATGGCTTAGTGGCATTCTTGAGGAAGTGGTGAATTGTCCCTCTTAGTTCCTGAGACAACTGGCTGTTGAAAAGAGTGTGGAACTTCCTCCATTCTCTCTCTTTTGCTTCCTCTCTTGCCAGGTGATCTGCATCTGCACACGTCTGACTTTCTTTGCTTTCTTCTGTGAGTACAAACTGCTTGAGGCCCTACCAAAGTCAAGCAGATGCTGGCTCCATGTTTCTTGTACAACTGTGAGCCACATTAACCTTTAAAAATTACCCAACCTCAGGTATTCCTTTATGGCAACACAAGCAGACAAGGACAGTTGGTGTTCTGGCTCTTTTGACTGAACTGGAGAGCTTACATAAAAAAAGAAAGAACAAAAATAATACTATGTGTTCATAGTTGCTATTTTCTTACCATGTGCATTGCCTTGAACAAATTTTAGTCTTCTCTTCTTCCTACAGATCCCTGAACTCTTCCTTTTCCCAAGCCTGAGCAAACACTAAAAAAGTGAACATTTGCCTTCTTTATCAGCTATTCCCTGGAAATCAGCTTTACACACTGAAATTCTTATCCTATCATTTTCTCTTGCTTGTCTTGATGATTATCTCTTGCTTGTCCAACTTCACCTAGAAACAGTCTGTTTATTTCTGATTTCCCTTCCTTTATCCTATAAAAGAATAAATTCTTATTCTGTTTGATTTTGAGAGACTTGAAGACTTGGAAATGGAGGAGTTTTCTTATTTCAATTATTTTTCTTCTGAATAAACCCACTTCTTAGATTTATATTTATGTGACAGTTTCTGGTGTCTTGACTGATTTGAAATGCTGATGACTTCCTGGCCCTTGAAGTCTTCACCCAATTATTTACACCAGCTACTCACGCCATTTTTGCTCTTCCTGGTTTGGGAAATAGGGACCCATGGTGATGAGTAACAACTCTTAATCCAGCACTCTGGACATATTTGCCTGAAGTCACATGTCAAGAATTTGCTTTAATTCTATTGAATGGAGTTCTTCACAGTTCTTTTAAGTCTGATCAGGATGTTTCCTTGTTGTTTACAGTTTGAGCAGAACATTTTATGTGTCTTTTATATGGATAGAGAATCTTCCTATATAGAAGTTTTTTTTTTGAGTGGAGTTTTACTTTCTCACTATTTTTGTTGAGTAGAACTCTTCCTGGATTTTTTCTAGTAGACAGAGAATATGTCTTGAGTTTTCTTATTTCTTTTCAAGTGGAGTTTTATTCCTTGACTCTCAAGTAGGAAATTCTGGCTCTTTGGTGAAGCCTTTCTATTTTTCTGGACTCCTTGCCCAGGGATTCCCTAGAGCAAGTTCTTCAGCTTTTTGGCAAGTTTTGTGCAAAAGACCTCTTTGACTTTCAGATGGGGATTGTGCATGGAATTACTTTTTCCTCCTGTATTTTTTCTCTACTTCATCTCATTCCTCTTATAGTTAACCCTAAATCTACCAGACACCATCTTTCTATCACTCCAGCTGCCTAGAGGTTTCATCACTATGACATTAGTTCTGTCCAACATCTTCAAAATGACAGATCTTATTAAGGGTAATTTAGAATTGCAATGGACACTTTGAGACTTCTGGATCTCCCCAAGTTAGTTTATCTTTGAAGAGCCCTTGAATCTCAGGAGACTTGAACTTCTGCTAAAAAATTATCTTTTTTTCTTGGTTTTAAAGAAGCCAAAATGTGGTTTTTCCAGTCAAATCTCAAGCAGCCCCTTCAACAATCGTAATATTCCTTACTACAAGCTATTTAATCACTCAAAACCCATCAGTCTTCTTCCAAAGATACTCCTTGTTTTCCCCCAAATCTAAGATCTACTTTCGCTGAACACTTGACCTTTCTTTCCCTCCTGCTCTTCCAAATGGTTTTCTGTCACCCCCTCCATCTTTTTCTGACCCATCTTGTATTTACCCTCTATTACCCATCCCAACTCCATCAGTTTCTCAATTTCCTATGATGGCCTGTGACCGCCATTATGTTTCTCCAGTATTATGACTTGGAGGATAAATAGCTATAGGACTCCACTTAGCCTCTCTTCAACAGATTATTTCAAAACTTTTGTATAGATATATTTCTATGTTATAAGGATTTTCAAACTCACGTAACAACAGAAAAAAATCCACACAATTTAGGTTGGTCTTAAGGCTTATTCTCTGAGATTCCCAGACCTCTACCAATTAATTCAACTCTTTCTAGAATCTAGAGATGCCTCTTTGTTTTAAAAAAGCTAAATGGGTGACAGTTAATAACAATTTATGAATAAATCAAAGTTTCACTAAGACCTATAACAGAGCTAAAGAAATTCGAAAAAATGTTATACTCCACACTGATGGCTTTCCCATCTAAATTTGATAGGTCAAAGATTCAAAAGTTCGAACAACAAAGAAATGAATCAAGGTATAATTACATATAGCACCTAGAAAATGTCGGAAAAAATTATGCATGTCAAACTCTTGATGACTGCATGACATCTGCTTTGGTTATCACCTTTGTTAATGGACTTGATTGAGGACTGAAAGAGGCTATTAAAAACATCACATTCTTTAGCAAAATATGCCTGTTATGAAATGAATGCTTTAGGACACCACCATTATGATGTACAGGCTGGTGATGCTAAGTTTACACATGGTAAGTTTATCTCAGACTTAAATGACTTGAGGAAAATCACCATAAAACCTTAAGGCAATCTTGCAACAAAATTTTTTAATAGATAGAGATATCTGTAGATATTTAAAAGAGCATTGTGCTAAAAAAAAAATGCCCCATCAGGGCAAAACAACAACAACAACAACAGCAACAACAACACACACACACACAAATACACACACAAAACACCAGCAAACATCAGAGTTTCGGTGAAAAGTGACTCTAGTATAAGTAATCTGCTTACGTTTCTCCTCAAATACTCTTAAATACTTTATGGAAAATAATAATACCAAATAATGAGCACCTCACCACTTTCTGGTAAAAGCCAGAAACACTTGCTTCACCCCACTGTAATCCCTCAGAGTACACAATCCTTTCTGTACTAAAATTGATGGGTAAAAGATTCAAGAGTTTAAACAACGAAGAAATGAATCAAGGTCTAATGGCATACAGTACCTTAAAAATGTCCGAAGAAATTACTCAAGTCTAACTCCAGCTGACTGCATGACATCTGCAATCCCTTGTGCGTTCTGAGGGATTATAGCGGGGAATTTTTGAGGTATATTAAGCTTTTTATTAAAATCCACTTCGTTAATCTATTAACCATAGGCCTACTTTCTAATTAAAATATTAATATTTAATGTTCACCTGTGGGACTAACCCTTAAAGTTGCAGACCCCTACTCTACTATCTTCACTCTCTGACAATTCTAATAGATTACCTCAGCTTTCTTGGCCCTCTCACAATTCTCCAAGCTCTTGAAAAATTTTACATTATAGACATACTCACTCCGAATCCTGACTCAGCTTCAGCTATAACAATTAAAGAGTTAGGGTGTATCTCGGAAGCAGAGTTTTTAGAGTCCCATAAGTCCCTCCTTAAACTATCTCATTATGCTTTAAAACATGATGCATTTGAAGGCCTCAAACCTATTATGAAGGACCCCTTTTAAGGGCACTCCATATTTCCATTTCTAGCCCCTGACACACATCTATTTTATCTATTAAAAACCCCAATGTAAAAAGTTACGAATTAATCCAAAATTTGTGTGTTATAAATAAAACTTTAATACCTGGATTGGTTCTTGTCCTAAACCCCAATACTACCCTCATTTTGATACCTTACAATACTATTTATTTTACTATGGTTGACTTACTCTCTGTTTTTGTTGGCATATTCATTGATCCTAACTCTCAATATCAGTTTAAATTACATGGAAAAATTAACAATATACTTGAATATCCAGACCCCAGAGATTTGCAGATGTTTTTGCTTATTTTTTCATGAACATTAAATGTAAATGTAAAGATTTTCATCTAGTCTTGCAATTCAACCTTATCCAATATATAAATGACCACCTTCTTTGTTCTATGACCTTAACTCTTTACAGGACAACAATATTTACCAAAAGTCCTCAGAAGGAATACAAGATCTCAAGTGTTAGACTTCAGCTTTGTATCCCCAAGTGAAGTATTTAACTCATATTTCCCTGATAGGAAAATCTTAACCCAGATTGTAAAAGACTATTCTTACTGCCCTCCTACCTAAATTCCATGGGACAGTTTGGAGGCTTTCTGGAACTGTTTGGCTATTGTAGAGTATGGATATCTCATTTCTTTACTACAGCATCTCCTTTCTATGTCATAACTAAAAAAATTGTATCTGAATAACTAACATGGAACTCACTTTCTATAACAGCAATTGAATTCCTAAAGAAATCCCTTTCCTCCGTCCTCATTTTAGGGTTTCCTAACTGTCCCTTCCCCTTCTTTCTATTTGTTTAGGAAATAGAATATGCCTTGAGGGTCGTTGCATAAAAAAACAATGAAAACCACAAGGTCCTTCTGATATTTCAGTCTTACCATAGATCCTGTTGCATAGGCTTTTCATCCTTGCTTTTAAGCAAGAGCGGCCACTACAAAATTAGTTCAAGCCATGACTGACCTTATATGAAGCCAGAGTCTAACCTTCTATGAAGCCATAGTCTAAACATTTACATACCTCATGCAGTCCAGACCCTTCTTCTAACTGAAAACACTCAAAACTTCACAGCTCCTCGGTTTACTTTTCATGAAATAATTCTTCTATGCCCTTCCCACTTCTCTACCCACCACTGTTGACTGACAGTACTACTCTCCCGCCTCTCCCAACTGATAGACAACCACACGATTATATTATGGCCATTTAAGACTCAATATCCTAGACTCATTTTTTCCTGCCCAGACTTTCACAAATCCCACTTGCAAATCCAGAACTTACCCTCTCTTGAGGGTTCATATTTGAACAGCTCAGAAGGAAATGTTTAGGCATGATTTGCCATTAGACATTTTCAAATCTTATAATAAGTGTCTACCTGGTCAAAGTCAGCTCAGGTTGTTGAACATGTGGCACTCACAAGAATCTGTGCTTTAGCTAAAGATGACATAGTATCTATTCAGATTTAGATATGCTTTGGAGTAGCACATAATTTTGGTATGTCATGGAAAATAAGATGATTTATGACACCATTGGAGATACCAATTAAAAATGAAAAACAAGTGTAACACCTCTTTTAAGCTTTGTTATTGTCAAAGGACGGCCATACTTAAAATAAAATCTCATATTCTCCAAAAACCTTTTGAAGCAAAAACAAAACAATAAACAAACAAAAAAATCTGGGCTGATAAATATGCTAAATTGACAGCTGTTTCATAAAGCTCTCACCACTATCAGAAGAGATTTTAAATCTACTCTGCTTACCACTTGAAGCTCTAATTGAGAAACTTAAAGCCTCCCAATTCAAAGCCCCTGAACATGAAAAGACCAAAGGGAAACGAATTGGATGTATTGTCTACCAGGAAGTATTTTGGAGACACCCATAAGATTGCTTTGTCGCTACTCAGTCCCAATCCTGAAGGTACTCTTGCCTTCACAAAAATATTTACAAAGAAACGGAGAAACTAAATCAACTGCTCACTAATACTGATGGAGAAACTTCACTGCCTATCTGAAAGAATTGTGTCTTCTGGCCCATTCTGTCAAAACATAGCCCTGGTAAAGTTGCAAAGATATAGCCAAGAAAATAATTGCCTTCAGCAGGACCTGTTTTTCATTGACAAATCAGTTGTATTCAGCTCCATAAATCCCATGAATAGAAATACGTTCTTACCACCAAATGCATGTTCTCTGGCTGGCTTTTGCCTTTCCTTGGTAAAGTGGTAACTGCCACTGCTAAAGTTGGATTACAATGAGTATTACCCACATGGAGAGCTCTACTGACTCAAGTGACTAAAAGAAATGGATTCGTTTCACTGGTAAAGTCATCCAAGAAATCCCATGAGTTCTTTTTTATTCAGAATTATATTTTTTCTATTATCTCCACTCATCTGGAGTAATAGAGAGTGCTAATGGACTATTAAAATTAAAGCTTGCTAAATTGACAGAAAAATTTTAATCTCCCATGGCCTAAAGTTTTATTCTTAATCCTAATTCCCCTCTGTCTCTTCTGGGTCACACCAAGAGCACTCACCTAAAATAATAACTGGCTGACCTATGGAAATTCTCTCTTGTATCTGGGCTCTCAAAGATCCTATCCTGGTTATTCAGACATTCTACAATAATGAGAGATTGATTAATTATATTCAAACTTATCACTAACAGACCAAGGCTGCATTTCCTCCAGTTCTATCAAAACCACTCCACAACCTAGAAATCAGAGAAACAGTTCTTTGGAGGTGACATCACTGGAATAGTAATCTTGAATCTTGTTAGAAGAGCCCTTACAATATTCCCTTACCACAAACACTATTGCCAAACTCCAGAAAATTTAACACTGGATTTATGTTTTTCAAATGAAAAGACAGAAAGAAAACCCTGAACGGAAGTCTACCACAACTGTAGATCTTAAATAGAGACTCTCTTGAGGCCCTAGAACCATATGGGAGAGGCTTTCCAAAGAGCACTGGACTAAGCAGGTGACATAATGAGGTGATCAGCTTCTGTTCAAAAGGTTAGAAAAACATTCCCTAGGATTCTCTTGTCCAATTCCTATTCTCATGATTTTAATTTTCCTCCTTTGCTGCTTTTTCCTTCTTCTCTATTCACTCCAGAATCACTCCGCATAACTCCCTCTCTCATTTCAACCACAGCTTTCCATAATGAGCCTTATAGTGTATTATCTCTTCCTTCCTGTCACAAAGTTGTTCTATTTTTAATAATTCCTCCATTCTTGCAGGGAGCACAGAATTCCCAGAGTGGCATTCCTTTATCTACAGCACAATCTTACAACTCCACTTCGGGTTGCTGGATATATGCTCCCTTCCCTTTGGAAGCTGTGGTTTGTTTCAAATTCTGTACCATTCTAAGATCTGAAAGAATTATTTATGTTATCTTTGGGATCCTTTTGCTTTCTTCTCTAAACTTCAAAAGAAAATCCTTCCTTCAACCTAAATGCATTTCAAACAAAAACAATCTATATTTCCACCAGAACATAATCACAGATCTTTTCATGGCCCTAAGTATTTGCAATAACACCTATTTTGTCACCAATACAACTGTCTACACTATAGGGGGCAAGAGTACACATTCCTTACCTTGTTATATAAGTCTAATAGACCCAGATTTATCTTAAACATAATGTTACCATGTGTACTTGGAACCGACATCCCATAAACAAAAACCTAACACTTTCTCCTCTTACCACTTGAATGGGACAACATTTCCATCAAAATGGCTGATATAAATTCTGAGATGCAAATCCATGGGACAGTTATTTCTCTGAATAGCCTGAATGAGACATATTTATTGTGGAAACATGCCTATTTGTATCTCCTGGCTAACTGGACTAGATCCTATTATGTATATCATTAAATTAGCTCCCATTTAATCTTTAACCAGACTGCCCTCTTTGCTCATCACAGTCACATTATTACTTTTGATTTAACTTTTCTAGGCACTAGACAAGCCAAAAAGTCAAGAAAAATATGTTATAACTACAACCTAAGGCAAAAAAAATCCTAGCTCTTGAAAAGTTCTGTGACCTTCCTTTCTCACTATGTTCTCAAAGGGTACAAGTAAGAAAATGTAAAAACTATTTGTACAAAATATGAAAAAGATATTTTTAAAAGAGTGTTAAGGTATTTAGCCACACTAAAATTATTAAATTATTTCTCTCTGTATCTCATTTAGTAAAATATTATCCATACATTTATTTCACAGAAGAATATAGAATATTATGACATATATTAAAAAGTATATCATTTAATAAAACAGTAATCAATTTTAATTATTTAAAGGATGCAAAAGCTTTAGCTAAAATTTAAAAAATATTTCTTTACTCTTTCCTAATTTAAAGTGTTACTACTTCTTGGAGAGAATTTTAGAGTTTCTTACATCTTTTGATTTAATGTTTTCTTTTTCTGGCTCATTATGGTTATGGTTATGTTCTTTGAATATTTTATTGTTATTGAGGTGACTTCAATTATGTTTAGGGGACTTTTATTTTAAGAATACATTTCCAGTTTTATAGTGAGAATTAAAACACATAAGAGATTCCATATAAAATATTTAAATTCCCAGCAAAATGATTAGCGTTTCACCTTCATTACTTTATGAGAAGCTGTAGTACTTCAACCTATTAATATTCTGCCATATTTTCATACGGGAAATACATTCTTTTTTGTTTAAATTCTCTTTTTAGTATGTGCCAAGCTCATGGCACAAAAAAAGAGCTGGCTTCTCTGGAGAGTAACTAAGCCAAGAACATTACTTTCATCAACTTTATGATGAACTGCAGATTTCACATTAAGAGGCAAATCCTTCATTTCAAAACATTAACCCACATAGTACTTAATAATTGAAGCTTGTGTGATTTAGAGTTCAGAAATGAATTAAGTACAAAAATAGATTTTTCCCCAGTTTTCTTTGATTGTGCACTGGATTGATTGTTATTCATGTTAGACTTTTGCCTTTTAGGAATTAGTTCCAACAGAGTTTAAGAATTTTCAGTAATTGCTGACCTTAATAGCATTTCTTTCTTATGAAAATTATTTTTCAATTAAAATTATTTTTATGAAATTGAAATTTATTTGTACTCTACTGGAAGATTCAAAAAACTATTCTATTATTCTGTAATGAAGATACTTAAATAAATGTTAAGAAAACTATTAAAAAGTTTACATAGGCGGGCATGGTCACTCACATCTGTAATCCTAGCACTTTGAGAGGCTGAGCCTGGCAGATCATCTGAGGTCAGGAGTTCAAGACCAGCCTGGTCAATATGGTAAACCCTGTCTCTACTAAACATATTAAAATTAGCTGTGCATGGTAGCATGCACCTGCAATTCCAGCTACTCAGGAGGCTGAGGCAGGAGAATCACTTGAACCTGGGAGGTGGAGGTTGCAGTAAGCTAAGAGCACATCACTGCACGCCAGCCAGAGAAAGACTCCATCTCAAAAACAAACAATAATATATATATATTCCCATGGTGGAGCCTAAATTTGAACTTACGGAGTCAAGCTCTATAATTAATACTCCTAAATATTGTATTGGAAATTATCTTAGTAGAGTAAGGCAGAAGAGATTGAATAAATTAAAAATATACTGGAAATGTCAATATAAACCTATGATCTTTACTCTTTTAGAAAAGGCGGTTTCTCTGCTCTATCTTTATGATTAAAAACTCCTTATTTCTCACCACCTTGTCAGCTTCTAGTTGTCATGTGGAATAAGGTATTGTGTTGCTTTTACTACCTAAATTTGTTTTCTGACATTATTTGACCCTCGAAAAGATTCTTGGTAGACATCTGATTTTATTAGGTCTAGGTAACAATCAGGATGAGTATGAGACAGCTGATAAAAGAGAGCAAGTGTATTTCCAGCGTAGAAGAAAAAAATTCCCCCCCCATTTTTTAACGATGGTGGACTGAAGACATTGTTAGCATGCCTTTCACACTTGGAAAGGCAAAATAGTGCATAAAGATTTATGCTGTCAAAGAAACCACAGACCTTTGGAAAGAAGTGATAGGTAATAGCCTATACCATGACCCAGAGGAAAACTGTGTGTCTTCATAGTGAGAAAGAGAGAAACTGTCACAGTGACACACACTCCCACAAGGGAGTCAAGCAATTTAGGCCAGAGAAGGTCTTAATCCGAGACAGCAGTGGAGCTGATTTAGTGAGCACTGGGGACTCTATGAGAAGGAGTGGCATTGGGTTATGGTTTGTGTGCACTTTCAAACTCCAGTGGGACAGAGGGAAGTCATTCCAAATCCTTTTTCACAGGAAGCCTGCCAGCCAACTCAGGATGTAGTCATAGGTTGAAAGAAGCATCAACGGAGCATTGCAATAGAATCATGATTGGGGACAAAACCCATTGGCCAGGATGGGGGGATATGCAGCAAGTGTGCTATTCCCATGGGCACAGGAGCTGAGCACCCCTACTTCACTGGCAGATCGAGGGGTCATGGCCTGAAACTCAGTTTTCGTCTCCATTGGGAAGGCTTATGGTTGGGGCAGTTTTGAGTTCTAAGTGCAGGCTCCCTGGAACCCAGCTAGTTGCTGCAAAGCACTCTGGGTATAAGACCTGCCATGCCAAGTACGTGGAAACTGAGTGGGGCTTACTGCCACCTGCTCCATGCTACTCCTCACGTGGATCTTTTGTGCAGCAGAGGCAGCTGCACTCCTCCCTGCAACTGCCTTCTGATCACCACTGGGGCCACTGCTTGAGCCTGCATATGGAAAGCCATAGTGCAAACTTGCCTGAGCCACCCACACACAGCTTTGCCCTTCCATCTGGTCCTGATAGCCTAACATAATGAACAGGTACATTTGGGAGCTCCATGGCCCAGCACATGGCCTAACACACCAGAATATCTTCCTTGAGTAACATAAAGCAGGCACAAATTCTAGGTAGCTGTGGTGCTGCTACCACAACTGGTGCTCTTTGGCAAGCTCCACTTCCTGGCTGGAGGCCAGCTGGCACAGCCCATTACAATATCTGCAAACAAAATGACACAGTGCTCAGGAAGGAGAAAACTTTCATGTAACCTCAGTTATCTTTCATTGCCTGCATTAGCCTGGCCAACAATGAGGTCTTGAGTATGTCCGTGGGCCCAATACTACTACAGCTGGCATCTGAGAAAAACAATACATTAAGGTTATTTAAAACCAAGGAAAACTCAGAGTATAGTTATTTCTCTTCCACCCTCATCAGAGCTGGTGCTGGTACCTGTCGCTGGGAGACTAGACAGGTGACATCACTGGATCCCTTGCAGACATTCCCTAGCACCATCCTAAGTATGGCAGCCTCACTAGGTGAACAGACCCAAAAGAGCAGCAGGACTCACAGTAATCTGGCCTTCAAAGACTGCTACTTTTAGGGGAAGGAAGAATAGACCACATTAAGGGATACCCAATGAGACAAAAGAAACCAGACTGCAGGCCTTGAGTCCTTGAACTTTAGCAGAGGCACAGGCGCAGTGCTGGGTTTTAATGGGGGAAACTCTGCCCAACAGTCAGCCCTGGTGCTCATGAAGGGTCTTGGAGAAGGGGATGTCTCCCCCTCTACCACCGCAGACACAGCTGGGCCTTCTCCCACAGGAGCTTGGAGTGTAAACCTGCAGAAAGCCCTCCTGGAACACTTCAGAGTGACAACATCCCCACAGGAGAAGTGCCCTCCAGGTTCAGGCTTACAGGATAGACTCACACCCCCTCACAACATGGAACATCAGCATTCCTGCAGATGAAAAGAGGTGCCTGTCTGATCTAAATAGCTAAAACACTGAGTAAGGAGTGTGACTGGGAGGTAGATTGCTTTCTTGCTGGTTTGGAAGGAGAGCTGTAGTGACTCCCTCTATTCCCGCTGAGAACACCTCAGTGCATTTTATTAAGAACTTCCTCACTCACCTCTATCAAGGCTGGAACCTCTGCCCACCATTTGGGTATTGCATTTTCTGGCCCGCTTCAGCCACAGCTAGTTTTTACCTGTGGGCATTTCCCGCTGTCCTGAAGCCTGAATTATGCAACCTAATTGTACTAGTCCATTCTCATGCTGCTGTAAAGGACTGCCTGAGACTGTGTAATTTACAAAGGAAAGAGTTTAATTGACTAATAGTACTGCTGGGTTAGGGAGGCCCCAGGAAACTCACAATCACCATAAAAGGGGAAACAAACATGTCCTTCTTCACATGATGGAAGTTAGAAGAGATGCTGAGCAAAAGGGGGAAAAGCCCCTTATAAAGCCATCAGTTCTCATGAGAACTCATCATCACAAGAACTGCCTGCAGGTAACCACCCCATGATTCAACTACCTCCCACTGGGTCCCTCTCACAACACGTGGGGATTTTGGAAACTACAATTTAAGATGAGATTTGGGTGAGGCCACAGTCAAACCACATCACTAATGAATAAAGTACTGGGGATTTTTTTTTTTTTCAGATTGCATAATACTGAGAAATTGAGGAGGAAAATAAAATCAAAGACAGAATTAAAATGGAATAAGTAATAGTTAATATTAGGACTAGGTCATTAAGAAAAGTCATAGTAAGCAAAAATAAGTAACTCCTCCCAGCTTATCCCAACTAACTCTAGCTACAAACTTATCTCACAGCCCACATTCCAGGCTAGTCATAAATCCTGAATTTAGAGAAAGTACAGGCAAAGCAGACCAAGTACAACCTCTTCCCTACTTAGATAAGAGCACCAGAGCATATCCTTAGGTCTGCAGCCTGCACATAATTATGCAATTTCTGTTTTTCTGGTCTCCTCCTCAACCTTTCAACCTCCAACCTCAGCTGCAGGGTTATTAAGCCAAATAACCACAAAGCCTGAGATTGTTAAACTTGATTAACTGTCTTTGTCTGAAACCTGTCTCCTGCCTTGCTTTCCCACGTCAAATTATATAAAAGCAATATGTTATCTTTGTTCGGGGCTAGTTGCCATTACGGGAAGGGAGACCACCATCAGCCGGCACTCCACTAAAAGCATTCTTTTGTGTCTCTTAGTCTCTCTGTTTTTCTTGGTTTGAATTTCCACAGCAAAATGAGATAAGCTTCATGAGAGCTTTGCCATTTCAGCTGCATAGGAGACAGTGAACCTGCTTTCACAACCAGTATATCACTACTGTAACCAGCATCACTTAAATCACAAACAATATTTAATAATAATGCTTAGGAATGTATACATCGGAGTATAATAAAGAAAAGAGAACTTATTACCCTCAAATTTGAATAATGACCATTGAAGAAGGAATCATAGAGGCTGTAACTAGCTAACGACACACAGGAGGTTCCAGGTTTTGAAATTTTCATTGTCATATTTGGGTTGCTATGTGGTTGCTTGCTTTGTAACAAATTGTTAATCTTTGCTTTCACATATTTTTGGTACTTTCTACATGAGTTTTTTGACACAAAGCATATGTAAATTTAATGTGCCCATTTTAATAAGCAAACACAAAATTGACCATAAAATGTGTTCATAAAGACAAAAATAAAGTATATTTAAAAAGTAGAAAGCTGCTCTGTCAGACAAGGGTGAAGGCTTGCCTCTAACACAAACAAAATTACAAAGAGACTTAAAGAAAAAAATGTCAGGATGATCTATTTGTCTATATTCACACTGCTATGAAGAAATACCCGAGACTGGGTAATTTATAAAGACAAGAGGTTTAAGTGGCTCACAGTTTTCCAGGCTGTACAGGTTGCACTGCAGTGGAGAAACTTTCAATCATGGCAGAAGGTGGAGGGGAAGCAGGCATCTTTCACGTGGCCCAGAGCAGGAGGAAGAGAAAGAGAGAAGGAGGAGGTGCTACACACTTTTAAACAATTAGAGCTCTTGATAACAAGCTCACTATCAGGAGAACACCACCAAAGGGGAAATCTACCCCTATGATCGTATCACCTGCCACCAGGCACCACCTCCAACACTGTGATTACCATTTGACAGGACCCATGGGTGGGGACACTGTCACAAACAAAATGTAGAAAAATATTACTTCTCTAAAACCCCACATCATATTCACTTTCAGGTGAAGATTTAAAAGGATAATTTATTCTGAAAATGTATCCACTAGTAAACTTTAAGCTTGTGTCTATTTTGCTGCCCGGCATACAGCTTCTGCATTAGTTAAATGGTGCTGTCAAGACCACATACCAGACACTGAATAGTTTAAACAACAGAAATCTATTCTTTCACAGTCGTGGAGGCCAGAAGTCCAAGACGGAGGAGTTGAGGGAATTGATTTTTTTCTGAGGCCTGCGAGGAAAAAAACTTCACATCTTTCCATTAGCTTCTGGAGGTTTGCTGGCAAATCTTGGTGTTCTTGGCTTGTAGAAGCCTTACACTGATCTCTGCCTTTATCTTCACTTGACATTCTCCTTGTGTCTGTGTCTGTTTCCAACATTCCCTTTTTATGAGGACACCAGTAACATTAGATTAGGGCCACCCTTAATGACCTCATTTTATCTGAATGACCTCTGTAAAGACCCTACCTGCAAATAAGGTCACATTCAGTGGCACTCTGGCTTGGAATTCTAAGGTAGAAATTTTGAGGAGACACAATTTCATGCAAAACAACTTCTCCCTTTTTTTTTTCTTTTGTATAATTTCATATGTTAATCTTTTCTCCTTTGGTTCCCATCCAAACACATTTAATGGTTCGTTTTTATTATTTGCTCCTGACCACCTGTGTACTTACTGACCTGATGTACTTAAGTTCAGTTTTGTGCAGGTCAAATTAAAACAATCAGCCTCACTTTTAATACTCACTAAATTTGTTATTTACTACTATAACCAGACTGAAAATTGTTGAAGATATTTTTCAAATTTCCAAAAGGAAATTTGAGAAATGTGGTAGAAGATAACTTCCACATAAGGACTTTACAGATAATTAAATCAGCTGAAGCTGATTCCCCTGTTCTTCAGTACAACCTTATTCTTACTCTGCACTTGTCTGCTCATTAATAATTATATGGATATTTTCTCCCTTAAATGTACTTCCTCATCTCAAACTCTTAGTGCTTCTGAATTTAGCTATTTATTATCTATTCTTTCGAGGTTTTTAAAAAAAATTTGCTTATTATTTAAATACAGGCAACAACCAAATTCTTCCTTTATTTTCAGCCCTATAATTTCATTACAGTATAACATGCCAATTAATAGAGATGTATCTATGAGATCTCTTTATGTAACACCTATTTATGAAAAAGTAGAAAACATTATTTGTGGGAATGCTCATAGGACCTTGAGAGGCTGGCTCACTACAACCTCCAGCAATTCTCCTGCCTCAGCCTCCCGAGTACCTGGGACTACAAGTTTTTGTACGCCTGGCTAATTTTTGTATTTTTAGTAGAGACGAGGTTTTAACCATGTTGGCTGGCCTCAAACTCCAGACCTCGTGATCCACCTGCCTCAGCCTCCCGAAGTGCTCTGATTATAGGCAAGAGCCACAGCACCCAGCCAATCATGCATATTTTAATTTTATCAGTATGTTTACCATATCTCTACAATAGACATTATGATCTCTTTGGCCTTAGTGTCATTGGCTTCCATTTTATTGGTTAGATCATTCTAATTGCTCAATTTGGTACTGAAAATTTCACCAGGGTTGAAATCCTTATCAAAGACATAAGTTTTGAAGTCTTAATTAAACTAGTTCGGTTAACTTACTAGTTTAAATAACAAATTCTGCCCCAGAATTTTAAATACCACACAATGCATTATTAACTTAAGGTAAATTAATGCAGTACTTCTGAAGTTTTAAGATTGTAATTTAGAATCTTATTTAAATAGATGAAACTTCATTGTCTCTGGTAGTGGAAAAAGTCATGTAAGAAATATTTACTCCTGTGGGATATCTTATTGTTCAGAAAACTTTGCAAATAGATTATATGAACCTAAAAATGCATAACATACTTTGAATTCTGTAGAGATAAGCACTGGGTTCGTAATAGAAATACAAGTCTTTTTTTTTTTTTTTTCAGTATTTCTCAAAATATCCCTTGGGTTAATTAGTCAATCAAAGATTTGGGGAATAGTGATTGGTAAAGAAAAAACAGTTACTTAACAGAATGCTGTGCCCCCTGGGAGATTTATTACCTCTCTGACAGAATATATTTGTTTCTTCATTTATATTCCCACATAAAAATAGTTTTTATTCAGCTCCTGCATTCTATTATTACATGCCCTTAAGTCATGATGATACTCTGAGTATTGCTATCGGTTCAAAAGCTAAATTGCAATTATTTGTATTTCCTGTGTAGAAAATAATGAAATATCCCCCTTTCCCAATTTCCCATTGTGGTCATTTTGTTTTTGAAAAGTCAGTAAATTATCCATATACTATTCTGTTAACTAAAATCTTCTTACTGTGTTCCTCAAAATAAAGGACTCTCAACAGAAACAGTTATATTGAAAATTTATTTTTCATAAAAATAAATGTATATCAAATAAATATTTTAATAAATTTATTATTTGCCATTTATTCAATGCCTTATTAGCATTTCTGCAAATAACGTTTTCAACCTTTTCATAAACATGCATTATATAAATAGATAAATGCATTCTGAATAAAAATTATTCCAGAATCCTTTGTAGGATTAGGAGAGCATTGTTGCAAGTGTTAAGTTTGTTTGCCATATTTTATGAAGGATTCTTGTTAAACTATTATTTTGCATTAATAAATATTTTATAAAATGAATCATTAGCTCTAAAATATTGCTAATCTCATTTTAATTGAAAACTGTAATTAAAATTATGCTTGTAGCAGAAAAGGGTAGGAAATGAGGAGATGTTAGCCAAAGGGTACAAACTTGCAGTTATGTAGGATAAACAAGTCTACAGATCCAATGCATAGCACGAGGACAACAGTTAATAATCTTGTATACTAAAACCTTGCTAAGAGAGATTTTTGAAGCTCTTACAACACACAGAAACACACACACAGAAGTGAACTATGTAAGCAGAAAGATTAGTTAATATGTTTAACTGTAATAATGATTTTACTATGGTGTATGTATATATATGGGTGTGTGTATGCATATTAGCATAGCATATTGTACACATTTTATATGCAGTTGTCCTTCAGTATCCAGAGGGGATTCTCTCTAAGACATCCAGGTAGCAAAATCCTCAGAAGCTTAACTTACTTACATAAAATGGTGCAGTATTTGCAAGTAACCAAAGCAAATCCTGCCATATACTTTAAATCACCTCTAGATGACTTATAATACCTAATACAGTGTAAATGCTATGTAAATAGTTGCACTTTAAAATTTGTATGATTTTTATTATTGTATTGTTCTTTTTTTTCCAAATAATTTTGATCTATGTTTCAAGGAACACATGGATGTGGAACCCATACAGAGGTTCTATGTTATGCTTCACTGCACAAGACAATCTAAACCATGATGTGATGATGATGATGGCAAAGGCTACTTGTGATGCTTACTTAACTTTGTTATAAGCTTCTATTAATCCTCTATATAATATTATTACAGATTTACACAAGCAGCATAGCATTATTCATGAACTTTATTGCACTATGATATCCTTATCATTCTGAGAATATGGGTTGTTTGACACTGAGATACTTCTCAAATGCTTCTCAAAACTATGTGTTACTCTGAAAAGTTTGAATAATACCTATACTGCAATGATAGTATACAAAATAAGATTATCTCTGTATGTATAAATATTGGACATGCTATATAGAGATATACTTAATGAAGAGTTGATGGCATACAAACAGAAAATAAGACAGTTCATTCCTTGAATCAGTCAATTAGTTATTCATTATTTTATGTAACAGAGAATTGTTGAGTTCTTTATGTCAGACAATCTGCTAAGAGCCACAAATAAAAAATACAAGTCAGACATGGCTCCAGCAATTGGCAAAGATAAAGATTACATTAGAAATGAAAGAAATAAGTGGGTATTTGAGTTGATTTTATCTTCTAAGGTGTTCACATTATTGAAGGCTTACTGTATTCTGGGCAAAATATTAAAAATATGTAGTAAATTCATACCTGGAATTTCAAAGTAAGGCACAGTCATTTCAAATCTGCTGAAGAGATGAAGCAATGGGGATGTAGCCCCTTTTTACCCCTCTTTTTTTTGCCAATTGTTAATTTAGATATCAAAAGCATTAAAAAGGCAAATCTTTCAGGTGAGTTGCTGAAACATTGACTTTAAGTCCCATTTAAGCAATTGAGTAGCAGTTACAAACATTAGATTTCAGTGGACAAGAAAGACACATTAACTCTTTATCATTTAACAAATAGTTTAATTTAATATGATCTACATTTATTGATTAGACAAAAAGGAGTATCCTCCAAAAGTGTTAGTTATTAAAATGTACATAATATATTTTATTTTAATAAATATTCAAATGTATGACTTTGGTCAAGATTTTCTTATTCTCTAAATGTCTTACTTTCATCAACATGTCCTAATTGTTGTAAGGATGAAATTTGATTGTCAAAACACTGTATAAATTCTAAGCGCTAGCAATAAAATAATAATTATTATTATTAAAAATGTTTGATGAAGTTAACAGTTTATGTCAGGTAAAACTATAACACATTATCACGATATTGTGGCATGGACTTGAGAGTTAGATAAATCGGACACCTACTCATTTCTTGTATATACAATCCGAGCTGTGAGACTCTGGGCAATTAAATTCATGATCTCAATTATGGAGATTAAGATACCCACATTGAATGCGGTTGTGTAAGACAAATGGGAATCTAATATCATGTCTGAAGTGGAGAGTTTTATAAATATACACAACTTATCTCTTTTTTCCCTGTGTTTTTTATCTATGACATTAAGGTAGTGGTGATGTTTATTCAACATGTTTACATTCATTCCTTATATATAGCTTTGATGACTTCTGATGACATCTTATTTTTGTTTTTCTTTTACACCTACCAAAACTAAATTCATGTTATTTCCCTATTGTGATGCTTGCTGATGCTTATTATACTTTCCTTATAAAACTATTTTTTAGTTCTGGCTTTTCACCCTAGTTATGCCTCTGGGCACTATTGTTTCAAATCTATTGAGCTCCCATTTTTGATTTTGCTTATGGTCATTAATAGACTATCACAAGCATTTCTTTGTTGTCTCAATTATCATAAAATTAAGATGCCTACTGGAAAATATCTAGTATTGTGACTTTTGGTTATTGTTGAAAAAGTTAGATACTGTACTGTTTTCATTTCTCTTTGTTTCATTTCTCTTCATTATACCCTTGTTTGTGAAAGCAAGTCCAGAGACATTTCATTGAAACCGACTTTTAAAAATTGATCTGGGAGACAATCAGATATTTGAAGAAAATAAAATGTCACTCTCTTGCTCTAAACTCTTCCTGTGTGCTAGATAATTTTCAAACTCTTTATCATGGCTCTCTGATACAAATACATTTTGAAACATTGTCTCACTGTATCTTTACACGTATATTTTACCAAAGCCAAAGTGATGTTTTCAGGTATCTCAAAGAAAGTGAATATTTGCCCATCACTATGTTTGTTGTTGTTGTTGTTGTTGTTGTTGTTTTCCTTTTTTTTTGAGACGGAGTTTCGCTCTTGTTACCCAGGCTGGAGTGCAATGGCGCGATCTCGGCTCACCGCAACCTCCGCCTCCTGGGTTCAAGCAATTCTCCTGCCTCAGCCTCCCTAGTAGCTGGGATTACAGGCATGAACCACCATGCCCAGCTAATTTTTGTATTTTTAGTAGAGATGAGGTTTCACCATGTTGACCACAATGGTCTCGATTTCTTGACCTCATGATCCACCCGCCTTGGCCTCCCACATCACTATGTTTTAAAAATGTTCTTCATTCAGTTAAGATTTTATTTCTCACCAATGTATCATCATCAAAACTATTCAGTGTGCCCATGCAATTTACAGTCTAAGATACCTACATTTATAGTCAGTATATTTGGCTTGAGACCTCTAATAGTTTCTAACATTCTGGAAATAGATAATTTCATGTAATTTTTGCCTTGTTAAATGTGTAATGGACAAAGTGCTTGTGTTTGGCAGTAATGAATAAATGTTATTTAGAATGTTTCAATGAATAGTGTTGGGCTACATTTTTATTTAATGGAATTTTTAAAGAAAGAGCAGAAGAAATATTTTTTAATGAATTATCAATTAGACTTATAAGATGATAAAGTATTTGAACATGAAGCAATTAAATAATTACTTAAAATTTTAACTCTTCAATGGTTTTCTCTAATAAGAGAAAGATGGTTTCTCTTTTCCTTTGTATTACATCAATGTAAATATTGTCAGTTCAAAATTAAAGCTTATGAAAATGGGAGTACAATTAATCTACCAACATTTCAATTGAAATTTATTACAATTGCTTAAGTAAGATTAAACACATATAACTCTCCTTTTTCAAGAAACAAAAGTCAGTGTTGACACATTTTTCACCTTAATTTGCATGTTGACAAGCTCTATGGATGACTCTATAATTCTACCAATCTGATTAGCACATCTCCTTGACATAATTTATACTAAATGGCATAATATTTATATCCTTTTTCTCTGAATATTGCCTCTAAAATATCTATAGATTAAGCAATCCCCAAATGGCTGTCTAGAATCTTTCATTAAGGTGAATTTTCTCATTTAAAATGGAATATAGGTAATTTTAAAACAGTTGCTTAAATATGAGCTAAATTGGTTGTTTCTCCATTGCTCTTTATTAATTAAATGACACATTAGGACTGGAATTAAGCATAAACATTACAGTCCACCCCAGCTAACTAAGAAATAGATCATTTTCTCTCTAATGAAAGTCAGACTGGGCAAATAACTACTGAATTCTGCTAGTGATCAGCTAAATTTTTCTTTACTCTTCATAAGATTCCTAAATTCCAAGAAAGTTTAGAATCTTCTCTGGGAATTCTGTAGGATGTCAAAAATGATGATAATGATTGTTACGTTAGTTGTATGAATTTCTGATTTCAGACTTTAGAATCTGCTACTGTAATTCTGTAGGGTATTAAAAATTATGATAATAATTTTGTTAGTTGTATGAATTTCTTATTTAAAACTTTGTCAAAAAAAACAGTCAGATAAAATGAATAGTTTCAGATACGTACACCACTGTGTATCAGGCACTATGCCTGTTCTGTCAGACAAAGAAAAGCCTGATTCTGAGGGGCTTATATTCTAGTTGGGAGATACAAACATAAATAATTATTATACAAATAACAAGTGATTTAGCAGCAGGAAAAATAGATTGCTACCACTAGAACAGGATAAAATGACTATTGAGTGATCTCTAGAGGATTTTTCGATTTTCAAGACAATAGTGATTTTTGCACTGGTTGTGAAATCCCTAAGTAAAGAAGATGGAAACCACACCAGGTAATAGAACAACTGGATAAAAAGTAAATATCCAAATGTACTGCAATATGCTTGAGTAAATTGTTCAGTGAAGTCACAGTGGTTGCTCTCAAGTTTAATGGATAGATGCTTTCTTGTATAAGTAAATTCAAAGCTGCCAGTAACTCATTGCAATTATACACTTAAGCTTACTCTAGAAATTCATATCTTGGTGATATGACTGTCCAATTTAGATTTATTATTTCTTATTATGAAAAGTGTTACTAATGGGATTGTTTTGCACATGCAAATTTTGATGAGACAGAAAATTATATATATAATAAATATATAAATGGTTGTATACACGCACACACACACACACACATATATATATATACATATACATATATATATATGTATATATATATGCATATACCCATGTATATATACAACCATTTGGTTAGAGTCAATAGTGAAGTGATAAGTTATGCCTTAGTGACCCAGACAGGAAAGTATTCCTACAAGGTTAGAAATTGTCAATTGTTCTGCAGGAGATATGATGACATACAAAATGCATAGGTATATATGTGTGTAATACTTATGTCTAAGTTCAAAAACAATCACTCCTAGTGTTGTAGAGTTGAAGTTGGCAGGAAATGACAAGTCAGTCAAAGTTGCAAGGGCCTTAAATGTTACTCCATCTTTTACATCTCTGTATCCTCGTCCCCTTATTCCTGTCTCTTTTTTTTATTTTTGCCATTCAATGCTTTCCATGTAGTATAATTTAAAATGCAAAAATGATAGTTTATTATGTGTTATCTTTCATCAACTGAACACTTACACAAGAAGTGGCTCACTCTTTGGACTTCACTCTTTTGTAGATTTATTCATATCCTATCCTTTGACATATTTGTCATATTTGGCAATTTATTTAACTCTCACAGCAAAGATAGCTACTCTTTTGATTTTGTAGCTGATAAATTTGAGATAACAGAGAATCAATGTTCACTATGCTGATTGCTGTGATTTGTACATATAACATTATGCCTCTGAATGGAATTACATTGAGTAAAATTAACAGTAACAAACAACTATGTTAAGTATAGCACAGTTTTATGCTATAGTGAGTTTTGATAAGATTAAAAAGTCTATTTAATGACATGAATTAGAAAGCTTCAATTTTGCCCTAATATTAAATGTATAAAGAAAACATTGTATGGTAGAGGAATAAAAAATATTTGTCAGTAAATACAACAGATTGCAAAATAATGATGTGGTTTGTATTTAATAAAGTATGATGTGAAATCAAACATTTTCATTATTATGTAAAGGTAGCTAAAATATGTCAAAATGTCAGGGCCAAAAGACTTTTATGTTACTTTACCTGAACCCTGCATTGAGGATGGACTCTACATCTGTACATATTACTCACAGCTGTGGCAAATAGTTACTCAGCACATTTCCAGATAATTTTTTAATGAATATCACTACATTCCAAGGTAATCTCACTTATTTGTTGCACAGATTTAATTATCAGACATTAGAAATGAAGCATATTTGAAAGAGAGTGTGATCTTTTCTTCAAAGCTCTGGCATTATAGCAAAGGACTTCATTCTTTTTAGTGTTAACACATAACTTTTTTATGAATATCATAGTTCAATGTATGTTACGGAGAATATTTATAGACAGAAAATGAAGTCAACTATGAAATAAACTTAAGAACTGAAATACAATGACATAGAACCATTGTGGAAGGCAGTGTGGTGATTTTACCGTTTACAATAGCAAAGACTTGGAACCAACCCAAATACCCATCAGTGATAGATTGGATAAAGAAAATGTGGCACATATACATCGTGGAATATTATGCAGCCACAAAAAAGGATGAGTTAATGTTCTTTGCAGGGACATGGATGAAATTGGAAACCATCATCCTCAGCAAACTGACACAAGAACAGAAAACCAATCACTGCATGTTCTCACTCATAAATTGGAGTTGAACAATGAGAACACATGAACACAGGGAGGGGAACATCACATATCAGGCCTGTTGTGGGGTGAGGGATCTAGGGGAGAAATAGTAGTGGGTGGGAGATTGGGGAGGGATAACATTAGGAGATATACCTAACGTAGGTGATGGGGGAATGGGTGCAGCAAACCACCATGGCATTTATATACCTCTGTAACAATCTTACAGGATCTGCACATGTACCCCAGAGCTTAAAGTATAATACAAAAAATTACCAAAAAAAAAAAAAAAGAAAATGATTTTTTAAAAGTTATCAGTAAAGAAAATAAATCATGTGACAAGTATGAAACCAGAAAATATGAAGAGGATTAAGAGGATTACTAAGTAAAGCTGAGTTTACAAAAGGCTAAAGTGATAACAAGCCAAAAATTGGTAAAGAATGCTAAAATACTGTGCAGAAGCTCTTAAGTTTAATTAGATCCCATTTGTCTATTTTGGTTTTTGTTGTCATTGCTTTTGGCATTTCAGTCATGAAGTCCTTGTCTGTGCCTATATCCTGAATGGTTTTGCCTAGGTTTTCTTCTAGGGTTTTTATGGTGTTAGTTCTTATGTTTAAATCTTTAATCCATCTGGAGTTAATTTTAGTGTAAGCTGTCTGGAAGGGGTCCAGTTTCAGCTTCCTGCATATGGCTAGCCAGTTTTCCCAACATAATTTATTAAACAGGGAATCTTTTCCCCATTGCTTGTTTTTGTCAGGTTTGTCAAGATCAGATTGTTTTAGATGTGTAACACTACTTCCATGGCTTCTATTCTGTTCCATTGGTCTATATCTTTGTTTTTGTACCAATACCATGCTGTTTTTATTATTGTAGCCTTGTAGTATAGTTTGAAGTCAGGTAGCATGATGCCTCCAGCTTTGTTCTTTTTGCTTAGGATTGTCTTGGCTATGCAGGCTCTTTTTTGGTTCCATATGAAGTTTAAAGTGTTTTTTCCAGTTCTGTGAAGGAGGTCAATGGTAGCTTGATGGCGACAGCATTGAATCTATAAATTATTTTGGGCAGTATGGACATTTTCACAATATTGATTCTTCCTAATCATGAGCATGGAATGTTTTTCCATCTGTTTGTGTTCTCACTTATTTCCTTGAGCAGTGGTTTGTAGTTCTCCCTGAAGAGATCTTTTACATTCTTTGTTAGTCCTAGGTGTGTTATTCTCCTTGTAGCAATTGTAAATGAGAGTTTGCTCATGATTTGGCTCTCTGTTTTTCTGTTATTGGTGTATAGGAATGCTGGTGATTTCTTCACATTGATTTTGTAACCTGAGACTGCTGAAGTTGCTTACCAGTTTAAGAAAGTTTTGGGCTGAGATGATGGGGCATGGATGAATCTAGAAACCATCATTCTCAGCCAACTGACACAAGAACAGAAAATCAAACACAGCATGTTTTTACTCATAAGCAGGTGATGAACAATGAGAACACTTGGGCACAAGGAAGGGAACAACACTCACTGGGCTAGGTAGAGGGGTCGTGGGGAGGGGAGGCAAGGGACAGCAGGTGGCAGGGAGGATGGGGAGGGATAACACCAGGAGAAATGCCTGTTGTAGGTGTGTGGAGTGTGAGAGGATGGAGACATCAAACCACCATGGCATGTATGTACCTATGCAACAATCCTGCAGGATGCAGAACATGCACACATACCCTAGAGCCCAAAGTACAATTAAAAAAAAAAATAGAATGTTAAAATACACATAAGGAATGTTAAAATACACATAAGTTCTCCAGATGATTGTTTCTCATCGCAATTATTTGAGCAAGCAATGGCATTTTTCAGTTATAAAAACTAGCACTTACTTATTCATTCTATTATTTTATCATGGTAAAACAAGTCATGAGATCTACCCTCTTAAATTTTTAACTGTGTAATACCAAATTTTTATAGACAAAATGTTGTACAGCGGATGTCTAGAACCCATTTATTTTGCACAACTAAAACTTTATGCCCATTAGTTAGTAACTTAATAGGATTTGCTTTAAAATGCTCTAGAAAAAGGAAAACTAAACCTCCAGTTGCTTAAAATCTTATGCAAAGAACATCTCCAAAATAACCCCCAGTAACTAGAAAAAGAAAATTTAACTTTAGAATTACCATGGAGTTATCTATGGGGAGGGAACCAGCAAAATATGATTTCAATATTTTGAGGCTCTGGCCAAAATTTCTGTCTGGGCACCTCCTGCCTGAAGGATGGGAACTAAGAAACAAAACAAAGTATTGAAATTTAAGGATCTTATTTATATGACTATATGACTATATAAGTAGTTACTTGTACTTACAAGCTGTTAGCTGGCATATTACAAAAATAAATGATTAAGAAGACTTTTAGTAGGCACATATCTTGTTTTTTGAGACTTTTTTGTGTGTTGGCTTACAAAAGTTGCTCACTGGCACCAACTATAGTGACTATATATACCAAGCAAATAGGAAAAAAATATTTCCAAAAAGTTTGTTGTAAATCAGTTTTGCTCTATTCCCCCTCTTTATTGATATATAATAATGAACATATTTAGGGGTACGTGTGAATGTTTGTTACATGCGTAGAATGTGTAATGATCAAGTCAGGGTATTTGAGGTATCCCTTACCTTGAGTATTTATCGTTTTTATGGGTTGATATTATTTCATGTCCTATCTTCAGCTGCCTTGAAATATTCATAATATTGTTACTATGCATAGTCACCCTAGTCTTCTATCAAACATAGAAATTTATTTCTTCTAGCTATATGTTTATACACATAATCAATATTTCTTCATCTCCATTGCTGCTAATCACCTTTCCAAGTATCTGATATTTATTGTTCTATTCTCCATGTCCATGAGATCAAGTTTTTTAGCCTCCACATATGAGGGAGAATATGAGGCATTAATCTTTCTGTACCTGGCTTATCTTACTTAACATAATGACCTTCAATTCCATCCATGTTGCTAGAAATGATATGATTTCATTTTTTATGGTCAAATAGTATTACACACACCATATATACAATACACACACACACACACACACACACACACACAACTACAAATGATACATATATGTATATATGTTTTCTTTATATTTTCTTTATTCATTTGCCTGTTATATACTTATACACAACATTTTCTTTGTCAGTTTATCTGTTGATGCACACTTGGGTTGATTGTGTTATCTTTGCTATCGTGAATTTTGCCGCAATAAACGTGAGTACAGGTATTCTTTTTTTTTTTTTTTTTGAGACGGAGTTTCGCTCTTGTTACCCAGGCTGGAGTGCAATGGCGCAATCTCAGCTCACCGCAACCTCCGCCTCCTGGGTTCAGGCAATTCTCCTGCCTCGGCCTCCTGAGTAGCTGGGATTACAGGCAAGTGCCACCACGCCCAGCTAATGTTTTGTAATTTTAGTAGAGGCGGGGTTTCACCATGTTGACCAGGATGGTCTCGATCTCTTGACCTCGTGATCCACCCGCCTCGGCCTCCCAAAGTGCTGGGATTACAGGCTTGAGCCACTGCGCCCAGCCCAGGTATTATTTTGATATATTAATTTCCTTTCTTTTGGATAAGCACCCAGTGGTGGGATCACTAAATCAAATGGTAGTTCTATTTTTAGCTTTTAGTTTCTTGGAAAATCTTTTTAATTTTTTTCAAAATGATTGTTCTAATTTACTTTGTCCCCAACAGTATGTAAGAGTTCTCTTTTCTCTGCATGCTAAGCAGTATCTGTTCATTTATGTTTTATTTTATTTTTTAAAATGTTTGTGTGTGGGTGTTTGTATTTTTAAACATAGCTATTTTAATTGGGGAGAAATGATTTTCTTTTAATTTGCATTTCCCCAATGATTAGCGGTGTTAAGAATACCTTCATTGGCCATTTGTATGTATTCTTTTCAAAAAATGCCTGCTCATGTTATTTGTCCATTTATTAATGGAACTATGTATTCACCTTTTTATTGTTGAGTTGTATGAGTTCCTTAAAAATTCAGCATGTTAGTGTTCTGTCAGACAAGTAATTTGCAAATATCTTATATTCAAGAGGTTGTCACTTCACTCTGGTGATTGTTTCTTTTGCTGTGCAGATGTTTTTAGTTTAATATGGTCCCAGTTTCCCCTAATGTTGATATTTCATGGTTCATTTGTCAAATCTCAGAAATTAACATTGGTCTAATATAATTAATTAAACTAGATACTATACAAATTTCACTAGTCTTTTCAATAAGGCTATTTTTCTGTCCTGGAGTGTATTCTAGAATACCACAAGGTGTTAGATACATCAGGATTGTCAAGTTCCTTTTAGTTTTTATGAAGTTCTAGTCAAATTTTACAGTCTGAGTTTATGAAATAAACCTTCTCTAGGCCATGCTAAATTTTATCTTAGTTTCATAGTGCTTGAAAGTCCTGTGAACTTAAACAGTAAATTTTACTCATGTTTGAAGCTACTAATAAGTGATAAATATGATTTTTCTTTGCCATTGATAAAACATATTACTTATATTTTTAGATTATACACCTGTAGTTTTCCCATTGATTTTTTATTTTTAAAAGAATATCAAATAAAACTACACTGAGGTGCTTGAAATCAAAGATTGTTCAATTTATATGAGATTGTTTTCCCTTTTCTCTTGACATTTAAGAATTCCCTGCAGATAAATAATTTAATTCAGTGATATTAACTAGTTTTAATTATATAGGAAAAAAGAGTCTTCCCTGTTGTAACCCCCTCTTCAATCTCTACATTCCCCAATCATCTCAGACAAGCTTTTTTTCATATTCTAATTTGCTGTTTTGGGAATCAGTGTAAATGCATTCTTTGAAATACAAACACATTCAATCATTCCAATTATTTTTCATTCCTTTTTCCAATATTAGTCTTTGCTTCATGCCTATAGTTAGTTAGTTGTGATTCTAGCTCAAAGTCTTATATACATTTATATTTTTATCTCCTTTATTATTCCCATGCCTCAGTTCAGGCCCCCCTTGCGTCTTACCTCAATGAGCGTAACAACCTTTTGCTCTGATTCGCTGATGTTAAAGCCTTTAGCTCCTAATTTTATAATTTTAAGAGTGACGAAGATGAAGCAATGTGAAAAGAGAGTGAAACAGGGTGGATACTTCAGATGGGACAATAAAGACTTCTCTGGGGGCTGGGCACTGTGGCTCACTCCTGTAATCCAGCACTCTGGGAGAGCAAGATGGGTGTATCTCCTGAGGTCAGGAGTTTGAGACCAGACTGATCAACATGGAGAAACCCCATCTCTACTAGAAATATAAAAAAATTAGCAGGGAATGGTGGTGCATGCCTGTAATCCCAGCTACTCGGGAGGCTGAGGCAGGAGAAGTGCTTGAATCCGAAAGGCAGAGATTGCTGTGAGCCAAGATCGCACCATTGCCCTCCAGCCTGGGCAACAGAGCAAAACTCTGTTTTTTTTTTTTTTTTTTTAAAAAAAAAAGACTTCTCCAATGAGACAATATTTAAACAAAAATCTGAAAGAATAAAAATAAAATCTCTGCAGTCATATGGAAAAATGAATTCTAGGTACAGAGTTTAGCATTCGACAAAAACCTCAGAGGTCTACTAGGTATTTAAAGAAATCACAAATGTCTGTGTGACTAAAAATAAATGAACAAGAAGAGTATTAGAACATTGAACCAGGTGGGTAGGGAGTAGGACATGGAAGTGAAAAGTTACCAAAATATTGAAGGAGAAGGTAAGAGTTTGAAGTTTTCCTTTGAGTGATATTGGAAGTCATAATAATGATTTGGGTATAAAATGACATGTTATATATCAGTACAATCAACGTGGCTCTTATTTATACTGCAGGCAGATGTGAGTGGAAGACAGGAGCTGATATGGAATAAGTTAAGGGAAATATTCTGATTTTCTCTCTCTCTAAATCTACAATGTTTTTGACTGGAAAAGAACATTTGTGTGAGATGCTGATAATCATATTACTAACATTGACATGAGTGAAGTTTTCAGGGAAAAATGGCTAGAGATATGGCTGAGAATACTTAAAATAATAAGTAGAATATGATGCATTAAAGGATAAGATGTGAATAAATCCCCAAGGGAGTTAAATCCAAAGAGTGAGCCAATTTGGGTATAAGTGTCCAGGTAATAGAAGATAAGTTAGAAATATTGCTGTTCCTATGGTGACTGCTGTAAACAAAACAGTGGGGCTGATGGGATTAGTGTTTTTGGCACTTAATGTGAATTGTGATTTTAAACTTAGGAGTAGTAGTTAGGCAGCATAGTTTACAGAGTGGTCTTACCAGGAGGACAGAGTTCGATAAATTTCTCCGAGTTTTCTAAAGGTCATGTAGAGGACAGTGTTAAATTTGCTTCACTAGAACACGAGGGTTTTTGTGGGTCATTCCAATAGAACTCCAATCGCAATGTCAAGACTGGTTAAATAGCTGTCTCAGGGTTCTCTGAAACTCCCTAATCTGGTACTTCCTACTCAGTTGACTATCTAGGCTCTATTTTATATTTTTCTTTCTCTAGTCCCAGCAGTTACTTAAAGTTCCTTTTCTTTTTTTGTCATATTCTCCACACTATCTTTATGATACCATATTTGTTTCTATGGCCTCATCTGTCACTCCTATCTTTAAAACACTGACCCTGTGTCTTTGTTTTATATATTTTTAATTAATTTGATCTGACATCTTCATGGAGATGACCCAAAATACTGCAAAGTAAGTGTGTTTAAAAATGAACTCCTTCCTGAACACTGATAAATAAAAGATAGAAAATAGCTGATGGAAATGAAAAAAACATTTAAACATACGTATAATGATAAAGGTCAATAAATACATGAAAAAGATTCAAAACTTTATTTGTCCAAAAAATGCAGATTAACACAACATTTGATAAAATTCTACAAGTGTATTTTCCAAAAATGGGAGAAATAGAAAATTCCAAATGACGGTAAGTAAACAAAGTAGTTGGTAATCTCATGCCCTGCTGGGGGCAGTTTCAATGGCACAACTATACTTGGAAACTGTTTATTAATATCTCCAGAAGATGACTATATGTTGTCTTCTAATATATAAATTTTACTCTTTGGCATATATCCAACAGAAGCATGGCATATATCCCAAGAAAGTATTGAAATGCATATTCAACAATAGAAATAGCTCTGAAATGGAAAATTCTCAAATATCCATGAAGATAAAAATGAATAATTAAATTTGAAAAAATCTTTATGATAGATTACTATACATCAACTATAACTTTGTGCAATAACTTGTGAGACTTTTATAAGAAAACTCTTGAATTTAAAAATGAGATGTAAAGAAGATCCAGTTGCCCTATGGTTTCAATGCTATACAGTATGAAACAACCAAAATTGGCATATAATTTTCAAGTCAAGATAGTAGTTGCTGTCTGGGAGTCATGACTAGAAAGGAACGTGATTAGTTTTTTGGGGTGCTTGTAATACTCTATTCCTTGATAAATGTAGCTGGAACAAGATCTCAGGTTTTCTAATAATGATGGATATTTACCAGTGTTCCACAATGTTTTAGATTAGGCTTAAAAACAAGCTTCAAGGACAGAATTGCAAAAACAACTCTGAACACAAAAGAACATCAATAAGAGAGAAGTACAATAGAATAGAATCTTTGGAGTAAAATAAAAACCGTGTAACAAATGAATTCCTCACAAAAAAAAAGTTTATACACCACAACAGATGAGGTCTATCACAACCTGGCCACTGCTCAAAATGAACAAAGGCATTAATTTTTAAATACTCAAATAACCTAAGGTTTCGACAGCCTCAAAAGTAAAGGAACTCTCAAAGTAAAAAAAAAAAAAAAAGGTTATGGTTTATCTTAATCTATTTATATGCCAAATAAATTATAGTTAAACCTGTTTGTATAGACAACCAGTGAAAGCACTGCAGATTAGTTTCCTTTTGGTATGAAGTGTCTTTGAAGTTAACCATACTTTAACATGCTGAGTGTAAAATAAACATCAGGGTAATGCAGTCTTATTACAGATACATAATCTGAAAATAAGTTTACAAAAATGAGAGAAAAAGGCTTTTTCCTAAATATATGAGTATATGAAATAAAATTTATTGGAAACCCTCAATATCTGTAGACTGCCTAGACATGTTCAAAGGATGGCATACATATTCTGAGTACAAAACTGCAGTTTTCTAAAATGTACATTGGCCTGTAGCTAAGTCTTTGTATAGCTTCATTTTTTATTCTTCACTTGTTCCTTTGTCATTTTTAATCAGTATCATGGATTTTCAGACTATTTATACATCAATAAATGCTCAGATGTATGCTTAAATGTAGTTTATCTCCAAATACACATGGCCAACTGCTTTCTCAACTTAACTACCTAGAAATCTAACAGGCATCTCAAGTTCACTGAATGAAAAACAAACACCTGTTCATCCTCCCCACCCTCATACTCATCTAAGAAAAGTAAGCTTGTGCTCGCTTCAGCAGCACATATACTAAAATTGGAACGATACAGAGAAGATTAGCATGGCCCCTGAGCAAGGATGACACACAAATTCATGAAGCGTTTCATAACTTTAATAAAAAGAAGAAAAGCCTTTGGGGTGGGGGAAGAAAAGTAAGCTTAAATTTTCACTTCTTCAGGTTAAATGGCTTTATGTCAACTCTGATATTTCTTTCATATCACATATTCAGTGTGATAGAGCCTTTGACATTTTAACCCACTTCACTTGTCAGTGAAGATTGAACTATTTGAGAAAGGATAGCCAAAACTTCATGAGCTCCAAATTACTATACTTTCATCTAAATTCTCATACCATCATTTATTATCTAATTTGGTATTTTTTTCTATTAACTCTAGGTTTAAAATTGATTGACATTCCTCTTCTAAGAGCCAAGCACCCTGCCAAGGTCCCAAATGAGAATCTACATTTAGTAATGTAGTTCATGATTGGTACTGAAGGAATTTGCTAAGCACACTTTCATGGTTTAGTAACAAGGAGGTTCTGATATTTTGAAATCTCTGATATTGCATATTGGATCATTTTTTATGTTTAAAATTCTTAGGAATACATAATAGGTGTGTATATTTATGGGGTACATGAGATATTTTGATACAGGCATACAATATGTAATAATCATATTAGAATGAATGAGGTATCCATCACCTCAAGCGTTAATTATTTATTTGTATTACAAACATACCAATTATACTCTTGTTATTTTTAAATGTATAATAAATTATTATTACATATAGTCACTCTGTTGTGCTAATATTACATCTTATTCATTCTATCTAACTATATTTTTGTACCTATTAATCATCTCTAGTTCCCACCCCAACTTCCACTACTCCTCTCTGCTTCTGGTAACCATCATTCTATTCTCTATCTCTATGAGTTCAGTGGTTTTAATTTTTAGTCTCCACAAATAAGTAGAGAAAGGGGAACCTTCATACTGTTGGCGAAAATGTAAATTAGTATTACTACTATGGAGAAGACCATGGAGTTTCCCAAAAAAACAAACAAACAAAAAATAGAACTACAATATGATCCAGCAGTCTTACTGTTAGGTGTTGACCCCAAAGAAAGGAAATAACTATATTGAAGAGATATTTGCATTTCTATGGTTATTGTAACACTATTTAAAATAGCCAGGATTTTGAATCAATGTAAGTGTTCGTTAGCAGATGAATGGATATAGAAAATGTAACCCAGAAACACAATGGAGTACTATTCAGCCTATTAAAAGAGCTATAAAAAGAATAATATCCTGTCATTTGCAACAACATGGCTAGATGACGATTTTTTAAACCTTTGGCTTATGTAATAAGATTTTAAAAAATCCTCAGAGACCAATCCAAAATTGAGTCATGAATACCCAAAGGCAAGCACACCCTGAAACTGGGACATTCCTAAGGACATGCTGATCCTAGATAAAACAGAAATTTTTTAAGACAACATTTTTAGAGAAGTTTTATGTTCATCGCAAAACTGTTAAGTTACAGAGATTTTCTATATCCTCTCTATGCCCAGACAAACATAGTTACCCATGTTATTAACATTGCACACAAGGGTGGTACACATTGCAATTTATGAAAGTATGTTGACGCATCAAAATCATGCAAATTCCGTTGTTTCATTAGGGTTCACTTTTGATGTTTAGTCTATGGGTTTGGATAAATTTATAATGGCATTTGCCCATTATTATTGTAATACAGAGTATTTTCTCTGTCTTAAAAGTCCTCTGTATTCTGTTTGACTCTCCACAAGTTGGCTCTAACCTCAGGCAACCACTGATCTTAGGTCTCCATAGTTTTGTCTTTTCCAAAATGTCATATTATTGAAATAATAAATTACGTTGACTTTTTAGATTGGCTTTTTTTCAATTAGTAATATGCATTTAAGTTGATATATTTGTAGGACTTGGCAGCTAGTTTCTTTTAGTGCTGAATAATATTTCATTGTCTGGCGGTATCATAGTTTATTTATTTACATACTGAAGGATACCATGATTGATTGATTTCAAGTAGTTGCAATTATCAACAAATCTCCTATAAACACCTGTGTAAAATTTTTTTATAATTACTGGAGAGAATACAATATATAAAGGTTAGAGCCCTTAAAAAGTGAGAGAAAGCTCAGCAACTTTCTGGAAGGAACATCAAAAATCCAACACCTGTAAGCTAAAAAATAAAGTAATATTCAGCATCTGAAATTATGATAGGGAGAAAAATAGATTCCTTGAAAATTCATAATCACAATCTAATCTTTAAAAATACCACGGACTCAGTCTTAAAGTAACCAGTTTCAACCTATTTCATGGGCATTTAACTTACGAGAAATTATCCAGGTATGTAAGAACACTGAAAGCATCAATGAGTATCACTGCATGTACAACATTATAAATCTCTGCAAATAAACATTGGAATAAACCTAAATGTTTCTTAATTTTTTTGCAGACTTTTTTGAATAAATTATAATAAAAAATGAAATATGAGACTGTTTGCTGAAAGAGGAGTGACACTGAATTTCCCTTTTCCAGACAAAAAAAATCTAGAAAGATTAAAAGAAATATTCTGATGAGTTCTAAAATTAAAGGGAATGTGTCTGATTCTGGAAAGTTTCATTAAAGAGTAGCACAATTTCTGGATATTAGAAATATCTCCTTGATGTGATATGTCTATGTTAAATAGGATAATGGATATATGTGTGCCAAGCATGGCCTGAAGACAATATAGGACTGAGTAGAACAAGAGGATTAAGATAATGAATGTCTTAATGCTAGTCTATAAGTACACTGGGGACTGAGAATAAGTAGATGTCCCCTGTATCTAAGACACTTAAACTATGACATGAATTTAACTTAAGATATAAGTCATTATTATTGGAGAGGTTCCAAGTATAATGGATGTGAAGCTTAAAATCAGAAAGTGTACTCTTACACATGTATATATACATAAATGAATAATTAAATTTTACTTTATATAAACATATTTTATATGTTTATATAGAAGTTATATACATGTAGGCTACTTAATGCATACATCAGATTGCACATTGAAGTTTATATAATGCAGCTGCATACACACATGCACATACATACTTGTATATATGTTTATATGATACAGCTATATATATGTGTGCATGTGTAGCTGCATTTATAAACATAATTGAGTACTATTCAGCCATAAAATTTGATGCACTGAAAGTATATATATATATATATATATATATATATATATATACTGTACATATTGTACAGTATATAAAACATGTATATAAAACAGTATATAAAACAATATATAACTAGAAATATGTGTGTGTATATATATATATACATTTGATGTCTTATTAGTATAAAAAGAATCTAGTCTCAGATTAATACATTTGGTATGATAATGTTTAGTGGGAGTCTTGATTAGGATTTTCCTCAAAGTAAACCCAGAGACAAAAAAATTGGCTACAGGTAGATTATTTAGAAGGTTATAGAAAACAACTGTCACAGACCCTCTGACATAGTGTTAAGTGTGTCTCATAAGGTTGCACTAGAGGAAAGAGAGGAAGGTGTAGGTTTTTATCTATAGATTTCTTTTCTTTATGTTGTAAGAATCCTCACCTCCCTACCCTGTGATGTCTAATGTCTTGGCTACACAAATCATGATGCTAACACTGCCCCGCAGGCCCCAAAGATAAAGACTCAGATGACTGAAGTGAGAAGTTGTCAATGTGCTGTACAAAGTACTGTAATACTTACCAAGGAATGCAGGTTGCCCATGGACTACGGGGACTACGGGGACTCTCGGGCATCAGGGCCATCTTCTGTGGGGAGAAATGGAGAAATCAGAATACCCACATGTGAAATTGAGTTTGAAGCCATTTTAGTGAGCATGGAAAATTATGTAGAAGGACATACTTAAAATTTTTAATCTGTCAATTGAAGAAGAGCTAGTAGAACTGCATTGTTTGATTTGTTGTCCTGTTTATATATTATTTTTGATATTAAATATAGCTACTGAGCAACCAATATAGGCAAATATTTTATTACACTAGTAGTCTACTCATTAAATAAATTTAGTAGCTATAAGTATTAAGTTCTGATTTCTGGAATTCACTGAGTTAATTAAGCAAGCTCATTTTATAGGGATAGGAAGAGATTTAACAAGGAAATTCAAAAAGGCATTCTTTGGCAGATGATTCTTTTATAGGAAAGATAATGAGTAACCAAAATCTAATTTCCATTTCTGAGGTTTTTTTCATTACTCAAACTCCATTCGTGTGTTCAATTGCTTAAAAATATTAATTAAAATACCCTAATATTTATGATTGAGACAAAAAAATTAAAAAAACTCAGAGGATGGTGATTAGATAGTTTTCATCTTCACTTAAAAGCTGAAACCTAAAATTCAGCTTTGCTAAGCACACAATTTTATATGACAGAGAGGAAACAAAAATATGTTGAATAAAGGATGCTTACATTGATTAATATTCGGTTTACTGAATAAATAAATGATTCAATCTGCCAATCATTTTATAGATGCAAAGATCTGGAAATATAAAAACAACTAATTTATTATGAAATCTAAAATGCATAAATCATTGCTTTTTAAAATAATGAAAATCTACACTATTAAGAAAAGGTAAATCTGTTTAACTCCAGAACTTCAGTGACCAACCACAGAAATTTTTTCTTGTTCCCATAAATTATCAGATAAGATCAGGCATCCATTTCTAGAATGTTCTTTCAATCAGTGACTTAAGAAAGCAGACTCTTTCAACGGTGTTGTTTTACTATTTTGAAATACCTTGTTTCCAGCCAAGTGGAAAAGGGAGAAAGACAGTAAAAAAGATAGCTCAGATTTGTTCTTTTTTCTTGGCCAGTCCTGCAAGTGACTCACTTCTGCACACATTTTATTAGCCAGAATCTACTTTATCCCAATCCAAGTTCAAATAAAGCTGAAAATTATCATCAAAGCAAGAGGAATCAGAATTATTGAACATCCAGATAACCTTCATCATAGCTACTACAGTTTCCCTACAACCTTCCCAATAGCAAAAATATGAAGTGATTTAGTAAAGATAGAATTATACCTGTATGCAATTAAATATAAATCAGAATATAGCATTATTCTCCAATATATGTTCATATGAATAATATAGTTCACATTCATGTCAAAGTCTTAATATACTCAAATAGGCATGGGTGATTAACAGTAGATATGAAGGAGACATTTCTCACAAAGGGAAAACCTAAATATGTATTTATAGTGAGATCATAGAACCAAAGGGTGTTTTTGGAAGTCATCTGGGAAGATTTAGGCATACGTTTTTCTAAAGGAAAGGGAATATAAGCTAGATGACCTTTAGTAATCTCTATTGGCTATAGTCTGTGACATTTCCTTTGGCTCTCTAAATTATATTCTATTAGGATGACATTATATATACTTTATAGTGTATGGGAAAATGTCCAGAATCTTTGCTAGCATACCTGAGGATTTTCTATATTTGAATAGTACTATATTAATTTTAGCTCTTCTAAATTTTTTTTCTAAATGCTTAAATGGCACAATAACAATAATAAACTATGGAAGGTTGCCACTGACCTGGCTTTATTAAGTAAAATTCAAAAGCACCCATATTTTGTCCTGAACTCTGTAGCATAAACCTGCCAGTGAGTTTAAAAAGTGGTTGGGGGAAAACCTAGACCTAGACTTCGCACTCTCTCCTTTTCAAAAATTAATAAAAATCTCATTGTATCATAGCTTTCCCCAAATTTTAAAATGATTTCACAAGGATTTGGGGAGTGTCTGTACAGTTAAGAAAAAATAGTTTGTATCTATGACCACCAACTATACTGATGACTGTTTTATGTATGAAATCAGCTCTAAGTAAGCAAACACAAGAAAGATAAGTTGAAAAAAAATTACCTGGATGATACTATGCTGTACTTAGAATTACCTCTTCCATTTTAAGATTCATGTTGTTTTTAAGGTTAAGATCTGAGAGTCTGTTTCTTTCTCCCATCGAAAAATTCATTCAAGCAATACTCAAAAGTTTCACATCAAATTTAACCTCTTCAGATCAATCTAAAAGATCTTTAAGCTCAAGTGACAAACCTATATTCATTATAATTGCCTTAATTTGTTTTCATTACCTGTTGTTACATAACAAATTATCACACATTTTTTACTTAAAATAACATTTATTAACTCAGAGTTTCCATGAATTAGGAGCCAGACATCAGTTAACTGGGGCCTCTTTTCAGGGTCTTATCAGATGAAATCAAGGTAATGACCCAGGCTGCTATCACTTCTGAGGCTTGAGTCCTCTTCTTTTGCTTTGTTGTCAGAGCACAATTCCTTGCAGTAGTAAGATTAAAGTCTCCATTTTTCTTGCTAGCTGTTGGCTAGCAATCTCACAGAGTGCCCTTATGCCCTTGCCATGCAGCTCCCTTCATAACTGCTTTGATGATATAACAACTTAATTCTTCAAGGTAGGCAAGAAAATTTCTGTCTAGGCTGCTAGTATGCTCTAACATAATTATAGGAGTAACTATTTCAACATTGGTGTCTTACAGCTTGAGCAAATCAAGAAAATGCATATACCATCAGAATACAGCTTCGGCCCAACTTAAAAGGGGCAATTACTGACCATGTGTATACCAGTAGCAGAAATTTTGGTTGCTATCTAAGAATTCTGTCCACCACATAATGCTTTCAATATTAGAAATAATTTCTAGGAGTGATTTTACAACTAATACTAACTGGAATTTTTGGTGCTGATTTAAATCACTGCTGAAAAAATATATTAGTTTTAGGCAATAAATGTGACATGGATTGATTGATTAATAAATGACATTTTAACAAAGATTTAAACTTTTAAAAGATGTATATAGAAAAACAAGATTCACTTATATAATTCAATAAAATTAAAGCAGAAACAATTTTCCCACCTAAAGATTATACTTTGAGATTTTTATTTGGATGACTTACACAAATTTGCAAGATATAACTCTTATCCCCCTTCACAACAACTTTAAGAAGTTTCATTTCAACATTGGGCAGGGCTTTTGAGAAAATCAATCAAGTAATATCACAGTTTTGTAAAACAATGTGGATTTGTGGATACAAAATTTTTGAGATATTAGGAAGGAAATATCATATCTGAAGTTCCCAGGCTCCAAAACAAAGTGAAGCTACAGCCGTTTAAAAAGTGGAACTGAAAATACATCATTCATATATCTACCGTTTATTGAGTTCGTATCCTGTAGTTTGATAGCACTGTATAGAAATCATACTGTATATTATACTTAGTACAATTTTTATTTCATCGTTACTTTGAAAGTCAGAAACCATTACTGTGTCCATTTTCTTCAGATGGGGAAACACATTTATTATTTCAAAATTTTGCCCAAATTCAAACAGCTCATAAGTAGTTAACCCAGAATTTTATACCCAGGGTTCCTTAGGCTGTAACCCCACTTTTTAATAGCTACAGTACAGTAGACCTGAGCATAGCCAGATTTTTAACGCTACTTTTTTTACTATTGATCAGCAAACATGTACTTTAAAATTACATAATGTTGGCTATTTGAAAGAGGCGTTTGCAATGAACACCAAACTATTTGTGTCTGAGCTTTGCAGTAAGATGGAAAACAAAACGATACAAAGTTAGGCTCTTAATGGGAATGTTTTAGTCTGCTGGACTAACAACTTAAAGAGATATCATCTGCCACTATCAGAATTTTTTTTCCATTGTAAAGAAAAAAGTAGAGATCATTTAAACAGAGTCAATATTGTAGTTAACATTTTATTTTATTTTATTTATTTATTTTTTTTTCCCAGAATTATTTTTATTTTTTTTATTGATACATGATAGATGTCCATATTTGGGGGGTATATGTGATACTCCAATACATTCATATAATATGTAAAGTTCAAATCAGGGCAATTGGGATAACCATCACTTAAACATGTATCTTTTCTTTATGCTAGGAACCTTCAAATTATTCTCTACCAGCTATTTTTAAATGTAAATCAATTATGGTTAACTATAGTCACACAACTGTTCAGCAGAACACTAGATCTTATTTCTACTATCTAACTGTAAATGTATACCCATTAATTCAAATGGGCCTTTCACCACATGCCACCCATCCCCAGACACAGATTCTGGCATTTTCTCCTTTGCTATTAGTTATTTCTTTTTTTTTTTTTCCTTTTTTTTTTTTAATTGCATTTTAGGTTTTGGGGTACATGTGATGAACATGCAAGATTGTTGCATAGGTACACACATGACAGTGTGCTTTGCTTCTTTCTGTCCCCTCACCTGTATCTGTCATTTCTCCCCATGCTATCTCTTCCCACCTCCCCATCCCCCCAACCCTCCCCCATTTCCCCCCAACGGATCCCAGTGTGTAGTGCTCCCCTCCCTGTGTCCATGTGTTCTCATTGTTCAACACCCGCCTATGAGCGAGAATATACGGTGTTTGATTTTCTGCTCTTGTGTCAGTTTGCTGAGAATAATGGTTTCCAGGTTCATCCATGTCCCTACAAAGGACGTGAACTCCTCGTTTTTGATGGCTGCATAATATTCCATGGTGTATATGTACCACATTTTCCCTATCCAGTCTATCATCGTTGGGCATTTGGGTTGGTTCCAGGTCTTTGCTATTGTAAACAGTGCTGCAATGAACATTCGTGTGCACGTGTCCTTGTAGTAGAATGATTTATAATCCTTTGGATATATACCCAGTAATGGGATTGCTGGGTCAAATGGGATTTCTATTTTTAGGTCCTTGAGGAATCGCCACACTGTCTTCCACAATGGTTGAATTAATTTACATTCCCACCAACAGTGTAAAAGCGTTCCTATTTCTCCACATCCTCTCCAGCATCTGTTGTTTCCCGATTTTTTAATGATCGCCATTCTAACTGGTGTGAGATGGTATCTCAATGTGGTTTTGATTTGCATTTCTCTGATGACCAGTGATGATGAGCATTTTTTCATATGTTTGTTGGCCTCCTGTATGTCTTCTTTTGTAAAGTATCTGTTCATATCCTTTGCCCATTTTTGAATGGGCTTGTTTGTTTTTTTCTTGTAGATCTGCTTTAGTTCTTTGTAAATTCTGGATATCAGCCCCTTGTCAGATGGGTAGGCTGCAAAAATTTTTTCCCATTCTGTTGGTTGCCGATTCACTCTACTGACTGTTTCTTTTGCCGTGCAGAAGCTGTGGAGTTTGATTAGGTCCCATTTGTCTATTTTGGCTTTTGTTGCCATTGCTTTTGGCGTTTTGGTCATGAAGTCCTTGCCTACACCTATGTCCTGAATGGTTTTGCCTAGATTTTCTTGTAAGGTTTTTATGGTATTAGGTCTGATGTTTAAGTCTTTAATCCATCTGGAGTTAATTTTGGTGTAAGGTGTCAGGAAGGGGTCCTGTTTCTGCTTTCTGCACATGGCTAGCCAGTTTTCCCAACACCATTTATTAAACAGGGAATCCTTTCCCCATTGCTTGTTTTTGTCAGGTTTGTCGAAGATCAGATGGTTGTGGGTATGTTGTATTTCCTCTGAGGCCTCTGTTCTGTTCCGAGAAATTTAGGATGGGAAACTCCACCAACCACTCTCTGGGAGTGTGAGGGTAAAGGAGGGCTCATAATATTACAGCTCCAGAAGGCCTGCAGGGTTACCTCTAAAAGTCACCGCACAGGGGGCACCCGGATTTGAACCGGGGACCTCTTGATCTGCAGTCAAATGCTCTACCCCTGAGCTATACCCCCTCCCAACATTTTAAACATTTACTTTGAAGACTTTATAAATGCTAATGTGCCTTCTTTGATATGCGGTGAAACTATTTGTACTATTAATTAAGAATTATAGTGAAAGAATACGGAGATCAGTCAACAGTTTTGTTTTTGCACTTGGTTTTTAATATACAGAGTTGAAAAAAATAAGAACATATTAAAGTAAAAAAAAAATTATTTCAGCTTATGTTCTCAGATCGGCACATACTCAGCTTTCACTCCTATTGCTTTCATTTGCACTTCAAAAATGCTAAGGATCACTTTTAATGTTTGGAATGATGGCCTGAGTGCTTAGTAAATTGAAGGAAATGAAAAAGTCTGTGTTTAAAAATGTTGATATGTATTATTAAAAGAACATGAGATCTGTGGAGGCAAAAGGAGAACGTTTGTCTTCTGGAAAAAAAGAAAAAAAAAAAAAAAGATAGGTGAAATGCAGCCTTTTGTGCAAGTCTGCCCCAGAAAACAAAATGGAAGGTTGGGCTTTTCTAAAGAAAGCTCCTGCCCAGTTTTCCATTTAAGCCTACTTATGCAAATGAGGGATTCTAACTTGTTTGCATCTGATGTACTGATGTAACTGAACCCAGATTGGTCAAGGCAGAAGAGACCTGACTGCATGATCTTCAAATCTGAAACCGCAAGCCCCTTTGATGGAAGATTTTTTTTTTTTTTTTTTTTTTTTTTTTTTTTGAGGCAGAGTTTCGCCCTTGTTACCCAGGCTGAAGTGCAATGACGCGATCCCTGCTCACCGCAACCTCCCTCTCCTGGGTTCAGGCAATTTGATGGAAGATTTTTAGGTGTTTGGTTGGTGAATCTTCAGTCATTGATTGCAGAAACTACTTTTGCTCTGCTTTGTGCAAGAGGATATTTGTAGAAGGCTGTTATGTTCTTCTGAGAAAACAGTACGAGACTATTATCTTATCTGGCTATGGTTTCCTGGTTCTGCTTTTAAATTTAAAGCATGTCTGTTAGCCAAAGGAGTTCCATCCCACCTGAAAGGTTTGTGGTCTTCACACTTTTATTTTGCAGTAAGATTCAGAAAAGTATTCTGAAAACAGCAAACACCACTGATTCATACATAAAAAAACGTGCTAGCTTTGTCTCATTACTGGAACATATTTGTTGTCTTACTCTGCATACATTGCATTCAAACTTTGTTCATTTTCTGTTCCGGTGTTAATTTGCTGAGAATCATAGTTTACAGTTTCATCTATGTCCCTGCAAAGGACATGAACTCATCTTTTTTTTTTTTATGGCTGCATAGTAATCCCTGGTGTATATGTGTCACATTTTCTCCATCCAGTCTGTCATTGATGGGCATTTCAGTTGGTTCCAAGTCTTTGCTATTGTGAGTAATCCTGCAATAAACATGTGTGTTATGTGTTTGTATAGGAGAATGATTTATAATCCTTTGGGTATATACCCAGTAATGATATTGCTGGGTCAAATGGTATTTCTGGTTCTAGATCCCTGAGGAATCAACACACTGTCTTCCACAATGGTTGAACTAATTTCAACCATTAATGTAAAAGTGTTCCTATTTTTCCACATCCTCTCCAGCATCTGTTGTTTCCTGACTTCTTAATGATTGCCATTCTAACCGGCATGAGATGGTATCTCATTGTGGTTTGATTTGCATTTCTCTAATGACCTTTTTTTCTCATGTTTGTTGGCTGCATAAATGTTTTCTTTTGAGCAGTGTCTGTTCATATCCTTAACCCACTTTTTGATGGGGTTGTGTTTTTCTTGTAAATTTGTTTAAGTTCCTTGTAGATTCTGGATATTAGCCCTTTCTCAGATGGATAGATTGCAAAATTTTTCTCCCATTCTGTAGGTTGCCTGTTTACTCTGATGATAGTTTCTTTTGCTGTACAGAAGCTCTTTAGTTTAATTAGATCCCATTTATTAATTTTGACTTTTATTGACATTCCTTTTGGTGTTCTAGTTATGAAGTATTTGCACATGGCCATGTCCTGCAGGTATTACCTTGGTTTTCTTCTAGGGTTTTTATGGTTTTAGGTCTTACTTTTAAAACTTTATCTTGAGTTGATGTTTGTATAAGGGGTCCAGTTTCAGTTTTCTGCATATGGCTATCCAGTTTCCCCAACAGAATTTATTAAACAGGGAATCCTTTCCCCATTGCTTGTTTTTGTCAGGTTTTTTGAAGATCACATAGTTGTAGATGTGTGATGTTATTTCTGAGGCCTCTGTTCTGTTCCAGTGGTCTATATATCTGTTTTGATAGCAGTACCATACTATTTTAGTTACTGTAGACTTGTTATATAGTTTGAAGTCAGGTAGTATGATGCCTCCAGCTTTGTTCTGGTTTTTGAAGATTTCATCCTTTTGCACTGGTTTCTTCCCATCTTTGTGGATTTATCTACCTTTGTTCTTTGAGGCTGGTGACCTTTGGATTGCATCTCTGAGTGGATATCCTTTCTGTTGACGTTGAAACTATTTTTTTCTGTTTGTTAGTTTTCCTTCTAACAGTCAGGCCTCTCTGCTGCAGGTCTGCTGGAGTTTGCTGGAGGTCTACTCCAGATGCTGTTTCCTCGGGTATCACAAGCGGAGGCTTCAGAACAGCAAATATTGCTGCCTGAACCTTCCTCTGGAAGCTTTGTCTTAGAGGGGCATCCACCAGATGCCAGCTGGAGCTCTCCTGTATGAGGTGCCTGTTGACCACTGCTGTAAGGTGTCTCCCAGTCACAAGTCAGGGACCTACCTGAGAAGGTAGTCTGTCCCTTAGCAGAGCTAGAGGGCTGTGCTGGGAGAGCTGCTGCTCTCTTCAGAACCATGAGGCAGGAACATTTAAGCCTACTCAAGCTGTGCCCATTGCTACTGCTTCCCCCAGTGCTCTGTCCCAGGGAAATGGAAATTTATTTATAAACCCCTGACAGGGGCTGCTGCCTTTCTTTCAGAGATGCCCTGCCCAGAGGAGGAATCTAGAGAGGCAGTCTGGCTACCACGTCTTTCCAGAGTTTTAGTAGACTCCACCCAATTCAAACTTCCTGGTAACTTTGTTTACACTGTGAGGGGAAAACCTCCTGCTCAAGCCTCAGTAATGGCAGATATCCTTCCCCCCAACAAACTCAGAGTCCTAGATTGACTTTAGACTGCCGTGCTGGCTGTGATAATTTCAAGCCAGTAGACTTTAGCTTCCTGGCCTCTGTGGGGGTGGGATCCCCTGAGCTAGACCACTTGGCTCCCTGGCTTCAGCTCCCTTTTCAGGGGAGTAAACAGTTCTGTCTCACTGGTGTTCCAGGCACCACTAGGGTATGAAAAAAATAAGAAAACTCCTGAAGCCAGCTCCATGTCTGCTCAAACGGCTGCCCAGTTTTTGCTTGAAACCCAGTGCCCTGGTGGTATAGGCAACCAAAGGAGTCTCCTGGTCTGTGGGTTGTGAAGACCATGGGAAAAGTGTTGTATCTGAGCCAGAATGCACCATTCCACACTGTACAGTCCCTTGTGGCTCCCTTTGGCTAGGTGAGGGGATTTCCCGACCCCTTGCACTTCTGGGGTGAGGCAATGCCCCACCCTGCTTCAATTCATCTTCAAAGAATGCACTGACTATCTAACCAGTTTTAATAAGATGAGCCAGGTACCTCAGTTGAAAATGCAGAAATTGACCCACTTCTGTGATGATCTTGCTGGTAGCTCTAGACCAGAGCTATTTCTATTTGGCCATCTTGCCAGCCCTAATTGATTCAATTTCTTTAATCCTCATAGAATGTGTTAGAGTATTCCTTCTGTTTTTTATGTTCTGAAAGAGATTGTAGAGAATTAGTATAGTTTTTCCTTAAATATTTGAGGGAACTCACTAGTGAAATTATCTTGGTCTGATGCTTTCTGTATGGGAAAGATTAATAATTGATTCCATTTCTTGAATAGATATATACCTATTCAGATTGTCTATTTCTTCTTGTGTGTATTTTGCCATGTTTTGTCTTTCAAGAATTTGGTCCATTTTATCTATTTTATCAATGAGCAATCAATTGTCCATAATTTTTAATAACCCTTCCAATGTCCATGGGATCTGTAGTGATGCCTATGCTTTCATTTCTAATATTAGCTGTATGTGTCTTTTTTTCTCTTTTCTCCTGGCTAGAAGCTTATCAATTTTACTAATATTCTCAAACAGACAGCTTTTTTCATTTCTCTATTGATTTCCTATTTCCAGTGCTCTAATATCTCATTGATTTGTGCCCTAATATTTGCTATATATTTCCTTCTGCCTACTTTGGATTTAATATACTCTTCTTATTCTAGTTTCCTAAGGAATAAATATTATTAATTTTAGATCTTCATTATTTTCTAATGTATGCATTCAATGATATAAATTTTTCACTGAGCACCACTTTCATTGTACCCTACACATTTTGATACATTGTGTTTTCATCTAGCTTAAACTATTTTTAAATTTGTCTTGATATTTCTTCTATGACCTACGTGGTATTTATTAAGTGTGTTATTTAAATTCCTAGTCTTCTGGGATTTTCCAACTATCTTTCTGTGTGGCTTACTAGTTTTATTCCACTGTGGTCTAAAAGCAGACATTGCATATTTTTTCTCCTTTGAAATTTTCTGGATTCTTTTTTTTTTTTTTCTTTTTAGATTGAGTCTCGCTCTGTTGAGAGGCTGGAGTGCAGTGGCACAATTTCAGTAATTTTGGCTCACTCCATACTGAACCTCCTGGATTAAAGTGATTCTCCAGCCTCAGCCTCCCTAGTAGCAGGGACTACTGGCGGCACGCACCATCATGCCCAGCTAATATCCTTTGAAATTTTCTAACGTGTGGTTTTTGGCCCAGACTGTGATCTGTCTTGCTAAGTGTCTCATGTAAGCTTGAGAAAAATGTTTAATATGCTGTTGGTGGACAAAGCAGCCAGTAGATGTTAATAACATATAGTTGATTGAGTGCTATTGAGTTTCACTTGTTTTACTGATTTTCAGCCTGCTAGATTGGTCTATTACTCATACGAAGTGTTTAAGTATACAGCTAGAATGGTGGATTTACTTATTTCTCCTTGAAGTTCTATCAGTTTTTACTTTGCGTATTTTGAACCTTTCTTGTTAGGCACATACACATTAGAAATTGTCTTGTCATCTTGGAATGTTGTTGCTTTATCATTAGGTAATGCTCTCCCTATCATTTTTCTTATAATTTTCTTTTTGTTCTGAAATCTGCTCTGTGTGAAATTACAGGTATTCTCACCTTATTTTCAAAAGTTTTAATATGGCATATATTTTTCTCTATGTCTTTACTTGTAATCTATATGTGCTTTTGTTTCTAAAATAAGTTTCTTATACAGAACTCATTTAGATCTTATTTTTATCTGCATTCCAAAAATTTCAGTTTTTTAATTCATGTATTTAAACTGTTGATGTTTTGAAGTGATTATTGACATAGTTGGATTACTATCTATCATAATCATTCATGTTTTCTATTTGTTGCTTTTTTGTTTCTATTTTTTGTCTCATACTTTTTGGCCTTTTGTGGTTTTCATTGACATTTTTATAATTTCATTTTTTCTTCTTCATTGTCATATCTTTTATATTTATGTTTTTACTTTTTTTGTTTAGTAGTCATTCTAGAGTTTTCACTATATGTTTACAAGTAATACACGTATACTTTGAAATAACACTATACCACTTCATGCCTAGTTTTAGTATCCTATAATAAGAAAATATTCTGAATCCTTTTATTTTATCCCCTGTATCATTTTTGTCATCATAAACATGCACAGGTAATCAAATACTTTTTTATATACTTTTGAACAGAATGTTACCTGTTAGATTAATAAAGAATAAGAAAATAAACCCTTATATTTTGTCTTTACTTTTTCTCTAATGCTTTTATTTTATGTATGTAGATCAGAGTTTCTAGTCCATATTATTTCTTCTTTCTGAAGAATTTCTTTTAACATTTAGTAAAAGCCAAGTCTATTGGCAACATTGTTTTCTCAATTTCTATTTTTTTCAATTTCTTATTTGCAGGACAATTTCAGAGTACAGAATTCTAGGTTGGTGGTTTTTTTCCTTTCAGCATTTAAAATATTTAAGTCAACTCCCTTCTTGTTGGCATAGTATTTTAAAAGTCAGATGTCATTCCTGTCTTTGCTCTCTCATAGGTAGAGGGTTTTTTCCTGTGGCTTATTTCCACATATTTTCCTTATGATAGACTTTCTGAAGTTTGAATATTACATACCTTGTTGTGATTATTTTTGCCATTTATCTTGCTTGGTGTTCTCTGACATTTCTGGATCTGTGATTTGGTGTATGGTATTAATTTTAAAAAATTGTGTCATTATTTCTTTAAATATTGCTACTTTTTAAAATTTTTCTCCTCTTTGGAATTTTTATTATTCATAATTTATTCCTTTTGTAGTTGTTCCATAGTTCTTAGTCCATTTTTTTCATGCTTTTTCTGTTTGCTTTTCAGTTTAGAAAGTTTCTATTGTCATATTTACAAGCTTAGAGATTTTTCCCCCTTAGTCACATCCAGTTTACTAAAGAGCTACAAATCATTTTTTAATTTATTTCACAATGTTTTAGTTTCTTTTTTTTTAAAGTTTTTCTGAGAATTTCTATCTCTTTGCTTACATTATCTTTTTGTTCTTATATGCTATATATTTCTTCCTTTAAAACCCTAGTGACTAGGCATTGGCGGTCACACCTGTAATCCCAGCACTTTTGGAGTCTGAGGTGCATGGATCACCTCAAGTCAGGAGTTTGAGACCAGCCTGGCCAAAATGGTGAAACCTCGTCTCTACTGAAAATATAAAAATTAGCCATGAGGGGTGGCAGGCACCTGTAATCCCAGCTACTCAGGAGGCTGAGGCAGAAGAATTGCTTGAACCTAGAAGGTGGAGGTTGCAGTGAGCTGAGATCGCACCATTGCACTGCAGCCTGGGCGACAGAGTAAAACTCCATCTCAAAAAACAAACAAATGAACAAAAAATCCTTAGCATATTGGTCATGGTTGTTTTAAATTTCTGGTACAATAATTTCAGCATCACTGATCATATCTGATAATTTGTTTTGATGCTTGTTTAGTTTCTTAAAGCTGCGTGTGTTTTTTTGTTTTTGTTGTTGTGTTTGCCTTTTAGAATGTCTTGTAACTGTTTTTTGTTAAAATCTGGACATGATGTACTGGATGAAAGGAACTTAAGTAAATAGACCTTTGGTTGTGTGATGGTTAGGCTTGAAGGAAAGGGAAGCATTCTATGGCCCTGTGATTATGTCTCAGTCCTGTAGGTGATACTGTGGTGTTGGTCTGTGAACTTCACTAGTTCTTCCAAGTTGTTTCCCTGCTTAGGTAGGCCAGAATGGCAGGAGGGTTTGGAAAGTTGTTATTTTCCTTTCCCCAGTTGGTTAGACTGATAAAACCTAAGCAGGTTAGACTCTACTAAAATAGTTTCTCCTGAAGGCCAACCTTTTAAGAACAGAAGGCTGTAGTGTACTTCAAAATTATTTACCCCTTCTCCTGACAGAAGTACACCAGGATTTTTCTCTAACATTCCCTGAGAGGACCTGCCAGAACTCCTCGAGATAAAACTCACTAAGGAATGGGATCCCTCACATAACTGGGTCTGCCTTGAGTTTTTAACTCTCAGACTTATCCTCACTGAGCCTCTAGCAATGTATCAATTACAGTTAAGCTTTTCCTACACTCGTACTTGTTTCCATGGAGGTTTCTGCTCATAGATTTCTGCTGTGGTAAGTTGTGATTTTCTGTAATTGTCTTTCTCTCTGATATTGGGGCAGGGACTTTCCATGTGTTCTTACTTCTCTGACAAATTTAGGAAGAGGCCGGGCACGGTGGCTCATGCCTGTAATCCCAGCACTTTGGGAGGCCAAGGCATGGATCACCTAAGATCAGGAGTTAGAGACCAGCCTGATCATCATGGAGAAGCCCCGTCTCTACTAAAAATACAAATTAGCTGGATGGATGTGGTGGCTCATGCCTGTAATTCCACCTACTCAGAAGGCTGAGGAAGAAGAATAATTTGAACTCAGGAGGCTGAGGTTGCAGTGAGCTGAGATCATGCCATTGCACTCCAGCAACCTGGGCAATGAGACCAAAATTCTGACTCAAAAAAAAAAAAAAAAAGAAGAGTTGAGTTGCTGATTTTTCAGTTTGTTCAGCATTTTACTTACTGTTACGGTGAGTGGCAACTTCTAAACCATTTACATGCTGGACTGGAAACCATACAATTATGAGTTAAATTTTAATTTCATCTAACCAGAAAATTCATTCCGCCAGATTTGAATCCACATGCACAAGTAACAATTTTCTTAGATGATTAACACTTCTGTTATAATTATCACTAACTTAGGCTGGGCCCGGTGGTTCTTGCCTGTAATCCAAGCACTTTGTGAGGCCGAGGTGAGTGGATCACCTATGGTTGGGAGTTTGAGACCAGTCTGGCCAAAATGGTGAAACTTCCTCTCTACTAAAAGTCTAAAAATTAGCTGAGTGTAGTGGTATGCACCTGTAGTCCCAGCTACTTGGGAAGCTGAGGCAGGGGGATCACTTGAACCCAGGAGACAGATGTAGTAGTGAACCAGGATCTTGCCACTTCAGTCCAGCCTGGGCAACAGAGCTAGACTTCATCTCAAAAACTAAAAATAAAATTACCTTTAACTCATATTCTTACATTCTGGAATTAAAATGTTTTCAAAAGGCGGAAAAATAGTAATTCTGAGTGTGTAAACTGAAAATATCTTTAATGTTACTGTTATGTCCAGAACACTATTATGACTATTCTTGAGAAGAAAGTTCTAACTACTGACAATATTTAAAGTTTTGAGTCATTATATAATAAACTGATGTTTGTCTATGTATCTTAAGATCAGGTATAAAAATATATGCACATTCACACAAAGCTTAACTCTGCATCACCTTTGTGCATATGCAAAAATCAGCCTGAAATATTACATTCTGAGCAGTAACTGAATATTACATTCTGAGCAGTAACTGAGCAGATATTAAATATAATTAAATTACAAAGGTTTAAAAATATGTATGAATTAGTCATTCTTTCTCTTAACAACTGTAAAAATATTACCAAGATTTTTAAAATAGAAATTTAAAAAAAATTGGATGGTAATAAAGGATTACAAACTCGTAATCAACAAAACATCATTTAATGTGGGAAGAAATTTTGAAGAATAATTTTATTTTTAACCTACTTATCTATTTTTATATCATATGATTTTATCTAACTCAAACACCACACTCAGCTAATTTTTGTACTATTTTCTAAAATCTTTATTCTTTAACTCAGAAAACTAAAATATGATTATTAAAGAAAATTTACCACCATTATTTTTCCCCTTTCACATGTAAGAATGGGTGAAGGGGTACTCTTCAGGAGCATTGTTAAACTCCTTCCAGATTGAAACATGAAAGTATCAAGAAAATAGGTGACCCCTTCCCTCAGTAGTGGAAGATTAGTGAGGAAAATAATTTATGAATACTATCATTCAACCTTTATATCTCTCCTAAAATCTGACACTAGAAAATCTATTTTCTCTACCTTATTTCAAAATGTATGCTACAATAAACTTTTGCACCATTTGGAGGAGGAAGTTTTACCCATACTTAAAGCTAATGTCCTGAAAATTGAAATGACCCATGTCAACATCACTCACTATTGGGACTGAGAATATGAGATCAACTGTATCAACAAGACCGGTTTGTTCTGTAAAATTCTTGCCATGTAAATAAGATTTTTAACCAATAAAAAACTTCTGCTTGTTTCTAAAACTTCTGGGAAACCAATTTACCTGGGCAAAAAATTTGCTCATTTTGGCTAAAAGTTTCCTATTGGGGCAACAGTTTGTTCAACTGGGTTAACCACTAGCTCAACAGATTTCTTACCTCGGCATAATGACAAATCATAAACTATTATGTCAGAGATTTCTTCCAATCTAACCTACTTTATATCGTGAAAGATTCATCATAAGCATTTGTCTTCTAATTTCTGTAAAATTCTTTTTAAATTTATTTCTGCTTTTTTTCCCCCAGGTGAAGGTAGTGTAAATGTTTCTTTTTAAAATACAATTGGAATGGGAACCCACGTGGGGGTTCCCTCTGTCCATTACCAAACAATATTAACATAAAAATCTCAGCACACATTTTAATAAAGACAAAATAAAGACTGCATTTAAAAAATATATGCAAAGTCATGTTAGAAAACACTACATATGCACACACAATCTACCAGTAATATTCCACCCATAGACAAATATTTTACTATACATTTATTTAGAAGTATATTTTCTGCTGAATGAATTTTTTTTTGATGCTGAGATGGACATACAGATATTTCATTAGCAGTAAATTCTGGCCACTTTTATTTTATCTTATTATATAATAATGCTTTTGCACATTTTTACAATTGGCATTACTCACATAATTTTGATAAGATTACTTCTTTCCAAGATGATTTCACTTGTCTGATAATACTCGTTGCTTGTTTGTGTTATAAATTATATTTAAAATTCTGAATTGAACATTACTTTGTTTCAAGGATATCAGGATTACTATATCTAAATCATTGTTTCTATTTTTTTTTAATTCCTAGAACATATTTCTCAAAGAAAAGTAGAGATATTTGGATTTTGGAAACACAGCCAAATAGCCTTTCAAGTATTTGTATTATTTTACATTTTCAACAATAATGCTATCATGTGAGTGATAATTTAAAAAAGATTTCAATGTGGTGTATTAAGTATTTGGTTTTCATTTTACCTTTTAGTTCAATTTTATTACTGATGATACACATCTTTGCGTATTTCTTTTTCTCTTGTATTATAGCCTTACCTTTGTGAAATTTCTGTCTCTTTCCCATTTTTTATGGAGACATGTGTGGTTTCTTCTTCTTCTTCTTTTTTTTTTTTTTTTTTTTTAATAGACGGGATTTCACCATGTTGGTCAGGCTGGTCTTGAACTCCCGACCTCAGGTGATCGGCCCGCCTTGGCCTCCAAAGTGCTTGGATTATAGGTGTGAGCCACCATGCCTGGCCTGGTTTCTTCTTAAATCTAGGAACTATATGTCAAAAAGACATCTTCATAAATCAATCTTTGTTAACATTATGTAACATTGCATAATTTACAGCATATTTTAGGTAATGTAGGCATTTTGCTTATGATGACATTTTCACTTAAAAAAATTAGAACAGTATTTCACTAATTCAAAAAGATAATTATTTCAATTTAGAATATTATGTAAACAAGCAATTAAAAGCAATTGTGTGTATGAATAAATGGTGAACCTGTATCTCCCTCAAAAAATGGGTATGTGTGATGATTTTACAGAATTAGCTAAAAAAGAAAACTACGTATAAAATTAAGAATTCTATAAGAAAGACAAGTTGTTACTCCTAATGTTAGCACTGCTAGCCAACAGAGCTGTACGTGACTATTACAGGGAATTACTAAAATCTCTTGAAATATCAAGGAGAGGTATTGTACATTATGATTACACTTGAGTCTTGAGATAGACTGAAAAGATGCATTGAGAAGTATTAAGGGAATATCACCTATATGTATGAAAGAAATTGTGTTGCTATATGAATAAAATGAATTGTTGTGCCAGACCACATGGTATCACTTCACAGAAAACAGCTGAGGGGCAGTACTGCCTCCTGACTTTGGTTAGTTAATATAAAACATGGTGAAATGATCATCTATCATTCAGTGATTGCCCCTCAGTTCTCTCAGTCGATATCTTCTCCACAAACTCCTATGAAAACTAATAAAGAGAAGGATGCATTCTCTCATCATCAAATGCTGATAGGAATGATTAAATGTGGTCATGTGAGTTTCTGCAATGAGGTATTAAATTATAGAAGAGATATATATTTTATTTTTAGTATGGAATAAAGCCAATAAAAAAGTTCTATGATTTGAAATAATCTCCCTGGGAAATCTTGTCAATGTATTGGTTTCTTTAATAGACAAAACTATTGATCCAGAGCATTAAATTCCTGACTTTTAATATATAGAAAGATATATGAAGATTTTAAAAAATGGCTCCATAGGCAAGGGGTTAGTTATTTTTCAACATTTGATTATATTATTTAATTTTCATTAAATAAATGTACATTATTATGCATATTTTAGGCCAGACAGGGTGGCTCGTGCCTGTAATCCCAGCACTTTGGGAGGCCAAGGTAGGCGAATCACTTGAGGTCAGCAGTTCAAGACTAGCCTGGCTAATACGGTGAAACCTCATCTCTATTAAAAATACAAAAGAAAAAAAAGAAGCTGGGCGTGGTAGCAGGTGCTTGTAATCCCAGCTAGTTGGGAGGCTGGCAGGCACCTGCAATCCCAGCTACGTGGAGGCAGAGGTGAATTGCTTGAACCTGTGAGGCAGAGGTTGCAGTGAACCAAAATCATGCCATTGCACTCCAGCCTGGCCAACAGAGTAAGACTTTGCTTCCATAAATAAATAAATAAAGCATATTTCAAAACATATCCAAATGATTTATCAAAATATGATGGAATATTTTGGAGACAAACGTGACATATACTCTATGATCTCACTTATATGTGGAATCTAAAAAGATCAAACTTGAGGGAACAGAATTGAATGGTGGTTACCAGGGGCAGAAGGGATGAGGATGGGCAGACAAAGGGAAGACATTGGTCAAGGGATGAGGATGGGCAGGCAAAGGGAAGACATTGGTCAAGGAGTAAAAAATTTCAGTTAGGTAGGAGAAACGCAGTCTAATTTTGTGCTGCAAAGCACAGTAATATAGTTAATATAGTAATATAGTTAATATTTATTGTATATTTAAAAACAGCTAAAGAGAGGGTTTCAAATGTTCTCACCACAAATAAATTGGATTTACTTATGGTTCAATTTTGGTATGTTGTATGTATCCATGAATTTATCTATTTCTTCTGGATTTTCCAATTTATTGTAATATTTACTCCCAGTAACCACTAAAGACCCTTTGAATTCCTCTGATATTAGTTGTAGTGTTTTGTTTTTTTTTTTTAAACTCTGATTTTGTTTGTGTCTTCTCTCTTTTTCTTAGTCTGGCTCACGTTTTCCAATTTTGTTTACCTTTTCAAGAAACAAACTTTACATTTTATTCAACTATTGTATTTTCTTCATTTCAATTTAATTTTAATTTTAATTTTTTAAAAAATTTTATTTGCTTTTTTATTCCTTTAAAGTGAATCATCAGCTTGTTTATTTGAAGTGTTTCTACTTCTCTTGATGTTGGCTCTTATGGCTGTAAATTTCTCTGTTAGAACTGCTTTCACTGCAACCCATAGGTTTTGGTATATTTTTAAAATTTATTTTACTTTAGGTACACACTGTATCTGGCACTTCTTCCTATGTTATCCTGTTTTGTTTCTATTATTATTTGTTTCCAGAAAATTTTCATTTTCCTTCTTTATTTCTTGATTGACCCACTGGCCATTCAAGTGATCATTGTTTGATTTTTATGTGTTTGTATGGTTTCCAAAATTCTTCTTGTTACAGATTTCCAGTTTTACTTCACTGTGATTGGATAAAATGCTTGATATTATTTTAATTTTTTGAAGTGTTTTAAGGCTTGTTTTAAAAGACTTGTTTTAAAAATGTATTCTATACTTGAGAATGATTCACATGCTGAGGAGAAGAATGTATATTCTATAGCCTTTGGACAAAGTAGTCTGTAATTATCTATTAGGTTCTGTATGAGTTCATTCTTGTATTGCTATAGAGAAATATCTGAGACTTGGTAGTTAACAAAGAGGAGGTTTAATTGGCCCACGGTTTCACAGACTTTGCAGGATGTAGTATCCTGGCATCTGCTAAGCTTCTGGGTAGACCTTAGGAAACTTACAATCATGGTGGTTATCAAAGGAAGAGTGGGAGATCTCACATGTAAGGATAAGGGACAAAAGAGAGAAGGCAGGGGGGAATATTACACACTTTAAAATAACCAGAACTTATGATAACTCACTTTTGAAAGAAGAGTACTGAGGAGATGGTGCTAAACAACTCATAAGAAATACATCCTCATGATCCAATCACCTCCCACCAAGTACCACCTCCAACATTTGGGAATTACAATTTCAGATTTGAGTTTTATTATCTGTCAACATACAGTTTAAACCACAGGGTAAAATTTAAAAAAAAAAGTTTTAAATTGTTTTTATCCAGAGTAAAATATCTGCATTTTCGGATGCTCTCTCTCTCTCTCTCTCTGTGTCTGTCTCTGACTGTCCATACTACTAAGAAAGATAAATGGAAATAGTACTTTCTCTTTTTGCCTCTGTCCTATTTCTGACCACAAGCACTGTCACAGTGATCTATTAACATCATGGATTTCTTTCTTTAGTTCAAATGACAAGAGTGCTATTTTTGAAATAAGTTCTATCTTTTTGTTACAGGCACAATGAATGATTAAAGGTTTCAGCACCGAAAATTACAAAACCTTTGTCTAAAAATATAGGTATTCTTAGAGTTGACTTATTGTGATAAGAAGAAGAAGTAGAAATTTCACCTCATCTGTCTACTCAATGTACAATATATAATATGATGGGTCATAATGAAAGACAGAGGTTATTCTTTTTCTCCTTTCAGTAGAAATTTCTTTTATGGAACAGAGAAGTGCATCATCCAAAGTCCACCTCTTAAGAAGGAAGAGGATAAATTTAGTGAAGGAGTACAGTGTTTCAGTCTCATCTCATATCAAACTTCTAAATATGGCTCCATATGTCTATTTATCTTTTGCTTTATTGTTCACAGATGAGGGTAAAACAAAAATAACTATTTTAAAACACTAATTATGTTCTTAATAAAACAAATTTGCTTTGTTTTGACCTTTGTTTTGACATAAAGAAGTCATCAATTGTTTTAAATGATGTGGCAAACAATTTTAAAATTGATGTCATGTTGTCACATAGTATAGTGATTAAACTAATTTTAGATTAAATTTTAAGTGCAAACACTATCATTTTAAAACAGCAAATATATTTACAAATTTCCATTTTATTGAAAATATTGTTACCCTTGGTCAACCTCATAGCCAATATCAATACTAATGTTGGTATTAGTTATGCAACAGGTAAAATCCTAGTTTTGTAATAAACAACTTCATAATACTGAATGATTCTATGCACATTTAGGTAGAGTCATAGCTTGGTGCACAATGTCATTCAGAAAACATGACCTGTCGTTGAATATGAAAGATCTGAACAATAGGTTTACTTTTAAAATTAAGTCTTTTATTATAATCCCAAATAGCCTAAAATGTGATAAACCATATACAGTCATAGAAGAATATGCAAAGTTCTTTAAAACAAAAGAATATAATTATTTTTCTAAATAAAGCATTACCCAGGTGCTCAAAACAAGACAGGTAAAGTTGAGCTGCTACAGAGTAGAAAGTGGAAGGATCGGTGGGGGCTGAGTGTTAGCTTCATGTGCTTCTTCCCAACCTCTCCTCTCATCCTTAAATCAAGGGACCTCTGAAAAACAACCTAAAAATCATTGGAATAACTTATTCAAAGTACTATACATAAATTGTGACTCGAAATTAGCAACTCTAAAAATTTATCTATTAGAAATGTGATAATTTTACATGGTAACTCATAAGAGCAATATTTTCATTCAAGTGTTCATTGTCAGCATCCCTGCTATACAATTGGTAATTTAATTTTATGGGAAAATAAACAATCAAATCTAGGTTTATTTATACTCCCCTTGAATTTGGACTGACCTATGTCTTGCTTGACCAGCAGAAAAAGCTTAGAATAAATGGTCACTTAAAGAAAGAGGCCCAGCTGTCCCACTGAGCCAGGTCTTCATCTCACCCACCAGCTAAATGCAGAAGCATGACAGAGCGTAGATAGAGTGATGAATGCACATGAATGACTAATTTCCTGAAATGTTGGCTGGGCAGGTGCACAGAAAACTTTTGGGTACTGGACGTGTGTCTATCCATATGAGTCAGAGATCCAGATCTGGTGTTACTCAAAAGTACCAGAGTATTATTATTTCTGGAGTAGTCAAGGTTTCAAATCATTCTTAAAGCCAAACTGGAATTCATAACTGGTCATATGAAACTGAGAAGTGTCTAGACTTCTCAGTTTAATCAGATTGTCTGCATATCAGTAAAAGACATTTGTTGACACAAAATAGAAACTTTGAATCACTTTGGCTTAAATAAGAACAAAATTTGTTTAGGAAAATACTTAACTCATAGAAGTATATATCCAAACTTAGGACAGACATCAGGATTCACAGACTCAGCCATTAGTGTTCTAGAAGTTTCTGTCCTGCTTCTTTCTAAACTATTATACAGAATATTTCTTCCTATGGCTGATTATCTCACAGTCATAATATGGCTCCAGAGCTATTGGCACGAAGACTTCTTGACAATCTGGAATGAATTAATTACTCCTGGAAACAAACAAAAAAGCAAACAAATATTAGAAACTTTTCAGAAAATATTTTGTCTCATTAAGTCCATTGCACTATGAGTCAACTCCTTAACCTTTCACCAGTGAAATGTGGAATTGCTACTATAACAGTTCTGAATTGGATTCAAGCCCTGGAGCTCAGATAGGACAGCTTCCCTTGAATTACACAGGTTGCCTAAACAGAACGTGGAAGCTGAAGGACAACAAGGATAATGACTATTAGGCAGTAAAATGATGTTCACAGTAGTCCGTTTTGTTTAGGCTCTTAAGGTGTCTACCATAGGCAGTAGTTCAAGCATGTCAGTCTATGTACATATAGTGGTCAGTCTGTCTAGCTTATTATTAAGTCTCGATTGTTTAGTCTTTCTGGACCTGCTTTTCACTTCTATGTATTTGAGCATAGATAAAGCCCTACGAGTGGATTTTGAGAAGAATGTAAGGTGAGAGAAATATCTTAGAATCATTTTTAAATACAGGCTTCTTTACCTATAGCATTCTCCTTCAATACTGGAACTCCCTTTATAGGTCAACTCCACTAATCTTACTTAATCCAGTTCTGCACTGAGGTTTTGATGGGAGTGGTGAGTAGTCCCAGCCATGGGGCATGAAATAAACCTGCTCTCCTACTCTCCTAACATGACTATTCTCATCCTATGCTTCAGGAAATCTGAGTATCAGTGCTTCCCCCACATCCATGCTTATGACCTCAACAAAGACTTTTTCTCTTTGCCCAAGTGTCTCTGACTCTATGGCCTGCATAGCCACTCTCCCCAACCACCCTAGGTTTGGATAGTGAAGCACATTATGAGGAATTATTGTAAGGCTTAGAATCGGATTGACTTAACATAACCCTGTGTGTCTGCTGGTTCTTTGCCCCTTGGAAAATCATTTAACCTCTTTAAATCTCAGTTTTCTCTTCTGTAAATATTGAAATAATAATAGTACATAGTTATCATTTTTGTTTGAAGTTTGAGTGAGTTCACGAGTTGATGCATATTCAGCCATATTAAAATAGTGCTTAACAGAGATAAATAGTTGGGTATAGGATTTCATTGCCCTCTACTTCACACACACAACACACACACACACACACACACACACACACACACACACACACACACAGTTACACATATGCAAAATATTTAAATATATTTTCCAGGTTCAGATTTACATTGTTTCTGTGATATCAGCTTGTTACATGGTTATTGATTGAATTGATTGAGTGAAAACCCCACTCAGCTGAAGCCTAGGAAACGTCATAAAACTATGACCAGCTGAGACTCAGGGAAACATGCCTAAGCACTTTATATAGAGAGATAACACCACAATTTGTTCAGTCAACCAGATTTGAGACCTTAGAGTAATTGTTTACCACTCCCTTTTCTCTACAACCAATTAATTCCTAAATCCCACCGATTTTCATTCTGTAAACTCTTCCCCATCTGTCCCTGCTCTTTGATTTCCAATTCTATCTTCCTGATGCTTATCTGTATTAACTCTTTCCCAACCTAATATATTGTTTCTCCACTTTTTAAAAAATTTCAGCTTATTATACAGATCAGCATTAATGTCACTGCCTCTTGCTATTTGACAGTCCTTATGCAGTTAGGATAACATATATTTTTAGACAACTAAGGGTGGTTTGGCTTGCTGAAGTTTTGGAGTTATTCTTAATGTTTCTACTTTGGGAAAATGGGTATAGATGTCTCTGCTTAGGTCCTAATTTGATTTTCTGGACAAGGATTATTAATAAAGAGGAAAACAAAAAGCTATATTTATTCATAGATCTTTGTCATGACACTGACAATGTAAGCTTCTCTAAATACAGTAAAATCTTACATCTTATGATAGAGGTGGTTTGATGTAGTAAGGCTGCTCTGACACCCAGCAGCTCAGCTGTCACCAGCTCAGTTAAGCCCCTGACAAAATTACATCCTTTTTCTGTTTCTCTTTCCTGCCCAACCTGTTGGGGAATGTCAATCTGTAATTCAAGATGACTTGCTCTGGTTTACAAGTCCCTGGATGATCTGAGTCTTACATCTAACTTCATCTGTACTATCTACCCCTTCTCTAATAAATCTCCACCAAAGAGGCTTCATTTCTGTCTCTGAAATTGCTAAATTTTTTTTTTTAACCAACATTACTGCACTAGCTCTTCTGTCTCTCCAGAATGTTCCCTGTTCTGTGACACACTAGGAACTACAAGTCATTTATGTGTGAAATATTAATTTTTTGGAATAATCTGCACTAATTACCGTCTACAAATCAGCTTCATCCTCTCTCCCTTCCTCCCTACATTCCTGTCTTATCCCTTTCTCTTCACTGCTGTGTCCTTAACATCAGAATGAAATATGTGGCAAATAATATTTGCACAATTAATATTTGTTCAGTAAATGACCTGGGAGACTCAGATTGCAGTGAGCCAAGATTGCACCACTGCACTCCAGCCTGGGCAACAGACAGAGAAGACTCAAAAAAATAAATAAATAAAAAATAAAAAATGTTTAATAAATGAATTAATGGGTGAGTAAAAAACTAACATGTGAAAAAGAATATTGATCTGAATGCTGCATTTTTATTTGTTCTATTAAAGTATTTTCTAAATAATTAAATGTACTTCAAATACATGTTTTTGTTTTATTTATAGTTATTTTTGTTTAATCTCTATGGCTACAGTCCAGTTTATTTAATCATTCTCCTATAGATGGGAACCTATTTCATTCCTTTGAATATCACTCAGTAATAAAAACATTTTGGTAAATGGCGGGGAGAGTAATTTTTAGGTATCATCAGTAAAATGTAGAAATTAAGACCATTGGCTATAGATTATTATCACCTGGATTAAAACTGCAGCCCCACAATTTATTAGTTGAGTGACATTGTAAAAATTATTAAAACTTCTGTATATTGCCTTTCTTTGTCAATCATAAGAAAGATGATATTACTATCTAGTTCCAGGTTGTTTCATGAGAATGAAATGAGATCATAAATAAAAATTAAGTTACAGGATAACTAGCATATAATAATTTTAAAAATATGTTATTGCTTATTATACTCAATTTATTTGAATCAATTACAAGAAGAAAATTTACTAGCTCAAAGATAAACATTTTAAGCTTATTATTGTGTCATTTTAAATGTTTTTCAGAACACTTTAAACTTGTTCTCTTTTTGGTACATTATCTGGTTCCTGAACTGGAGATTCCCGATGTTCAGCTCTTTCATTTCTCCCAGTACCTGGTACTATATTGACCTACTGCTCAACAGAGCAGGGCCATGTGATCAGTTTCAGCTAGTATATTCTCATACAAGGCCTTTGCCTTACTTCTAGGCAAATTGATTGTTTCTTCATCTCTGTACTCTTTTTCTGACAAGGAAAACTACTAGATATTGTTTGGATGTGGCAATGTTACAGACTGTGTAGAACAACTGTGAGGAAAAGAGGTCTATCACTGTCCTGCATTAGATAGGAACAAGAAGTAAATGATTAGAACATAATTTCGGCATAATTTATTCCACCATAATTACTATAATACCCCTTTACTGCACTATTGTCAATCCTACGTACTACAGAGAGATATAAAAATGGTGACAGGTAAAAAGACTGATAGGTAAAAATTGATCTTAGCCAATTTATAATGAAAATATCATTAAAATGACATCATTTGCATATTGGATAAGTGAAAGATTGTAATATTTTAAATTTGTATTTGTTATAGTAATAAATATAAGACTAAATATAGAAGAAATAGAAATATAATAATATACACCTTTAAATTATAAATGTCCATTTGTGATTTTGCCCTTTTCATATTTTGCATAGATTTTTATATAATTCTCTGCATTCTACATTGGTTGTCTTCCATTTATATTAAATTTTTTTATTTCTTCACTCCTCTTTTAATTTTATATATTGTAGACATTTACTATAAATAATGCTTTAATATTTGCACCATCAAAAGATTATCATTTTTATTTTCTTTTTTGTTAATCAATGTATCTGTGCTCGGGCTGCAGACAAAATACCATAGGCTGAGTCGTTTATACAACAGACATTTATCTTCTCACAGTTCTGGAGGCTCATTGTCTCAGAGCAAGGTCTCATTATGGTCGGTTTTCGGTTAGGCTTTTCTCACCCTCTTGCTGTGTCTTTACATGGTGTATTCTCTGTTAGCGCGCGCGCGCACACACACACACACACACACAGACACACAAAGCGAAAGAGAGAGAGAGAGAGAGAGAGAAAGAGAGAGAGAGAGAGAGAGAGAGAGAGAGAGAGGCGGCCCAAGAATGCATATGTTCCAATGTCTCTTTCTCTTTTTATAAGGACACCAGTCTTATAGGATTACAGCTGTATTTTTTTAACCTAATTTACTCTTAATTATCTCCTTAAAAGTCATATCTCGAAATACAGTCACCTTGGTGTTTAAAACTTCAATATATGAATTTGGGTGAGACGTAATTAAGTCCATAGCACTCATGCTTGAAGTTCTTTCCTATTCGAAGATCAGTAACATATTTATTCATAATTTTGAAGATACCCCATTGGTGACTTTAAATGTAAATTACATTTATTTATGCATTTATTTATAGGTAGCATCTTGCTCTGTCACCCATGCTGGAGTGCAGTGGCATCACTACAACTCACTGCAGACTCAACTGCCTGGGCCAAATGATCTTCCTGCCTCAGCCTCCTGAGTAGCTGGGATCACAGGTATGCACCACCATGCCGGGCTAATTTTTGGATTTTTTGGTACGGAAGTGGTTTTGCCATGTTGCCTAGGCTAACAATTCTTAAGCATTAGTGTTTTAATAAATAAATACCTCAGCATATGAATTATAAGGAAAAATGTGGTAAATATACAAAATGAAATACTATTTAGCTATAAAAAAGGAACATTGTCAGCTGTGACAACATGGATGAACCTGAAGGGCTTTATGTTAAGTGAAATAAGCCAGGCAGAAAAACACAAATACTACTTGATCTCTTTGATATAATTGAAAAAAAGTTGATCTTGTAGAAGTAGAAAGTAGAATGGTGGTTACCAGGGCCTGGAGTAATGAGGTAGGGTGTTGGGAAGATGCTGGCCAAATGTTACAGAATTTAGATAGATTAGAAGTATAAATTCAAGAGATTTCTTGTACAACATAATAACTGTAGTTGATAAAAAATATATTGTATTTTTGACAAATGACAAATGTGAACAGAATTTAAGTATTCTTATCACAAAGATGAAAACTATGTGAGGTAACGCATATGTAAATTAGCTTGACTTAGCCATTTCACAATGTATATGCATATTTCAAAACATGATGTTGTGCATGATAAATGTATTCACTATTAATCAGTTAAACATTTAAAAATTAAAAACAATGTGGAAATCTTACTTTATATATTTTCTTAAACTTTTATTTTGGTTTTCACAGCTATGCAAGGTCTTTCTCATTCACTCAGAGAAGACAAGAAAGCTGTAAGATTTGCACTAACTCTGAAATGCTTCAGCCTGTGAGAAACAATGTCATACCACTTGTACAAAAGGTTGAAAATATAGATGTTGGTAATAAATGACAGTGCCACAGTTTTTTGATTGTGAAAGAATATGAATTACATTACATTTATAAATTGCAGCAGTTAAAATATTAAGATTAAAAAATACCAATAGCTTTCCTTTACACTGATAATGTATTATTCAGTCAATTATAACTAATACTAGCAACATTTTATTGGCTTCTATCTATAATATATGCATATTAATATTGTATTCTATAAGTTAAATAATATTAGCACTATTATGTTAATTTTAAACCATACACAACAATCCAAATTTTAAAATGTTAAGATATAATTAAATAGAAGCTTTATTTTTTCTTCACTGACATTATTGAATGCCCCAAGACTCTAAGGGGCATTCCTTTTACGAAAATCAAATGCAAAAAGGCAAAGATTAGCTGACAGTCCCTTTCATTTATGGCTGATTTGTGCAGGAAGTCTCCATTTCTCAATATTTCCAAAAAGAAAATTGTTCCTGATCAAGAAAAGACAATGATGCTGGCTGCCTCACATGCCAAATTTAAAAAGATGCAAGAAACCCTCTGGCATTGGCAGCTACATACCCTAGAGGTAGAAACGATGAATGAAGGTGAGTCAGACTGTCACTATACCATGTTTGTATACATGTGTGCAAGTTAGGTTTAGGAAGACCTGCTTGTAGGCCAAGTTGTTGCAGAAAATCTACAAATGATCAGGAGATTCACATCAAGCCCATTTTGTTTCTGCAAATAAAAGCATTGGTGACAGTTTCTCTACCTGCCTCTCCCCTTTCCCTTCCAATGATTTTTGTAAGGTTCTATTTCAGTATGCAAAACAAAGCCAGCAGTCTTGAAAGACTCACCCTGAAGCTTCCGTAAACTCCACATCTGTTCACTTGTCTGCCTGTCTCCAGAAAATAACATGTCTTTCTTTTTCATTTTTCAGATATTCACAAAGCACTCCTATCATTAGATTCTAATCCAGAACCACATGGTAAATACAACTCGGAAAAAAATAAAACATTACTTATAGTGGCATATGAGTGGTACTCAGTTAAAATAGATAATCCAACACAAACATCATGTCAGGGACAGTGGGAAACTGCTTTGTGCAATGATTTGTTCACAGAAGATGCTTAGTAGAGTTTTGTTTGTTTGTTTGTCTTCTGATTCACCTTGTATGGTTGTTTCTGTGGATGTTTTTTGTTGAGAATACTGAGAGCCAATGAACTCTACCAAGTGAAGCTACTCTACTCAGGTTTACAAACAGTTTTCCCTCTGTATGGCTGCACTGTTTATTCCACTTAGCCTGGCTGCATCCCTCTGCTTTGATTTATAGTGAAGGCAGAAGTCAACACCTAAAAGATGTGATTTTGAAAACAGGTGAATTTATTCTTTTAAAAATATTTCTGAAAACAGATATTTTATTGTTAAATAAGGATAAAGAGGTAAATTGTTTACCTCTCTCTGGTATAATATTTTATGATTCCATTATCCAGAAAAAAATTAATTTAGGGTAGATTGCATGATTACATTTTAAAATACAAAAATTAACTTTCATACTCATCTCAATAGGAGGGCTACTAACTTTCCGTTCTAATTCATGGTTGCCTATAATTTTAACTTGACTTTCTATTATCAAAAAATATATACTGCTGTGAATCCTTATTTTCAAACAGCAATTGAACATCACAAAATATCCAATGTATAAATAGGTAACATTAAGGAGCACAAAATAAACCATTCAAACATTTCAATATATATACACATTATAAGAAAAATATTCAATTTAATTTTCTCTCCAGGAGCCTAATAAAATATACTATCTAAAACATAGAGTGATGGTGAAAAGAATATACCAGCTTCTTTACGGTCAGCACTGTCATTACACAAATTGTAAAGAGCCTTCAATAACATATTAAGGGTAATGTAAATGCATCACACAATGTTTCTAGTGTGACGTAACTAATCTGTGCAACAGGTAGGTAATACATAAACTTTATGGATTTCTTTTTATAAGAACCCATTTGTATGCGCTCCCTATTAAGTTTGTCAAAGACAAAATTCTGTAGTAAAACAGTCTCAAATTATCTATGAAGTTCATGCAGATATTTTTTAATGAGTTGTTATACACTCGTCTTACTATATACAAGAGTTCTACTGCCTTAATTTTCTAGTTTGGCTCCATGTAGATGTATCCATAAAATAGCAACAAGATCTTACTTCTGTCAATTAAGTATCTGGATTCCACATCAATGATTTAGAATTGAATTAAGATAAGTTTGCTTTCTTAAAGTAAAACATTATATTATTAAAACCTCTTAATATATACTTTATTAAAAACTAAATTTTATACTGTATATTTTTTGCCACTATACCAGTTTTGCTTTCAGAATACTTCTAAGAATAGCATAAAAACCTTTTCAAAAGTCAAATAAAGTAGTTAAACTAAGTGGTGACCGCAAAAGTTAATGTTCTCTGTCAATCATACTATATTTTCCTTGTTCATTATTCTCTAACTCCTCTAAAACACGACCACGTGCCTTCTCCTCTCTCCTCAAATGCTTAATAACTTCATTTCAACTCCTATGACCTGAAGTCCATTCCAAGTGCATTCTTGCTACTCTCCTATGGAACTGAAGCAATCAGAAGAGGATTTACTCAAAATACTACCACCACATCTAACATCCACCAGTCTCCTTAAGCACACGTTCTGTCCAGTTTCTTTAACTAAACTGTGCTAAATCTCATCCTTGTTTATTCTTTTAAAAGCCATTATAACAGCAATTTTACCATCTTACATACACATCATCAAATTTTTCTTCTCTCTGGACCTTTTTATGAGCTTATAAATATGTTGTATTATTCCCATCTTACTACACTCACTGACTCCAATTCTACCTTTGGATAGTGGTCAGTTTTTCTCCTCTGCAGCTTTCAGCAACACTTTTCAAGAGATTAAAGGGAATATACTTTTGTCCCCTATTGCTCAATGTCATTCTCTCTTAAATGCACTCCAATCAGACTTTTGCCTCCATACTATTCTGTGGAGGGTTCTAGAAATATGACCTCTAAAGTCCAGTGGTCAAAGCTGTATGTATGTGGTAATTGATGTCTTGTCTTCAATTTTTTTTTTCATAGTAAGCCCAGCCAGAGCTTTATCAATTTAATTTAAATTTGGGGAACCAGATTTTGAATTTGCTGGTTCTTTTAAATGTTTTCTTTTTCTAAATTAATTGATTAGCATTTTAAATTTTATCATCTTTTATTTTGCTTGGTCTATGCTTAAATTGCTATAAGGTAGAACATGAACTTGATTTTAGATCTTCATTATTTTCTAATGTGGGCATTTAGTGCTATAAATTTCCCTCTATGCACTGTTTTTAGTCATCTTTTTCATGTTGTGTAAGTTAAATTTGATTTCCATTTACTTTAAAATGAAAACTTTTAAATATAAATTTTTTTTCCTGAGATGACGTTTTCAACTTGAGTTATTTAGAAATATATTGTTTAATTTCCAAATATTTAGAAACTAAAAAAATACTAATTTTATGTTATTGAGCTCTAGTTTAATCCCATTGTAGTCTAAGAAGAAACTTAGCATTATTTTTACTTTTTAAAAATTAGTTACATATTACATAGCACACAATGTCGTCTATTTTGGTGAATGTTATATGTGGGCTTGAGAATCTTGTTGGATACAGTATTCCATATATTTATGGTATTACACATCAAGTTGATTAATAGTTCTATTGAGAGTATCTCAATCGTACTGATTTTCTGCATGCTTGACATTAGTTACCAACAGAGGGGTGTTGAAGTCTTCAGTTATCATAATAAATATGTGTATTTTTCCTTTTTAATTTTATCTGTTTTAAACCGATGAATTTTTACCCTCTGATGTTAGTACATATAAATTTAATGTTGCTGTGTCTTACAGAATTGACCCCTTAAACATTATACAATGCATGGCTTTATCAGTGACAAGTTTCATTGTAGAAAGCAGAAATTAATATAACTAATCCAACATTTTATTACTCAGCAAGCTATACCTGAGTTTATAAAAGTATGGTATTTATAAACACCATATTCATAAAATTTATAAAATAAGATTTTATATTTCAACTTGGTTTCTTCTGGAAAACACATAGTTTTGTTTTTTTTTTAAATCCTCCCTTGCAATATCTTTTAACTATTATATTTAGATCATTAATTGAAAAAGTGATTGTGACACAGATTTGTAACTTTCATGTTTTAGTCATTTTCTATTGGTTGTGTTTCTTTTTTGATACCTCATTTGCTGTCTCTGGCTTTAATCTGCATAATTCTGTTTTTTTCTGTCTTCTTAGTACATTGATTATATTTCTTTTTAGATGTTTTAGTTTTTGTCCTAGATTTTTCAGTATACATTTGCAATTGATGTTAATTTACCTTAATACAACACTATGCCATTTGACATATAGTGCTATGAGCTCTTAACAGAGTATTCTAATTTGTTTTTCCAGTTATTTATGATATTACTATCATTTATTTTATTTACAATATGTGTTATAATCACCCAGTGCATTTGCTGCAGGTTGAGTATCCCTTATCTGAAATCCTTGAGACCAGAAATGTTTCAGATTTTGGAATATGTGAATATATATAATGAGATGTCTTTGGGGTGGAACTCCAGTGTGAACATTAGAGTATGTTTTACTTACAACTATCCACAAGCTGAAGATAATTGTATACAGTATTTTAGATGATTTTGTGCCTGAAACAATGATTTGACTGCATTTTCACTGCAACTTATCACATGGGATCAAATGTAGAGTTTTCCACTTGTGATATCATGTTGGAATGCAAACAATTTTAGATTTTAGAACATTTTAGATTTTGGATTTTCAAATTAAAAATGCTCAATATGTACTATTATTGTTTTAAACAAATAGTTTTCTCTTAGACTAATTATGCGTATTTTTAAACTAGTAAAAATAGTTTTATTTTACATTCACGTATTCCTTCTCTTCCCTTTTCATATAGATCTGAATGTCTTACCTACACCCTTTCCTTCTCCCTGAAGAAATTACGTTCGTATGTCTTTCAGAGCCTAGGATAGTCTTTATTATGTCTTTCAGAGCCTAGGATAGTCTTTATTTTCACTTTACTATTGAAGTCCAGTTTCTGAGGTTATGGCTTCTGCTCCAGGTAAACCAATCTAGTCTTTGACTCTCCAGATTCATTTGTCTTTCCACATTTTGGTATGGCAGTTTGTCCCATAAACTTAGTTTTTTGATTAGTAAAAGAAAAAGTATTGATTTTCAGTTTGTTTAGAATTTTGTCATCATAATGAAAGTGACTAGTTGCAATCTCTTTTCAGGCTGGATTTGAAACCAGAAGTCAAAATAATACTTTTTAATATCTCTCTTTACAGTCTATATATTTTTATTAGTGATTTGTGCCTTTTAGCTATATAGCTTCCTTTAAAAAAAAAGCCATTTGCAATCTTCTGATAGCAATATTTTGACATTTAAATTTTTATGAAAAAATGAAACAATTGTTGGTAGCTTCCCATAATATTACTATGTTATCATTTTTATGTTTCTTTCTTACTGGCTTGTGAAGAATCTCTCATATTTATATTTATTCATGTTCTGATAAGTCTTAGCACATTTCTGGTTTATTTAAATTGCAGGTTAGTGAAATAATAAATTTTAAGGTGCTTCCATTTTGAAAAATCTGTGGAGCAATAGATAGAAAGCATAAAATAAAGAGAAGTGTGCCATGTTCCATGGGGAGATATGTTTTACCTTTTAGAAGCATAATAGAAATGCATGCTTTAGAAATGGAGGCAAACTACACTGTATTTTCCTCCCACAAGACACATTTCTCAGCTTTGAGCAGAATTTTCCTCTTGGCAGAGAATTTTTTTCTTGCAGGAAAGCTCATGAGTTTAATCTATTTATTATTAATTTTTGTACTAACAGAACTCAGCACACAGAATTTTGAATTACATTAAAAGAATAAGCCATTTGCTTTTCAAAATGGTTTTATTTGGCCAATATATGTCAGATTTCTCTATAAAGTTTGTCAATATGTTTCATCTGAATCTAAAAATAACCTAAATGTACACCTAGAATTATCTCAAAAAATTGAATATGCAATATTATATATGAAGCCAGGTTCAAAGATTCGCTAAAAACTCAATAAAAAGTATTTTGTTTTGACCTATAACAGCCAAGTATTAATTATACTGTCCAATTTTAGAATATTCAGTGATATTTCTTTTTTTTTTTTTTTTTTTTGGAGACGGAGTTTCGCTCTTGTTACCCAGGCTGGAGTGCAATGGTGTGATCTCGGCTCACTGCAACCTCCGCCCCCTGGGTTCAGGCAATTCTCCTGCCTCAGCCCCCTGAGTAGCTGGGATTACAGGCACGCACCACCATGCCCAGATAATTTTTTGAATTTTTAGTAGAGACGGGATTTCACCATGTTGACCAGGACGGTCTCGATCTCTTGACCTCGTGATCCACCCGCCTCGGCCTCCCAAAGTGCTGGGAATACAGGCTTGAGCCACCGCGCCCAGCTCAGTGATATTTCTTAATAACATAAAGATATACTTTTTTAAATCAAGCAATATAACACATTTCAAGAGGTATCAGAAAAAAAATTCTCATTGAATCAGGTGAGAATGTAGACACAAAAGTTTTGCTGTTTTTGCTTTGTCAAGGCACCTGGCAAGTAGAAAAGTTATCAGGTACATATTAAATTATATTGTGTTAATTTATTTATAATTAATATATTCAATATATATTTATTTAGCTAACTTGTTTCATTGTCCTCTTCACTTTTTATCCATGGGAACTTTTTTAAATCATCAAAAAAAGATCAGAAAATTAAAATATCATTTGCATATGCTATTCTTTTGAGATTGCTACATCTCTTTTAGATAGAAATAGAAAAAGTGTCCTTGATTCATCAACACTGGAAACTGGCCTCAAGTTTTTCCTTAATGTTATCAAAAATAATAAATTTATAGAGCTACCACATAAACATCTTAGCTCTTCAAAGCAGAAGAACAGACAAGATTACATCAAGAGAGACCTGTCAGCTATGAAACCTCATGGAAGTCATCATGAAGCCCAAACATGGAAGTTACATTTATCTCCAAAAGAATCAGTTCAAAAATGCACGAGTTCCTCAAATGAACTACTTCAATATAGCATCAATACTTACATCACTGGGACTGAAGCACAAACCAAACTTTGAAGATTTTAGACAACTTATTGTTGAATCTATCCCCCAAAATACCAAGAGTATCTTGAAATCTGGGACTACAAAAGAAACAAAGAAACAAAAGCAAGACATAAAGAAAGGTAATTCTTGAAGTAACACGTCTTTATTTTTAAATAATTATTTCAGAAAAGAATGGGTATTTATTTCCTGGTTTAACTTTACCAGTATATGAGAAAATTATTCACTTAAATGATATTAGATGATAATTTTTCTTTCATTCACTTTAAATATTAATGGTATTTTAATTCATATGATAATTGCAAATACTGTAATAGCTAGCAGATTTAGGTGGATTTCTCAAAAAAGAAAAGGAAATTGTTTTCAATCTGTTTTTTAAAAGGACTATCAATTATATCATACAGTTAATTCTATTAGAAGATTTTTAAAAACATATTCACTCAATGACAAATGTTGGAACCTTCATTTGGAAAGATTTACTGATAGAAAAGCTTTATTTCATATAATATAGGAATTTGTTTTATGAAACTAGAAAGAGTGTCAAATAAAAGCTAAACTTGAAAAAAATTAACAATATTCTTGGAAATTTTTATCTTAGTTATGCAATAATCAAAAAAAATTATGAAAGTCTATCTTAATCAGAGCAAAAACACATTATCAAATATAAGAGTATAAGAGAAAGACTCTTAGGTTAAAAGTAATTTAGCTCACCTATTTAATCTTTTAGAGCATAGCATATGCTACCTGTATTCCTACTACAATTTCTTGCATATATTAGGCATTCAACAAATAACTGAAAAAGCTAAATGATTTACTCTAGGTTGGGTATATACAATCACCACTCAGTAATTATTTTCAAGTAGATAATGACATTCATTGTGAAGCTGGGACAAAATTGCAAAATATAAGCCCGGCAGCTATTGTATAAGTTGATATAAGAGTTGCCAGTATGTTTTAATGGTGAAATTATTGAGAAGTAGTTGAATTAAGTTGAATGTTTGGCTGAGAAATTTTTCTGAGCCCTTGGATGAGAAATTTGAGGCATGTGAAAACTCCAGAGCAAAGATGACTTCAAGGAAGTTTTTGTTAGTATTGCCTGAAATGTAATGTTTCTTAATGAAATGGGCAGCAAAAGTAAAAGATGTATTTGGTGATGGAAAACCCAGAATTTACATCGGGGGATGTTATTTTTGAACTTTTTATTAAATATACAAGTGGTGATGTAAAGAAGATGGTCAAATAAAGTAAATTATATAAGAAAATGAGTGTAGCTGAAAAAAAGTTAATTTATAAGTCCCCAAAAATTAATATTATAAGGCAAGAGAAAAGTGAGGAAGTGAGGAGAGCTTTTTAAAGAAGAAAAGAGCAATATTGTGTTACAAGGTGGAGAGAAATCTATTAAGATGTTGGGAATTAACTCCTGGAGATGGCACCAGGTAGACTCTTTGACTTTTACAAGAGTGGTTTTATCATAATTGTAGGGTAAAATTTATTTGTGTACATTTTCCACCTCATTAAATTTTAAATATCTTGATGGCAAGGTCAGTCTTTTTTATCATGGTGCTGTACACGGAAAATTGCATAGTGCTTTCCAAATGAACACTTAATAAATATTTTAGGAAAATTTATTGAGTGATGTTAGAGAAGAAGACCAGCTCTACATTTTCAAATTGTTTGATTTACTAAGTTGTATATTTTAATTTGGTCTATATTTTTTTGAGAAATAGAAGATATCAAAATCATTCACTTTGCACTTTATTAATACTCTTATTGAACGATTATGCTTTTTAACAAGAACAAATATAAAAATGTATTTAATACTAAAGAACAAAACTGTTGCCACATTTAGGGCTATTTGCAAGTATGTATTCTCCTTCTCAGCAACATCTTGGATTGAGTGTAATCCTAATGGTCAAAAACATTTTAAGTAGTGTTTTATTTCTAGACCATTATAGTTAATTGACAACTCAAGACCTTTATTTTTCCTTTGTTACAACCAGTACATTCCAAATAGCAGCCCAAGTCCCAGAAAAAGACCCCCAGTAATCTTTAAAAGGCTCCCGAGATGATCTTCAATGAAATGAATAAGAAAAATAAAAACAAAAATGTTCATTGTTTGAAACCACAAAGTTTGGAGAGTATTTGCTACCTCGGTGTAATCTTACTTATTTTGACTGATACAAACACAAACACACAGCAAAATTGCTAAAAGCACTTACGTAGTTAAACTACATGACTGGATGATATTTTGAATTAATAACATATCCTGTTTTTCTTAATATATTTAACTTTCCCTTATCTTCTCTCAAGCAGTGGGAAGGTTATATCTTTTACTGCTGTATAGAAAGTACAATGTAGGGAAGAAATGAGAAATAAAATCAAACCAATCTACTTTTTTTATCCTAAATGCTTAATCTACAGGGAAGTCAGATAATTAATGAAACGGGTAGAAGTGAAGGAAGATATTTGAAGTCATACAAATGCTATGTTGGAGAAGAATCTATAAGTGTGCAGCTTTTCCTCTAGAACAAGAAAAATATTTCTCCAGAAAACTGACACAAAGTGATCACCACGTGATGGTGAGCAGGGTTAAGCTTCTGGCAGTATGAAAAGGAGGCAGTAAGATGAGAGAGTCTGGGCTGCATTAAATATTTAGGCAGATGAGATGATAAGCAAACTTTGAAAAAAAGTTAAATATTCTAAATATCTCAAGAAGCTATGCAAACTCATTGAACTTGATGTATAACTTCAAGACAGCCATGAGAAATGGATTTGCAATAACATATGTGAGCTGAGTATATGCCCTTCTCTCTTCAATTGTTTACATTCTGTAACAAGCAGAATTGTGGCACAATCTCTATGGATGGATTTTATGTGTGTGGACAAGTTTATCTGCCAGTTTCATGGAAAAAAACATTAGAATATGAGCTATTGAAAATGAAGTTCCTATCTACCTGAATCTGAATATTGTGATTTATATCAATCACTGCTATATTTATTCATGAGGTAATTATACAATCCATTTGATTCCTATTTGCATGTGTCCAAAACACCTTGAAACATTTTATCACACTACTCATAATTATAATATCAGTTAAAATTTATATTCCTTTTGGAGTTTTATAAAACCTTTTCATAAATATTATCTAATTTTTACAATATCCATCTAAGATGGTAATATTGCTATATTTAATTCAATAGTTAATAAACCAGATCTATACTTCTTTTTATGTGAAAGAAGAAAATGAGCTAGGAAACAAAAAATGAGCTAGGGAACATAGATTCCCAAATCTATGTTTTGTTCAATGTTACAGTATAATTGCTAAAGTTAAAAACATGCTGTCTGAAGAAACAGTTTTGTGATAGGAAACTGGAATGATCAATAAGAACCTAATAGATATGATGAATCAATTTAGTTCTCATAAAAAGTCTGAGTTTGAGGGTGTTCCTTAATTTATATTTGAAGGAAGACAGCAGAGATTTAATATTCTAGCTTTAAAAATTCAGAGTGGAGAGGGATCATCCAACATGGTTCTCTCACTTTTTCTTGGTTTACTCCACATTCCCCACCTCCAAGAAAATGTTGCTGTTTCTATTGCTTAGTATGTCGGATACATAAAACCCTGGACATTCTCCTGTTGAAGTTAGGACACATAAGAGGACTTCTTTACACCCCTCTGCTTCCTAGAATAGAGTTTGTATGGCATCTCTCCTTCTTGCAAGCATATTACTCATTCAGCAACCCTGAATCTCAAAGTAAGTAGATACAGAGATTTTTAGGGAGATCAACTATCTATAATCATGAGAGAAGAGAAAGCCTTACCTAAGCTTATCTTCTAAGATTCATTCTCTAAATATTTAGAACACTGTGCATTTGAGTAGATTGCGTGCATGCTCAGCTGTTAAAAGTTGTACTAGGTTCCTAATTCTATTTTCAGTCCTTTTGAGTCCAGCCACAAGAGTTTGAAACACTAAAGGAGGCTCAGACAATAATAAATATAAGCTCCAAGCCACCACCCTGAACTCTGAATGTATTATTCTAGTGTACTTCCTCTATCACTTAAGAACTACTAAGTTCTGTTCCTGTAATTAAACCATATATTTTGTTGGAATTTGGCTGAAAATGTACAAATAAATAATGTGTTTTCCTCAGAATTTATTGAATAAAATGGATTGCCTTAATGCTATTTAGATAGCATTATCCTAAATTTCTTCCAGAGGATGTGATCAAATGGATCCCAAAGTAGTAAGTTATAATCACACTGGAATTCCTAGTAACCATAGAAAGAATTTGTTCCCAAAACACTTTTTAAAATGGTATTATAACTAAGAGAATATAATTAGACCAAATGAGATTTTTATGTTAGAAATTGAAGACCTTAAAATACTTAGTGGCTATGAAGAATCCTGGAAAAAAGTTGACCAATTTCTCCCATTTGGAATTAGTATATTTACCCAGTAAAATTTCATAGCAAATTTATATACAAATAATATAAAATACAAGTCTATTTATTCATATTCAATGAAATATTAATTTTTTATATAAAAAACTCACACGTTTCTTTTCTAAAAATGAAATATTACAGTAAATTTTCTTATGAATTAAATATAATTATGTGTTATAAATAAGAAAAGCCATTAATAATACTGAATGTATTTCCTAGTATACATAAAGACAAAGAGTTACAAATAAAAAGGCCATTGCTTATGGAAATATAAAATCTGTAAATTAAAAGGCACAATGAAATTGACGTGTCTTCTAGCATGTTCCTGACAGGTAATCTCAATGATCTGAATGCTGATATTTCCAAATATGGAAGCCACGAATCTAAGAACTATGAGTAACAATAACAACTTTAAAATACATGTTTATCTGACAATGATATTAGCATATTAATTTCTGAAAATAGATAATACACACAGATATTTATTATAAAATTTAATTAAATTTGGAATATTATGGAGATATTTAAATAAGTTATGTTACAACCCCCTTGTAGGATTGCATATGGTTATTGAACAGATTTTTTTAAGTTGTCTGTAATAATATACTGACATGGTCTGACTCTGTGTCCCCACCAAAATCTCATCTTGAATTGTAATCCAAATGGTAATTCCCACGTTTGGAGAGGGTCCTCATGGGAGTTGATTAAATCATGGGGGCAGTTACCTCATGTTGTTCTCAGGACAGTGAGGTGAGTTCTCAACAAAAATGATGATTTTGTGAGGGACTTTTCCCCTCTTTGCTCTGCAATTCTCTTATTCCTTTCCTTCCTGCTGCCACATGAAGGATGTGTCTGCTCCCCCTTCTGCCATAATTTTAAGTTTCCTGAGGACTTCTCAGCCATGCTAAGCTGTGAGTCAATTAAACCTTTCTTTCTTATAAATCACCCAGTCTCAGGTATGCCTTAATTAGCAGTGTGAGAATAAGCTAATACAGTAAAATGGTACCAGTAGATGAGGGTGCTGCTATAAGAATACTCAAAAATACGGAAGCAACCTTGGAACTGGGTAACAGCCAGAGAAGACTCAGAAGATAGGAAAATGCGGGAAAGTTTAGAACTTCCTGGAGACTTGTTGAATGGCTTGGTCCTAAACACTGGTAGTGATATGGACAATAAGGTCCAGACTGAAATGACCTCAAATGGAGATGAGAAACTTCTTGGGAACTGGAATAAAGGTCACTGTTGCTACGCAAAGATCTTGGTGGCATTTTAACCTGGCCCTAAAGATCTGTGGAACTTTGATCTTCAGAGAGATGTTTTAGGGTATCTGGCAGATGAAATTTCTAAGTGGCAAAGATGAAATTTCAAGTGGCAAAGTGAAATTTCTAAGTGGCAAAGAGAGAAAGCATAGCATGACAATTTGGAAAATTTGCAACCTGACAATGTTGTAGAAAACAAAATCTCATTTTCTAAAAAGAAATTCAAACCTGCTGCAGAAATTTGCATAAGTAAAAAAGGAGCAGAATGTTAATCACCAAGACAATGGGGAAATGTCTCCAGGGCATTTCAGAGACCTTCACAGAAGCCCCTCCCATGCCAGGGCTAGAGGCCTAGGAAGAAAAAATATTTTTGGGGTGCCAGGCCCAGGGGCCCCCTGCTGTATGAAGCCTAGAGATTTGGTGCCCTGCATCCCATCCACTCCAGCCATGGCTAAAAGGGGCCAAGGTACAGCTCAAGCCATTGCTTCAGAAGGTGTGAGCTCTAAGCCATGGCAGCTTCAATGTGCAGTAATTAAGTCCTGAGGGTACATAGAACTAAAGACTGATGTTTAGGAACCTCCACCTAGATTTCCGAGGATGTATGAAAACACCAAGATGTCCAGGCAGAAGTTTGCCTCAGGTGTGGAATCCTCATGGAGAACCTCTGCTAGGGCAGTGCAGAGGGAAATGTGTGGTCAGAGGCCTCGCAGAAGGTTGCCACGAGGGCACTTCCAAGTGGATCTGTGAGAAAAGAGCCACCATCCTCAAGCCTCCAGAATGTTAATCCACCAACAGCTTGCACTGTGCACCTGGAAAAGATGCGGACACTCAACATCAGTCTGTAAAAGCAATGGGAAAAGTCTGTATCCTGCAATGCCACAAAGGTGGAGCTGCCCAAAGCTGTGGGAGCCCACTTCTGGCATCAACATGATCTTCATGTGAGACATGGAGTCAAAGGAGATTATTTTGGAGCTTTAAGATTTAATTATCTTCTTGATGGATTTTGGACTTGCATGGGGCCTGTAGCCCCTTTGCCTTGATCAATTTCTCCCATTTGGAATGAGTGTATTTACCTAAGCTGTGAGTCAATTAAACCTTTCTTTCTTATAAATCACCCAGTCTCAGGTATGTCTTAATTAGCACTGTGAGAACAAGCTAATACAGTAAAATGGTACCAGTAGAGGAGGGTGCTGCTATAAGAATACTCAAAAATATGGAAGCAACTTTGGAACTGGGTAACAGCTGTAACTGTAACTCAATTGTAATTAGGAAGTAATTAACTTGCTTTTGATTTTACAGGCTCACAGGTGGAAGGGACTTGCCTTGTCTCAAATGAGACTTTGAATTTGGACTTCTGGGTTAATGCTGGAATGAGTTAAGACTTTGGGTGAAATGTTGAAAAGGCATGATTGTGTTTTGAAATGTGAAAGGGATATGAGATTTGGTAACGGGGTGAAATGATATGGTCTGGCTCTGTGTACCCACCCAAATCTCAGCTTGAATTCTTATACAAATTATAATTCCTACATATTGGAGGAGTGACCCCATGGAAGGTGATTGAAAAATAGGAGCAATTACCTCATGCTGTTCTTGTGATAGTGAGTGAGTTCTAATGAGATCTGATGGTTTTGAGAGGGATTTTTTACCCCTTCACATTGCACTTCTCTCATTCATCCACTTCCTACTATCATGTGAAGAAGGACATGTTTGCTTCCCCTTCTGCCATGATTATAAGTATCCTGAGGCCTCTTCAGGGCCTGAATGGTGAGTCAGTTGAACCACTTTCCTTTATAAATCACCCAGTCTCATATACATCTTTATTAGCAGCATGAGAATAGACTAATACACATGCCTAATGGGTAACAATTAAAAACTTTATTTTTCCCTTTTTAAATACACGACTTTTATTATGTCTCAATCAACTTGTCTCTTTACCTTCTAAGAGATTATGATTATGTGTCTACAAAATGTGAAAATAAAGTATAATATTTAGCTGGTGACATTCAAAATTTTGCAGTAAAAATCACACAGAAAAATTTCTTGAGACATACTCAAAGTCTGCAAGCATGTCACCCTGAATACACCTGATCTCATCTGATCCCACAACCTAAGCAAGGTCAGTCGTGGTTAGTACTTGGATGGGAGAAACACTCTCTCAACTATTCTTCCTACTTTAGTTTTGTTGGCTGGGCCATAGAGTTGTATATAATAAAAGTATTCAGATAGGAAGGAGAGGGAAATTTCCTTTCCCTCCTCAAATTTATAATGACAAAAAGGAGAAATATATAGGTGAATCAGAATCAGATGTTAACATGTGTATTCATTTCTTTTCTGTGGATTTCAGATTAAGGTGCAGGTGGTAGAAAGATGAAGGTATTACAGAATGCATACACCTCTGATTAAGAGTTCTATATATAGACTGTTCTGTGTCAAAATCAGGAAGTCTAAGCCTAATCGAGCATAGAAAACTGCTAAGTTAGAGAGAGAGAGAGATAGAGAGGGAGAGAAAGACAGACAGACTGACTAGTAAGTATCCAGAAGCCTCTCCTTCTTTCAGGGCTCCATGGTCACACTGAGCTGAGAGCAAGCAAGTTTGCCATGAACCTACCATTAAAAGACTTGTTAGCTACAAAGTTGACATTAGTGTTGGACCACTGGTCCAGGAAGCTGAAGGGAATCGGGAGTACATGGCAGGACCCAGGACGTACAGCCAGTAAAGTCTGAGGGGGAAAATATTTGCAATGAAAAGCTTGTCATGGAATCCTAGAATTTGGCCTGAGCTAAATAATAAAGAACGTATTTACCAGTTGCAGATGTTGGCATCAGAGGCCAGTAAGACATTATGTGACTGGTCTGTGGCTTTAATGATCCAAAGTACTTATTTGATTTGAAATTTTATGTAATGACCCCTCCTGCTTACTTAATCTCACTTTTTAATGATTTTTTTACTATGAACCCCCTACCCCAGCATTTTTCCCCAACATTTCCTACTTCTTGTCTCTAGGTCCTAATAACCAGAATTCTAGTCTGTATTTCTGTGGGTTCAATATTATTACATCCCACATATTGTTGAGATCACACAGTATTTGTCTTTTTGTACTTGGCTTGTTTCACTTAATGGGATGTCCCCTGGGTTCATCCATGTTGTAAATGACAAGACTTTCTTCATTTTTAAGGCTGAATAGTATTGTATTGTGTGTATATTCCATATTTGGTTCATCTGTTCATATGTCCATGAACACTTAGACTAATTCCATATCTTGGCTATTTTGAAGAATGCCGAAATGAACACGGGAGTAGTGACAACACTTTGGCATACTCATTTCATTTAATTTTGATATATATATATATATATATATATATATATATATATATATATCTAGCAGCAAAATTGCTGGGTCATATGGTAATTCCATTTTTAATTTTTTAAGGAACCCCCACTACTTTTAAACATTAGAAATAAAAAATAGTATAATTGGTTCCTGCAAGTTTTCTCTGCTACTAGAAACAAGAGCTCTAAGTTGAAAGCAGAAGGGGAAAAAACAGATAGGACCATAATCAACACTTAAAAACTATTCGCCACTCTCATTGTGTTTTATCTCCTGTCATCTATATCTAGCCTTCTCTTTGAGAAAGTGAAAATGTATACAAAAACCTGAGGATGTCTGCTACATTTATTGTAAGCTTAATACTGAATTGTCATTGTGCTGACTGTCTCTTTTCTGTGTTTCTGTTTACAAACCATTTAAATCTTTTAAAATATGTATCTGAGAAATGATATTTTTTGAAACTGATTTTATTTTTCTTCCCCTCTTTGTCTTACATTTCCTTTTCTCTCTTGATGCTACTTATATCTGATTTTAATATAATTAGATGTTCATGTTTGAAAATTCAGAAACTACCAGGTTACACATATCAAAAGAAATCAAATCACTAGATAAAATAATAATAATATTTTAATTTCAGCTCTATATTAGATACAAAGCATACATATGCAGGTTTATTGCATGGTAATGCATGATGCTGAGGTTTGGGGTATGAATCCCACACCCAGGTACTAAGCATAGTTCTCAACAGGTAGTTTTTCAACCTGACTTCCTCCCTACTCCCTGTTCTAGGAGTCTACATTGTAGTTGTTCCTATGTTTATGTCCATGTGTGCTCAGTGTTTAGCTCCCACTTATAAATGAGAACATGTAGTCTTTGGTTTTCTGTTCATTTGTTCTTTTAGGATTATGGCTTCCAACTGCAAAATGATTAATATATTAATGTACTTCCATCAACTTGTTGTAAGTATCTGTGTGCAGTTTTAGAAACACAGGCAGTAATACATATGTATATATCTTAATGTATAAATATTTATAAAAGAAATACATTTATTTATATATACATATACATTTATATACGTTTTGCATCTATGTCTAATATTTGATTATACCCATTCATAATTTTTCATGTAAATTCTGAAGATGTAATTATGTAATCTGTTGAGATATTTTATATGAATTAAAGGTTCCAAAATATGAAAACAACTCAATTGAATTCCTATTAAGAAGGTTTGATTATCTTAAAAAGAGACATAAGCATACCATCAGTATGCCTGATTTAGCATGATGACCATTTCTTAACTTTTTAATTAAAATCTAACCAAGTTATATCATGTTTTAAGGTTTTTATATAATTTCATACGGTGTGTCCATTATTCAAGACAGCTGCTTGTATGGAAAATAAAGCAAGTTCCTTCTTACCCACTTTTTACCTCCAACCTACTACTAATGGGATAAGCACTGAGAATTCTTTTTTTTCCCTAAGAGTCAGGGTTTCAAAAAACAAACAAACAGAAGACAAAAGAAAAAAAGAAAAAATACCTGTGAAATGCATGCTTTATAGCAGATCATTTTGTTTTCCTGCTTCTGCAATGTGACACAGAAAAATGAGTGCTGGATTAGAAAAAAAAATCCCTGGTAAGAGAATGGTCTATTTGCTTGGCTGCTTAGAAGCAGGAAAAATAAACTAAGAATTTAGGAAGGCAAAACAGGCCCTCTTATAACTAAGGTGAGATAAACACTGAGGAAAACTAGCAAAAGACAATTTTGACTCAATATGAACTAAGGAAAAAAGTGGTAGCTAGGAAGACAAAACCTAACCTGGGAAAATTTTGTCTGCAATAAGCTAAATTAATGATTACCAAAAGTTATTGAATAATGACTATAAGCCAGATACTGTCTATCTTATGTATTGTCTGGTTTAATCTCCACAGCAGCTCTATGATATAGGCACTCTTAATCTAAATTTATATATGAGAAAAGGAATTCTGAGGGTATTTTGCCGTAAATCACTGCTCCCACTTAGCATACTGGAGTGGAAATTGAAGTTTAACTGTGTTAGTATGCAATTGTCTCAAATGAAATATTCTATTTCCCAGTGAGGAACAATGAGAATTTCTATTCCCAGAAAAAGATGAGTAGTGATAATGTAAAAAAAAAAAAAAAAAAAAAAGGAAGTTACCTATTTTTATTTTACCTACCTTTAAATGTTAAAGCACATTTAAATATAATTGCTTAGTATACATTTTGTTTTTCTAAATTTAAAAAAAAAATCTGTTTTAAAAAGCCATACATTTTCTCTTCTGAAAAGCAAGAAGAATATTGCTGTCTCACAGTGTTGTTAAGATAGAACATGGAAATGAAAGTAACATGCTAGCTAAGTGCAAGCCTGGCTCATACACATCCTGGCTTCACAAACCAATGACTTATTTCTGGAATTGTTTCCTACGTGCCTTAAATGTTTAAATTCTTAAAATGGGTTTATTCCTGAATGAATATGAATGTCTTTTCAAATGTTTCACAGCAAAAGATTTTTGTTATATTTCAATTGTTGGAAATTTTTCCGTTATGTATTTTTCTGTATGATAATTCAAGTAAATGATATGTGGAAATTTCAATCACTATCAATATTAACTATTCCATCCCTCTTTGATATGACCTTGGTTCACTGGTGGATGAATTATAAATTAGTCAACAAATATAAAAGTCCTTAAATTCTTGAAGATTGCTTGGATTCAAATAAGATAGTAATAGCCTGACTTCATGTCTTAGTTCCTTTCAGCTGCTATATATAACAAAATATGATAAACTGGTTAGCTTATTAATAACAGATATTTATTTCTCACAGTTCTAGATACTGGGAGGTGCAAGATTAAGGCACCAGTAGGTCTGTTACTTAGTGAGGGCTCACATTCTTGCTCATAGATGGAGTCTCCTAACTGTATCCTCACATGGTGGCAGGAACAAATTAGCTCAGATCCCTTTGGCATCTTTTGTAAGGGCACTGATCCCACTTATGAGATACCTGCCTTTTATGACTTCATCACCTTTAAAAAGGCTGAACCCTCTAATACCATTGCATTGGTGATTAGGTTTCAACATATGAATTTTTGGGAGACACAAACATGAAGACCATAGCACTACAGAATTATCCTTTCAGTATCTCTCTCTCTCTCTCTCTCTCTCTCTCTCTCTCTCTCCCCCTCTCTATCTACCTCTCTGTAGTTGGAGGTTGAAAGTATTTCAACATTATAAAAAGGCTATAAATAGGCTAAAGGCAACATTATAAAAAGGCTATATACATGTATATATATATATATAATTTTGGAGTAATTAAATAAATATAAATAACTCATGTCAATAACTGAACCTCTTGAATATAGTTTTGACCTTATAAATTACCCATATTTAACTTTGATAAGTGCTTTTATCAAACATATATATATCTTTTTACCTGCTAGAATTTTTACCACACAAATCCAAGCAAAGAGATCACCCATTGAGAATTAAGGATCTCTATGCCAAGAAGAAAAAGCATTCCAAATGCTCAAGCATGTCTACAGTAAATTGACAAACAACTGTTCATCACATGGGAAACATACAAACTTCAGCAATTTGGAATTGTGAGAAAAACAAGAAGAATGTTTGGTAGAATCTGAGAAAATGGAGAGTAGAGAACATCAGTCCCATTCTTTCTTATTTTTATGTCTATTCAATTAGAATATCCAACACTTTAACATATTCAGAAATAATGGAAAGTGTAGTGCTATCCTTCTCTTAGTCCCATTATTCATGCATTCCTAAGAATGAATAGTGAAGACGGCAAGATTGGCATAAGTGTATGGATAGACATATTTTCTTTCTACTTGTGCTTCTGTGTAGTATACACATTCATTGAGTGTTCCTGTCTTTCATATAGTAAACCCCCCAGGGGCATGTGCTGGGTTCAGCATACTAGCAATGAGTTTTCAGGCAAATTCTTTCTGCTACACACTACTGCAAGCCCAAAAGGCATCGGAGAGCCATTCCTCCTTACAAATGGTTAAGCCTTCAGATTGGTCCAAGATCTAACTTGGAGGAATCAACATGCAAAGAAGGCAGGTTCAGTATTACTAGGAAATGTTAACTAAGATGCAGGTGTTTGCAGCAGGTTATACAAGCTTTTGTGAGATGCTGTCTGTCCTGTGATGATTCATTTAGAAGCTAGAGATGTGTCTGCAACATTTAGAACATATTAGTAGATGTAGTAAACGGACAAGTCAAGACAAAAATTAGAAAATTGAAGTGCCTAAAACATTTGGGTACTCTTCCGTTGTTCTACATATTTAGTCCTATAGCTTTAGGATGCTAAGTGTCATTAATCATTCACGTTAAACCTTGTTGTGAAGTAGCCTTTACTGACATTATTGAATAATTAACTTCCCTTGAATCTGCTGTTAATTGTTCTACTTTATATGGTACTTTGTGGCAAGTGTGGCTTCCTATTAAACACAGTCCTGAGGCACTGACACTCCCTCGGCCATCACTAGTGCCACAGTCACCATTTGCCATTATTTTTTCCACAGTTTTCCCAATCAGGAAAACATGATTTACACCACGGGCAACTGTAATCCAGATAAATAAGAAAAAAAAAAATCTTCCATGGGAAAAAAAAATCCCAGGTATAAAACAATAGAAAAAAAGATCAAAATCATGATTAATTAACTGGAGTTACTGTTAATAAATAGTGCCATATTCAATGAGGCAGGCAATGTAAAATTTAAAAACCAACCTCTCTATCCCTGTCTTTGTGTATGTATTTGTATGTGTATGGAAACGTACTTCAGTGAATCAGGATAACCTGTAAGACATAATTCTCAAGGATTGTTTTTATTTTTTAAAAATGCATCTTAATTTATAATTATTTTCTTCTTCCAAAAATATAACATTGACAAGTTCCATATATTTTTGGTAATTTTAAAATAATTAAGATTCTGCTACTGAGGAATTAAAACATAAAACTCAATGTACTAGTGAAAACTTTGAATGGTTTTGTGTCATGGCTTCCTCTCCATCCTTCTTGAACTAATCCACCTTCAGCTCACATGACAGAAGACTAGGAAGCCAGCTCACATTCAAGAAAGAGGTGTTGTATATTTATTCTATTTTAATATTTTGTTTCTCTACTTTTTTCCCAACTTTGAATCTGAACACTCCAACACTGCAGCACAGTGAACATGAGTAGGCAAACAGGAGTCAAGTGCTGAGTTAACAGGTAGTGTTAGAAGCAGGCATCATACTCTATGGACTCGTAATCAGTATAATTTTTATGATTTTTATGACTGCTATTATGTGTTCTTTAGAAAATCAGCTGACGCTTGGGAAGCTTTTACCTTCAATTTCCTATGGTTGTCATCCTGACTCACTGCTTTCTAATTTACTTCTACTTCTGAATCTGAACATAACTCTAGCTTTTCTCTGGTGAAGTATGCTCACTTTTGCTCTTAGAAAGAGTTTGAGAGAATCTTACCCTATTAGCTGTTACTCATATCGAATTAGAAGGAAACAGACAAGTGTTTGTTTAACAAAATCTGAAAGAACAATACGGTGAATCCAGCCATCTCAAATTTGGCTCACCCCTCAGCAGCTGGCTTTGTAAATCTCATGCTCTAAGATTTGTAAGGTGAACACACACACAGGTCTACATCAAGTGACAAATTTCAAGCTCTCTAAGTGATTCTGCTCAAGTGTGTGAGCAGAATACTTAGCAAAAGTATACCTCTTACTAAGTGTATGATGAAGAGCAGGAACAACAAACCACTACCTCTCTTAAAGTAGCAAAGCTCACAGCTCAACAAAAAATTATGCACTCTGTCTCTGTTTATTTTCTTAGCCTTTTCAAGCTCCTTTGAAGTGTAGATGTTGGTTGGCAGGTTTTCTGTCAACGTTTTGCAATTCCAGCAAAGTGGCCTTAAATGGAATGTAGCATCAATTGTTTTCAAGCCACAGCTGAAACTGACGTCATAGTTTTCTAAATATACCTCTTGCCTATTTATCTAAATATATATCCGTCCCTTTTTCTGAATGTGTATAAGTGGGTGTCTTCCCAAATATGAAATTCTCATTTACTTAAATATTTATGCCTACATGTCCTTATTAATCTTTACTGTCAGGCTCTTAATAAACACGTATAAAAACAAATGATATAGGTTCCCAAGCAAGGTAGAATAACAAGGATTAAATTTACACTTACTTTTGAAAAAAAAAAAAAAAACCAAAAAGATGTATACAGTGTTTAAGACTATGGTTTCATTCAATAGGAAACAAAAGATGATTCCTAAGAAAAGATAAAAAAGAAGGTGAGTTCCCAAATTGCCTCACATCACCTAGAGAGAGTTTCCATGACACAGAGAAGGGTGAGTGAACCCAATCAGAGTCTGGTAGACTCATGTTTTGAAAAGATAGAGCTCTGAGCCAAGACTGAGTTCACAGGGAAGAGTGTTGGAGAGAAATCTGCTATACAGAGAAGAAACCTTGGAGAGCTAGTGATCAAAGGTTTCTCCTCAAATCTTTAGTTGAGTACTGATGAACATATATGTGCCAAGAGACTGCGTGAAGCCATGGAAATAACTACCACCACCACCTGCAACAAAAAGAGCAAGGAAAGAATACTGAAGGCTATAAAATGGCCAGGTGCTGTTCATGTTTCTACTAGCAAGAATGGAAAACTTCAAAATTCACAGGTTGTTTGTTAGAATGCTCTAAAAAGTATTGGCTTAGCAATAGAGCAAGCAAAATTAGTCCTAAAGATATGAAAAGTAAAGATTTGAAATATCTTCATTATATCTTAGACGAAAGTCCAAGAATACATAAAAACTTAAGAGAAGATGAAGTTAAACAGATAAATAGAAAAGATATAATAAATAAGAGTTACAACAGAACCTGGAATAATGTTGTTTGGATGTCTTAACCTTTAGAAACTATTGAAATATGATGACTGTAGGAAATTGTATACTACCTGCTTTGCAATTTAAAAACTTCTGATAAGTGAAATCACATTTTTTGTTTGTTTATTTTATTTTATTTTATTTTTAAATAGGGTATCACTCTGTAGCCCAGACTGGAGTGTAGTGGCACCATCATGGCTCACTGTAGCCTCAACCTCCTGAGCTCAGGCTGTCCTCCCACCTCAGCCTTTCAAATAGCTGGGACAACAGGTATGCATTACCATGCATTACCATGCCTGGCTAATTTTAATTATTAGCATTATTTTTTGTAGAGATTAGATCTTCATATGTTGCTCAAGCTGGTCTTGAGCTCCTGGGTTCTGACGATTCTCCCACCTTAGTCTCTCAAAGCCCTGGAATTAAAAGCCTGGCCTGCCATGCCTGGTGAAAATACATCATGATGGGAGAAAGAACATGTTAGCATTGGACTTACTTGACTACGATGATACAAAAAAACCGATAAAAAGTGAGGTTCCTTCTTTCTGGTGTCCAGGTAACCTGTAGGAGCCTTGTCCTCCAGCAGCTATATGAGCCCTATGTGAACGAAGAGACAAACATCAGCACATGTGGTAACTTTTGGAGATGTTCGTAAGATTGATAGGTTGTGCATGCACTACAAACCTATTTGATGGGCTAAAACAAACTAACAAAACCATTGTTGGATGAGGATACAAAGCAACTGGAACTCATAGAGTCCTGTAGAAAATGTAAAATGGTACAGAAGTTTCAGAAAGCAATTTAGTAGTTTCTTCCATTAACATTCACTTACTACACAAGCCAGTACTCTCCTGGAGCTTTTAGAAATTGTTTTAATAATTTATATGCAGTAGAATTCATTAATTTCTAAAGTTTCATGTTTGTTTGTTTTTCTATTATAAACATCTTTCAGCCTAAAAAACTTCCTATAGCATTTCTTTCAGAGCAGATCTATTAGTGATGAATCCTCTTAATTATTCCCCATGAGATAAAGTCTTTATTTCACTCTTACTTGTAAAATATATTTTTGTTGAAATAGAACTACTAGTTGACAGTTCATTTCTTTAAGAACTTTAAATATTATTCTAATTCCTCTGGCTTCAGAGTTGCTAATTTACAATTCTCCAAGTCAATTGAATTGTTGTTCCCCAATATGTATCACTGTTGTCAGAATGCTTTAAGATTTTCTTTGCCTTTGGTTTTGGACAATATTTTAATGGTGTGTCTCATCATGGTTTATTTTGAGTTTATCTTGTGTGAAATTCACTGAGTCTCTTAATTTTGTATAATTTATTTTACCAATTTGGTTAGTTTTCCATAATTATTTCTTTAAAAATTTTTGCTGTACCAGTCATTCAGAGACTTCAGTGATATGAAGGGTAGACCTTTGGATATTGCCTCATAAGCCCTGAGAGTTGGATAATTTTATTTTGTTTTTATCTTCTTTAGATAGGATCATTTCAGTTTATCTGTTTCCAACTTCAGTGACTCTTAATTTTTTTTTATCACCAACCAGCTACTAAACCATCTATTTAAAAACTTTTTCATACTGCAGTTTTTTGTTCCAAAAATTATATTTGCTTCTTTTATATAATTTATTTTTACCTACAATTTATATTGTTTTTTAAATTCAAGTATATTAACAATTATTTTATCAAGCATTGTTGTGGTGCTGCTTTAAAAGCTTTGCTTAATAATAGCAATAACTAGGTTATGTCATGGTTAGCATTGGTCATCTTTCTCCTTAAGAATTGGTTAAGCTGGATGCATTGGCTGGCACCTGTAGTCTCAGCTTCTTGGGAGGCTAAATTAAAAGGATTCCTTGAGCCTAGGAGTTTGAGACTAGCCTAGGTGATATAGAGAGATCCCCTTTGGGAAAAAAAAAAAAAAGATGAAGACAAAGATGAAAAGAAGACGAAGAAGAATTGGATTGGTCAATATTTTTTTCTGGTTTTCAGTATGTTAAGAAAGTTTGCAGTATGCCCTGAACATTTTCAATATTAAGGTATGAGACTCTAAATTCTCATAAAATCTATTAAAATCCTCCTAAGAATGCTAATTTCAGTTCTTTATGGTTTAGCAAGCAAATATTAAATTAAATTTGATCCGAAAATTGTCTCTCAAATTCTGTTCACAGCAGTTTTAGTATCAGTTTAGTTTCAAATCCTATGCTATATTGTTTGTTTATCCTTCACGTGTGCCACTTAGAGTTTGATCTGGGACATGAATGATGGTTTTTAGATCCTAGTCAATTCTCAAAGCCTTTGTGTAAACTTCTTTGGGGGCGTTCCACACATGCACTCCTTAGAAAAGGTTTGACATAACAGATTTAGGAATCTCCTGGCAGATATTTCCCATGGATATTTCCTCTTTTATTTCCTTCCATTTCCTTCACCTCTAGTAAGTAATTTGTAGGGCCCCATTCCAGTTATTATGGCCATATATACAGATTACTTTCAGAGTTTCAGCTTATCATACCCTTGCATGCTCCCACACAAATAGTTCACATTATTAAGCATCTAGGAAAAAAAAATATATATATACATATGTATCTCCATATATATATTTATCTCCATATATATATATATATATATATATATATGAGATTGAGATAAATTTCTTCTAAAAATTCCTCTCTTTTAGTACAATAGGCATCCCATTTTCTGTATTTGACAGACAAGTTTTTCTAGTTTTAGGTGCTCAAATTTTTGAAACTGCGCAACTGCAGTTTAATGCCATAATTGAAGCTTACTTCAGGGTAAGGACAGAAAGAAAAAAGAAAACACTTCCACACACAGAAAGAGAGAGAGAGAGAGAGAGAGAAAGAAAAACAAATGACCATTCTTCCTACACTCCAGGGCTGGCAGAGACTTTTTCTCCACAAGCCCTCTGGCCAGAAAAAATCTTTTCCAAAGTTTTTCTAACATCTGTCATGCATTTTCTGAATTTAGCCTGCTCTCCTGTCAGAGAATAAAGGAATAATAAAAGAAACAACCCAGAAAACTTATTGCCGCCATTTTGTTGTTCTTCAAATTTTAGCTTCATTCACCAATCTGCCTGCTGTTATTTATTTCTCAGAGTCTTGAGGTAGTTCCTTTAAGTATTTTGCTCAATGTTTTTAGTTGTAATCAGTGGGAGAGACAAGCTGCAGTGACTTAGAATATTTTGTCTGTAACTAAAAGTATTCAGGCAAGATACTTCTTGTATTTAGACTAGATATTTAAACAAGATAAATATAGACATGATTTCACATAAAAACTAACACAAAATGTGGCAACTTCATTTGTAATTATCACAAATTGAAACAATTAAAATCTCTATCAATGCTGTAGTGATCATAAATTGTGGTGTACCTGTACAATGAATTATTACTAAACATTTAAGAAATATGAACTATTGACACAAGCAATACATGCATGAATCTCAAAAGCATTATAAGAAAAAGAATGCAGGCACAAAAAAAATTACATGCAGGTTAATTTCATTTATAGAATAGTCTAATAAAGAAAAAAGCGAAGTGGTGGCACAGTGATTGCAAAAGGTCAGAGGATGTAGAAAGGGGCTTTAAAAAAGGGTCACAAGAATGTTTAGGAAGTAACAGAAATGTTCTATATCAGAATTATGGTGGCAGTGGTTGCATGACTTTATGCTCTTGTCAAAACCCATAAATCATACACTTGAAATTGGTGACTTGTATGCCCATTTAAAATTCAATAAAGATGATTTTAAAATGTAAATACAGATGCAATGTATATTGTATTTTCTCTCTGTATCCCTCTATGACGTTAATACAGTATTTTATGCCTTGTGAGTTTGATTATCAATACAAACCTAAAAACACTGTGTGGTGATTCATGGAGAAGTAATATTGTATGTCAAATCGATTCAGTACTTCTCAATATTGTTTAATATGAAAAAAGTCCCCAATTTGCATACTCTGTTTTCACGCTAATTCTTCCCACTTGCTCAAAATCTTCCCCAAGGGACTTACACCCACTTGAAGGAGACTTACTGAATACAGTTAAGTTTTATTCTATATGTCTAAGTTAAAAGGCTTTAAGCTGTGATCTGAAATATAAAAATTTTACTCCCAAATGCCATATGGATATCCTCTTAGGCCATTAGGAAAGCAGAATTCAGAATCAATGTGACCCTTAACTGAAATAGTTTCATCTGTGATGTGACCCATTTAACTAATTTGTGGGAATCTAGTAATGACTAATTATATCTCTGAAAATCATTGGCCAAATTTCCATCTGTAATTGATTCATAGAAGCTATATATTCATCAGTACTTGAAATAAAGGTAAATGTTTCAATCTATAGTAAATAAAAACATAAGTATATGTACTTACATTTAATTGGAAAATATCACCAAAAATACATTATTTTTTAAATGTAACAAACATTATGCTTTTGAATAAGAATCTTTTTCAGGTCTGAGCAATAATTTCAACAGGCAACATAGAAACAACTATGTCTCTCTACCGAATCTAGTCATAGCCACTTCTCCATTAAATCTTTCGTAACACATTTAGAATTTGACTTGAATATTAGATATCAGTTCATCAAGCTGTACTTTCATGCTAAGCAAGAACACAGAATTTGCAAATAGTATGCACTCCATAAACGTCTGTTGAATAAAAGAATACATTTTTTACAGATAAATGGTTAATTACCTAATAACCCTTAAGCGCGATGATACTCTAAAACAGTTAAAGCACTAAAAAATAAAAAAGCAAGAAAAAGCATCATAAAAGGACATATTCTACACAGGTAATAGAAGAGAGCTAAAGAACTGATGTTTGAATATTTTTTACCTGAATGATAATGTGAGATTCTTGTCTCTAAAATAAGATATCCCCAGATAAGTATGCTCTGTCTCAGATTTTCAAAATGGAAAGAATAAAGCAACTCAGGAACTTTAAGAAGATAAAGCACATAAATAACTTCACAAAAACACTATCATTTTGATTGTTATAGTTTATGAACATTTATGTTATTTTTAAATAACCACCATAAAATCATTATAGATTTTATCTAATAGTTACGTGTTTTCCAAATACTGCATGTTCTCACTCATAGGTGGGTGTTGAACAATGAGAACACATGGACATAGGGAGGGGAGCATCACACACTGGGGTCTGTTAGTGGGGACTAGGGGAGGAACAGTTGCGGGTAGGAAGGTTGGGGAGGGATAACATAGGGAGAAATGCCAGAAATAGGTGGTGGGGAAAGGAGGCAGCAAGCCACGTTGCCATGTGTGTGTCTACGTAGCAATCCTGCATGACCTGGACATGTAATGCCAGAATCTAAAGCACGATAAAAAATATTTTTAAAAAAGTGATGTATTAACTATTGACTGGACTATCTGCATGATAAAAAATATTTTTAAAAAAGTGATGTATTAACTATTGACTGGACTATCTTCTAAAATACTTGGAAGAAGTAATTCTTCATATTCAATTCCATCCTCTAGTAAGTTAATGCTATTTTGGGGAACCCAAACATTAGATTACAGACATAACAGCATACCTACTTTCAGTCCCTGCCTTGTAAATTGAATCAATTATTTATCATATTTGGGAATGTTTTCTCATCTTTAAATGAGGATACAAATTCCTTTATTAAGAGGTGTAACCTCTTTACCAAGTCTTTACTAATAAGTAAAAGAGGTAATAAAATTAATTATAACTAAATATTATTACTGTTAATCAGACAAAGACAGGCAGTTCAGAAGAATGCTCACTCTAGAATCTCATTTCATGGTTTCTTCACATATTTCATAACTTGCAGTCTTTATGAAGGAAGTTCTTGAAATGGACCCTCCTTCCCACAAAATTCTTTACCTCTGCAAGTTTTTGTGATATTGCCCTCATAATTCCAACAGTAGTGATCACTAGAGAATAAAAACACCTGCAAAAACACTTTCTTGTTTTTAATCCTCTCTGGGTTCTCATCTCTCACCTTGCACCCTTTGTGCTTAATCTCTTGTGGATATTATCATAAACCACTATAATAAGTTTCCTATTGAACTATAGTATTTCTTACTAGTTTTTTTGTGTATGTGTGTGATAAGAACATTCAACATCTAGCAAATTATACAGTATTCAATATGATATTGTCAGCTATAGGCACTATGCTGTACAGTAGCTCTCTAGGAGTTATATTGTATAACCAAAACTTTGTGCTCTTTGACAAATACTTCCTCATGTTCCTTTCCACCTAACCCCTGATATTAGTCAATTTTATACTCTGCTTCTAGGAGTTTGACTGTTTCAGATTCATCATACAAATGCTATTAATTATTTTTTTCTTCTAAGTCTGGTTTATTTCACTTAACATATTGTTCTCCAGATTCATCTATATTGTCACAAATTACAGTATATCCTTCTTTTTTAAGGCTGAGTAAGATTCCATTGCATGGTACCACATTTTCTTAATCCACTCATCTGTCAATGAACATTTATCTTTTCAAAACTACAATATCCCTGTGTCTTACTATCATTAAAAAATTAGTTTTCATTATTATAAAGTAAATCATTTTGTTAGTTTTACTACATGTGCCACAATCTATAGCTAAACATGGTTGACATATGTTGGGGAAGATGTAGTGCCATATTTCATTCTGCAATTAACGATTGAAAAAACATACCTGAAAATATCCAGCTCAATGCCTGATTCATATGAAGTTTCAAAAGTACTAATTCAGTTTAGCTTGAAACAATAATGATTTAATGTATAAAACATAATAGTTTACAACACTTTAAACAAATTTGTTGCAAATACATTGAAATATTCAGAAAAGGGGCTATAAAAATACTCCCTATCTTTGAAGTTAACATTGTATTCTCTTATTTACAAACTTTTTCTCTAACCATTGCCAACGTTTTCTCTACATCAGATAATTAACTTGACTTACTTTGCATCATTGTGTTTACTTCTCAGTTACTCTTCATTGAACACTTTTTAAATGTGTTCTGTTTTTCTTATTGGGATTTGGCAAATTATCCTGTTAAACATTCTTTCAAAATGACTTTTAAAGACCTCTGGTGTATCAATTCCTTCACTGTATTGATTTCAATATGCATTAGTTAAACCAACTATTGCAAACCCTTCAAAACACTATTTTTTTTTCCTAGCTTTGAAGGTTCTGTATAATTGATGGAAGTATTTATGCCCTTTAGAATTTACTCCAATTGTTAGTTTCATAATAACAAGCAGTTGTTTCTTGGATCTATTTTTTCTGTTGAATATTTTCTGTTAATAGTTTGGGTGACCTCTTTTAATCAGTAAAAAACCTAAAAATGTGTTGGTTAAAATTGCATTGTTTTTGTTTCTTTCAAATCTTGACCTTCAAAATGGAACAAAATTTTAAAATATAATTACTAGAATTGAGTTATCTGATCATAATAAATAAAGACTTATTTTGTATTTTATGAAAATGAGCTTAACAAGCAAGAGAATGAAAACATCTCAAAACAGAAAGCAGTATCAAACATGAATAGATATTACCCTTTAAAATATGAGTGATCAAGACAAGTTTAGAAAATGTTCAATATTCCCAATACCCTCCCAAAAAAGTGAAACAGCATTTATAATATTATTAGTTTATTAAAAATGAAATGCTATAGGATAGGTTTTGATAGTATGAAGAAATTTGCATTGTTATATACCACAAAAGTTAATTTAAATTGTATTAATATATACCTATGTATGAACACAGACACAATACGCATATAGTTACATAGGCATATAAATCAATATAGGTTATGTTTTTGGTGCTGAAATTATCAGATATTTACAAATTTATAATTTCATTTCTTCTGTTTTACAAAGTATCTATAATGAACATATTCGTCTTTATATTTCAGAAATATAATGCTTATTAAAAAGAAAGACAAAAGTGAATGAAAGACAAAATAATCATTCCTACCTAAATGGTCTATTTTGGGGTAAGAGGTGGTCAAAGAGAAGGATTTTAAGTATACCATAATCATATTAGTTTTTTTGTACTTAACTTTGGAGGTGTTATGGGAGTATTTTATAGAATTTCAGGTGACTTCACTCTTAGTTCTGATCATTCAAGTTTCTCTAAAGCTAGTTTAAATCTCAAATTTGTTAATAATTTTAGAAAGGAAGGAATATGTTCTACATGTATGGAAAAATGTAGACCAGATATAAGCATCATTTTTAAAGAAAAGGTGGTTAGTAATCACTTAAAGGCCCATCACTTTTCTAATGTTTTTAATTTGAAAGATAGCTTTTTTTTATCAAAGCTTGTTTTTCCTTAGTTTATATAATGATATGTATTGTATTAACTTTATTTTTGAATAGTTTTATATAGCATTAGGAGATACTCTTGGCTAATTTGCATATCCTCTGCCCTAGTCTTGGAATCAACCATTTCTTTAAGAAATTCTGGTTTCCTTAATTGAAGATTCTATTAGAAACGAAGATATAGGTTGCAGGTATGATTATTGTTGCTGTAGTGTCATTAAACCTAGGCCCTCTCAGCTGGCAGAACAAGGACATATATGTGCATATACTGACATATGTATATACGCATATATATATATATATATTTCTATATGTAACCATCTATAGCTATATTAAGCTAAATATGAGTTCATACTGATGTCTTCCACTCTACTGCCTTAGCACATGGATGATTCTACACTCTTCCCTTTCTGATCTGTAATCTTCCACTCCAATAGTAAAAACCTGGCTCTCACAACCTGTCATCTAAGTAATTATCTAATTTCATTAGGCACATATTGATACATATATTGTAGTTTCAGAATGTTAACCCATATATTCACAGAAAAAAATTATCAACAACAGTACAGTGTTAATATGTCATTTAATCACATAGATTCCATTCATTTTCAAAGTGATTTAAGTCAGCACTTTTTCCCACATAACTTCAGTAAAGTTGTTGCATACATTTTAAGACACAGGTTATTTTTTCATTCTATACTGGAATACCTGGATATCCTAAACAATTTTCTAAAATTTGTGTGGATTAAGTTTATTATGTGCAATGTATAGTTACATGGGTTTAAACAAATACATAGTGTCATGTGTCCACCTTCATAATATCATACAGAATAGTTTCACTGCCCTAGAAAGATCCTACATATGTGACCTATTCAAGGTTCCTCTCTCAACTCCTGGGACCCTGGTAACTACTGATATGTTTATAGTGTGTATAATTTTTCATGTCCAGGGTGTTGTATAATTGAAGTTACAGTTTACAGATTTTCAGAACTGATTTCTCTCACAGAGAAATACGCCCTTAATATTCAGTCATTTCTTTTCATAGATAAATGTCTCACTTATTTTTATCACTGTATGATAAAAATTTCTTTTATTTACATAAGGTAGTTTTTTTACTATTCATTCACCAAGACTCTCTGACCACTCCTATTCAGCATAGCACTGGAAGTCCTAGCCAGAGCAAATAGGCAAAATTTTAAAAAAATGAATAGAGGACATCTGAGTCAAAAGGGAAGAAGTCAAATCATCTTTGTTTGCAGATAATCTGATCTTATATTTAGAAAAACCTAAAGAAAACACTAAAATCTCTCAGAACTAGTAAGTGGATTCAGTAAAGTTTCAGGCAACAAAATCAATATGCAAAAATCAGCAGCATTTCTGTACACTAACAGTGATCGATCTGAAAGTTAAATCAAAAAGGCAATCCCATTTACAACAGCTACAAAATATAAGATACCTAGGAATAAATTTAACCAAAGAAATGGAGGATCTCTACAAAGATAACTGTAAAACACTGATTAAAATAAATTCAAGAGGATATAAAATATGAAAAGATATGTTATGCTTATGGATTGAAAGAATTAAGATTGTTAAAATATCTGTGTTATTCAAAGCAACTACAGATTCAATGCAATCTCTATCAAAATACCAATGAAATTATTCATGGAGATAGAAGAAACAACCTTAAAATTGGTGTGGAACCACAAAAGACCCTGAAAAGCTAAAGCAAGACTGAGTAAAAAGAACAAAACTGGAGGCATGAAACTATCCAATTTCAAATACACAGCAAAGCAGTAGTAACAGAAACACTATGATTGTGACATTAAAAACAAGCACATATACCAATAGAATGGAACAAAGAACACAAAAATAAATCCATATAATCACAGCCATCTCATTTTGGACGCAGTAGCAAAAACCATCCATTCAGAAGATGACAGTCTCTTTAGTAAATGGTACGAAAAAAACTAGATATTCATATATAGAAAAACAAAACTAAATTCCCATATTTCATAACATAAAAAAATCACCTCAAAATGGACTCAAGATCTAAATGTAAGACCTAAAATTATGAAAGTGCTAAAATAAAACATAGGCAAAATACTACAGAACACTGGTTTAGGCAAAAAAAAAAAAAAAAAATTGATGAGAACTCAAAGCACAGACAACAAAAATAAAAATAGACAAATGAGATTACATCAAGCTAAAAGTTTATGCACAATAAAAGAAACAATGAGTCAAGTGAAGAAATAACATTTGCAATGGGAGAAAATATTTGTAAACCGTTCTTCCTACAAGAAATTAATAATCAGGACATATAAAAAAACTCAAACATCTCAATAGCAAAAAAAAAAAAAATTATAAAATGGCTAAAGAACCTGAATAGATATTTCTCAAAGAAAGACATACCAATAGCCAACAGGTATGTTAAAACTGTTGGTGGGAATGTAAATTAATACAGCTATTGTGGAAAACACTATGGAAATTCCTCAAAAAGCAAAAATTAGAAACATGATCCAGCAATCCCACTGCTGTATATATATTCAAAAGAAAGCAAATCAGTATATTGAAGAGGTATCTGTACTCTCATGTTTGTTGCAGCACTATTGATAATAGCCAAAATATGGTATCAATCTAAGTGTCCATCAGTGGATGAATGAGTAAAGAAAATGTAGCATACACACAACAGAATATTACTCAGCTGCAAAAAATAATGAAATCCTGTCATTTGCAGGAACCTGGTTGGAAATGGATGTCATTATGTTAGGTGAATTAAATTAGGCACAGAAAGACAAATAGCACATATTCTCACTCCTATGTGGAAGCTGAGAAAGTGAATCTCATGGAGGTAGAGAGTAGAATGGTGGTTACAATGGGGGAGGAAGAGAAGCAGGGAAAAAACAATAAACAGTTGTTAGTTAAGGGGCATAAAAATACTGTTAGATAAAAGAAATAATTTCTAGTATTTGATAGTACAGCATGGAAATTATAATTAATAATTATTTATTGTATATATCAAAATTGCTAGAAGAGAAGCATTGTATAATCTCTACTCAAAGAAAAGATATCACAGGGTTAGGAGTTTGAGATCAGCCTGGCCAACATGGTGAAATCTCATCTCTACTAAAAATACAAAAATTAGCCAGGTGTGGTAGCACATGCCTGTAATGTCACCTACTCAGGAAGCCGAGGTAGGAGAATCATTTGAATCCAGGAGGCAGAAGTTGCAGTTAGCAGAGATTACACAATTGCACTCCACCTTGGGCAAGAGACCAAAACTCCATCTCAAATAATAAATAAATAAATAAATAAATAAATAAATAAATAATAAAAATAAAGAAAAGATAAATGTTTGAGGTGATGGATACCAAATTACCTTGCTTTGATTATAATAAATTGTATATAGGTATCAAAATACCACATGTACCCCCAAAATTTGTGCAACTATTACATAGAAATATAAAAAAGACATATTGGTTGCTTCTAATTTGTAAGGATTATAAATAAAGCAGCTATAAAGGTTTTTGTTTGGTCCTGAGTTTTCAAATCAATTTTACAAATACCCATGAGTGTGACTGGTGCTGCTGATACAGTTTTGTAAGAAACTGCTAAAATATCTTCCAAAGTTGTAGCACATTGCTTTCCACTAGCAATTAGAGATTCAGTTTTTCTGCATGTCTTTTTGTGTGTTATATTATTACATTGATTGATTTTTTAAATATTGTACCAGCTTTTAAGGCCTTTAATAAATTCCAATTATCATGGTCTACATTTCTTTTTATACACTGTTATATTTAATTTGTTAGTATCTTTTGAATGCATCAAATATTTACATTTAACCACGTAAGTTATAGAAAGATAGCTAGAAAATTCCTTAATATTTGGTGATTTAACAACACACTTACAAATAACACATGGCTCAAATAATAAGTTTCAAAAAATTTTAAAGTATTTTTGACAAAATTAAAATTAAAACAATTTATCAAAATGAGTAGAATATAGTAACATAGCGCTTTGAGTGAAATTTTTAGTATAAATGCACACATAGGAAAAAATGAAAGATCTAAAATGTAGTCAATAATGTAAACTTGGGTAACATTGAAAAAAATAGAAATGTAAGGCTGCAGCAATACACACTAAATAAAGAATAAAAATTAAAGCAAATATTAGTGAAATTGAAAACAGGAAACCAATGAAGAAAATTAAGCCATAAACTGATGCCTTGAAAGATCAGTAAAATTATTTAACCTCTAATTAGACTAACCAATGAAAAAGAAAATAAACTAATTACCAGAAATAAAAGAGGCATCAATCTCATGGCCATTAATATAGCAATAAAGGAAACCATGAGCAATTCTATGATCATAAATTTTACATCTTATATGCAATGAATCAATCCTTTCAAAGACACAAATTATTGTAGCTCACAAAAGAATAAATAGATAAATTGAGTAGATCTAGATCTGTTAAGGACAGCAAGTCACTAATTAAAATCTCTTCTAGAAAAATAGAAGAAACACTTCCAAACACATTTTATTAAGCCATTATTACTCTAACACCAAAACTAGATAAAGCTATTGCAAGAAAGGAAAAACATAGACCAATACTTTTCATGAGCAAAAATAATGAAGAAAATATTAGCAAAGTGAATTCAACGAAGTACAACATCATTTTTAATATTATTATTTTAATGTTTTACAACCCTTTTTCTTTTCTTGAAGTTTTCTCAGAGTATTTTACTTACTTCATGAACACGTGAATCTTCCCTGCAACCAGTTTGGTTATGATTCTGACCTGATATCACCATACTGCAAGAAAACTTCACCCAGGGCTGAGATCCATTTCCCGAACATTTTGTTTTCAACAAGAGTACTCCTACAAACTGGGCAGACAATTTAGAATTTTAAGACTACCACCATCAAATCACCATGTCTGACACCTTTGGAAATCATTAGCAAATAACTTTTCAAGTTCTATTTATTTTTATTTTTGTTAATTTAAAGGAATATTTTATTATATTTCTTTAATTTTTATGTTTTATTTCAATAACTTTAAGAATGCAAGTGGATGCGTGTGTGTGTGTATACATACAATACAGTTTCTTTATCCACCTATCAATTAATGGGCATTTAGGTTGATTCCGCAACTTTGCAACTGTGAATTGTGCTGCAATAATTATACAGGTGTAGGTGTCTTTTTGATATAATGAATTTGTTTTTTTCAGGTAGATACCCAGTAGTGGAATTACTGGATCAAGTGGTAGACCTACTTTTAGTTCTTTAAGAAATCTCTATACTATTTTCCGCAGAGGTTGTAATAATTTACATTCCCAGCAGCAGTGTATAAGCATTTCTTTTTCATTATATCCACAACAACGTTCATTACTCTTTGACTTTTTAATAATGGTTTTTCTTGCTGGGGTAAAGGTATATCTCACTGTGGTTTTAATTTGCATTTCCTAATGATTAATGATGTTAAGCACTTTTTCCATATGCTTGTTGGACATTTGTATATCTTCTTTTGAGAAATTCCTATTCATGTCCTTTGCCTACTTTCTAATGTGATAATCTGTTTTTTTTTTTTCTCGCTGATTTGTTTGAGTCCCTTATAGATTCTGGATATTACTCCTTTGTTGGATATGTAATTTTCAAGCAAATATTTTCTCCCATTCTTTAAGTTGCCTTTTCACTCTGACAATTATTGCTTTCTCTTTGCAAATGCTTTTTAGTTTAATTAGGTCCCATTTATTTATTTTTGTTATTGTTGCATTTACTTTGGAGTTCTTAGTCATAAACTCTTACTCTAGGCCAATGTCCAGAAGACTTTTTCCTAGGTTTTCTTCTAGAATTTGTAAGGTTGCAGGTCTCAGGTTTAAGACTTTAATCCATCTTGAGTTAATTTTTATATAAGAGGAGAAATAATTCTCATTAATTCTTCTACATGTAGCTATCTGATTCACCCTGAAATGTTCCAGGAAGGTTGTCTATAGATTGTATCCATGCCATGCTGCCATGGAAGAAGCCCCAGATGTGTCTTCAGAAGTGGGAGAAGGGGAATACAAGTCCCCTTCTCTAAAACCCTTCACTAGCACCATGGCTGCCTGACTATTGGGGTAGGGCTGCTGACTCCCCACTGAGCCCAGCACTGCATCTGTACCTGTGCTGAAATAAACTTCTTAGAAGTCGAGAGTTCAGAGACTCAGGCCTGCAGTCTGGTTTTCTTTGTCCTCTGTGGTGCTTCCTTAATGTGATGCACTTCTTCTTTCCCTTGGAGTAACAATCCCTGCAGGACGAACTATTGTGAATCGTTGTCCTCTTCTGAGCTCTTCTGAATCTAGCTGCTGATTGGAACTGCCACACTCCAGGATAGTGCTGGGGAATGTCTGTAAGAAATCCAGTGATGTGACCTCTCCTCTAATCTCCTAGAATTGGGTACCAACATCAGCACTGACAGGAGTGGGAGGAGAATGGCATAGACTCTGAGATTTCCTTCATTATAAATAGCCTTAGTATATTGGCTTTCTCAGATGCCAGATGTAGTAGTAATGTACCTGACACATAGACAGACTCAAGACCTCCTAGTTAGCCAAGGTAATCAAGGGAATTGAAACAGCTGAGATCATGCAAAATTTTTCTTTCTTTAGTGTTATGTTGTTGTGCCTGCAAATACTGTAATGAGCTATGCCAGTTGACCTCTATCTAGGAGGTGATTGCAAAAAGCATCAGTTCTGGTGCTAATGGTGGAAGTGGTGGAATTTGTGTTTTCCTTGTGTTACCCAGGGAATGCACCCTGGTGCCTCACGCAAGAGGGAGGGCCATGGAGCTCCTAAATGTTCCTATTGTGTTATGCTACCAGGGTGGGTGGAGAGGCTAAGAAGGGGTTGGGCCAGGTAAGTTTGTGCTCTGGCTCCCTGTGTACAGGCACAAGCAGTGGCTCCAATGGGGATCAGAAGGCAATTCCCTAGCCTTTGGAGTAATGCTCCAGGGAGGAGCGCAGCTGCCTCTGCTGCACAAAAGAATCCACACAGAGAGTAGGGGTGGTAACAGACAGCAGTAAGTCCCACCCAGCCTCTACACCAGGCATCCCCAAACTACGGTCCGCGGGCGCATGCGGCCCCCTGAGGCCATTTATCCGCCCCCTGCCGCACTTCAGGAAGGGACACCTCTTTCATTGGTGGTCAGTGAGAGTAGCACAGTATGTGGCGGCCCTCCAACGGTCTGAGGGACAGTGAACTGGCCCCCTGCGTAAAAAGTTTGGGGACACCTGCTCTACACAATTTGCAAGGCATGTCTCACACTTAGTGTTCTGCAAGTGGCAGCCAGCTGGGTTCCAGGCAGCCTGTGCTCAGAACTCAAAAATGCCTCAAGGCCGTAAGTTTTCCTGATGGAGACAGAAACGAAGGCTTTTAGGCCTCACCCTTCTACGTCTTCCCATGAAGCAGGGTGTTCAGCTCCTGCTCCCATGTTTACAGCACACCTCTTACTTGCCCCTTGATTCTGCTCATCGAGGTTTTCCCATTCAATATTCAATTGTAAATCTCAACTGGGACCTTCTCTCAACCTGTGACCACCACCTGAGTTAGCTGGCAGAGTTCTGTGAGGTTCCCTGTGAGGTATCATCTGGAGTGGCTTCTCTCTGTCCCCTCTGGAGTCTGGAAGGGAATGCAAAACACTCCCCTATGCCTCTCCTTCTCAAATATCCTCCCTGCTCACTAAATTAAATCCAATGCTGGGTTAGGTTAAGGCCTTCCAGTGGCCGGGTTTGCCTGGCGCCTCTGTGGGAGTGTACATCCTGAAGGCAGTCTCTCTCCCACTCACAGTCTGGAGATACATTGTTCTGTCTGGTTCTTCACATAGGCTACTGCTTGCTGCTTCTTTCAGAGGGTTGGTGGTTTGTTTTAAGTTTTTCTGTAAAGTTTCTGAGTTGCTTCTTGGAAAACAGTTCACAGAGTAAATTTCTGCACACTATTTTCTCTTTCCAAGTGGAAGAGACATGCTAACAATCTCTCCAGTTCACCATCTTTGCAAGGGGTGAGGAGTGAGGCGGAATTATATCAACTTTTAACATTTGAGATTGGTTGTTCTTCTCTAATATTTTAGCATTATGCAGGACAGCAGACAGATTAGCTGCTATATTCCCTTCTCTGCTTTTTCTCTGTTTTAAACCTACTACTGAGGTTTTGATATGCCTTGAAGCAACAACATTAAATATGATGTTACCTCTTTTTATTCCCTTTCTATGATAATCCAAAGCAGTAATTTAACTTGCTATTCTAGAGTGTTCCTTTCTCATGCTCATCTTCATGAGCAGTCCACTTTCCAAACCTGTATTTGTTCCACTAAAATGAAGGATATATGCCATGTTTAATTTTCCTGACATTTATCTTTGGCCCTTGCAATCTCAAATATTTCAGAGTCTTGCTGATCTCCTCAGAAAAATCAGCTTTTGATCTATTGAATTCGCTGTTGTTATAAAATATTTTCTTATGATATAAAATTGGTAAGCACTTTTTAAATATGCTGTTTATGCTTCCAATATATTTGATACTAGTCTCTTGGATAATATCACTTAGATACTAATATCTTATGTCATAGATATTCCTAACATTTTGAAAATGAATCTTTTAAAATCTTTCTATTTCCCAGGTTCAATATATCTCTTGGCCTCTACATAGTATTTTCTTAATAGTTTCAGCAAACTGACACAAGACCACATGTTCTCACTCATAAGTGGATGTTGGGCAATAAGGACACATGAACACAGGGAGAGAACATCACACACTGGGGCCTGTAGGGGTTGGGCGGCTAGGGGAAGAATAGCATGGGGTAGGGGTTAGAGGAGGGATAGCATTAGGAGGAATACCTAATGTAAATGACGGGGTGATGGATGCAGCAAACCACCGTGGTACCTGTATACCTATGTAACAAACCTGCAGGTTCTGCAAATGAATGTACCCCAGAACTTAAAGTATAATAAAAAAAAAAATAACAAAATAGTTTTTTGTTCTTATTCCTTTCTCAAATTATGCTAAATGCACATCCAACCTCACCAACCTAATCTGGATGGCTTTATAAAGCTTGTATTTAGTAGCATTTCTGAAGATACCTTTTGTTTTTGTAGAAGACACCTTTTGTTCAGTCACTCTCCTGCTAATAGTTTATTTTCCTGAAGAGGTCAATTTTTACCTTTTTAATGAATCCAGTTTCTAACACTTTGAACACTAACAGCCTCATGTTCTTTCCTGAATGCTAAAAGCCTGCCTGGTCGTGAGACACAGTGCTGCCATGCCAACAGGCTGACAAACGTTTATTTTGAGCTGACAACAGGCACATCTCTCCTGCTGATTTTGCCCAAAGCTTTTTTGATTCATTTGACATTCACCCTATCAAGTATGCAATTAGAAAGTACTATAACAATTAAAGATTATAGTCCTTCTTAATATTTTCAAAGTTATTCCACAAAGAAGTACACAGAAAATTTTCTATCTTAATATTTATAATTTCAAACTCTTTAGTGTTGTGTAATTATTCCTGGGAGGTACAATGTGTGAGCTGTTTACATGAGATGAATGGAACCATGAATTTATAAGTACATGCTCCATTACACTCATAGTGTATTGCTTCTTAATTTACATGTTGCTTTGGGCCATAAAGGAGATTATTCTGGCAATTTTAAAAGAGCTGTTTCAAAATCTGTAGATTCATCCCCCAAGGCTCCTTTTTATTCTGTAATTTGAAAACCATTTGGTGGGCAGAAATTTCACCATGCCTTTATCAGATAAATTTCCTACTTATCATATTTGGCTGATGGCAATATGGTGGTTTTAGAAGAAGAAAGCATGAATCTCATGACTTACTCTAATGGGACAGGAAAATTTAGAGCTAGAAGACAAAGAACATAATTACATTTTTATGAGCAATCATGTAAATATATTACTAAAAGTGTTCATTTAAATAGCATTGTCAAATGTAGAAAGAAGTGTCAGAAGCCAGACTAAAAAATTCTTTTATCTGGCTTCCAGACTGCTCTATCTAAAGACTTGACATGATCGGCTTTATGTGCCTATCTAAAATGCACTTTAATTAATTAAGAATATCATTAACCAGGATCATATTGGAGGAACAAAAAAATTAGAACCTGTGAAGCTTGAAATATAAATATTACATCTAAATAAAATGAATAACTTACTTTAGAAGAAAACAATATTTAACATACCCAAATAAGCATACTTGTCACTAAATTTCTCTTTTTAAACAATTCAAAATTATCAGTATTTTCTGTGGGGGAAGAAGTCTGAGAATTATTATGATTTTCCTCTCATATATATGATAACATATTGATTGGCTAAAAATATATGGCTGCATTCAAATGCAACGTATTGGAAAATTAAGTCAGAAGACATGTTTTTCACAAATTAATTGTAGGTCTTGGAGAAAGTTTCTGAAGCCGTCTGTGTAAAACATAATAGCTAGAATAGAAATGGCCATAAGCTCATCCCTGGAAAGTCAGAAATTTGTTCCTAACCTACTACCAAACATAGATAAACAAAAGAGAGACAAAATTTTGTTTCAGATTTACTGACTTTTGGGAAGTGCATTGAATAGAAAATAAGTGATTGGACACTTAGGCTTTGACAATTAAATTGATGAGATCATAAGATTGCCTGGAAATGGCTGGGAAAAAAATGCCTCTTTGAATGTGTTAGGGAATGTTTCCCAAACTGCACATGCTCTGTCTGTCCTCTGTCTCACTCTTATCTCCTGGATATTCTTTTGCATTGAGAAGGTTTGTGAATTAAATCTGGGAAAATAGCAGTGTATATTTCGAAAAAGCTCATAAGGTATCTAATATGACCACCTCCTAACACAGCTGAAGAACATTGGTTTAAATTGATTTAACATTTTTTGACAGTTTATGTAGCTGTGTGGACAACAATTTGCTAACCTTTACCAAACATAGATATCAATATTATATAAAAATTCACACTTTTTAAATTAACTTGTGAACTTTGTCAATAGAATTCTTGAAATCCAATCACTTTTAATTATAATTTTAGTGAATCATCACTCTTGAACTTCAAAAGTATTGTTATTAAGGTTAATCTGGACTGTTATTTCACCATAATTATAGATATTTCATATTCTATATTGTACCTTATAATTGCTCATTCTACCTTATAATGTAAATATTCATTAGATATTTTGTTTTCCTTCAATACATAGGGCCTTTAACTGCATACACGTGTCTTCTTCCTCCTGAACATATCTGTGGACATAAGTCGTGGGAGGAAAGTGTTTCCTGAATAAAAGATGAACAAAGGTTATGGAAAGCTCACTGAGAGAAAGCAGGTAAGAATACAAGCCTCATGCTACAGTACTTGTTGTGTAGGCCCAAGAATTTATCCTTATCAGGGCTCAAAGATGAATAGAAAATGTACAGCAAAAACAAATATATAGCACTCAAAAGTGCAGTTTATTAAACGTATACATGTACAAGGCAGAACACTAAGCACATCCAGCTTAACCCTTTCCACAACTCTATGAGGTTAGTAATGTTTTACCTATTTTAGTGATTAGTTTAAGTAACTTCTTGGGGCTGCAGAATAAGTAACACTACGGTAAACTGGCATTTGCCTCAGTTTGGTATGACTCTAAATGCATGGACTCCAGAGTTATGTAGAGATCAGTATTAGACATACTTGTTTTCAGCTTACTAGGTACAGCATCTAGGGAAGCTGCGGATAACTCCAACACAGTTCTGAATACTCATATGTGTACTTAATGAATTGGTTTTGCTACTGACACTTAAAAGTACATGGGCACCAAAATCACAATCAAAATAATTCGTTAAATATAAAACAAGATCAAGGAAAGTTTAGTAATTTAAATATTCAACTACTTCAAGCTAATACTACCCCGTAGCAACAATATCACTGGTTGTGTCTCAAACATAGAAGTAAGTACTCTTCAAGTACATATTAAAAACTTTGTTGGAAGGGATTGTATGTATATTAAATGTAAGTGTGTATATGTATAGATAGATGTAGATATATAGGTCTACAGACAAAAAAAAATGTAGATGCACATGTAACACATCATATTTTTCTCATACAAGCAACAAAAATGCTTCCCCAAATCTTCAAAATACTTAGAGTATGTAGTAGACAGACCCTGAAAATGTTAAATTTCAGAGTATTTTAAAGATACAATCAGAAAATTTCCTTTGGCCAATGAGAAGAAAAAATAATCACTCTTATAATTTCTAGCAACCAAATACAAAGCAAAGATCTTGTATAAAAGTCTGGAAATTCCTAATATTAGATGGCATAGAATCTTTTTTTACTGGGACATTGCTTAGATGGGTACTACAAATAATTATTCTCATTCTTCCATAAACAAATACATGAATTTCCTTAATCTTAAACACTAGTATATTAATCATAATGATATATTGATAAACATTAGTATGTATAAATCATTTCAAACTTTATTTCACTTGCTGCTTTCAAACACTTTAACCACTTCCCATTATTCGTAGAATAAAATAAGCAATCATCGTCATGTCTACAAGGCCTTGAGTACTTTAATCATTTTAAAAATTTCTCCAGGCTTATGTTCCATCAATCTTTCTCTTCAGATATTAATAATAGGTTTTTCATAGTTCTTCAAAAGTTCCTTTATCTTTCCAGCCCTTGGCCTATGAAAATATTGTCCTTTTAGTGAAACACTTCTATTTCTACTTGGTTTCCTAGCTAAATCCTATTAATCCTTTAGTGCATACCTTAAGAATTACTTCTTTAGTGAAGATAGTCTCGAAGGATCTAAACAGGGCATATACACAAATAAAAATGTTATGCTAAAGGGGATATCACCACCAATTCCACAGAAATACAAATTACCATCAGAGATTACTACAAACAACTCTATGCACATAAACTAGTAATTTTAGAAGAAATGGATAAAATCCTGGACACTTACACCCTTCCAAGGCTAAACCAGGAAGAAGTTGAAACCCTGAATAGACCAATAAAAAGGTCTGAAGATGAGGCAGCAATTAATAGCCTACACCCAAAAACAGTCCAGGTCCAGATGAGTTCATAGCCGAATACTACCAGATGTACAAAGAGGAGCTGGTACCATTCCTTCTGAAACTATTCAAAACATGCACAAAGAGATATCAGAGACCAATTCTCTAATTCATTTTATGAGACCAAGATCATCCTGGTACCAAAACCTGGCAGAGACACAACTAAAAAAGAAAATTCAGGCCAATATCCATGATGAACATTGATACAAAAATCTTTAATAAAATACTGGCAAACCAAATCCAAGAGCACTTCAAAAAGCTTATCCATCATGATCAAGTGGGCTTCATCCCGGGGATGGAAGGCTGGTTCAACATATGCAAATCTATAAACATAACCCATCACCTGAGCAGAACCAAAGACAAAAACGACATGATTATCTCAATAGATTAAGAGAAGGCCTTCTAAAAAATTCAACAGCCCTTTATGCTAAAAACTTTCAATAAACTAGTTATCAATGGATCATATCTCAAAATCATAAAAGCTTTCTATGATAAGCCCACAGCCAGTATCATAATGAATGGGCAAAAACTGAAGCATTCCCTTTGAAAACTGGCACTAGACAAGGTTGTCCTCTCTTACTACTCCTATTTAACATAGTATTGGAAGTTCTGGTCAAAGCAATCAGGCAAGAAAAAAGAAATAAATAGTATTCAGTTAGGAAAAGAGGAGGTCAAATTGCCTCTATTTGCAGATGACATGATTGTATATTTAGAAGGCCCAATTTTCTTAGCCCAAAATCTCCTTAAGATGATAAGCAACTTCAGCAAAATCTCAGCATACAGAATCAATGGGCAAAAACCACAAGCATTCCTATACACCAATAACAGACAGAGAGTCAAACCATCAGTGAACTCCCATTCACAACTGCTACAAAGAAAATAAAATACCTAGGAATGTAACTAACAAAGGATGTGAAGGACCTCTTCAAGGAGAACTACAAACCACTGTTCAAGGAAATAAGAGAGGACATAAACAGATGAAAAAAACTCGATGCTCATGGGTAGGAAGAATCAATATCATGAAAATGGTCATACTGCTGAAAGTAATTTACAGATTCAATGCTATCCCCAACAAGCTGCTATGAACGTTCTTTGAGAACTGGGAAAAAAAACACCTTAAACTTCCTCATATCAAACCAAAAAAGAGCCTGCATAGCCAAGAAAATTATAAGCAAAAACAACAAAGCTGGAAGCATCATGCTACCTGACTTCAAACCATATTATAAGGCTACAATAATCAAAACAGCATGGTACTGGTACCAAAACACAGATTTGGTTCAATGGAACAGAACAGAGGCCTCGGAAGTAATGCCACACACCTATAGCCATCTCACCTTTGACAAAAAATAAGCAATGGGGAAAGGATTCCCTGTTTTAATAAATGGTGTTGGGAAAACTGGCTAACCATGTGCAGAAAGCAGAAACTGGAACCCTTCCTGACACCTTACACTAAAATTAACTCCAGGTGGATTAAAGATTTAAACATAAAGCCTATTTTTTTTTTTTTTTTTTAAGATTCAGAGTTTTGCTTTATTAGACGTCTGTGAAGACAAGAGAGGTTGTAGACACAATCTTGTCTGTGGTGAACTGCTGCAAAGTTCTGTGAAGTTTGAATTTATCTTGTAGTGAAAGAGACCCCAATAGCTGATATTTTAGAATACTGGTCCATATTTCAAGCAGATGAGAGGTGTGACATTATGGCCAACAACTTTTATACTAGTCATCCACTTAAGCCATTTCCCAGCATACATATGAAGCTTAATCACAGATATTACATCTCTACAATGTGAAATTCGATCTTTGACTAATAATGCGTTTTGACTCCTGTTTATATTGGTGAATGTGTTTCTTTGCCACCCTGGCAATTAACCAGACCTGGACTCTAAAAGCTAAACTTGATCTAAATAACATTCTAAGGGTAAGGCAGCCTCTATAATCTGGACTAAGCCATCATTTTGCATAAACAGTTGTATGGTTCCTCCTCTCTCCCCTCCTGCCTGTAACTTGTCTGTTATTCAGCATTCATTAATGCTTACTGTGTACAGAAAGGGTGGTTACAAAGGAAAGCCTTGATGATTCTGCTTCCAACAAACATCAATATCAGATAATGTCTCTTGGACAATTGAGTAATGGGTCAAGACAACAGGCCTTATAGATACTTTCTAAGATTTGAAAATGTGTTCAAGTGTACTTATCCAGTGCTCTTATTATAGAATATTCCAGTGGGGGTAGGGAAGGAGGGATGGATTTGGGGGTTTCATTTTAAGGACTGTGACCACTGGGGCTGCAGTCCTGTGGCCAGAAGATAAACTTATCACCCTCTCTATCACCTATCTACCAACACTGCAGATTTCTATCAGCTCATTTAAAAGAAACAGTACACAGGGAGATAGCATTACTGCAAGGCAGGAAAGGCTTTACATTAGCCCAAATAAGGGGGATTCGACCATGTTACGCTTAACACTTAACCCAGCAGAAAAGTTGGGCTTATGAACTACTTGATTCCGTTCTTTGATCCTAGCATCCTGAAAACATCACACACAGTGGACCACGCTTTGCCCTCAGAGTGACTGCTCTGTCCCAGAAGGAGGGGTCAATGACCCCTCAGGATGCACAGGATTTTCTTAGGTTGTTCTGCACAGTCATATTGCTTACAGAACCAGAACGTTTAGCTCTCAAAAACACCAGAAAAACCCTAGAAGAAAACCTAGGCAATATTATTTACGACATAGGCATAGGCAAGGACTTCATGACTAAAACACCAAAAGCAATAGCAACAAAAGCCAAAATTGACAAATGGGATCTAATTAAACCTAAGAGCTTCTGCACAGCAAAAGAAACAATCATTAGAGTGAACAGCCAACCAACACAATGGGGGAAAAAGTTTGCAATCTGCCTATCTGACAAAGGGCTAATATCCAGAATCTACCAAGACCTTAAACAAATTTACAAGAAAAAAAAACAAAACAAAACACCAAAAATTGGGTGAAATATGAATAGACACTTTTCAAAAGAAGACATTTATGCAGCCAACAAACATATGAAAAGTGCTCATCATCACTGGTCATTAGAGAAATGCCGATGAAAACCATATTGAGATACCATGTCACACCAGTTAGAATGATAATCATTATAAAATCTGGAGACAACTGATGCTGGAGAGGTTGTGGAGAAATAGCAATGCTTTTACACTGTTGGTGGGAGTGTAAATTAGTTCAATCATTGTGGAAGACAGTGTGGCAATTCCTCAAGGATCTAGAAACAGAAATACCATTTGACCCAGCAATCCCATTACTGAGTATATATGCCAGGCGTCCCCAAACTTTTTACACAGGGCTCCAGTTCACTGTCCCTCAGACTGCTGGAGGGCTGCCACATACTGTGCTCCTCTCACTGACCACCAATGAAAGAGGTGCCCCTTCCTGAAGTGCGGTGGGGGGCCGGATAAATGGCCTCAGGGGGTCGCATGCTGCCCATGGTCCATAGTTTGGGGACGCCTGAAAAAGGATTATATATTGTTCTATTATAAAGACACATTTCCACGTATGTTCATTGTGGCACTGTTTATATAGCAAAGACTTGGAACCAACCCAAATGCCCATGCATGATAGACTGGATAAAGAAAATGTGGCACATATACACAATGGAATACAATGCAGCCATAAAAAAAAAACCTATGAGTTCATGTCCTTTGCAGGGACATGGATGAATCTGGAAACCATCATTCTCAGCAAACTGACACAAGAACAGAAAACCAAACACCCCATATTCTCACTCATAGGTGAGTGTTGAACAATGAGAACACATGGACACAGGGAAGGGAACATCACACACGGGTCTGTTGCGGATTGGGGGCGAGGTGGGGAATAGCAGAAGGTTGGGAGGTTAGGGAAGGATAACATTAGGAAAAATACCTAATCTAGGTGATGGGGTGATGTAGGCAGCAAACCACCATGGCATGTGTATACCTATGTAACAATTCTGCAAGATCTGCACATGTACCCCAGAACTTAAAGTATAATTTTTAAAAAGTGTATTTGTTACTTTAAATTAAAAAAAAAAAATCTACTTCTAAAAAAAAAAATATGCACCACATGGATTCAAGTGTCATTTCTATTCTCATTTTCTGTCACTCGATGTCCCCATCTGTCCTATGTAGATACTAAATTATAGCTGCAGCATCATGTGTATACATCTTATTAACCACCTCTTTGACTAATGTAAGTCATTTTTCCTCTTTATAAAAATGAATATTTCATAAATGAGCTATAAATCTAAAGTTAAAAATTTAAACATTCTATGAAGTCAAACTCAGTGGTTAAGATATATTGTTGTGTTTCTAAGATTATTGATCAAAATGTCTATACTATTCTTTTCAATGGAGACAAAATTGCCTTCTATCAGAATAAGATGTCATATAGAACTATCATGACTATAGAGGGGAAGTCAATGTCTGGCTTTAAAGCCTCAAAGGATATGCCTACTCTCTTGTTAGTGTCTATTGCACATAGTAACTTTAAGTTGAAGCAGATGCTTTCCTCTTCCAAAACAATTACAGGTTAAAAGTTATGTTAAATTTACTCTACGTTGCTAAATTTACTCTTTGTTGCATAAACAACAAAGCCTGGATGACAATACATGTCTTTATAGCATGGTAACTGAATGTTTTAAGTTCACTGGTGAGACCTACTTGGTCAGAAAGGAAAAAAAGAGTTTCCTTTCACAATATTATTGGTCATTGACAATGGTTCTAGCTAACCAAGAACTATAATGGAGATGTGTGAAGAGATTAATTTTTTAATGCTTGTTAACACATCATCCATTCTGTAGCCAATGCATCAAAGAATAGTTTTGACTTTTAAGCCCCATGTTTAAGAAATACTCTCATAAGGCTATAGCTGCCATAGATAGTGATTTATCTGATGGATCTAAGCAAAGTTAATTGAAAATCTTCTGAAAAAAAAAATCACCACTCTAGATGCTAGTATAAACATTCATAATTTTGGGAAGAGGCCAAAATATCCATATTAACAGGAGTTCAGAAGACATTGATTCTAGCCCTTATGAATAACTTTGAGTAGTTCAAGACTTCAGTGGAAAAAGTAATTGCATATGTCATGGAAATAAGAGAACTAGAATTAGAAATGGAGCTTGAAGTTGTGAATGAATTGCTATAATATCATGACAAGACTTGAAAAAATGAGGAGTTGCTTTTTATGGAAAGGCAAAAAAAAAGTAGTTTCTTGAAATCAAATATACACCTTGTGGAGATGCTGTGAAAATTTTGAAATTACAACAAAGGATTTAGAATATGACATAAACTTAAGTGCACATTCTTGAATCATTCTTGATCTTAGAGGGAAAACTTTTAGCTTTTTGCTATTAAATATGAAGTTACCTATGAGCTTTTCCTAAATGGCATTATCATGAGGTTCACTTTTTATACATAGTATTTTGAGAATTTTTATTAAGAAAGATTGTTGAATTTTGCCGAATGCTTCTTTGCATTTGTTTATCTTTCATTCAGTTAATGTGGTTTATCATATTTATTGATTTGCATTGTTAAAACATCCTTGCATCCCTGAGATAAAATTCACTTGGTCATAATGTATGATTATTTTCATTTGCTATTTAATTTGATTTGCTAGTATTTTGTTGAGGATTTTTCTATCTATGTTAATCAGATATACTGTCTTACAGTTTTCTTTTCTTGTATGGGTCTTCTCTATCTTAGATGTTGGTATAATCTCTTGTTTACCGTAGTTATTCTTTTGTAACTACAGGTGAGAATACATTTTGGGGGCAGAATATTTTACTACTGGTAAAGTTGTTGTAGACAAGCCAAGAGAATATTTTTAAAACTTCAGCTTAGGTGGTAAACTAAAAAAAATGCTTAAAACCCACAAAATATTCTCCATACTGTGCACACTTACACAAAGACAATGTATTGAACGTCTAACAGAACCACCGATATATTTACTGATGCATTTAAAGAAATGATTTAACCAATTTATTTCCTTATAGCCATAGAATGAGATAAAATTGTTATTCCTCTTTTACATATGAAAAAATTTTGACTTAAAAAATGAAAAGTCTTACAACTACTTAAGTGGTGGGGTTGGATTAAAGCTCTTAAGTGACTTCAAGTCTAAGACTTGCTCAAATTTTGCATTTGTGTTATACCACACATTTCTTTCCAGATTAAAAGAAAACACTTTTTAAAATGTTATACACTTTATTTTGATTCTCTATGCCCTTAATATCTTCTTCCAATATTTGTTAAATAACTCAGCCTCAATGTCAGTTTTTTGAATCTTTACATGGTATTTTAAATAAAAGGCTGCCTATTTTTATTACTTATACATTCATAAACTTCTTGAACTATACTTATGTAATCATCTATACATATCTCTATCAATTTTTTTCTGTCTAAACTATAATTTAAAAAATTTATTTTATTTACCTCCTATGTTTCTTCTATTTAGCCACTATAAATTCAAATACTGACATTTTTGCAGGAGAATTTGTAATGTTTATGGAATAGATTCTTGTTTTAGGTTTGATATGCAAAGAGTTTGGAGGTCATCAATTCTGTTATAAAGCTAAACAATCTGAAAATTGATTACTTTTCCTGAACTCCTCAGAGAACTGAGTTTTCAGAGCAAAATGTCAACCAGAAATTTGGAGGGAGAGACAAATTTAGATAGTCGCAGCTCAGATTTGCTTCACTGGAGCAGAAATTCCTTAACTGTAAACTAGTAAAACTTTTAAATAGAAATTCTGATACATTATTGGAAATGAAGTGTGGATTTGCTTGACAGTAAGAAACTGCTAGGTCCAGGTGTGAAGGGACCTTGGACGTTCCTGAGTTTTTTCTCCAGGAATTTCACTAGTTTTTTCAAGGTGAAGAGTCAAGAGAATTCCCCTCCTGGGTCTTTCAGGGGGAAAGGAGGAGTAACCATTGTAAAATGTGTTACCAGATAATTCTCCATAACAAAGCCTACATTCCATCATAGAAGACTTTATCAGAACCTTATCTTCTCTGGAAAAAAGGCATTTCCCTTCTTCCAGATCCTTCTAGCCTTCCTCTCCTGCTTAAAAGAGGGATCATTTTTGAAGGTCAGAGCAGGGATACAGGGCCACTAAAAAACAGAAATTTGATTATAATATTATAGAATACTTATCTTTCTGCACAGGTTACCACTACGTTATCATTACATCATGATAACAGTGGATTACAGCTGAAAAAGCTGCAAGGTGCCAACTCTATTTGAGGAGGAACTTTTAAGGAAGCCCAATGATTATATGGGAGATTTAAAAAGCACGGTAGCAACAAAAGCATTTGAAACCCTGGTACCTAAAGCTATAGCAATTATTGAACGCAGAGCAACAACTAGCCAATCTAACAACAAACATCACAATAAAGGCCTATTTATGTCAGTTAGAATTACATATAATATAATAGTGACACAGGAAATTTTCCCTGACCTCCTTGTAAGCCTTGCCTCGAGGATGCCTCGCTTACTCAGTCCACCCCTCTCAACCCTTCAGGGAGGGGAAGTAAGCATGTGAGTGGATACAGGAGATCGGGCAAGTGCTTCTGGGCAGCAGCAAGAACAAAATTCCTCTTGGGCCCCAAGACAGCATCTAGGCAGGGAGTACCTGTGACCCCCAAAGCCCTAGAAGGCATGTGCTACAGTGCGTTCTTTTAGTTTTGCTGTCCACAGATGGTGTAAGTGTTAAAAATGTTCAATGTTAAACAGTTCTCTGGGCCTGCTACCTTTTCACGTGAGGTGGTTGATCTACGTCAGTGAGGACAGAGGGTCAGTGTGACAGCCTTTAGGGTCTGCAACCATGGCATCCAGGAAAACTCAGGTCACATGAATGAATTGAAGGATAGTAAATGTAGCGATTTTATTGCCAATGGAAGTGACTCTCAGCTGAAAAGGGAATGGAGTGAAAATGTATTCTTTCCCTGAAGTTCGGCTATCTCTGGTAGATTCTTCTCTAGAGTTCTGCCCTCAAGCTGTCCCTCTCAAGTTAGGCTGCTTCTCTGTGACATTCAGTTGCTTGTTCTCTTCTCCCCGCCTCTACCCTCTGCCAGTGGAGCCTGGGGTTTTTATGTGTATAGGATGTGGGGCAGAGATGGCCATAGGTGGTTTTGGAAAAGGCAACACTGGAGCAGAAAAACAGGAATGGATGTTCTCACTTTGGGCCACAGTTCCAGGCTTGAGGGTGGGCTTTGCAAGGGACTCCACTTTTTTCTGCCTCCTGTCCCAAACAATAGTAACTGATATAAACTATGTTTATGTAATATTATTACACCTTACACCATATATAGCTGAGTACAAGATAAGAACTGAAGTACTTATTCAGATTTGTATTACTTACGGTACCACTTACAACTGTTTATATACTAATAAAAATAAAACCAATTAAACCTTTGTACCCTGGCATGCACTTTTTAATGTTTTTGTCATGTTAAAAACAGAAGAGAATCAATTACTCACAGTGTTCACAGATATCCAGGTAAAGTAAATCTTTACTTCTGACTTCACCCACGGGACATTTTTAAATTTCCCAGTTATTTTCACGTTTGCTAGTTACTCTGAAAGAAAACCAAGACTGATACATCTGAGATGCTTCTTGGGATGATTATTTCTCTGCCTGTGGTTTCCAGCGATCCCTATAGACAGAACACACAGAATTATTTTCATGCTTCACATAAAAGCCATTATCCACACCTAAATGAATATATATTTTAAACTTCTTCATTCTGAGAAACACATTAGGGGAAACTGACATATTGAATATCCTCAATTCCTTCTACGTTAATAGCTGCGATAATATGAGAGAAAGATAAAGCCTCTTTCCTTGAGGAATAACATTTGAGTAAACATTTATTATATTGTTTTTCTCTATTTTTCATTGTCTTGTTTTCTTCTTGGCTAAAACAAATACCAGCAGTAATATTCACTAGTAGCAACTAGGGACACCAAAAAGAATTTTAAAAAATGAATAACTGTCTAACATGCTTTGTTAGTCTCCTTTTCACCTGGAAATCTGGATCTTGAGTATTCTGTCTCCAGATGCCTTGTTTTGGCTCTTGGCATGAAGTGTTTCTGACATGAGACCATTTGAAACCTCACATGACCAATTAAAATAGCCTCAACTGCCTATTTAGTAAGATTTGCTCAATATACTCAGAAGAGTTAATGCTGGTAACCAGAAAAATATATTTTTTTGTTATATGCAAATAGGCAAGCCAGAACAGAGTTTATGCAACAGTGCATATTGTCTGTAAAACTGACTTTTAGTTTTTATGTGTGAATTGTTCAGGCTCTAAAACTGACACTGATACCACAAATAGGAGAGAAGTGAAATGATTATGAAAGAATATAATCAATAAGAAATGAACTGTAATTATTTATTGGAGAGTAAATCAATAGAAGCTGCTTGTGTCCATTTTCATATTGTCACACACATAACAGATAACTAGGCATAATCAATAGAAAGCTAATTCCTATAGCCCCAAATAAATCACCAATTTCATAAATATTTATGTGTTCAGTATATCAACTTAGCATAAACTCTTTCCAAATTAGTTAGTAATATCCTATATTTTTCATTCTTGATAATTCCCTATAGTCTATTTGTGAAGATTTAAAAAATACACTATTTATTTCATACCAAAAGTAAGCATCAGGCATTGCTGTGAATATATCTTGTTCATTTATATGTGTCAAATTATTTACAGATTCAAAAAAACAATGAGTTGTCAGCAGACCTACATGGTAAGACACACAAGAAAAGTCCTTCAGACTAGAAGAGAGTTATTCCAGGTGAAAATTCAGATTTACAGGAGGATGAGAAGAAAGGCAAAAATAATAAATATGTGTGTAAATGTAAAAACTATTTTTCTTTTTTTTGATTTCTTTAAATCAAGAAATGGAGTTATTTAGTGAAAATATAATAAAATGCACTTTGAGGTTTATAATAAACATAGAGATATAAGAGAGTGACAGAACAGAGATTGATGAATATCAGCAGAGGTACTTGTTATTTCTCATATTATAAGTGAAGTGATAGGCATATGATAGGTAAAGTGGTATAATATTAATTCAAGTAACTTTTAGCAAAGTTAATTTATATAGTGATCCTTAGAGAAGCAACTGGTGGTGGGAGGCCAAGAAATATAGTAATATGTCCATACGAAGGATAAAAAAGAAATAATTAATTGAATGATTGATTTTAAAAACTTAATCATTCAAAATAAGCAGGAAAAGAGGACTGAAATTACGTGATATATGTACCATTATCCTCATTTTACAGGTAAGGATACTGATACCAAATGAAGTCAAAAAATTTGCCCAAGATTAAATAATTATTTAGTGTAAATTCTGTGATTCAGAGACCTGACCTATCCCAATTATGCTCAATTCTTAAACAATACTGAACAACATTTTAATTACAATTATATCTGAAGAAATATACAGGTTTTGAGTGGATATGATTTGAATATAAATATTTCTGCTGAAAATAAAACTTTTAAATAAATGTGAAATAAAGTTGACTTAGGTAACCTCGTATTTTACTTTCTTTTTATTGTTGTCTTTTCTTTCTGCTGCTTAATTATAATTCAAAAAGTAGTCATTTAAACAGTATAATAAAGTCATATAACTACATGCCAATAGAAAAGAAAAAACAGTAAAGTTAAAAAATTTTGCAAATCAAAATAGAAGAAAACAAAGAATATAGGAAACAAGTAAAAAATAAATAACAGGAGTGTAAATAGATCTAATCACATTAAATGTAAATTTACTACTAATTCAAAATTAGAAGGCAAGATTGTCAGGGTGGATTCAAATATGCAAGACTAAACTCTATGGTATCTTCAACAGCAGCATTTTAAATATAAAAATACTGATACTTTAAAAGCAAAAGGATAAGGAAAACATATGTAATAGAAACATTGGTTATAAAAAATGACTATATTCATATTATAAAAAGTATATTTAAAGGCAAATGGTATCACTAGAGATATAGAGGGTCATTTCATAGTTATTAAAGTGCCAGTTTTTCCAAAAGACATAAGAATCATTTTGGTAGATGTGTCTAATAGAACTTTCAAACATAAAAACTGACAAAGTACAGGACTGAATAGAGAAAATTTATAATTATCATTCAAGATTTTATCTTTCCATTTTAGGAATGAATAGTATAAGAGTAGACAAAATGTAAAGAACATCTTTTTCCAGACATGACAGAATAATTATTAGGCTAGCTTTCCTACCAGCAGCAACTGCAAAAATAGCAAAATACATTAGGCACAATTTTTAGTCTTGGAAAACAGATATTTTAAGATGGTAATTGCTAAAAGAAAGTAAATTCCTAAGATGAACCCAATGATTACCCCAGTCTATGGCCTGTGAACAATTTCTCAAAGCAAAACTTTGCCATTTTGTTGGAACTAAGGCAGCACGGATCAGAATTTGAGGCTGCTGAAGCATTTGGAATCTGAGAGACAGGGCACTTAGAAAAAAAGAAGAATGAGACATGGGAAACAGTATGTGGGTCTCCCTCAATTCTTAGTTGAGGGGTAGGCTGTGTAAGTGCAGAGCAAAACAATACAATGTTAATAAAAGCAGCTACTGTGAAGTTGTGAGCAGAAAAAACAATACCAGAGAGCACACATTACGAAACGTTTGTTCTAGCAGGTAGTTACTACTTGAGATAGACCTCTTTGAATTACTCATCTCACTGTCTGGTAGACCTTGTCCACATTTCTTACAGCAAATAATCAGAGATAGAAAATCTCTTAAGTTTTTTGCTGGCTTTTTTTTTTTTTTTTTAAATAACAAAGATCATAACTTCCTTGAGAATAAAATCAATTAAAGACACAGATGGCTTCTTCTAAAACTCGGTGTTTCTTGCAATCATCAGAGACAGTTGTCTTTTCAATGCATACAGATTGCTCAGGAAGCAAACAACCCCTTTGCAGATTGCTATAGAAACACAATTAAATAAGGTTCTAGAGACACTTAAGATCTCCATCTACTGGGGCTTTTGAGATTAATTCCTCTGAAAAACTTTACATCTATGCTTCCTTAATGAGGTTTTGGTTACCACTAAAATGTAAAGGTCCCTTGACCATTCATAATCTCGTACATTCATTACCACATAGATTTGGCTTCTTCTCTTTGGCTCACATTCCCCGACTTCATTTCTACAAAAATGAGCATACAGACTAAATTCCTCTCTTAACCATCTGTAACACTTATTCTCGGATAGATAAATATTGTTGATCTCAATACTGCATACCTAATCCATTTATTATTCCTGGTTAAATCTCCTTTCCTTTTGGCACATTCTTACTCAGTGGCTTCTCAGGACTCCTCCTTCACCCACTTAGCATGTACTTTAGTATCAGTACGAGTTCAGTCATTCTCACTCTAAAATACCACTCCATGTAATCTTCTAATGATTACAATACTCTATACACATATATGTGTGTGTATGTATATAGTCTTTATGTGTGTGTGTGTGTATATAATATATATATGTATATATTATACATATATAGTCTCTCTATATATGCATAATCATGTAGTCATTATTGCTTTCTATCCAGCTTCAGGCCTTTATAACCTGGTAGGCTGTAAATTTATTTACATAAATTTATCAAACATTATTCTAATTTATTGAAAATATTGACACTTAACTTCTTCACTCCAGGTCCTCCCATTGTGGTCAAGAATTTAAAATTGTAATGTGGATGAGCTGTGTAATAACTCAGCATCTCCCTTTATTTACTCATGTTAGCCAGCCATCCAATTTCCATAGACATGTCTTGGAATTTATAGTTGGCTGTGTGTTATAACTGTTTAACAGCCAATTCTCAGAAAACAAACAAAAAATTCTGATTTGTAGATTTGCATGTAATAAATTCTTGCATTGAACATAAGTTGGAAGGAGATGTGCATAATCTGCTTCAGCGCCCCACTGTTTATAGCTCAGACTTATATACTTCAAAATTTTTAGATAACAACTCATTGATTTACCTTGCTGCCAACTTTGTCTGCAATTATACAACTTTCTTTATATATCTAATGTAGACTTCAAAATAAATCACCACAACTTTTTCTAGCTGAAGTCACTACTTCCTTGGCCCATTATCCTATGTTTCAAAGCCTGGCAAAACTCTATCACTAGATCAGTCTATCTGCCTGTCATTTCCATATCTGTTTTGAGCTACTAAACAGAAATGGAAAATACCTTATAACTTTCATCTTTATGTCTTTCTTTGCTATAAAGTTATCTAACCCCAAATTAGCCCTCAACATTTGCCAGTTTTTCTGTTTCCCTATACAATTAAGAACTGATTCTTATTTTTAGAGAAAGGATTTTATTATGTTCCTCAGGCTGGAGTGTGATCCTACTCACAAGTGCAATCATAGCACACTACAGTCTCAAACTCCTGAGCTTAAGTACTCTTCTTGCTTCAGCCTCCCGAGTGGCTGAGACTATAAGTGCTTACTTACAGTGCCTGCCTTTAGAATGTCTTTAAGTCTACTTTACCTAAATTTCAAAATCTAATACATCATTCTCACGTTTTGAAAACCATCACATATAAATTTTTCTTCATACAATCACTCAATGTAATCCCAATACTCTGAATCTGTTTATCCCTAGCTTTCTTAGAAATATAAATTTTACCAAGCAAAAAAAGTCCAGGACCAGGTGGGTTCACAGCCAAATTCTACCAGAAATACAAAGAGGAACTGGTACCACTACTTCTGAAACTATTCCAAACAATAAAAAAAAGAGGGAATCCTCCCTAACTCATTTTATGATTCCAAAACCTGGCAGAGACACAACTAAAAAAGAAAATTTTAGGCCAATATCCATGATGAACATTGATGCAAAAATCTTTAAAAAAATACTGGAAAACTGACTGCAACACTACATCAAAAAGCTTATCCATCACGATCAAGTGGGATTCATCCCAGGGATGCAAGGCTGGTTCAACATCAACAAATCTATAAATGTTATCAGTCACATAAATAAAAACAAACACAAAACCCACATGATTACCTTAATAAATGCAGAGAAGGCTTTCAACAAAATACAACAGTCCTTTATGTTAAAAACTCTCAATAAACTAGGTATTGATGGATCATATCTCAAAATAATAAGAACTATTTATGACAAACCCACAGCCAATAGCATACTGAGTGGGTAAAAACTGGAAGCATTCCCATTGAAAACTAGCACAAGACAAGGTTGCCCTCTCTCACCACTCCTATTCAACATAGTATTGAAAGTTCTGGCTAGGGCCATCAGGCAAGAGAAAGAAATAAAGGGTATTCAAATAGGAACAGAGGACATCAAATTGTCCCTGTTTGCAGATGACGTGATTGTATATTTAGGAGACCCCATTGTTTAAGCCCAAAATTTCTTTAAGCTGATGAGAAACTTGAGCAAAGTCTCAGGACACAAAATCCATGTGCAAAAATTGCAAGCATTCCTATACAACAATAATAGACAGAGAGCCAAATCATGAGTGAACTCCCATTCACAACTGCTACAAAGAGAATGAAATACCTCGGAATACAGCTAACAAAGAATGTAAAGGATCTCTTCAAGAAGAACTACAAACCTCTGCTCAAGAAAATAAGAGGACACAAACAGATGGAAAAACATTCCATGCTCATGGTTACAAAGAAACAGTATTGTTAAAATGGCATACTGTCCAAAGTAATTGATAGATTCAATGGTAACCCCATCAAGTTACCAGTGACTTTACTCACAGAATCAGAAAAAAAAACAAAAAAACACACACCTTAAACTTCATATGGAACCAAAAAGGAGCTCACATAGCCAAGACAATCCTAAGCAAAACAGAAAACAGAACAAAACAAAAACACACAAAAACAGCTGGAGGCATCACAGCTTCAAACTATACCTGACTTCAAACTATATTACAAGGCCATTGTAAACAAAACAGCCTGGTACTGGTACCAAAACAGAGATATAGACCAGTGAAAAAGAACAGAGGCCTCAAAAAGAACACCACACAACTACAACCATCTGATCTCTGACAAACCTGACAAAAACAAGCAATGGGGAAAGGATTCCCTTTTTAATAAATGGTGTTGTGAAAACTGCCTAGCCATATGCAGATAGCTGAAACTGTGTTCCTTTATTACACCTTATACAGAAATTAATGCTAGATGAATTAAAGATTTAAACATGAGGCTTAGCACCACAAAAACTATAGAAAAAAACCTGGGAAATACCATTTAGGACATAGGCATGGGCAATGACTTCATGACTAAAAGACCAAAAGCAATGGCAACAAAAGCCAAAACAGACAAATGAGATCTAATTAAACTTAGGAGCTTCTGCACAGCAAAAGAAACTATCAATAGAATGAAACACTAACCATTAGAATGGAAAAAATTTTTGCAATCTACCCTTCTGACAAAGGACTAATATCCAGAATCTATGGAGAACTTAAAGAAATTTGCAAGAAAAAATAAACACCCCATCAAAATGTGGGCGAAAGATATGAACAGACATTTTTCAAAAGAAGACATTTATGCAGCCAACAAATGTATGAAAAAAAGCTCATCATCACTGCTCATTAGAGAAATGCAAAGTAAAACCACATTGAAATACTGTCTCATGTCAGTTAGAATGGCGATATTTAAAAATTCAGGAGACAACAGATGCTGGAAAGGATGTGGAGAAATAGGGACACTTTTATATTGTCGGTATGAGTGTAAATTAGTTCAACTATTGTGGAAGACAGTGTAGTGATTCCTCAAGGATCAAGAAACAGAAATAACATTTGACTTAGTAATCCCATTACTGGGTAAATATCCCCCCAAAATCATTCTGTTATGAAGACACATGCACACGTATGTTTACTGTGGAACTGTTCACAACAGCAAAGACTTGGAACCAACCCAAATGCCCATTATTGATCAATTGGATAAAGAAAATGTGGCACATATACAGCATGGAATACTATGCGGTCATAAAAAAGGATGACTTATTGTCCTTTGCAGGGACATGGATGAAACCGGAAACCATCATTCTCAGCAAACTGACACAAGAACAGAAAACCAAACACCACATGTTCTCACTCATAAGTAGGTGTTGAACAATGAGAACACATGGACACAGGGTGGGGAGCATCACACACTGGGGCCTGGAGAGTGAGGGACTAGGGGAGGAATAGAAGGGGGCAGGGGTATTGGGGAGGCATAGCATTAGGAGAAATACCTAATGTAGATGTCGGGGTGATGGATGCAGCAAACCCCCACCATGACATGTGTATACCTATGTAACAAATATTCACATTATGCACATGCACCCCAGAACTTAAAGTATAATAAATAAATTTTTTAAAAAAGAAAGATAAATTTTACAAGTTCTCCTTTTTTGGCCAGTATTTTCACGCCCACCAAAAATGCTATTTTAATCTAGCATTAATATGTTTCAATGTCTTCTTTAAAAATATTGAAACCGGGCCGGGCGTGGTGGCTCAAGCCTGTAATCCCAGCACTTTGGGAGGCCGAGGCGGGTGGATCACGAGGTCAAGAGATCGAGACCATCCTGGTCAACATGGTGAAACCCCGTCTCTACTAAAAATACAAAAAATTAGCTGGGCATGGTGGCACGTGCCTGTAATCCCAGCTACTCAGGAGGCTGAGGCAGGAGAATTGCCTGAACCCAGGAGGCAGAGGTTGCGGTGAGCCGAGATCGCGCCATTGCACTCCAGCCTGGGTAACAAGAGCGAAACTCCGTCTCAAAAACAAAAAACAAAAAACAACAAACAAACAAAAACAAAAACAAAAACAAAAATTGAAACCTATGTTTTACAGGACTTCTTCCTGTGGCTGCTTGACAGAGAAATTATACTGTCTCTTCTTTCTGATGTAATGTTTCTACCTCAATACATTGAAACTTGACCATGATCTGTATCACTTCAAAGAACTTGGAGTGATTGTCATGATAAAATCACTAGCAGACTGTTTTAGCATGTTGATATTGATCATTCTATACTCCTTATTCTTACATTTTATTTGTTTTCTATTTGTCGATCCTTCATTGTCTTCCTCTTGGATGACTGCTTTTTGTTTTCCTCAAGAATGATCTTACATGTTTTCCTTCTCATTCATATCGTTATTATTTTATTTATTCCTATGTACCCAATTAACATCAGAGTCTTTCAGATTATATATTTACACTGAGTTCCATAACCTGAATGATTATATAGTTTACGTGCCACAGACATGAAATTCAAAGGCAACATGTCTAAAGCTGAGCATATATTGTCTACTCAAATATGTCTTTTCTCCCCTGTTCCCTTTTTGTGAGTGACTCCACCTTTACACATTTACCTGACTAGAAATTTGGTCAATACTCTTGAAACTGTATTTTTCTTTCTAATAATTTAATCACAAATTTATTTTTGAATCTTCTATTTTTTGTCTATAAAACTTCTTTTCATTGCCACTGAACATCTCTTCTTTTAGAAACTCATCATTTTACTCAAGTTTTTATGACAATATCCTTCTATCTGCAGTCTTAAATATAGCACATTTACATCATGGCCAGAGTAAACTTTGTAAAATTTACAATTGGTGGTATAACTTTTAAATTATACTAATTAAAACTAAAATACTTTGATAGCTCAGTATTTTATTGAGGATACACTAAAAAAAAGAAAAAAAAATCATCTCCTAAACTGACTTTTTTTGTGTGAGAACTCTTTAATTTCTACTTAGATGTTTTAACATCAATTTTGTTAAATGCTATTCCTATAAAGTCTTTACAGGGATAAAGACAGTTAAGACACTATGTTAATTAAGTTCACTGCTATAAAAAATGTCTCAAAACTTTGGTAGAATATACATAAAATTTTCTCTGTCATTAATTCTAAAATAGGTGTTTTTAATGGGTGGTTGAAAGCGTATTTCTAAACATTCAAAGATCCAGGAGACTTCAGCGTCTTCATTACATGATTTCTGAGTCACTCTGGAGTCAACATCCAATGTCGGATGAAAGAAAATAGTGGAGGATGGTGTGCTAGCCAATCCTGCAAAGGAAACATTATTTATTTAGGTCTGAGTCTGATTTAGAAATTCTACAAAGTGAGGTCGATGCCCATCAAGAAGATAAGGAATAGTTTATCAGGTACTAGCCTCTGTTTACGGTGTATAAGAAACAGTAGGATGGCACATCCAACCTATATATTTTCACATGTGCCACTAGTGTTGAGAATATGCTAGCTAAATATGTCTCTCAATGTGCATGCCCATTTGTTCCAATTTTTATCAGTGAACCATAAACAAGTTTCCTGAAATTTTTCTTATGTCTTTTCCTTTCTTTTTTATGTTAGATAGTTATATGACGGCTTAATCTGTCTTACAGCTCTGAAGATGATGCCCAAAGAGTCACAGGTAGGTTGTTTGTGATATCATTGCACTGTCAAACCAGTAAGCGTCTACCTGTAGATTTTTCATACTAACAAACCCCATAGAGTCCTACTTAAGATAGTCTAGTCAGATGCTTTATAACTTGCATCTAAAACGTCTCCAATAGATATATCTAGCAGTTAGCATCAAGTAATTTAAAATTCATTTTACTCATAGGCTCTATTATTTTTCCTTAAATACTCTACATATATTCTGTATTCAGATTTCAGAGAGAAAAGGGGATACATAAAATAAATGTATTGCCTCATATGTTAATGTTCCTGCTACAAAATACAAGAAGTACAGAACTAAGCCATCCCTATCAAATTTATTGAATAAAAAAACTCCAATCTCTAAAATTCGATACTATTAACTTAGAAATTTAATAAATAAACTTAAGAAATTCATGTCTCAAATAGAAAGAACATTTGTTTCTTTTTTTTTTTTTTAGTTTTTTTTTTTTTATTGCATTTTAGGTTTTGGGGTACATGTGATGAACATGCAAGATTGTTGCATAGGTACACACTTGGCAGTGTGGTTTGCTGCCTTCCGTCCCCTCACCTGTATCTGTCATTTTTCCCCATGCTATCTCTTCCCACCTTCCCACCCCCCCGCCCCTCCCCCATTTCCCCCCCACGGACCCCAGTGTGTAGTGCTCCCCTCCCTGTGTCCATGTGTTCTCATTGTTCAACACCCACCTATGAGTGAGAATATATGGTGTTTGATTTTCTGCTCTTGGGTCAGTTTGCTGAGAATGATGAACATTTGTTTCTTCAAAGATTTCCTCTGTCCTTTTAAAATTTTTATGTTAGAAATATTTTATATCTGTTGAACTTTAAAAATTTATTCATTTCCAGTGGTTGATATGTACTGTTACCTATTTATTGACATAGAGAAATACATATGTTTAATTCCATACAAACAGGTAATGTGTTGTTATACAAAGCTAAGAAACCACAAAATAAAGTGCAGAATAAGTTTCCTTTGTATCCTGTTACTCAAGCCATCTAATTCTTTTTCTCCAAGGCATCACTAATACCTGTTTTCTGTATATTCTTCATGAGTCTAAACAAATGCCAGGAATCTATATCAATTGTAAATGTATGATTATTCTGTAACTTTGGCAATTTTTATGTTTTCATCTGCATTACCATTTGTAGGCATTAGAAAATTTGTCGAGTTATTGTTTAAAAAAGAATTGTCAAGATTAGTCAGGTATTGATGTTTGCAAGTATGTAAATATGTAATTGTAAACAAATAACTTGGAAAGAATATATTCTTTGGTTTTATTGTAATTGATTGTAGAATGAAAACATCAAAGATACTTCATTCTGGTCTCATTTTATTTTTAGATGTAGTGAATCACTATTGTATATCTCATAATTAAACATAGTATTTTTATTTTCTTTCATAATTCTGATATGTTGATTTAAGAGGAAGAATAGCGTTCAGTATGGATATTTGAACTGTAATTGGTAACAGAGAATATAATTTCATAACTCAGCTGGGATGAGAAAGGTGGAATTCTGTAGCAGCTTGCTGTTTGTGATGTAGAGATCTAATGGACTCTTAAACAGCCTTCAAGGACCCCTTTTTATTTCAGTCACCAATCCTTTGTCCCTAGTTTCAAAGACACCTGTTTCTCATCCTCTTTAGGAATCTTTAGTTGAAATCATTTTTCTTCTCATCTTTGTTCACTTTATGTTTCAGCTATCTCAGAGCTGCTTTCATTTATCTAGTTGCAACTGTTAAAGTTTTGTAGTTGTTGTCATACAGATTCTATAATCTCTATTATTGTAGTTTCAAGTTTTTAAAAAAGTATTCTTACGATAGCTAGAATGAAATTTCATGAGGACAAAAAAAAGTGTCTTTTTTTATCTTTTTAATGTGGAACTACAAATCAGTTTTTTAAGGTATTTTTTGATTTCTTGTACTTAGGGTGATATAGGGTAGTACATGACCTCTAATTTTACAATAACCATCAATAGTTCAGAATTCAAAAAACATAACCTGACATTATGGATGTGATTTCCTCACATGAATTATAGCCCTAGCTATAAACATGTAAGCAAATAAATAAACCAACAAGCAGATATCCTTCGGTTTTATTGTAATTGATTCTAGTAGAATTAAAAAACGAATAGCCAAAAATAAAATAAAATCATATTTTTATGCATACAGCAAAGTAGAAAGAAAAATAAATTAGAAAATATAAACACTTTATTTTGAATAGTAATTTAATATATCTGTAACTTAATAAAATCTATATTTTTCTGAGTTCAAAGAACTTATTATATTGTTAAAATGGAAATAAATAAATAAAATTGAGGGGCATTTAATAAACCAAGATATTCAATTGGTTTGTGAATAGGAAACATCCAGAAATAAAACAAATGATGACATCTATCTGTCAAATGATTTTAACTAAATTAAAATCCTGGTTTCTAATGTCCTGTTTTCTTTGGATATTGGTTATTACAGAAACAGGCATGCCGTAACTTCAACACGAATTTCAATGACACTAGTAACATCTATGAAGATAGTTAACTCTTATTTTATCCTGCTTGAGGAACTGAAAATGTGAACGACTTAAAACTGTGGGTGGCTTTTTGGTCAAATTTTAGCTCAACTACACTAAAATTCTTGATAATTTATTAAATTGTAAGACTTTTTTGATTCTTCACAAATAATGAGCTTTGATAGATTTTGTGAAGGAAAAAATAGTACATATTTTAAACCTACTGCCATGAAATAGTATCTTTATGAACTAAAACTTAATTTTTCAGGTAGACTTGTAAAAATCAAAGAGAAAAATGCAAAGATTCCCAACTACATAAGGTTTAATAGAGCATGTATACAAATAATTCATTCAAAATCTGGCAGAAGGATTTGCTTTTAAATGTAAGAAAAGGCCACTTTTAGAATAATTTGAAAATAAAGAGTAAATCTACAGTGTGGCTCATTTGGTAGAGTTTTAGGAATGTATGAGTGAGTAAAACCCTTCAGAATTCAAAATTCTGCAAGTCATTATAATGAATTCTGTTTTTGGCCTATCTAGTACTCTGTATTAAAGTTACTTGGGAAAGGCAACTATGCAAATTCTCCTATTTAATTTATCTGCAGGCAGAAATCTGCAGAAACTTGAAAACACTGAAGAAAACTGTTGAAGGTTACTCTTGCTCAGATGACCTCAAAATTGAAACATAGATTTGTAATGCTTTTTTGTTGACATGGACAGCAAATCAATGCAGCAGACCTTGCCAAAAAATGACCTCACTGACTTAAGGACAAAGGGAATGATGCTTCATGAATTTTACTCCACAAGTCTTAGAGAAGTCTGTTGTTCTGTGACACAAACTTACCCTTATTTATCGCACTGAGCTATGTGAGTTTTGATTCTTTTTCTATATGCTTTTTTATTAAGGGTTTCAGTACTTATTGCTATAAAAATGGGAAGTGAAAAACTGACTGGAAATCAAAGATACCGTTTGCTTTATGAAATTTAAATTTCACTCTGTAATTTAAAATTATTTTTCAAGGCAATCAAACATATTTTAATTGAATATGTAAGTAGAAATAAATATGACTTTTTGATTGATGCTCACAAGTTTTCTTTTACCTAGAAGTGGAAGGCAGTTAATAGGCCGATTCAAACATCCTTAAAATCTTCTCTGACTCTTCCATGTAACACTTAGCCTTAAAGTTGGTACTTCATAAGATTGCTTTCTTGAAACTGTCTCAACTGGAATTTTGATATTTTATCAAAATCCATATACAGTAACATGAGTGAAAGGATCACTTTCCTCTTTATTTCCTAAGCCATATTTTTCTGAAAACATTGTATCTTTGTGGTTTAAATTTAAAAATAAATAACTAAACACGTAAAAATAAATAAGCAAGTCCTTGCTATTCAAGCTTTATATAATTTGCTTACTATGTCCTATAGCCAATTCATTTTTGCACATAGCAACATTTTGGTCAATCTCTATCATTCCTCAGTAACTTGGCAATTGCTTCAAAGACCAGATTTTGACTAACTTTTTATCTTTTCAAGTGATCCATTCGAAATCCTGGCCCCTTGCTTTCTTGAACAACTCTTCCAATGATCTTCCTTTCTATTTTTTTTTCAACCCTTTTCCTTTGGCCATATAATGAGCTTTATTATTAATCTAAACTCTCCTAACTTTGAGTTGTGATTTCATAAATTCCAATTACTCACCATTTCCAAATGTTCAGCTTTCTTACTTTGTAACACTTGCAATATGTGTAATACAATTTTGTTGAATTGAATTACATTAAAAAGTCAAGTGGCATAAGCATACTTCATTATAAAATACAGTATAAACAGTTTAGCTAAAAAATTAATTTACAAAACAAAAATCAAAATAGATTAAAATTTTATATGAATTCCATGTAATATTCAAATAATTCCTAGATACAGTAATCTATTAAAATTATAGTCATAATTAGGTGTGTTATGTATATACCTGTGTGTATGTATATACATATATTTATACATATACCTACAGATTTATGCAAACACTTATGCTACAGTTTATAAATTTGTTGATAATTCTTTCAATTGAAAGTGTGAAGGATATTAAACATTTATGCAAGGTATTGTTTCTTCCAAATTTTTAATGGCCAAGATAGCAGAGAGATTTCTATTTTCCTATATCTAACACATCTGTATCCATAAACTACTCTATGCATGGCATATGTTCAATAATAGTATACCTAAACTTAAATATTTCTTTTTAGCTCCTACTTAGGTTTTGGAATGCAATATAATAAGCAATATGAGGAAAAAGAAAAAGCTTAGTGAATATATAATTATTTGAAGCAAAAAAAAAAAAAAAAAAAAAAAAAGACACCTCCCTGGTAATAACACTTGACAGCAAGCAAGGAAACAAAAAGTGTTTACCAGAGACAGTGAAAATAAAGGTAAGAACGGAAAGAGGAGAAACTATGAAATTGCCACAATGATAAAGAGAAAAATCAAGTCTTAACAAATTTCATGACAGGTGTATTTGTATGCCAGACAAAAGTACAAGCAAACCAATATTCATATAAAGCAGAGTTTTTAAATCTCTAGGCAACTGTCATATTGGGATGGGTGATCCCTTGCTGTGAGTCTGACCTGTGCTTCACAGGATGCTTGGCACCATCACAGTCCTCTATAAACTGTAATCACCTGCTCCTGAAGTTGTGACAAAATTTCTTGAGACATTTTAAAACATTCCCTGAGAGGAGCAAAATCACCCCTATTGATTTAGGTAAGGGCGCAGTAAAGTATCTTGCACTCTGTAGTGGAATCTGACTTCTGTTTGTTGCTTCTGCTCTTGTGAAATGAAGAGTAAAGTTCCTATCTCCTTGGCTTTAATGTCCTGTTGGGTGCCAGTGACACTTATGAGGCATAGGCCAGGAGATTTAAGGGAAAGATGTGTAACACTGGCAATGAGAAAAAGAACAAATAAAGTAAAGGGGAAAATGAAGATTTTTTTTTTTTTTTTTAATGAAGTAGAGTAGAGTAGAAGAATTGTTCAAAGAAAAATCTACTATGTACCTGTGGTACAGTGTGACCCCAATCTATAGAGGTACATTTATTATTTTTCTTTTATTTCTCAACTTAGTGCATACAATTTAGTTGCTCTTCTTTTCAAGGGAAAAAATATTTTACCATTTCTACAGTTTCTGAAATGTAAAGATTTATAGAAAGCATTACAGAGCAAGCTTCACAATTTGCATTACAATGTATGATTGAGAATCACTGTATAGCTCTGTTCCTGCTGTTTTGTATTGATTGTACACTGTGTGTTTCATTAGACTACCTGGAAAACTATTCCAAATGTGTTATAGATTTGCTAATTTCAGTAACTGCCCTGAGACTGTGATTATTTCTAGAAGTGACTAAAAATATATGCTGCAGAAAGGCAATGCTAGTCAGTTATTCAGCCCTTTAAACACCTAAAATGGAAGATTCAGTTATGGTTTTAATGATTCATATTGAGACCACTCTCTGAATTGAACAATTGAGATAAATTTTTGGTTTGAATATATGTTGATTTACTTATTTCTCCCCAGTATGCAAATATATATCTTATAAAGTTTAGTAAATTTGCTTATATTCTTCAACTTCATCCATGCCAATTGCAACACAGAATCCCAGAAGTACATGTGGAAAATTCAGATTCTTGAGTGTACAACAGAGCAGAACAGGGCAGATTCTGTTTAGCTTGTATTCTACTGTTGGAAGAAGCAGCAATGGAGGAAGGGTTTACAGTGTGCCTACGTAAACTGCTTGTATGTATAAAAGAATTCAGGAACAATAGATTGCGGAAGGCTGCAGGAGGCCTCTGGGGAGGAAGGCCTCTCCATGCCTCATGTTCCAGTGCAGGGTGACCTAGGCTCTGTTACCATAATCATTGTGCTCAAGGACGTAGGACCCCTTCGTAGCACTAAGATGTAACGACAGTTGTAGGCTTTCTGTAAGGCCTACATTCCACCAGTTGCACATAGATAACAGGCTAAAGATAATCACATGTCCTTGTTTTGTAAAACTCCCAAACCACCACTATTATCAATCTTTAGAATGACACACCAGTTTCAGCTCACTGATTCACTCCACCACCACAACACCTTCTCCTAACCATCATTCCACCCCTATCCTATATGTAGATCAAAGTGATTGTAACCAATAAATAGTGTGAGAGACCAGAGCTTGGGGCCTTCACTGCCTCCAGTAAAAAGTGATGGCATCCTGGTCCCATTTTCATTCTTAATCTGTCTCTTCCTCAATCCTTTGTTACCACCAAACTTGGGGTACCCATAGGTGATGTGGGGGCTGGTCCCCTACATTTTATCATTAAAATTGACATCACTCCATTGTATGTTATGCAGTGATATTATTTGGGTTCTTTATAAAGAACTCAAAATGTAAACCTGAATATAAGCCTGTAACAAGGCATCATTTTTTTTCTCACATTTTAAGCAAAGAGATAGAAATGTTTTGCCTCAGCTATCAGGTTATTTTATATTCTGTTTAATTCACTTCTCATTCCATCTTATACTTCATATACAGTCAAACTCTGATGAAAAAAAAAAGGAATTAATTATGATGCTATCACTTTATAAGGAAATATCACTTCCATATAGTGATAACATTGGTCTGTGGACTGACAGTTTTCAGTCTAAATATTATATATTTAGTGATTTATTCTATAATAATTTGTTTCACCTATTTAAAACTGCAAATAGGTCAAATGTGTTTATTACTTGCTCTCCTTTAAAAATGACAAAATGGCATATTTCATTTCTGTTAACATGGAAAGGGCAATTTTCTGACTGACACATAATGAATGTAGTATATAAATTCAGTGAAATCATTCAGATGTAATTTGAAAAGAAGAAATCACAGAATTGTTTAAATAAATAAATAACATTTTCTAAGTAGATAGTAATAGAATATCTAAAGCATCTCACAATCCTTTCTCTATTTGAGCAGACTTTAAAATACAAAAATTAACCTTACATTAGAAAATTTTTTAAATTTAGTAATGATATGTAATTGTAGACTATATAATTTAGACATTTAATGAAGCTATGAGTTTATTTAAATATCATAGAGGACACATGGATAATAAAATATTATACAATAGGTTGAGGCTTTAGCTCAATTACTTTTCAGGTTGGTCACTGACATCAGCATTCCCCCATTCTTTATGGCGCCAGTTTCATGGAAGACAATTTTTTCCATAGGACCAACATGGAAGTGCAGGGGGATGGGCGATGATTTTAGAATGAAACTCTTTCACCAAAGATCATCAGGCATTAGATTGTCATAAGGAACACATAACCTAGATCCCTTGCATGTGCAATTCACAATAGGGTTTGCCTTCCTATGAGAATCTAATGGTGCTACTGATCTGAGAGGAGGTGGAGCTCAGGTGATAATGCTTGCTCACCTCCACCTCCTGCTGTGCAGCCTGGTTCCCAACAGGCCACAACTACCAGTCTGTGACTTGGCGGCTGGGGACCACTGGGTGATATGATAGGGATTAGTATAAAATCTGTAATTCCAAGGAATCTACCACATGAAATAATTGATTTCAAATTTTGTTGTCTTGTGGATGTCAGTGAGCCTCAATGCTAGCCATTATTTCTTTAATACTGGTTTTGTTTTCAAATAAGTTTAATAGAAAGGAGAGGAAACCATGGGAGTTACTCTTCTAATAACTTTAGTAGGTTAAGGTGCTTTGATTGAGTACTCCTGTCTTTCACATGGTGTTACAAATGGTACAGAAAGGCAGACCAGTGTTGTTCTTTTATGAATTTGATACGAAACAGAGTTTAGTTTTATGGAAGCTTTCAGTGCTATTACTTAAAAAGTTAATATTAGCTATAAGAACAATAATGTTGTGGATGACTGTAGACTACGTCTGGTAGTATCTCTGGTGTTTTCCTCCCTGACAATGCTTAGAAAAACAAGGTAGACACAGTCTAAGATTTCACAGTCATTTTAATTGAGTCATGTAATTGACACATGCATTCTGAAAATGCATTAATTATGTGTTCTGCATTATGGCTATGTTCTTCCCTAAATTGCTAATTTTTAAATTTGTCGTATTTGAGGAGTTTTCTTTTTCTCCTGCTTTTTGATCACATAAGAGGTCATACTTCTTTGTTTATGATCACACAGTCTGTTGATTAAAGTGACTACAGTATCAAAAGCAAGAATATAGGCAAGACTTTTCAGAATAAACAAATAATAAGAAAAAATAGAAAAAAAGTAAGAAACTAGTTAATAGGCACATGTATCTTATAATAAATTGCATTTATTAATATGCAACTGTTAATGAAAAACAGAACCAAGTTAACATTAACACATTCAACAAATGCATTGTTTATGTCAAATTTTCATAAATGTTTTGGTTATGAGATAATGGAGTTGCAGATATGTGAGGCATACACATTGGAGGAGACTGATTGAAGGGTGTATGAAAACTGCCTAAGCTAATTTTGCAACTAATCTATAAATAGAGCAGTAGATCAAAATTTAAAAATTTTAAAAGACAAGCATTATGAGATTAGAACTTGTAGTCAACCAGTGAATAATTATTTGCCTAGAAAACTTACTTGAATATTTCTAAAAATTATTCACAAAATTGCATAGGGAACCAATGACTAGATCTACATTAATAGAATATTATTTCAGACTAGACATATATTAATGGAACATTATTTCCTGATATAAGTTATCAAATAGACAATGGAAGCATAATGTTATATGCAATGAGAGCTTTGTTATAAATATTTGTGTATACACACATGTGTGTGTCTATATAGCATATCATAATGAAGCACGTAGCTTAAGCTTAATTGTATCACCATTGTCTTATTTACAATGAATGAAAAAAAGAGTCTTTTGAGTAACTAAAAAGTCATTCTCTTTATTTTTAATTTCCCACCTCACATATTGACAAAAATATGCTTCTAAGTTAAGTGAATATGTACCATTAGAAAAGAAACAAACAAACAACAACAACAAAAAAAAACAAAAAGAAGAAAAGAAAGAAATTTACATCAGTTCTTTAGCTTTGTCTCATATAACATCTCAGTTTTATATTTAGTACAAATCTTGTATGGCTCGATTTTCTTACTATTTTATGTTTCATGGACAGATAATGATGTGTTAAAATCAAGTACAGTTGTATACTTTGTGTATATCTCTGACTTTCTAACACTGCCTGCCTAATATATTTTTATGCTCTGTTATTTGGTTCATAAAATTTTATGACTATGATATTTTCATTGTGCATAGTATCTTGTATCACTATAATAAGATGTTTTTTGTCACCTTGAATGCTTTTTGACTTAATACTTTTTTCTTAAATAGAGTCCAACTTTTAATTTTACTTATTTTTTTACATATTTTCCTGTTCTTATGCCTTAAAACATCCTTTGCCAATTTATTTTAGGCATGCTTTAGGGAGCAGCAAATAATTTGTATTATTATTGTTAATCATTTCAATGGAAATTAGGAAATTTTCCTTGCATTTTAATAGGGGTAAAATACTGATATAAGTTATAATAGATATGATACATATTATGTTTTGTTTTTCATTATTTTATTTTGTTTATCTGCTATCCATTTTATATTTCTTATAATATGACTCTGTTTGTTTGAGTTTTGGGGGTGGTTATTTGTTTCTTGTTTGTTTGTTTTCCTTATAAAGAAGTGATTTATACACTAGCTAAGTAGAAATAGGACATTTTCTTTTGATTTCATAAGGTTTCCTTATTATTATTTATTCTGGTTACTTTACCATACATTTATTCTTGACCTTTCCATGCCCTGAGATACATTGTAAAGAATTATATACAAAAATTAGCTGTGCATGGTGGCATGCACCTGTAGTCCCAGCTACTCCAGAGGCTGAGGCAGGAGAATCTCTTGAATCCAAAAGACAGAGGTTGCAGCGAGCTGCACTCCAGCCTTGGTGACAGACCAAGAATCCGTCTCAAAAGAAAAAAAAAATTATATTGTATATATTCAACTTAATTGCACAATGTCTACTGTTTAAGTAGAGGTAATTGTTCCTATGAATTGCTTGTAACCACAACTATATTTGTATTTATTTCTACCATTATAATTTGCACTTTTGATTTACATGGTTTCTTTCTATGCTTCATTTGTTCTATTCTCCTGCCTTCTTTTGGATCATTGGTGTTCTTTCAGTATTTTCTTTTTTATTAGTTTAGAAATTATTCTTTCTTTTAAATTTTATACTGAATACACTTAAACATTTGTTACAAAATGACTTTTGATACTAAGACATTTTGGCCAGGTATGGTGGTTGACACCTCTAATCCCAGCATTTGGAAGCTGAGGCAGGCAGATCAGGAGGTCAGGAGATTGAGACCATCCTGGCCAACATGGTGAAACCCAATCTCTACTAAAAATACAAGAATTATCTGGGCGTGGTTGTACATTCCTATAATCATAGCTACTTGGGAGGCTGAGACAGGAGAACAGCTTGAACCCAGGAGTCAGAGGCTGCAGTGAGCTGAGATCGTGCTCCAGCCTGGGGACAGAGCAAGACTCCCTCTCAAACAAAACAATGAGAACACATGGACACAGGGGGTGGTGGGGTGGGGGTAGCATCACACACTGAGGTCTGTGGCGGCGGGGGGACTAGGGGAGGAACAGTGTGGAGTAGGGAGATGGGGACGGATAACATGAGGAACAATGCCAGATACAGGTGATGGGGATGGAGGCAGCAAACCACATTGCCATGTATCTACCTATGCAACAATCCTGTATGTTTTTTACATGTACCTGAGAACCTAAAACGCTATATATATATATATATATATATATATATATATATATATATTTCATTTCATATATTATATGAAATGAAAACATACATCCTTGCAAAAGCCTACATACAAATGCTTATAACAACTTCATTCATAATTGTCAAAAATTCAGAACAACCCTAATGTCCCTAAACTGAGGAATAAATAAGCAAACTGTGATCTAACCACACGATGCCACACTGCTCACCAGTAAAAAGGAATTAACTGCTGGTACTTGCAAAATCATAAAATAATCTCAAAAGCATTTTACAGAGTGAAAGAAGCCAGACCCAACAGACCAGAGACTGTATGATTCCATTTCTACAACATCCTGGAAGAGGCAGGTGTACAGGAAGGGAAAGCACACCCATGATTGCCAGGGGCTGGGAACATGGAGAGGAGTTGACTATGAAGGAATGTGGTAACCTAGATGTCCACATTCTGCACATAGACTGTGCTGTGCTCTGCTTTTCACGGAGGTTTCAAAAATGTTCGGAACAAGGTGGGTTGTCCTCTACACAGTGGACATGTAGATGTGTGCCTGATTTTGTAGATAAAATACTGTAAGCATCCTCACAAATGCTGAGGATGGGTTTTAAGCAAATATTCACTACCACACAAGGGAAGTATTTTTTCTATTCAATTTACCGTAAACTTTGGAAATAATTACATTTCCAGTCTTACCAAAAGCCTTCTTGCCATTACATAAGATAAACATATGGCTTTTCTCCTTAGCCTCTAAACTAGGTGAGTTATATGGATAGACCACTTGATGTGGAATTAGCTGTACTCTCCCAGAGTAAAATCACAATTGTAATATATTATAAATAAAATATATTAACTATAAAAAATAAGGAATTTTCACACCAAGAAATATCACCTTTTTTTCTCCTTAATAGTACAAAAATCTTAGAAAGCTTGAAAACTGGCCATTTTATATGAGTCTATTCCAATTGTGTTCTAGGTTTTAGAGTTTATTTTCTAAATTCAGATTGGTTATTATAAGGTTAAACAATAATTTTTACAGACAAACCCACATGTTTACCAGTTATTGCTATCACCATTTCAACTGAAATAATTTTCCTTCTTCCTGATGTAAACATTTGTTTTTTAAGTGACAAGCACTATGTTTTTATTTATCTAAGAAAAGTATTATAATTACCTTTATTGTCAAATCATAGTTCAGCTAAGTATAAAGTTATGGTTTCACAATTGTTAATTTTTATATTCTTCTAGGATATTATCACATTGCCTTCTCCTTATTTTGATAGAATATTTCATTTTTATTATAATTCCTATTTAATAAGCTGCCTCACCTCACAAAACTACTTTTTTTTTATATTTCAGTACACCAAATTAAAAACAATCTCAATGTTATTATTCTTAGATCAAAACCAATATCACTCATTATATTTTAACTGTCTAGTTTATTGAGTTCTGACAATCATTAATACATGATACCACACTCCCAAATAATATAGAAAAAAAGTTTCATCACAATTACATCAACATTATGTTGAGTGAAAGAAGATGAACTAAAAACAATATGTCCTATAATTTTATTTACAGAAGAGGATAATTTAATTTAAATTTTTAAATTATACTTAATAAATTATTATTTTTATCAATATATACTTTATCAAACATATATATATTTTATCAATAAATCATTATTCCTATCATCATAAATTAAATTATACTCTTCTATAAAAATTACATGAGTATATATAATTATACTCATATAAAAATTATAGAAGAGTATAATTTAATTTATGATGATAGGAATAATAATGAGGCTGCCTGTGTGGAAATGCAAATGGACTAGAAAAGCGCACAAGAGACACTTGTTTTCTAGATAATGGCAACACTATCTTATTGATTACACTGTGTATACAATACTCAGAAGTCAATGAACTGAATAAATAAAACCTGTGTATTATATTGTATTTAGATTATACTCTTACTGTATTACGATATATTGCCAAACAAATAAAAATATATTTAAAAATAAAAAGCAGCCACAGACTAGTAGAAAATAGACAACAAATCTGTCTCCAGATTATATGAGAAATATGTACAATGCAATACTAATTTAAAAGTTGTATAAAATACAGGCAAAATATTTAAAGGAATATTTCACCAAAAAAAGATGCAAAAAGGGCATCTGAAAAGTTACGCAAAATCATTAATCTCTGAGAAAGACAAATTACAAAGAAATTTCTTTTTACATTCACTAAAATAAACGAAATTAAATACCCTGACAATATATAATATTGGCCAAGATAGGGAACAGCTGGAATTTACCTTAATTGTACAAACACACTGGAATACTATTTTGCACATTTCAAAAAGCAAAATACTCATTTAGTCCATGTTCTAGCAGTTACATAATATTTATCAAGAAAAATGAAAATGTACATCCTACAATAGATTGGTAAATTCATAATTATTTGCCCCAGACTAGAAACCATGCAAATGTCTATCAACAGAATAATGAACAAATTGTGTTATGTCCCTACAATAAAATATTAGCTACAGAAGGGGAAAAGTTTGCTGACATAGTGAAAACATATTTGGAATCTCAATTTTATTATGTTGAAGAAAAGAAGGCAAATCAAAGAGATTATATACTGCATGATATCATTTATATACAATTCTAAAACAAGCATATCTAATCTATCATGAATGGAAGCAGATCAGTGCCAAGAATTGGAAGGAGTTGACCAGAAAGAAGTTAAGAGAACTTTTTGGAGTGACAGAAAATTTTTTATATTATTTGAGGTAATGATTGCAAGGTTCATAACTGTATTGGATCACCTGAAGTCAGGAGTTCTGGACCAGCCTGGCTAACATGGAAAAAACCCACCTCTACTAAAAATTAAAAAGTTAGCTGGATGTGGTAGTGGGTGCCTGTAACCCCAGCTACTCAGGTGGCTGAGGAAGGAGAATGACTTGAACCCAGGAGGCAGAGGTTTCAGTGAGCTAAGATTGCACCTGGGTGACAAGAGCAAAACTCCATCTAACAAACAAACAAACAAAACTCATCAAATTTAAACATCAAAAAATTTGCATTTCACTGTTTTTTTTTTATAAAGACACATACACACGTATGTTTATTGTAGCACTATTTACAATAGCAAAGACTTGGAACCAACCCAAATGCCTATCAATTATAGAGTGAATAAAGAAAGTGTGGCACATATACACCATGGAATACTATGCAGCCGTAAAAAGGATGAATTCACGTCCTTTGCAGGGACATGGTTGAAGCTGAAAACCATCATTCTCAGCAAAGTAACACAAGAGCAGAAAACCAAACACCGCATGTTCTCATTCATAAATGGGTGTTGAACAATGAGAACACAGGGACACAGGGAGGGAAACATCACACACTGGGGCCTGTTGGGAGGTTGGGGAGCTAGGGGAGGGATATTAGGGAGTGGGGGTATTGGGGAAAGATAACATTAGGAGATATACCTAATATAGATAACAGGGGATGGATCCAGCAAACCACCATGGCATGTGTATACCTATGCAACAAACCTGCACATTCTGCACATGTACCCCAGTGCCTAAAGTATAATAATAATAAAAAAAGAAAACAGATTAACTCATAGCCATTAAACAACGAGTTTCCTGAAACCTTGAGGAAAATGTGTGTGTATTTATATATAAACAAACTGTGTTTATAGTATAAGAAATAATATGCTTGAAAATCCTAAATAAATATTCTAGTTTACAGGCACACAAAGATTATTCAATACTTTTAAAGTAATAAGTAAGAAAAGCTCAACTCATACTTCTTTATGCAAAGGAGGAATCAGGGAGTGGGTACTCTAATGGACATGATAAGAGAAATCAAGGCAATAGTTCTGGCTTTAGGCAATGCAGGGTATGAAGGTTCAATGTATTAAAAATTGTCTGAAACTAGATGTTTTTACATTTTATAATTTATTATCTATGGCAAACTGCATTGCATAGTAATAAAAGTTGTTTTTTATGTAACACATTACTTAGTCCTTTTGATGGAATTATTTTGATAAAAGTAGTGTGAATATTTGTGGTAAGTCAGTATACACTAGGAAGAATAACTGTTTGCTGTTAGTTTTTTGGTATGAGCCACTAAATCTTAACCTACTTAAATATAACAGTATAAATTTGTATAAAAATCTAAATTCAACAATTTGCTTCAGAGATTTTTTTATAAAAAATAAAATCTTGGAAGATATACATTTGTATGAGAATTTTTTAAATTAATTATATTAGTTTAGTAGTCTAAATAATTTATTTCATCCCTAATTTAAGTTAAATATATTTAAAAATCAATTTTTGGTATTCATATTTTAATAATGCTGATGTACATGATCATATAACAAGTTGTTTTCAAAATTATATAACATAGAAATATCTAATAGAAATCTATTGTCTCAAAAATAAAACAAAAATATAATAAAGTTGAAACCTCAACATAATCTAATCAAATATAAGAACTTCAAAATGAGAATGCATTTTGTTAGCCAAATTAACCTAATCAAATTAACCAACCATAGGAATGTAATCATGCTGCCATCAAGATATTCATTACCTCAGGTTAGCTTTCTTCCAATTCTTCATAAGTATTAAACATATATTTTGGTAGCATTCACAGAGTTGTGAGTTTAATTTTGAATGTACCTGCAATTGTTGTAACCATCTGCTAAATCTGTGTTTCACGGACTCCAGAGGGACTCGAGGCTTTGCTGGTATGAGCTGTCAGACATCAATCCATCCTCGTAGGTCTATTCTATTAAGAGATAAATTAAATATTTCAAATTGTATCCCAAATCAACACTTTGCATTGTATTATTTAATTATTATTGAAAGTGTGCCTCCTATAGGTGATTTTTCCTCTTCAAAAATTTACTAAAACAGAACTAAATCAGAACAAATGATTTTATTTTTTTGTAACTTCTGGTAATCCATCAATCAACTTAAATAATAATTTTGTTTTCAATATTTTATTAGAAAATTCATATAATATAAATAATTGTTTTCACTTTTGATTAATAAATACATTGCTAAAGAAGATAAACATTGTTGATTACCTTACACATACATAATATATTGTGTATAATATTAAATTACCCACATAAAAGGAAATAATAAATCTCAGCACTTAACATTATAAAAATATAACTCAATATTAATTTTAAGATGTTAATAAAATGAAATAGGTAATAAAACAAAGCCTGCTGTTTGTCATTGTCATTTTTAGCAATGAAGTAGATTGATTATAGACTACAAACTCAGCCCTTAGAGATGATAATTTGTCATTTTTCAATTATGGAAAAAATAATAGCAATATCATTAACATTCTTGGCATTCTGGTGCAACATTAAAGAAAACTCATAAAAGGAGACTTCAAAATTCTCCAAAGATGAATTGAAAATACTTTTTGTATGAACAAAAGGCAAGGGTCAATATGTAACAAGGTAATATTTTGTGTTGAAAGCTAAAAGCAAAAATAGATCAACAGTCTAAAATTAGAGTATCAGCTAGATATGAATTTGTATGTGCATGTATGTGTGTTTCCATCTGTGCAAGTGAGTTTTCACATTTTTTCTGTGTATATGCTGAAAGTGGCATTGCATTTCCTAGCCAAAGATCTAAAAAGTGTTATATTGGATACGGTTTCAAAAATATAACATTTGTTATAATAGCCATGTGCCACTGATTTAATACAAAAATAGGTACTAAAGTAACCTTTATAAGTATTATTAAATCCATTTGCCTAAGGTATATTTGCTAACCAGGATGATTTAGGATGACCACAATAATGAAAGTATACCCATAAATGAGAAATTCTGCATTTATTTCCAAAGTTAGAGAAAAAGGAAGTGTCATGAGTACATTATTTTACAGTGCTTAACAAAAAATACTGTAAGAAATAAAGTAGGAAATAAAATTTGAGATAGGATTAAAGGATAAGCAGTCCCACCTTCTATGTTTACCAGAAGAAAAATAATTTCTTTTATTGTATGGTGATAGATGTCACTTGAGAAACATTTCAAATTAATATTGACATTGATTTGCCACATTTGATGGAATTTGGAGTGGATGGAATTCTAATACACAAAAGCTAATATAAATAGAAAAAATACCTTAGTGTTAAAAGAGACTTCAGGATTTTTTTTTAGTTGGAGATGAAATCATTAATTTATTTTTAAAATATTTTGTAGCATTAGTAATTGTTTCTTGCATATCTGTTATCAAATCAAAGAGAAGTTTTCTTAATCTTTTAGAACATATCATGATGGTAAAAGACAGGGTCAGATTTTTGGAACGTCACTTACATAAAATTGCTCCTTTTGTTTTGTTTTCATTATAGAACTGTTACAAGTATATAATCAAGGTTTAATTTTCTTTTCAAGTTATCCAGATATACCTCTGGCATCTCACTGTTTTTTTCCAGAAGAGCTCTCAATGTCAAAATATGAAATGCAGCAAGAAATAGCAATAGAAATGTTTGTATATTTTAGTAGCTTTCAGTTGATGACAGTGTCCTCTTTCTCATTGCACTTGGTCCCTGAGGAAACAAGAAGTGTTGGTGAATATTTTTATGAAGTGCAGAGAAGTGTACAGAGTTCTAACCACTCTGGATGGAGGAAAGAGAGTAAGTCTATACTTCAAAATAAAACTCAAAATGTGAATAAGGGAAATAAAATGCTGGGTAAAGTGCATTAATGCTTTGGTATTTATGGTATATAGTGGTATAGGAAATCCTGCACTCAAACATAGGAAAAATAATATAGTTTTGAATGACCTTGATAACAAAATGCTATGAATTATAACCTACCTATAACCTTTAGTTGTTTCAAATGATGATTATTCTTATTTCTAAATTATAATATACTACCATATTCAACTTCTATGAACATACTCTAGAGATATTAAATCATAAGCCATATATGTGTGTATGTATGTGTATATACACACACACACACACACACACACATATATATATTTAAAAGACAGAAGAATAAACTAATTTGAATTTTCAGCATTTGATTGTTTTTAGTAGCAGTATATTTTTAGGGAAAGAATATGTAAATTGACATGTTCAATTTACATATTCTTTCAAATAGTATTCATCATCTCTACAAATTTTTATCTATGAATACATTTTTCAAATCTGTATTTGTAGTATTCTATCTGTTAATCTTGGTGTTGATCTCCAAGAGTAAAGACTCTAGTTTACTAGTCATTCAGAATGCCTTTTGGTTAGTCAGAAGACAACTAATCATTAAATATGTCTGAGCTTCCTTGTTGGTTTCTTACCACTCAAAACTCTCACAAGCCAGCGAAGCATAATGTTTCACTTAAATCCAGTGGGAAATCTAAAGGAATTATCATAAAGAGAAAAATGAGGATTACAGGTGTACTGTCAGAGTTTGCTAATTGATGATGAAAAGATGGCAATCACTGCTAAAGTGCACAATTTCAAAATAATATTTTAAAAATATTGCCAGGTATATTAGTGAGTGTTCTTTAGAGGGAAAGAACTAATAGGATAGATGTATACATAAATAATGGGGAGTTTATACCAAGGAGTATTAACTCACACGATCACAAGGTGGGGTCTCACAGTAAATCATCTTCAGGCTGAGCAGCAAGGAAGCCAGTCCAAGTCATCAAGCTGAAGAACTTGAAATCTCATGTTTGAAGGCAGGAAGCATCCAGCATGGGAGAAAGATGTAGGCTGGGATATTAAACCAGTGTAGTCTTTCCATATTCTTCTGCTGGCTTTATATTCTGGCTGTGCCGGCAGCTTTTTGGATGGTGCCAACCCAGATTGAGGGTGGGTTTGCCTTTCTCAGGCCACTGACTCAAATGTTAATCTTTTTTGGCCACACCATAACAGACACACCCATGAATAATACTTCACATCCTTCGATCCAATTAAGGAGATAGTATTAACCATCCTACCAGGCATGGTAGTTAATGCCTGTAATTCCAGCCACTCCAGAGGCTGATACAGGAGGATCCCTTCAACCCAGGAGTTGAAGACCATATTTGGCAACAAAGTAAGAACAAATTTCAAAATAACTAATTAAAAAAACAAAACAAAACAAAACAAAACAAAAAAAACTCATAACCTTACTGGTTTTATGCTGCTTGTAGAACAAATCATTGCTCTGAAAACTGATTTACAAGGCTAGAGTACCAATTATTTATACAAGATTTCTTGATATATATTTTATCTTAATGACCAAATGTGCCAATGAAGAAAATGTCCACACTTCAAAGCAATTATAGCTAAAAGATGTGGAAAAATTATATAACTCAAACATGACTATTTTCTACTCCCTAAATAAATGCATCTAGAAAACATTAATCAATATATACAAAAACTAGTAGGTGAAAAATTGATGGGGAATTGTATAATGAATGGATTGAACCAAATAACATGGGAAGCCACTGATCATCTATTAAGAGCAACAGCGACAGAAGACAGACAAATTCCTAGGCAGACTGGGGTGGGTCCCCAGTGAAACCCAACCTTCAAGCCAAAGGGATTTTAAATTCTGAAAATTGAGCTGTCAGTTATGGGTGGAGTCCTCAACTGGAGTGAGAACTTCCTTGATGTCTTTTAGCCAATCAAAAGATGCTTTCTCCAGGTCCACTCATAGACCAATCAGCACACACTCCTTTATTCTGAGCCCATAAATCCCTCAGACTGTGCCTCGCAAACTGCAACCTGCTTTGGGCCCTCTGTCACACAGAAGGCTACCTGCTCTTGAGTCCCCTCTCCACTGGGAGCTTTATTTCAGTCACTCAAAAAAAGTATTTCCTGCCTTGCTGACTCTCCATTGTCTACATACCTTTTTCCTCTTGGTTGTACGACAAGAATCTGGAACTCATGAAGCTTCAGGTGGCAGGAATGAGCTGTAACATGCCCGTTTACTGAGCCGCAGGTGGCAGGAATAAAAGAGAGTTGTAACATTTCTTGGGGGCTCAGACCTCTGGATTCCCTGGGAAAGAGCTATAAAACCCCCCTGGGGCTTCATAGTTGCTGGCATCTCTGAGTTTTCATGCATCACCATGTTCCCCTTGTCTAGATGTCAGTGCCAAACATGGAAGCCACTCTTGGCATGCCTGGTCCATTTGCAGGGTGCGCACAGATCCCTGGGTGGGTGCAAGATCTGGGCCAGGATGCAAGCTGAGAGCAGCATGCTAGGCTGAGTGGATGGAATGAGCCTGGTATGCCCAAGGAAGGTCCCAAGCATAGGTCACAGCAGCCAAAGAGATTTCTGGCTGGTGAGTGGCACTGAATGAATTCTGTAACACTATAACCCTCCCTCTTGCAACAAGGGAGAAAAGAAAAGGAAAAAAAAAAAAAAAAAAAAAAAAAAAAAAAAAAAAAAAAAAAAACCTGCTGGATGCCACTCCCTTCCTCTCACCAAATTACAAAAGCTTCAACATGAGTAGGGCTGTCAGACATTATATGCCTCTGGAAAAGTAACTGCCCTGAGACTGCGACTATTTCTACAAGTGACTAAAGTACAAAATAAAACCTAAGTTAATCAAGCCTCTGAATCAAATTCTTGATTTATAGGACATACTAAGACAACAGAACAAGAGTACCAGGAGGCAATCAACTCAACCCAAATTATACAAAGCTTTATTTATTTATTTGAGACAAGGTCTCACTTTGTTGCCCAGGCTATAGTGTAGATGTGTGATCATATCTCACTTTGTCCCCCACTTGCCCAGCTCAAGCAATCCTCCCACCTCAGTCTCCTAAGTAGCTGGGATTAGAGGTATGAGCAACCAACATGGCTAATTTATTTTTTATTTCTTTCTTTTTTTTTTTTTTTTTTTGGTCAATATGGGTTTTTTTTTCATGTTGCTCAGGCTGGTCTCCAACTATTGAGTTCAGGTAATCTGCCCTCCTCAGCTTCCCACAGGTATGATCCCTGGTGTCTGGCCTAAAATATTAAACATTTCAGAGGATAAATGACGGGGTTCTCCTTTCATCATATATGTATAACAATGAAAAAAAACAGAGTAATGAGATAGTAGCTATAGATTGAAAACATTTATGAAATATATCAGTCAAATGCGACATGAAAACATTGTTGGAATACTTATTTTTACTAAAAAATTCTAAAAATTCATATTTAGGACACTCAAGGGAACTTGGAAACAATAGATTACATTATGAAAGTATTGCTAATTTTGCTATACTATTTGAATGGTGCTTAAATAACAATTAAAATTTTTTGGTTAGAGTCGCATTTATTTTAAGATATTCTAGACCAGGCGTCCCCAGACTTTTTACACAGGGGGCCAGTTCACTGTCCCTCAGACCGTTGGAGGTCCGCCACATACTGTGCTCCTCTCACTGACCACCAATGAAAGTGGTGCCCCTTCCTGAAGTGCGGCAGGGGGCCGGATAAATGGCCTCAGGGGGCCGCATGCGGCCCGTGGGCCATAGTTTGGGGACGCCTGTTCTAGACAGTAACAGCCAAAAAATAGGAAAGAAGAGAGAAACAGAGAGAGAGAGAGAGGGGGAGAGAGAGAGAGAGAGAGAGAGAGAGAGAGAGAGAGAGAGAGAGAATATGTTTGAGATGATAGATGAGACAAGAGTAGCAAAATAATAACTACTGAAGGTTTTTGAAGCGTGCATGAGAGTTTATTATACTCTTTTATTTTGTGCACATTTAGAAATTAAAAATTCACTAATAACCCAATAATCTAGCATGATATTAGTGCTTTAAAAACATTTACCATAAAAATTTAGAAATGAAGTTAATTTTAAACTTTAAAAATTTTTATATTATACATAAGGAAACCTTTACATTATAATGTCTGTTTGTACCATATTTCTCACAGTCAAATTTTATAGGCAACAGTGTGTTTAACCTGCTCCATATAAACTATTATGAATACCTTGTGAAATATGGTTACATGATTTCCAATGTATATATATTTTTAAAATATTCTTATACTCTCATTTGATAGTTTAGGTTAGAATTATAATGAGGAGCCCTGAAGTTTAAGCTAGATTCAGAAGCTCATTTCTGCCTGCCAACTCCAAATTTGTCATGGAATACTGCTTCTAAATTTACATGGAATTCAGCTTTAATTTTACATGTAAAACAAATGCTCAAGCAGCAATTAAGACTCAGGCATCTACATTAAACAAATGCCTTATTGAATAAAATTCCCACTGATTTGCTTTTCAGTAGTGTATGTTGAGGGATGGAGGAAATAATGCCTTTCTGTAACAGAGTAACTGGCCCCTCTCCATGTCATATAAACTTGTAAAGTGTTGTAAATCCTCAATAAATGTGCTTATTTCAAGGACTTCTTAGAGAATGCTGACAAGACATACATAACAGTAACTGAAGATAATTACAGAGTGACATCTCCAGAACTGTAAAATGAAGGTAATTCAAACAGTTGAAATACACATGAAGATGCCTTAATAACAATTTTATCATATTTTTGATTAGCTTAAATTATGATACGTAAGAAAAAAATGCTCAATTGGCTTTTTAAAATTAAATAACTTTCTTATTCTCAAAAATGTGTTGTATGTGGACTCTTCCCATTAACCTTGTTGTGATCTCCAACCCCTTGATGGCCCAATGAATATATCCTGAATCCTCCTGTATTAGCACTGACTAACACATATACAATGAAATCATTTCATAAGAAAGCTAGAGACTATCAAGATTTTGATTTAGGGTTTTCATTCACTTAAAAGATCACTTAACGACTATGGGGCAACATATATATTTAAAATTATCACTATACCCCCTGGGATGACTGTTAAAAGTCAAATGGTGCAGGCTGTCACATTCATCAAATGTCTCTATGTATCATTTCAGATCCTTTGTAACAAGGGTATTGATTATTATGGGTCACTATATAATTAAAATTTGAGATTATTACCTGCCATTCACTTTGCATGAAAAGGTCTTATCTCCATTGACAGCTTGGATAGCCTTAAATCAATTTCAAAGATTCTCTTATTCCAGTTGCTTTATATTTAAGGTTCTGTATGGTAGTCATACTTACATAACTCTTACAGCTGACTTTTCTGTGATTATTTCAATGTGAATAGTCCCAGCATGATAAAATCTCTTCTAAGTGTAGGAATTTTTAATAGTTCCAGTATCAGAGATTTATTGCCTAAAAAACTAATCAAACTATCGGGAAACCCCTGAAATAAAATGGAAATTAAAGACATATTTTTAATTTAAAATTGGGAAACTAAGACCCACAGAATGTTTCTAAGCAAAGCCAGAAGACAAATTTGCTTTGCATTATTACAAATAATTTTTGGGGCCTGAACCTATCTTCATCATGAGTAAGTTACTATGCATTAGAGAGATTTAAAAAGTTTAGAAGAATAGCCCTTTATCTCAGATTCTATAGCTTGATATCTTTATGACTTTATTCAAATCACTTCCTTAGTTCCTCTTCTACATTGAGGTAAAATAAGTTTTCTTGTATAGAAATAGACCATAAGGCATACTATTTGATGAAAATCACATTGCCTTATCTTTTGGGCTTGCAGTTGACAAATAGCTTTCAGTTGACCTTCAGAGACTGCCTCAACTTCAGAAAGATGCTTTAGTTGGGATCACCCTATTGGAGATGGCTCACATCTACAGACAGACAAATGCAAGAAAAAAAAAAAGTCCTTATTTTAATTGCAATTCATTTGGAAAGCTTCTAACAAGCTGCTTTAGCTCTTGAACTTTCTGTAGGGTCAAGTGAGGGTGTTATTGGTGCCTGAACAACAACTAGACTTCTCACTTAACCCAATCCCACTCAACTGTGCTACAAACCAGAGCTAGTGACAGGAGTACTCCCATATAAACATGATAATAAATAAAACAATCTTTGCTGAGAGACTCTTCCCAGGGGATTCAACCTGCAACAACAGTGAAAATCAATGAAGAAAACCTGGTTTACAGCTTTAATAAAGTAGGTACCACAGAAAGGTAAAAAAAATTCTGACAAATCATTTCTCAATACAGTCTTTTGCCTCTGCCTAGGATCACATAACAGAGTCATTTACTTCTTCATCTTATTTTAATGGTATTTATAAAACTTGAAGGTTTGTTGTGTTTTCAAAGAAAATTTAATTTTCTCTAGCCATTTAAAATTTTTAAATATTTCAAAATAAAATAATGTGTTTATCAGTGAAGACAGCAATTTATTTTATTAAGTTGAAAATATGGATTCATGCCTATGAATGTTATTATTGTTATCATAGTGCTTCATACCACTACAAATATACTACACAAACATATCACTACTCATATTCTTTGAAAACATTTCATATTTTATAATAAAAAGAAATATAATTGTGAGTATGATATATGTAGAAAGCAGATGAGGAAGGGTTCCCAGAGAATCTCTGACCTATCCATGTGTTTCCATCAAATGCTTCTGTGCAAATGAGGGAACCTGCCCAGGGCATGGTTTGGCAATGCCAGCAATGAATTACAGGGGCCTTCCTGCACCCTGGAAGAGTGAGGTGGAGCCACTGGGAAGTTTGTGCATCATGAAGAGACAGGGAGGAGCCTGGCCTCTTCAGATTGTATGGTGGCCTGGTGTTCAATCTGGGCCTGGCCCAGGAAACCACTTTTTTCTCCTAGAACTTCGGGCTTGTGACGAAAGGAGCTGACCCAAAGGTTTCTGACATGCCCTGGAGAAACTTTCCCCATTGTCTGGGCAATTAACATTTGGCTCCTCATTACTTATGGAAACTTCTGCGGCCTCCTTGAATTTCTTCTCAGAAAATGAGATATTGTTTTCTATTGCATTATCTGGCTACAAATTTTCTAAATTTTTATGTTCCATTAACCTTATAAAAGTGAATACTTCCAACAGCACCAAAGTCATGTCTTGAATACTTTGCTGCTTAGAAATTTCATTCACCAAATACCTTACATCATCTCTCTCAAGTTCAAAGTTCCACAATCTCTAGGTTAGGGGATAAATGCCTCCAGTATCTTTGCTAAAACGTAACAAGAGTGGCCTTTACTGCAATTCCTAATAGCTTTCTCATCTCCATATGAGACCATTTCAGCCTGAATTTCATTGTCCATGTCATTATCAGCATTTTGGTCATAGCCATTCAAAATATCTCTAGGAAGTTCTAAATTTTCCCATGTTATTTTATCTTCTTCTGAACCCTCCAGACTTTTCTAACCTCTGCCTGTTTACAGTTCCAAAGTTGCTTCCACATTTTAAGGTGTCTTATAGCAGCTCCCCATTCTACAATGCCAATTTACCCTATTAGATCATTTATCATGCTGATGATAAAGACATACCCAACACTGGGTAATTTACAAAGAAAAACAAGTTGAGATTTGGGTGGAGACACAGCCAAACCATATCAGTTTGCCCAAAGTTTTTCTGGCCATGGGAGAATAACCCAAGTTTTGGCTGAGCTAAGGAGCAAAAATCCTGCATTATTTTGGTGGCTTATCTGGGAATATGAGGAAAGGTGCATAAGATGCAAACCAAAAAACTTTTTACCATTCATTTCTGAGCCTTTCTGATTGTACATTTTTCTGAGGGTAGAGAAAATTGTGCCCTCAACCCAGTCACTCTTCAGGGTTGAGAATGTCAGCCTCAGTGCAATGCAACATTTACATGGCCTCTCTCTCTCTTTTTTTTAGTTCTTCTTCTTTTTCTTTCTTTCTTTCTTTTTTTTTTTGAAGTTAATGGGTAGGCAGCTGCTCTCCTCTCACATCCGCTCCCTGCTGGGGCTGGGGCACATGGTCAAAAGGCTCCATATAGCGGGCTGGCCAGTGTTGCCAGCCAAGCCTCCAAAGTGTCTTCCCCTCACCCCACCAAGGGGTCCAGCTTTGTCCAAACCCCAGGGAATAAATAGCAATTAAAGGTTTCTCTCCCTTTTGAAGTAATCCATTTGCATAAGAAGAGGTTCTTTCCCCAGTTAGCCCTCCAATTCTGCACTTTATGCTGTTCTTTTCTTCCTTTTCTCCACCTTGACAGCTGTAAACACAGGCCTGAACTCTAATTTTTTTTTTCTTCTCTCACCTGGTTTGGAGTTAACTTTTCAGAAAGAGCCTTCTTTTCCTTTTAGAAGATATTTTACTAGGCCAGGATTCCAATTATCACTGTTTATATTTTTTGTAAAGTTTTAATTATGAAAAAGAATTTGTGAGGTTGGTCTTAAGCTGTAGCCAATTTGGTGTGCTTTGCATTGCTTTCTGCATGATCAGTAGCAAACTTTGCTGTAGGTCTTCATCTTGTTTTACATCCCTAGGAGTGTTACCTGTAACCACATGGCAGTGCTTTGTTTTAGCTTCTGCCATTTTACAATGGCTGCCAGGGATCAGTCCTGGCTTAGTCAATGACTTCTTTCTGATTGGTTATCTGTATGACCTTGGCTGTTTGTAGATTCTCTTCCCCTCAGTGAACCACCTTGTATTTCCTTTTCTCTGAGCCTTTAGTAAAGTTTGAAAGCCAGAAATATTGGCCATTTTGCATGGCTAAAGTCGGGTAATAAAAGATTTAAAAGGATTATCTTAAAGAGTGCTCAGCTTAATTAAAAGTGGATATCCAAGTTATAGGTATATTTAACATGCCTCTATGTTTTTCTCTTCTTGGATCTTGTTTAGCTGGAAAAAGGATTTTTCTGTCAACTAAGTTATTTTTCCTCATTTTGCCTTGCCAAACTTAATGCATACATATGAGGTCCTAAGATAATTTCTAATGGCTTGGAAATCCTTAGGAAAGCCAGAAAAGGTGTCACGAATTCCATTTTGGAATAGAACTCTGTTTTTCTCATTGAGCCCCAGGAATTAGAGGCAGATAGATCCCTCTCAAAATCTGTTTTTGTCTTCCAGCTGTTATCTGTTTATTAGGCCCTAGAAACTACATGCTCTCCTAGAAGCTTCCTAAAGGGCTCCACCCAGAGGCCAATAAGCCTATTAGGAGATTGGCAGGCAAAAAATCTTAAAGCTACTGCAACTTGTTACGTCTGTCTGTGTAGTTATATATGTGTTATGTGTGTGGTGTCTATAAAAAGTGCTCTAATTAATTGACCTAAATTAGAATGGGCCCTTTGATCAATTATTTTTTAAAGTTGTGGTACCTTTTGTTTCATGTGAATTTAATCTTTGAGAAATTAAAAAATGCCTTAAAGAGTATTAGTAAAATGCAGATGCCATCAAAATGTAAATTTTTGCCTGGGGTTTAAGGATTGTTTTGAACTAGATGAGATAAATCTAAAAGTTTCAGCAAGTTGTGGTAGAATTGTAAAAATTAATCCTGTAAAAGAAATTTCATGTGTGAACACACAAACTAAATTCAAAAGAGTATTATATGGTTTTTTTCTTGTAAATTAAGCATGCAAATAAAAGCAGAATAAGGTATTCTTAAGGCACTAATATGCTCTTTTGCAAAATTTATAAAGGGTTATAAAAGTTTTTGCTTTTTAAAAAAATTTCTGAGTCATCATTTTGGTAAAATAAGTAACTTATGGTAATCTGAAATTCTATTTTATAATATTAAGCATTTAAACCTCTAACATTTAATAGGCTTCCCAAAATCAAGCTACAGTTTTAAAATTGTCTTTCCTGACACCTGGCTTTTGGATGATACAGAGGGCTGCTGGAGCATCCAGAAGACAGGTAAACAGGTTTGTCTGATGTGTTTAGAAATACAGGATTGCCAAAATTACGTTTAATCTTTTCCAGTAATATTTTAGGGAATAATATTAATATACATTCCAAACTTCTTGGGATCTCTAAAATTCTGTCTCAGTATATGCTATCAATCACAATTAAGGTGATTATGGCAAGTTTTTGTAAACTATAGAGGTAACCAAACTTTTCTGTCAATCATGTTGTTGATGTAACTACCCTGGATATCTTGCTATTTATAGACAATTATTGTCTTGTTTTGATCCTCTTCAAAGGATGATTTATAATCAGCTGTAGAATTTTGACAGGTGCTTTTAAACGTAGGTTTCTGACAACTTTGGAGATTGTGACATAACATACAGGACTCATGAAGGGCTGAAATGTTCACTAATATTAAGCAAAACAAGAGTTAACTGAAAGGACTGAACTAATAGAAAACTGAAGTAATCTTTTTGACTATTCTTAGAACAAGAAAACTTATATTGAGCTATTTACAGCCTTTAATAATTGGATATTGTGTACTTCTGTGAACAAAATTTAGAGCATATTTGTCTCTCTTTCTCTTCCTGGCTTCTCCAAAATTTGAAAACTAGTTGTGGGTATTCTTAACTCATGACAATATAATTTTTTTAACAGTGCAATAAAAATCCATTTTCTTTTGCAACGAGATGCAATTAGAGAAATTGGTTTTTTAAAAAGGCTTTGACTAAAAGGGTATGCCTCTCTTTAGGGAGTCAAGCTCGACTGGTAAAGGTAATAAAAGCCCCTTTGGAAAACTTGCTTCATACCTTTTCTTCACAATCCCATACAGGATTCCTAACTAATGGTAATAAAGAATGTCACTTTCTAACAGGGCCAGGAAGCTTATGCTTCTGGGACTTCAAGAAGAGAGAAGTTTACCCACCTCACAGGGATTTGAGGGTGCAAACCCAAGGTTGAGTTTAGCATTAGAAAGTCCTATCTGGGATGCCTTGTGGAACAGAATTCCATCAAAGCTAATCCAAAGGCCTATGTAAACATGATTATTCATGCTGCACACTATGCTAGTAACCAGGTCAAGTATAAAACTAAAGTCTATTTTTCAAACTTCTCAGTCCTATAATTATCTTTTTTAACAAATCATTTTTTTAACAAAATCATTTTTTAAACAAAAAATCATTATGAAGAGAGAAATTATGTTTAAAAACATTTCATATATTTGTCATTAAATTCTAGACTCATTAGTTGTCTTTAATTTTTTGCTTACACTTTACACTAACCATGCCTACACCTGTGAACCAACCAGCAATCTCCAACTTCAGCTCAGAAGGAACAAAAGGGATGGGTAATGTAAAAACTAGGATTGACATTCTAGTTCTGAGCAATTACCTTGAAAATCCTTCCAGGTGATGGGAATAAATAGGGTGCCCATCACCTGGAGGTTTCCTTTTTGAGAAAGTAAGAGCAAGGGAGTCAACCAAAGCCAAGCCCCATGGACCCAAATCATAGCAAGTGTAACTATAGCCACCAGTTATCTGGGTGTGTCAAAGACATCCTTTTCTCTCCCATGTTGGAGAAGGACTCAATTCCACAGTTTCGCCTTAGCATTTGGCTTATGATAAGAGTCTATACAACTTCTCCTGAGACATATTTTTGTCCCAAACTCAATTTCAAGCTTTGGGTCAAAGCCCTAAGGTAAAACAAACAAACAAACAAAAAACCCAAAAAAAACTTGATCTGAGGAACTAGAGGCAGATGATAATGGAAGTTTAAAGGTAGATTGCAGGTGGACATGACTAATTACTGCTAATTAATCCAAGCTTCTTGTTTCATGGATAAAGTTCATGTTAGTATACATGGCATAAATGAAATATGGGAAATTTGAAGGCTACTGACAGCAAGGGAGATAGGGTGTATGTGGGTAAAAGTAGATATTTCCAACCCCTAGGTACCCCCGTTAACATGGGTGGAAGCCACTTTGACACGATGGGCAGTACCTTGTTGTGGTTACTGTGAATCAGGGATATAATTCCCTGATGGAGGAAAGAAAGAGAGACACCTTATTTTCACTCCCTCATTTACCTGGGGCATTTGCCTGGAAGACAAGGGAACCTGGGATGTCTCCTCTCCTCAACTAGATGAGTAGCCATTCATCTTCAGTTTGTACTTTTAAAAAATGCATCCTGAAATTCTAGGACTCCTTTAAAAAAAGTGCCTTTTTTCACCTCTGTCCTCTCTTTAATGATAGGAAATTTTGTCTCTGTGGCATAAGACACTCCCTTGGATGCATACTCCAAATTGGGAAAAGTTTATTTCTTAAACCTTTAACTGTTTGGCCTAGGATACAGCTTGGGGGAAGGAAACCCAGAAGCCTGATATGCTGGCAAAAGGGTAAAGTTTTTACCAGTCGGGCTTTTGGTCTCCTCCCTGTGCAAAATGGGAAAAATCCTAAGGATTTAAGAACTGTCCTAACCCCTCTCCTTGTTTTGTTTGGATACATATTTTCTAATAACCCACTTTGTCCCTTCTTGCCTTCAGGCCATTAAACTCCAAATAGTCATGCAAAGAGAATCTCAGTGGATGGTCCCTTTTGTTGGGAACTGTTAGATAGGCCTCTCTGGGAGATCTGACTGCCATTTTCCCAAAATAGCATCCCATGCCAGCAGAAAACAGTTAAGATCAGCCTTTGTACTTATCCTTATCCTTATTCTAATAGCAGTTAGATGTATTTCTTTAGAGAGAGAAATGATAAATGTAGGAGGCAGTTAAAGGGGAAAGTCCCTGGAGAATCTTTGACCCACCGCACAAGCGTTGACATCAGATGCTTATGTGCAGATGAGGGAATCTGCCCAGGGCCTTGTTTGGGCATCCCCACAATGAACTGGGGTACCCACCTGCACACAGGAGAGTAGGGTGGAGACACTGGGAAGTTTGTGCCTTGTGCACTGGGATGGAGCCTGGTCTCTTCAGCTCATGTGTCTAGTGACCTCGTATTCAATCTGTGAGATGAGACTCTATTGGCAGGACTCCTTTTGTTTCACGGAGAGCTTTCTTTTAATAAATTTTGCTCTCCTCACCTTTTAATGTGTCTGCGTACCTAACTTTTTCTGTTCGTGTGACAAGAACCCAGGTGTTAGCTGAGCTAAGGAGCAAAAATCCTGCCTCAATTATAAGAAAATATAGTATAACAATAATTTTAATTATCATATAATTAAAATAAAAATAATGAATGATGGGTCCTAGAACTGATCCCTGGTGCAATATAATTAGGAGAATAGCCTCTATGGCATGACATTGACAAATACTGAGTTAAAATTTGAGACATAAAGAGATAACAACAACAATCTCAGCAATCCAACTTTGCTACCTCAAAAATAAAATCAGAGGCTTTGCATTATTACTGGCTTCTACCCTCTGTGTATGATGTCCTATGGGAACCATACTTCTGACAGTGCAGAAGGTTTCAGGTTCGTCGTCCTTAAATTACTTCTCCCTAAGGTTACCTCTCCATGTTGACAGGTAGAAGAGATTTTTTTTTTTTTTCCAGGAATTTCAGTTTTCTTACTGACAGAGAATTCCCACAGACTCAGTGATGTATTTGGCAAGCTGCTGCCTGAATGTTAATATTTTGGTAAAGTGAAATAGTCAAAACTTTATAGTCAAATATGTCTGTACTAGAAACCTGGTTTTGCCACTTCTACAAACCTACATTACCGGATCTATAATGGGGAAACATAATGTCTCTATCTCAGGGCTGTTATTTTAATTAATGTTGTGTTATATAAAGCATCAATATTGGAAATGTACTAGAAAAATGTTATTTACTCTCTTCCTCATTGGTCCTTATTTGTTTCTGGTCTTCTTTGCAAGTCTTGAAATGGTGAGTGAATTCTGCTGTAAGACTTTTTCATCCACATGGCCTTTTAAAATGTTTTCTTCTCCCTTTTTCTGTCCTCTTCATCTATGATTATGGAGGAAATCTGAAAATAGAACAGGAGATATGTAAGCGCCTTTAACACTTGCTTCATAACAACCATTCTGGGCCGGGTGCGGTGGCTCAAGCCTGTAATCCCAGCACTTTGGGAGGCCGAGGCGGGTAGATCACGAGGTCGAGAGATCGAGACCATCCTGGTCAACAAGGTGAAACCCCGTCTCTACTAACAATACAAAAAATTAGCTGGGCATGGTGGTGTGTGCCTGTAATCCCAGCTACTCAGGAGGCTGAGACAGAAGAATTGCTTGAACCCAGGAGGCGGAGGTTGCGGTGAGCCGAGATCGCGCCATTGCACTCCAGCCTGGGTAACAAGAGTGAAACTCCGTCTCCAAAAAAACAAACAAACAAACAAAAAAAAACAAAAAAAAAACATTCTGAGAATTTAGTGGCATACAACAAAAATTATTTTATCTTCATGAATTCACAGGTCCAAAATTCAGACGGAGCACAGTAGAGATGTTCATCTTTGGTTTAGTTACTTAAATAGGGTTTCCTTTGTTTCTAGGAGAAAAGAGGCAGATAATCTCTCCCATATACATTTAACGTAAAATGGTAATCCGGGTATAGCATACCTGTAATGAACATCCCAAAACTAGCAGGAGAGCAGCAAGCATTCAATCACTAGTCTTTTGCATTCTGAAACAGTTGGCCATGTGTTGCCAGCTTCTTGATTAGGGTCCCATCCCTAACAATGATTGTCCTTAGCTCCAAATTTCTTATCTATTGGTTTATATTTCATTCCTTTAGACAAAATCTACACCTGCAATTATCTTGAAGATAAGCCTTCCTTTTTTTTAGACCCTTGTAAAGAAGTAGTGTTAACAATGCTTTTAAAGAATTTAGAAGTATGGTTGTCTAGCCAAGAGGGTCAATGGGATATGCTCTTAGATTCTTGGGGAATTTTTTGTTGAACTTAGAACGCATTTGAGAAACTGCTTTATATCTTTCTGAGGTCTTAACAAGAGGCTTTCTTCCATACCCTAGATTCCCAGAGGCCATGTTTTACTGGCAGAATTCTGGATTTCTTTGACCTTTGTCCTGAGGCGATCTATTATTTTGAAAATGTTTCCTGAGCTGGAAAGACTGCCCTAGACCTAGATAGTTCCTAAAAATTTTAAATAAAACTAAAATGTTTGTTCTTTAAGTCATCTATCTCCTTCCAAACTTTATCTTAAGCAAAGGTTGTCAGGAGACTGGGATTCTATTTTTCTTTAATGAAGATAGCAGCTTCCAAGGGAAGAATTGAGGGGTGCAGCTACCAACAAAGCATTATTACAGAAAGATGACTAGGACAAAAGAGTGGAAAGAGGAAGACTCCCACAACAATGTACAGTAACAGTGAAATATGCTCAGAAGGCATAGGTCTCTTCCTTTAGTGTGACATACAACATTCCAGTCTCCTCTGTTTTGGGTTAATTTTTATGTTGATATTTATGCAAAATGTTAAGGTAACTAAAATAGTCTGCAAATAAGTCTCTTTCCATACGTGGCTCCTCAAAACATATAAATGAATGTATTTTTATTACACTACTCTTAATATTAAGTCCCAGGGAAAAATAATTTAAATCCACCTAAATTTTAAGTCTATCTGAGAGACAATATTTTAGAGACTGGCAGAATAAGACAAACAGAAAAATATACAGAGCAGGAAGATTTATAGAATAAAAGAGTAATACAAAAAAAATGGTAAATATGAAATGTTTTAAAAAATATATAGTTATTGGCATTACATTCAATAAACAGATTGAATAAAATGTACATTCAAAAGAAACAATTGAATTTTGAATTTAGAAATTATTACAGATTTAATGGACCAGATAAAGTATAATACATGGTTGAATGGCAGAAACAAGAATTCAATCGGTTAAGAACTGAATATTTTCACAGGAAGCAGAGCAGTAAGTGTAGAAGAAAAATAAGGATGAAAAGTGATGGGCATTAGCGTGCTGGGGAAACAATATTAAGTGAAGCATTTTGCTTTTGTTTTTATCTTGTTGGGGGTCAACTCTAAAAGACTGAAGTTCAAAACAGAGAAAATCAGGGAAACCAAAAGAATGCAAATATGTTCAGCTGTTCCCTGCTTGATGACATTCAAGTCAGGATACTATAATATATAAAACAATATATATACAGTTCATATTATTTCAAATAAATGAACGTTTAATGAAATTGTTTTAGGCCATTTGGAACATGAACTTATTTTGTCCCATTTCTTTATGTTATAAGAGATCCTTCCCATGATTTTGGAGTCTGGTAAAGGATTCATAAATACATGTAGAGATTATGAGTAAGGTTCTAAATCAATACAGCTACAGGAGAATGCACAGAACAAAGATGACAAGTTCTTGTTTGCTAATTGTAGTAATGTTCAATGAGCTTTACTTAAACCTTGTTTGATTTGCATGCAATAAAATACTCCTAGTTGCTAATAGGACACCCAGCTGGTAGTACCCAACAGGAAATTGAAAATGCAGAATTACTGAGGGAGTGGTTTAGATGGGAGATGTAAATTTGAAAGATATTTTCATAAAATTGAAAGCTGACACACTGGGAGCAGATGTTATTGCTACAGAATATAAAAGAGAAGATCTTGGCAAAAAGAAATGGGAAATGCTCATATTTGTGGCATGAGAGTAGGAAGAGGGTTTGTACTGTGGCTATTAAGCAGAGAAAGTGATTAAAATAACATGCTTTATTTTTTTAATTTAAAAGATGTATAAATCCCAATGAGATATCAAAAATATAACCAACATCAGTGGTCATATCACTTGGCTTATTATTCACATATTGTGTATATATTTTATACTGTCAATACGTATTAATATATTTCAAAATAGAAATATTTACCCACATTTAATTTTATACAATGGGTATTTTGCTCTCTGTTTTTCTATGTACATATATATCTATATATTTAGATATCCATTATGTTGCGAGAGTCATCCTGGCTGATAAACGTAGCTAACATTTACTTATTTTTGTATGTAAATGTGACTAACATTTACTTCTGTTGTGAGATTTATCCAGGTTGAAAAATGTAGTTAACATTTGCTTATTTTCAATGCTGGATCATATTCTGTTGACTAAAATAAATCATTATCCTCTCATCAACAGACTTTTGGACTTTTTTCTTACATTTTTGCTAATATAGACACTGTTCCATGAACATTCTTTTTTTGCAGGTGTTACTCAAGACTTATGAATAGAAACCTTTATGTTTATATTGTATGTGTATCTTCATTTTCAGCTTCAGTCATATTGCCAAATAGCACTCCAGAGTGATTGTACCAATATTCATCTCAGCCAGCAGTGTCTAAGAGTTCCTATCGTTGTTCATTTTGTCTGACAGTGTGGATAAATTATGTTTGTTTTTTTTAAATAGATATGGATTTTATTTTCTTAGATGATGGTTAAGGTTAAGAGCTCTAAAAAGTATGTATCATGATTTCTTATTACTCTCCTATGAATGATGTATTGGATTTGTTCATTCTGTCTCTATGTATAGATTTCTAGAATTTTTACATAGCCTAAGTAATAGACTTTTCATTTATTACTCTGAGGTTGAAGAGATTTTAATTTTAAAAGAATACATCTTAATTTTAATGTTACCAAAAATATAAGTCTTTTGATGCTTTCACACTTGTACCTCCGTAGTTTACTTAAGAAATCTATCCCTAAACCAAGGGCATAAATATACTCTTCTATATTTGTTTCTAAAATTTAGAGTTAAGCTTTTTGTATCTAAGTTTTTACCTTATTTCAAAACACTTTTTGTGTATGGCTATGAGTTAAGTATTACATTTTGTTTTTCCATGTAATTGGCCAATTTTTGCATCTGCATCTGCTGTTCATATATTAAGCATTCATCAGTGATTTTCATGTCACTGCAGATGTATTTATTTGACAGAATACTTAATTGTCTCTTATTGACCGTTTGTTTATCCCCTCTTAATCTTACCTGGTATTATTTATTATAACTTTACAATAAGACTTGTTAAGTCCCTCCATTTGGCTCTTATTTTAGGATGTCCGGATTGGATTTTAGTCCTTAATTCTTTATAAAACCTAAGATCAAAATGCTGAAGTTCTATGAAGGGCTCTATTGCAATTTTCAGTGGAATTGAATCAAATGTAAAGATTAATATGGAGGCAGCTGACATTAATCATATTTATTCTTCTTATTGATAAATACATTAGCATTTTCTATTTCAATCTTCTTAAACTCACTCAATAAAGTATTAGAATTTATTTCATTAGATCATTATACATTCCTTCCTTCTTTTTCTCTCTTCTCTCCTTTGCTCTTTCCTTCCTTTCTTTTTTCCTCCTTTCTTCTTTCTCTTCCTTGCTTTTTCTTTATTTAGCTAGTATAAATCATATCACTTACACCTTTTTTCTCTCCTTTGATTCAGAAAAGTTTTGAATTAGGACAACTCATTCATGAGTCTAGGTAACAGTCATTAACTTCAGTGTGAGGAGGATAATGATGAATAGGTCAAAAGTTAAGGCAAGAAACTTGGAAAATCTGAAATCTCCCAAATCAGATATTTACATTCCAATTCAATTATAATTTTTATTCCTCCTTTACTCTTAACCTTTTCTCCCTATCTCATTCTTCCCTTCATTATTCTTTTCTTCTTTAGGTCAATTAATTTCTAGATGATCAATTTCACAGGCAGATGGAAACATACACATTAATTCCAAATCAAAGGATCTTATAGCTAGAATTGTTACTTAATATTTAAATGTAGCTTTGTCTGAATTTTTCTATTTGTAGAAAAATTGGAACGTATTTGAATGTTTTTATATTCACTTGATATATTTATAAAATTAAGTTCCAGAAATGTGAGTTGCCCAAGGATTATAAGATTTTAATTGTTAAAGATTTTACCATTTTGAAGAAATAAGTCTTTATCTTCAGTGGTCCACATATTTTTAAAGCATATAATTTGTTTTTACAGTGCTTGATGAACATGTGAAGCCATCATTAGAATGAAGATTTACTCTAAAACTGAGATCGGCAAACTACAGTGAACGAGCTAAATCTTACCCACTTGCAAGGCAAACCTGATTCTGTCCATAAATTACATATTGTCTATGCTGTTTCATCCTGCAATAGCAAGTGTGACTACCAGCAACAGATACTGTATCTCCCACAAAGCTGCAGATATTTACTATCTGGCCCTTTATAGAAGTAATTTTCCATGATTTTTCTAGGCATGAAATTTAGAATAGAACAGAGGTAGATTTACAAATTTCATTTAAGCCAACTTTGAAAAATTGTAAACCTGCAATGTTTACAATTTCCGGTCTCTATGGTTTCATGCAGAAAAAAATCTGTATCTGTTTTTTAAATACTTAGATTCACAACAGCATACATTATGAATAAGACATTGAAAAATAATGATTAAAAAATGTTCTCAACGTTTTCCTGGTTTTACATACACGTATGATGATTTTAGCTTCAACCTGAAAATTGTTATTTTCTTGGTTTACACTTCAGTCAGGCAGGTATGTTGAGTTTTCAGCTTCCTGTGGAGTGGCCCAGGATCCTGGCTTCAGATAAATAGCCTCCTCAGTTGTGTCCCTCTAGGGTTGTGTGGGGAAGAGTCAAACTTCTTGTTCATGCTACAGTCTGGTTTGACTCACTTTCCTGTGTGGCTTCCAGTTTTGACATTACCTAAATAGCAAATTTCTCACATAGCATTTATTTATTTTAAAAGATATCTCTGAGTTTTTTTCTTATTTTATTTTAGAAATCGGTTGTTTACTGATATACTCTGGGGGAAAAGCTGAAAATGATTTTGTACTAGTATGTGTGTTAGGGATGTGTTGGCCTACCTGCCAGGCAAAAGACAATTGGAAGTGGCAGTGAGTTATTATTGAGGCGGCTATGCCATTCTGGTTTGCAGATATTTTCTCTCACCACCATGAAATATCATTCCACTGGCCTTTTGCTAAGAGGTCTAAGTGTGAATCTTAGAGACTTTTAAAAAAATATTCATTTTTTCCATGACTTGCTTTTGAGATCTTTGTTTTTCATTAGTGGTCTACAGTTTGACCACAATATTTGCAGGTAAGTTTCTTTTTATTAATTCTAATTGAGAGAAGTTGCACTTTCTGAATATAAATATTCAGGTCATTCATCAATTATGTGAAAATCCCAACTCAATTATATGCATTCATTCTTTTATTCACATCTCTACTCTCTGCATGGAGTAGAGAACTGAAGAAATATTTATACATTTCAAAATTTATTATTCTTTTTGATCCATATAGCGTATCTTTCTTGTTTTCTCTTGCTTTAATTATCCCTATTTATTCACACTTTGCAATAATATTTTTATAAAATAAGAGAAAGTAAAGGCCAAATCATATTTTCTAAAAAATATCTTTCTAATGTATAAATGATTTTTTGTACATGTGGATAATTTCTGTGCAAAGAATATTTATATAAATGCTATTAAATTATATAACCTTATATTATTTTTAGTTTTCATTCAGCATTCTTTAAATTACCTTTACATGTGATATAGTCAGTTCATTTCTTTCTGATACATTGTACAGAAATACATATGTACAGAATACACATATTCCGGGATATGCATATATCACATTTAACTTAGACAATCTCCTTTTGATTGTCTTCAATGAATACTTCCTACAAAATATTTTTTACAGAATATCTATTTTATGTTCTCCTAATAGGCCTCTGGGAAATTTTTTAAAAACAATGTACACTCAGAGTGCCAAATTGAACTCTTGAATTTTATAGCAGGCAGCACTGCTACCAAAAGTGCATGAAGCTTTCTATTTCCCTCTATTTCCACAAAACTTGGCATTACCAGGTTTTTAAGTGTTTTCCAGGGCAAAAGATGTCAAGTTACTATTTTATTGTTGTTCCAATTTGAATTTTAAAATTAATCATGTCTGAAAACTTATTGCTATCTTTGTGAGTCTTTGGGGTTTCCGTTTCTGCTAATTTCTAACTCACATTATTATTTGACTTTTGAGACTGTTGCATTATTCTTGTTCATATGCTGAAGTGTTTTATTATTTATATATTAAATATATTATCAGGAAAATGTATGCCTGAAATAAAACTTATCTCCATGGTTCATGCATTGGCATTTAGGTGGTGGCCTAGACAGATTCAAATGCTATTTTAAAACCCCAGATGCTTTGACCTTGGAACTCTCAGGTCGAAAGTAGGATTTAAATAGTTATTTCTTTTCCAAAATAAATATTGTTATGAATGTTTGGCTGATTACTGAAGTATATAAATAGATCAATGTAGTTTTTGTTTCATTTGGACTTTAGGACTTTACTTTCTTTTATTATATAGCTATCATTAATTTCATAATGTGGTAAGGAAGAACTCTGATACACAAGGAAGGATCATGATACTAATTTTTCTTAGTAAATATTATGATGGTAATTCTAATTTACAGGTTTATGAAAACGTAGCCGTTAGAAAATATTCAGAAATCACTTACACACAAATAAGCACATAAACATAATGTTTAACCTTGTTTTTTTTTCATTTTTTTCATTTTTCAATTTTGAAGTTTGTATAAGTTTCCTTAAATTAAAAAAAGAATTGAACCACCGTATGTGGTCTAACATGGAGAAAAGCATCTGATGACAAACTCAGCAACTATTTGTACTGAAGTATGTCAACAAGCTGTTCAGACAAATACAATATTTTATATAATTTAGATATAGCATAAATATATTTCAAAATTAATATATGGATTTGGTTTTGAATAGAAACATTTTAACATACGTCACAATTATTTTTAAAGTACATTTTATCTCCTTGATCAAACATTTGAATTCCATACAATCTTGTGAAAAATATTCTGCATAAAAATATAAGGATGAGCAAGAGGCCCTATGAAAATTATATTATGTAACTACATATAAAAGGAATTATTAGTAAAGATAATGATGCCACAATTACTATTCCTAGGAGACAGTGACATCTTGCTATAGCTAGTGCTGTTTAACATAATAAAACAGGCAAACTACATAAAGTTTGTTGATACAGTTGTCATTATTTTTCAAAACAGCATTTATCTACTATGAGACTCAGTGCTCTACTTGCTCTTCATGGTTTTCAGTAATAGTTGTGAAAACAATTATGAGATAATTATTCTATAGCACTTTCCACATTTCATGCCTCTGTAACCAAACCAAAATGTATTTTTTTTTTTTTTTAGGCAGAAGAGTTTGCATAGACTTGATCTCTTCAGCTTGAACAAAGTTTTAGAGAATGTAACTGCATTATCTATCCATCAGTAAGTCTTTAATGTTAACCTGGAGATAGTAACAGGAAAATTTAGGCAAATGTTAAGATGGGAAATCTGGATAATACTGAAAGCCTCATAAGACAAATAATTGAATTCCATTATTCTTTCTTGACATTAAATTTTCCATGTTCAGTGTTTCTTGTAGCCTAAAAGACATTTCCAGAGTTATTCAAAAGGCAAATATAACATTTTAGAAATAATGCCATTAAAATTGTTTATATATTTACTTTTCTTATGCATGTGTGAATATTTTTGAGAGTTAGTTATAATCACATTTGAATAAAGTTTTAGAAATATCAAAACTATTTGCAATGTGTATTAGAAAGAGAGAAGATAATGTGCTTTTAAATGCTTCAAACATTTTATTGCTTCAAATACAACAAAGGTGTAGCCATTTAAAAAATAAAACTTGTCTTTTCTAGGCCAGGTGTGGTGGCTCATACCTGTAATCCCAACATTTTGGGAGGCTGAGGCAGGTGGATCATCTGAGCTCAGGAATTTGAGACCAGCCTGAGAAATACGGTGAAACCCTGTCTTTATCAAAAATATAAAAAATTAGCCACGTGTGGTGGTGCATACCTGTAATCCCAGCTACTCAGGAGGCTGAGGTTGGAGGATCTCTTGAGCCTGGGAGGCAGAGGTTGCAGCTAGCTGAGATCACACCACTGCACTCCAATCTGGGTGACAAAGTGTGACACTGTCTCAAAATAATAATAGTAATAATAATATTTGACTTTTTAATAAGGTAGTTTAAATTTAAACTATGAATAAACAATAACAAATGTCTCAGAATAGCTAAAAATGTTATCCTTTTAAAATATGAAGAGATGATGCATTTTTATATTTTGTAACATATAAACCTTCATAAAGTAAAACTCACTAACTTTTACATCAACTAAAATATTCTGTTAAATGTGCATCTTCATGAACCTATAGCACAATAAAATTCATCTGTCTAACTACAAGCATAAAGAAATAAAATAATTCTGATTCCACATCCTTCCAATTACTTCTTGGAATAACGTGAGCAATTCAATAAACATTTGGTCCTCCAGAGTTTTGAAAGAAGCACAGGTAATTAGCAAGCACCTTACATCCTGCTAAAAACTAAAGGCTAAGTCCAACTTAAATCTTATTCCTAAGCCTGTGTGGTTAGGGAAAGGAGACAGAAAGAAGAAGGAGAATGAAGGAGAACTGAAAAATTTACAAATATAGTCTCTATATATATAAAGTTCAGTAACCCAAACAGCTGCCTAGATAAATTAAGCAGGCCTGCATCACCTTGTCCACTATAGGCAGAAGAAGCAGCCGAGAAGAATTCAGTTGTATGCCCCATGACTAGCTAAAAGCTGACCTAGAACATTCAGTTAATTGGATAGCAATCCTAACAGAATCCTGACAGAGTCTTCCACTCCATGGTGCCCAGACATCCTAAAACACCAGAAAACTTTGGTTGTCTTCCTTAATCAGGGAATAGAAGAGTGTGCATTTCTCTCTGACTGACAACAAACAGATCCCAGCACATAATAAAGGCAACCCGTATGAATATTAAGCTTGCAAATATTTGATTGCCAAATCTGCTCCCCTTGAATAAAAGATACTATGAAGGAGCAAAAGTATTATATCCAAGTCTCTCTCTGGAAAAAAAAAAAATTGTTGAAGTTCTCTCTCCAAGAATTCTCCCCCTTGTTGGTGGATATTTAGGTTGTTTCCCATGTTGGCTATTAAAATAATTCTGTTAATGAACATTCATATATGAGTATTTGTATGAGCATATATTTTTATTTATCTTTGGTAAATACTTAGTGGTAAAATAGTTGAATAACATGGTAGATACATTTTTAACATTATAAGAAATGGACAATTTCTCAAATGGTGATGCTATTCCACATTCACTCTAGGAAAGCACAAGACTCATTTGCTCCATATTCTTGTCAATGATGTCTTTTAAAAAACATTTTAATAAATTTCACCATGATTTTAATTTACATTGACATTTACCTAATAGGTAATAATATTGTCAACTTTTTATGCATATATTTGTGATCTGTATATTTTCCTAGAAAAGTATCTGCTCAAATCTGCGCATTCTATTCACGGTTTTTATTTTCTTATTATTGTTTTGAGAATGTGTTATAAATTCTGGATAGAAGTTCTTTATAAGAAATATAATAAATCTCCCAGTCTGTGACTTGTATTTTGATTCTGTTAACAGTGTCTTTAGAAGAGCCAAAGTTTTTAATATTGATTATTTACTTAATTTTTAGTGAATTATGCCAAAGTCACAAAGATTTTTTTTTCTATATTTTGTCATAAACTTTTTCTAGTTTTAGGCTTTACATTTAGGCCTATGATCCATTTTCAGATAATTTTTGTTATGCCATGACATATGGATTTAAGATGCTTAATTTTTTAGCATATATATTAATTTCAGTACCATTTATTAAAAAAGATATTCTTTTTCCACTGAATTTCTTTTGTACTTTTGTCAAAAATCAATTGCTTAGATATGCATGAGTGTAAGAAATACGCTTTCTAGACTGTTCCACTGATTTACTTGTGCATCTTGATGTTAATGTCATACTCTATTAATTACTGTAACTTTACAATAATATTTAAAGTATTATAAGTCCTTGAATTTTGTTCTTTTTTTTTTCAAATCTGTTATGGATAGTCTAAGTTTTTTCATTTTCATAAAAATTTTTAAATCAGCTGATTACACACAAAAAAAGAGCTCCTGAGATTTTTTTCATCAGCATTTTGTTGACTCTGTAGATCAGTTTTGGAAGAACTGACATTAAACATATTATGAACATAGTGTAATTGTATATTTGCATTTAGGCCTGACAATCTCTTTCTGTGCAATAGCTATTTAAACCATTTAAACTTGATGTGACTTTCTTATGAATGGATTTATATCATGCATTTTGGTACTGGTTTTATACTTGTTTCTTCCACTTTTAGTCCCTTCCTTCCTCTTTTACTACCGACTTCTAAATTAATTTATTTTTATCATTTTATTGTTTATTTTGTTATTGGTATTTCATTTTATTTATCTTTTTGTTTTATTTTTATTTTTTGTGAGACAGGGTCTCACTCTGTTGCCCAGGCTGGAGTACAGTGTTGTGATCAAACTTGCTGCAGCTTCTACCTCCCAGGATCAATTGGCCCTCCCACTTCAGCCTATCAAGTAGCCACCACGCTTGACTAATTTTTGTATATTTGGTAGAGCTTGGGTTTTGCTATGTTGCCCAGACTGTTCTGGAAGTCCTAGGCTCAAGTAATCTACCTTCCTCAGCCTCTCAAAATGTTGAGATTGCAGGCGTGAGCCACTACACCTGGGCTAATTTAATATTTTTATTATCTCATATTATCTCTTTTGTTGACTAATTAGCTGTAAAACTTTAAGTACTTTAAGTACTTGTTTTAGGATTTACCATATATACATATAATTTATGAGTCTGCTTGCAAATGATATATCATTTCAATTAGTTCAAAATTCTTACAGTATTATATTTCATCTTTAATCGATTTTAGGCTATGGGTATCATGCATTTTATTACTAATGTGTTACAAACTCCAGGAGATATTGTTTGCATTATTGCTTTAAAAATCAATTATATTTTAAAGATATTCAGAGAGTAAGACAAAATTGTCTTTATTGTTAATTCGTGTTATCATTTTTTGTACTTAATACCATTTTCTTACTCTTCCAGAGCACAAAGTATATTCTACAAATTCCAGCGCTACTGTTTGCCCCTGTTTTCACAACAAGTACATCTTTAATATTACGTATTTCCATTGACCTTACTCAGGTTTCAGATAACTTTTATTGTTCTCTGATCATAGATATATTTTTCTTAAGTTTTCTAGCTCCAAAAAATACCTCAGAAGCAATGTGAATTTTTTAAATTCTGCATTTTTGTGGGTTGATCTATTGCAGTATGGTGGAATATTTTTTATATTGTTTTTATTAATAGTTTATTCAAGCTCTATTTGAATTATACCAGGAAGGTCCATAATACTGAAAAAAAACAGAAAGCAGAATTTACAAATGCATGATTTATATATTTTTTCTTTGTACTTAAAATTTGTAATATAATTGATTCTTATTTTCATATATGTGTAACTGGTTGGTCTGAGCATTAATTTGTGCTATTAATAGTTCTCAGTCATGTGACTTCAGATGGTTACCTATTATACAGCATTTCATTTTCCTTTGGATTCTCCCCCAGAATAGTTTGGTTATTTTCTAACCTATTTATGATAATTGGTGAGTTTATAATATATAATCATCTAAAATAAATGTTAAATTTTAATTTTATTACTGTATTCTGGATTTTTACTACCTCTTTTCTGTTTGCTACATGTATAGCCAGTGTTGAATTTTTCTTTTTATTAACCCTTAAAAGGGTTGAATTTTCCTTTTTGTTAACCCTTAAAAGACTAGATATTAACCCAGCATTACTGAATTAGGCTATAATAGAATATTCTTTGTATCTTCAAATGACTTTGAAAATGCCTAGTATATTTAAGCTCTTACAAATGTTAATTTTCTAGTATAATTATTAGTTTTGTTATTATTGTTAATTAGTTTCAATGTTAAGGCATTTTCTTACTTTGCCTGACAAACTATTATTTCTATCCTGTAAGGTAAATACATGTTAAACTCTTTCAGAAACACTGAACAAGCCTAGACAATAACAAACAATTTTTCATATAATATTTTTTAATTTTATTGAGTCAGTATATGTGACTACAAAGAGAAAATGATTTCTGAGAATATATTGAGTGTTTATTTTACATACTATTTATATGACATAGGAAACAATATAGGGAATTTTTAAATACATGCTTTATCTCAATATTCTAGTATATTCTTCTAAAGGAAAAGGAAGGAATCTCTGACACATTACAGATTTTTTATTTTGTAGATGATTACTCTTTCTTTACTTTCAGAAACACTATCTTGCAATTTACAATGAATTAGGCAGTGGCAAAGATTTGAAATACAAAGATTTTGAAATTCATCTACATGCAATAAAAATTGACCAAAGAAGGAAAATAGAAATACATATAACCATTATATGCCATTGGTCCTATGTGAGCTTATGAACCTAATTTTCTATTTTTTACAAAGGAGACAAGTACACTTCTACAAATATAAAAATAGTGTAATCATTGACATTGTAAACTAAAACGTAAAGATATTAACAAATTTATTAGGACTATTTAATATTGTCTGTAACAAATCTATATTTGTTTTACTAGCTTAATATCATTGGCATGCCATTTTGTTGTACAGTTCAAGAAGATAAAAGTCACTAAAAGCTATGTGTAAATAAAATCACTCTTACAGCATATGGCATGTCACAAAAGGGATATTTACTCTCAACAGCTTGATATTTATGTGCTGTGATATAGAAGTCTTTCAACATTATCTTTGTGGTATTCTGCATGTCTCATTACATTAAGAATGGATAACTGAATCTTCCAAATTAAAAGTCTTTGTGGAATTCATACTCTATAAGAACAAAGCATTATTATTTGAAATTTTAGACTCAAAATTTTGGAAGAAAAGCATACAATTATTTGATATTTCTTTATGTATTCTCCAATTAAGTAATCATATGGCCTTCGGTCATAAGATTCTGGTTCTTCGAGGATGGAAATATTGAAAAGAACAATTTTTTAAAATACCAGATGCTATAATCTGAAAGTAATCTTAATAAATCTTGTAATAACAATCATTAAGTATTTACAGTGAACTGCTTCTTCTGCCATTCTTTGTTGGTGTTTTTTTTTTTTTTTTTTTTTTTTTTTTTTTTTTTTTTTAAATGAACCTGGAGGTTTGTCCAGCATAGCAAATGGACAAGCAACAGGAGATTGTTGTCAACACAGTGACCTGGCAGAGAGACTAATACCTTTGAGCCAATGCCAACTGTGTTGCCATGAACAGTTGGTTTTATAATAGATGAAAATAAATAAGAGATACTAATAGACCTGTTTTAAAGATCACTTCGGATCTTCAGCATGCACTTTGATCATTTAAACTATTGTCTAAAAGCAAAAATGTTACCATTCAACTCTTCTCTTTAACTAATACTTTGATCCTTTACATTGAATTCTGCTAATAAACCCTATATTTTAAATGAGATGTGCTACAGTTTGGGTTAAAAGCTTACAAGTTTTTTCAGTTCTTAGATGTTGATATTTATAGTGATGCTTTATGTTTCAGTCTGTTTGGGAATTAGAATATAATAAACTTATTAGCTGGGCATGGTGGTGTGTGCCTGTAATCCCAGCTACTCAGGAGGCTGAGGCAGGAGAATTGCCTGAACCCAGGAGGTGGAGGTTGCGGTGAGCCGAGATCCCTCCATTGCACTCCAGCCTGGGTAACAAGAGCGAAACTCCATCTCAGAAAATAATAAAAAAAAGAATATAATAGACTGGGTGACTTATAAACAACAAAATATTAATTTTACAGGTTGAGATGTTGGAAAGTCCAAGACCAAGGTGCTGGCAGATTTGCTGCCTGTTGAGGATCAACTTCCTGATTCATAGATGACTTTACTCTTGCTTTAACCTTGATGGGACAGTGAAAGCTCTCTGGGCTTCTTTTGTTTGGGTACTAATGTAATTTATAAAGGTTTTGTGCCATCATGACTCAATCACCCTCGAAAGGCCACACCTCCTAATACCAACACGTTGAGAACTAGGGTTTCAACATTAATTTTGATAAGACAAAAATATTCAGTACATAGAAGTTTGTAAAATGCTGGTGACAGTAGATATATGGTGATTTGTATTTTGTCCTTTTTTATTCACTAGCTAGCTAACTTTTCATAACTATAGTAACAACCAAAAAAACCTAATTAAATGAAGTTTTTACCTGGAAATGCTTTTTAAATTAAATACAATTTTTAATTATGATTTAGTATTTATTTTTTAACATATTTAATATTATCTAGTGTTGGAAATTAGAAATCTAGCTGGTTCTTCTTTAACTGAAGCCTAAATCAATTCTGTAATGTCTAGAACAGAGTAACTATAGAAAAAGAAAATAGATTAGTGATTGCTTGAGGCCTGTGAAGTAGAGTGAGAAGATAAGGAGGTGATAGCTAGTGGATATGGGGTTTATTTTGGTAGCCATAAAAAAGCTGTAACATTGACTAGCATGACGACTGCACAGGTCTATGATACACTAAAAATTATTAAACTCAATGCCATAAATAGGTGTTATATGACATTTGAATAATAACTTAATAAAGCTGTAAAAACAACCAACAGTTTTTGGCCATATTTGAATAAATAATCGCTACATATTCTCCAACATTTTCTTAGTCTATTTTGTGCTGCTATTACAAAATATGTGAGACTAGGTAATTTGCAAAGAACAGAAATTTGTTTCTTACAATTGTGAAGTCGGGAACAACCAAGACTGAGATGCCAGCGTCGGGTGTCTGGTGAAGGACTTTAGTAGACTGCAGAAGATCAAAAGGGGTGATAACACTTCTACAAGACCTCCCTGTCATGAGGGTGGAGCCCTTATTATTCAGTCAGCTCCCAAAGGCTCTGTTTCTCAATACTATTGCACTAGAAATCAAATTTTAACATGAATTATGTAGGGAACAAAAACATTCAAATGATACAACTACCAAGGTCAACTAGAGCATTCAGTTGCTAAGAAGTTGGGTGGTGTCACTGTATTGTGGCATTAATTAAATAATGAAAGTCAAATGCTATGAGCAAAAAGAGAGAAACAAGGAACTCCCAAATGGAAATGTGCCAGAAAATAAGACATTGTGTTGGATTTATTTATTTTTAATGATGCAAATAGATTTGTACAATATCTTAATGTGTATGTTCAGAGTATTTTGTAAAATTAATATTATTTGGAGGATGAGGAGAAGAAGCTTTAAGAGAGGAAGTAAAGAGATAATAAATTGGTGGTACATATCATTTTTAGTTTAGAATAGCACAGAATATTTTATATACAACACTTTACTATTGTGGTTTTTTCTAAGTGGTGAGATTATAGAAAAGTTTGTTTTTAGTTTGGTTTATCTGTTTTTAAATATTTTTTTAAATTAATACATGTAAATTGGAAAATGAAAGTAAACACAATACTTATTTTGTATTAAACTGCTGAATATTTTTTTTAAAAAATATTACTTTCTTTAGACAAGAGAGGTAGAAAAAACCCCAGGGGAAATGATTTATTGGAAAAAGGTGACTTAGAATGTCATACTTAACTCATGCTGAACTCAGAGCAAGGAACGATAATGTGGATTGTAATCTGACTTCAGCATTTACTAGTGGTAACATGAAGGGTGATTTAGCCTTTCTGTGCCTCCTCTTTTGTCTTCTGATAGCATTGTCTACTTTAGAAGGTAGAAATACTTGAAGTGATTCAGATAAAGCCCTAAGAATCAAGCCTGACATTTAGTAAGTACTCAGTATTAGCTATTATTTTAAACAGCAATTTTCAAATATGTGATGGGGCTGTCATGTAAAAAAGAAAATACTTAATCTATTTGGGTTGGAGAAAAGAATATTATCAAAAATATACTGTGTTAGAACTGTACAAAAATATTAATATCTAACTATAAGAGCACCAAATTAGAATTTAAAGGCTCAGTATCTTAATGTGATGGTATTAAGACTTTCAAAAGATTATTGTAGCAAATTTGTGTCAGATAATTTTTAGGCTTGATAAATTCTAAGATTCCTTGTAAATCTTGATTTTTTTTACAGACACTATTCTCCAGTGTCTTACCTTCTATTCTATAGATGTTAGTTAAAGATCTTGTCATTCCAGACTCATTTGATTTTAGGGAATTAGGTCTCCTACTTTTGCAAATGGAATCAGAACAAGAAACTTGACCTATTACACATATTCACAATATGTAAGCTATTTCTGCTATATTATAAAATATTTAATAGTAATTTATCTGTTACACCTGTAAAATGTTTCCTTCTGGGAGAGGGTGTGCAGTTTAAACCAGATTCTAATTAAATTAAAAATATCCAACAAGTCTTTAGTTCATCTGTTTTAGAATAAGGGGTCAAAAAAGAGTCAAGATTTTAAATTCAAATTAAATTAACTGTGCTCTGTGAAAGGATTTCTATTCATAACTTCCTACAAGATGTGAAAAGGCTTAACCTTCCTTAAATAATTCCCCCACTGCTTGATACCTGTTTAAGAAAATTCATTTTTAAATTTCTGATTACTTTCTGATTACTACTATACAATTTAGAAAGGAAACATGTTTAGGAGACTTTGTATGTAACACTTCGATGGTAATTAGTGTACTATTTTGTGTTTAAGAAAGAAGGACTTAAACTTACAACCCTGTCAAAGAAAATGGATTTGAAATAAATGCTATAATTTATTTTGTTAATTTAAGAAATTATATATATTACATACAACGCACAAACACACACACTTTTTTTATACATAGTTGATCCTTGAACAATGGAGGGGTAGGGAAACTGATTCCTATGCAGTCAAAAATCTTCATTTAACTTTTTTTTTTTTTTTTTTTTGAGACGGAGTTTCGCTCTTGTCACCCAGGCTGGAGTGCAATGGCGCGATCTCGGCTCACCGCAACCTCCGCCTCCTGGGCTCAGGCAATTCTCCTGCCTCAGCCTCCTGAGTAGCTGGGATTACAGGCACGCGCCACCACGCCCAGCTAATTTTTTGTATTTTTAGTAGAGACGGGGTTTCACCATGTTGACCAGGATGGTCTCGATCTCTCGACCTCGTGATCCACCCGCCTCGGCCTCCCAAAGTGCTGGGATTACAGGCTTGAGCCACCGCGCCCTGCCCATTTAACTTTTGATTCCTCAGAAATACAACTACTAGTAGTCTTGCATTTGGCCAGAATCCTTACTGAAAACATAAATAATTGCTTAACACATATCTTGTATGTGTATTATATTCTGTATTCTTACAATAAGGTATGCTAGAGAAAACTATTTTATGAAAAATCAGAAGTGCTAGTACTAACTAGCTTTAAGAAAAATATTTTAATTTTTTTGTTATATTGTAATAAAACCCAAGTAGACTAAAAATACCTAAAACACTATTAAAAATATGGATTTGAACAGACACTTCTCAAAAGAAGACATTTATTCAGCCAACAAACATATGAAAAAAAGCTCATCATCATTGGTCATTAGAGAAATGCAAATCAAAACCAAATTGAGATATCCTCTCATGCCAGTTAAAATGGTGATCATTAAAAAATCAGGAGACAACAGATGCTGGAGAGGATATGGAGAAATAGGAATGCTTTTATGCTGTTGGTGGGAGTGTAAATTAGGTCAACCATTGTGGAAGACAGCAATTGCTCAAGGTTCTAGAATCATAAATACCATTCGACCTAGCAATCCCATTACTGGGTATATACTCAAAGTAGTATAAATCATTCTCTTATAAAGACACATGCACACATATGTTTATTGTGGCACTGTTCACAATAGCAAAGACTTGGAATCAACCCAAATGTCTATCAAAGATTGACTGGATAAAGAAAATGTGGCACATATGCACCATGGAATACTATGCAGCCATAAAAATGATAACTTGATGTCCTTTGCAGGGACATGGATAAAGCTAGAAACTATTATTTTCAGCAAACTGACACAAGAACAGAAAACCAAACACTGCATGTTCTCACTCATAAATGAGTGTTAAACAATGAGAATACATGGACACAGTGAGGGGAACATCACACACTGGGACCTGTCATGGTGTGGGGGGCAAAGGGAAGGATAGCAGTGTGTGGGAAGTTAGGGGAGAGATAGCATTAGGAAAAATACCTAATATAGACAATAGGATTATGGATGCAGCAAACCACCATGGCATGTGTTATACCTATGTAACAAACTTACACATTCTGCACATGTACCCCAGAACTTAAAGTACAATAAAAATAAATAAGTAAATACAGATAACGACTTAGCTGATCCTACTGTTAGCAAAACCTTTATAAACTTTAAAACAAAGAAAGTGTTCAGAATTAAAATTGGTGAGAACCAGGGTTGGGAAGTGCCATAGACTGATGGAGTCATTATTTCAGGAATGTCACGGAACATTTGTATAAATAAAATGGCTATTATGGGTAAGGAGTGAAGAGAATTCACTGCTACAATAGATTTAAGAGGGGAAAGTTGCAACATATTGTAGTGAATACAATAGTTTTATCTTAGAAAAAAATTTACAAGCACAAATTAGTTTTCTTAGCTCAGATTATCTACAAAAATCGGTCCTGAGGCAGGATTTACAGGCTGTAACTTTATTGGGAATTGAGGTCACAGGACAACAGTATAAGGGGATAATGGAAGTGAGGCAGGAAAGGAAATTGGGAAAATACAAGGATACAAGGAGATGCATTACTGAAATAGCTTCAGTTCCTGGCAAGCACAGTTGGTGGTTCACTCAGTCTCAGCAGACAGATAACCTCAGAAGACAATGTGAAATCGTGAGTCTCTGAAAAAATCTTTTGTGTGGGGATAAAAATAAGTCTTTATCTGCCTGGACCTCTCTCCTGTACTTTTATTTTCCATTGATCCAAAGTTCATGCCATAGTCTATCAACTATTCCCTAAATCTGAGTATAGCTGCTGGGACTGTGTGGGATACCATCACATAGAACCAAAGAGAACAGTAGCAGCATCATGGTGCAGACTACCCACAGTACAAGGTCACCAAATCCCTTTCTGTCCTCCTGTAGTCACACAACCACTGAACCTATGTGCATGTTACAGCTATAAAATTTGCACAGTTAAAAAATAGCTACTCTTGGCACATGTCCACTGTAGTCTCTATGGTATACGATACACCTAAACTTCAATCAATACCTTTCCTTAAAAAAAATATGGCTGTAACTGCAAGAAACAGAAAGCCTTAATATTGTCTCTTAGAAAATCAGGGTGCTTTTTTTTTTAATAGGAAAATAAAATTAGGCAAAACCAGTGGCTGCTACTGATTTAGTGACTCGATAGTACGGTGGCCAATATTTCTATGATTATTTTCCATGTTTGCTGCTTCCTTATTTCCTGGAAGCTGCTTTAGTTTCAGGTATCAGGTTAACCTTAATGTAGAAATAGGAGAAGATGAGGGGAAATCCATGTCGTTTTCTTTCTATCAGGAAAACACAACTTAAGTAGAAACCTCAGCAGATTTCTAATTGTGTGATGGCAAATACATACACTATATGTAAGGCGATTAGGAAAGTGGCACATAGTTCCTCCCTTAAGCTCAGGGTTATCAAGGAAAAAAATAAGAAGGAACATTAAGATAACCAGACAACAGCATGTACCACAAAAATAAATTGATTTACATCACTTTATATATCTCTTTGAAATAAACGAATATTCATGCCTAATAATGTATTTTAGGATGAAGCTATATATTTAAAAATACTCGTCATTCTTATAATTTAGAAAACATCAAAGATTAGAACAAAGAAAATTAATAAGAATATTATTAATAGTCTTTGGGCTTAACATTCTCCAAGGACTCTCACACTATTTAAAGACTACAGGCATAAATCACTAGACAGTACAATACTAAGTTACTAGACTTATTTAATAAGCCTTAGATCAATAAAAGCAAGTAAATGTTAAGACTCCAATGGAAACAACAAAACCCATTTAAACTCTATATTCTTCAGCTATTTTCCCTAAGAGCCTTGAGGGATAGACTATTTTAACTGTAGTAGCAAGCATCAGTTCTCCATTTTAACAGCAATTTGCCCTTCGGAAGAAACAATAGCTTCAAGAGAGATTGAATCAAATATTTCAATTGGCTGACATGGATCACTTGTTCAGAAATACCCTCAACATCATGTGTTCCATATTCCACTTCCTCAGACTGACTCTAACAGGGTAGATATGTGCCTATAAATGATTTAAATGTTGTCTTATAAAAGTTAAGCAATAAAAGGCAGCTAAGTAAAATAAAGCTATTATGTTTCTTCAGACAAAAATAAACTGGCATTCAATATATTTTCTTTAACTATAAAATATTTCTAAGTAATTGTCACTGTTTAAAAGATTTTGGCTCTTACATTACTCAAAATGGATAATGAGCAGAGTGGCTATGAAACTAGAAAATAACTGGCTTAAGAAAATGATTTTAAGCACCTTTGTTAAAATTCTATTATCATATATTGAGCTCTTATGGTTTCTAAACCAGGCAAATTTCTGGAAAAGAAAAAGAAAACAACATCAGGTATCACAAACATAATGCTGAACATTGGTGGTTCATTTTTAGAAAGGATGTGTGGTCTATATGATTTTGTAGTTGCTCATATCGCCAATCTTAAAAATGTAGACCAAGGTTACTTTAAACAAAATAGCGTTTACTTTCTGATTATGCTGTTTTTCTAAAAATGTTTTTAAATGTGCTCTCCTTTTAGTGGGTACCAATGTAGCATTTCCTATTGTCTACAAAACAATTCTAATCATGATGTATTGTTTAATTATTTTATTGAGTAATTGGTAAGGATTTCATTATGCTTCTTTTTACATATTATATCCTGGATTATATACAATTACTATTTAGTTGTCAAAGGAATTTGTCTTAAATTAAGATTACCTCAGTAAGTTTGTATTGCACATTGTTTTCTAAGAGGGATTTCTTTTTTAAAATAGACACTTAATAATTTATTTTTTTGATTTTGACAAGAATCTGTGTCTATTTTAGCAATGCAATTCTGAAGAGTTATGTGGATTCTCCAGTTGATATTTAATGTTCATAAGATATTATGAAGTCACAAAGAAAATATCAAGACCAGGATTTGTATCTTATACTATTTAAAAATTGAATATAAAAGTGCTTTTGGTATACTCAGGACATATACACTTATGTATATGTTCATATACAGCATTACAGATACTATTGTGAATTTTAAAGGTATAAAATGAAGTGCTTATATTCATGACAAATGTTTTAAAGAAATCATAATATAAAATCAAAATGTGCTATTCACCTGTCTAGTTAAAAGATAAAGTAAATCAAGATCCAATGTGGTCTTTAAGCTCAAAGAAAAAGATCCCCTTTGAAATTGGACTTTCATTTTTTTCCAGGTTTTTTAATACAAAAAAGCAAATAGTCACTGGGTTGTTTAATACCTTTGGTGAATGGTCATATATTGACAAAAGTTATGAATACAAAAGATATTTATTTCTATTCTCATTTGTGATCTTTCCATCTTACTCTGAAAAAAAATGCTATAATTTCTGTTTTCAAAATTAGTGAGAAAAAAACCTTAATTTTTACTTATATAACTAATAAAATTTTGTTGGAAATTATCATTGAGTATGAATGATCATGACAATGTTTGTTATAAATATTGGATAAAATTTAATATATATGTACAGGTACAACATAGTTATTAATATTACAAGCACAAGCAAGACCTTTCTCTGCTTTAAATTCTGCTCTTTTAGCTGTGTGCACTACAATATGCTGCCTGACCTTTTATGTGTCTTTGATTCTGTATGTTTAAAATAGGGATAATAATTAGGCCTGCCTCATAAGATTATTATAAAAAAGGAGCTAATATACATTAAGCATTTAGAACTATTTATGACACCAATCACTCAACAAATATTGATATTATTTTACCCCTATGGCATAGACCATACGTATATGCTTTGCTAAATTACTGCTTAACGTTTGAATATTGGTATTAGTTCTTTTCTGTTATATTCCATATGTCATCACCTTTTCTGTTTGTACAAATTGGAGGACATCTTTAGAACAGTGTCCTTTAATTTCATTCTGCTTTACTTGGCACAGTTGTAATCATTAACATATTAAATTCACCTCCACTCATTTCTTACACTCTTGTTTGTGCCAGCTTTATTGCAGATACAAACACAAATGCAAATACCTCTTTATCTTGTAACAACATGCTAAAGAATACTTATCGCTATAGCCTATGTTGATGTCCTTTAAGATTGTCCTAAAATAAAAGATGGTAATTAAATAAAATCTCACAGAATATTCTCTGAGGCTTCCAAAATTGTTTCAGAAAATTCACTTTTAAAAAATGTCCCAACAGGAATTTCTGTTTTGAAATGTTTGTACAGGTTGGCTAAGTCTGCAATATTATTATTATTATTATTGCATATCAAACTGTTTACATCATGGTATAACCAGTTAACCTGTATATGCTGCATTTGAAATAAACCAAATTGTTGACACAAAACTGACATAATATCTTCACAACTGATAACTCAAACAAAATATTTGTTTTTTTTTGATGTTAAGTTTATAATCCTGAGTATTCTGATATTCACTGATTCTATATAAAAATTTCTATAATAATAATTATTTTTATCATGATGGAGTCTTCCTGTGCTGCTCAGGATGGTCCCAAATTTTGGGGCTTAAGCAATCCTCCCTTCTCAGCCTCCCAAAGCATGAGCCATCATGCCTGGCCAAAAATTTCCATAACTTTTCACATTACTATAGTGAGTTAAACATTTCACTTATGGCTCATATATAGCCCAGGATTTAAGTACATTTATAATTTTAACAGTAATAAAAACATGAAAAAAGTAAGATTGAAAATGAAAATAATAAAATTTAATAAATGCTATTTATAATAAACTAAAATCATTTACTTAATGAGATATAATAACCTACACTGTTTTAAATGAGATACTGTTTGTCAATCATTATATAAATGGTTGTCACTCCTCTGAGGAAATCAGGAAGGGACTTTTTTTTTAATTTGAGATGGAGTTTTACTTTTTAAGCCCAGGCTGGAGTGCAATGGTGTGACCTCAGGTCATTGCAATCTCCGCCTCCTGTGTTCAAGTGATTCTCCTGCCTCAGCCTTCCTAGTAGCTAGGATTACAGGTCTGTGCCACCATGCCCGGCTAATTTTGTATATTTAGGAGAGACGGGGTTTCACCATCTTGGCCAGGCTAGTCTCGAATTCCTGACCTCAGTTATCCGCACACCTCAGCCTCCCAAAATCCTGGAATTACAGACGTAAGCCACCATACCTGATAAACATATTTTTATATAATGAAGCTTTAAGAGTTTGAGGAGAAATAGATTTACTGCCTTTATTCTGTATGATGAAATAAGCTTATATAAATGTATAATTATTTCTTCTTGATTATCTTGGCATTAAAAAAAACCTTGAAGGTTATGTGTGTAATAAACATTTGCAGATTAAGGTGGAATCCACTACTTACATTGCTCGCTATCTCATCATCATTCTCTTACCCAGTTTCTGCTTTTCATTCAGCATTATCAGCTAAGAGTAAACTCTTCATTCTCAAGTAGAGTACTCAAAGTGTTGTCTCTCTTTTGCACAAATAATCTGCATTTTTTTAGAACTTTAAAAGATAATCTAAATATTTTGTACTTTATCTGTTCTTAATCTCTCTCCAAAATAGCCCACCATACAAAGTAACCTTTAAATATTCTCAGTTCAAAAAGTAAAGTTCGCTAGGTTATAAGAAGTTCTTTTTGATGCGTTTAAGGTTTTAAAAAGTTATTTTATTTTCTACCTTCCCTCAGATGAGTGGTTCCTTTAAATTTTAGCTCGCTCAGACTGTCCTACACAGTTTAGAAAAGCACAGATAATTGTTCCCCTTTCCAGAAGTTCTGATTCAGTAGGTCTAGGAAAGGGCCTGATAACTTACCTTTCTAACAAGCTACCAGTCCTGGGGTACACACTTTTGATAGGCACCTTTCAAAACAAATTTTGAGTTACAATCAGTTTCTCTGAATTGTGATACTTAACACTTCTTTGTCCTAAAGCTAGTTCAAGAGTTAAAAATTAATAACTTTCTGTATGTGTTCCATATTTATACCTTTATAATCTTAGTGTTGTAATTTGCAGGACCAATTTTGTAAATATCTCTTATTGTTAGGACCAAAAAGTATTATATGCAAATTAGATAAAAAGTAAGTAATTGCTATTCCTGTTAACGGTGGTGATTATTGAGTTATTTAAAAATATTTGGCAGGCAAAATACAAATACTCCAGCATTTTTTACTTTATTAATATATTAAATTATTCTTCAAATGATTAAGAAATGTTTTCTAGAACATTTTATTTATTTCCAAAGCCAATGAGTCTTTCATAAAAAATTAATCATGTTTTAGTTTATTTCCGCTTATACTGTAAAATAGATGTTTTTAAATAGCTTTTTGCTGGGTAAATGCCCTAATGCCAACGAAGCTCTGTGAAGCCTTTAGACTTTTGGACATCACAGCTTCTTCTAAGCAAAAATATAACAAAAACAAGTAGAAAACGTGGTTTTAAAAAAATTGTTGTTGTTATTTACATTAACTTGTGAACTGAATGGTCAAAATAAAATGCAAAATTTGGAAATTATTTTCTCTATTATAAAGGCCTGTGTAGTATTTGGGAGCATAGTTAATAAATGGATATAAGAACTTAAATCTCTAAAACAAAGTAATGTAGACTAACAGATGAAATAAAAAGAAGCAGGTAGAAACATTGTATCCCTCTTTTCACTAACACATTGTATAAGCTTGGAAAAGTCAATTAATTTATCAGGGGCCTAGATTTATTTTGATAAAATGAGCTAGAGGGTGGATTTCATATTAAGTTGCTAGTACTAACTAAATCTTAAGATCTCTAGAATAAAATTAAAAAGTAGCTTTATATTTTATAAGATTAATCTCCCAAATCGTGGTATTTTTCTTAGGGGAATGTATCAGAATAGGGGAAATTATATTTTTTAAATATAAAATGAAAACATGAAGTATATTGCAAATTACTCCACTTTAAGGAAGTAAATGAAGCTTGATATCTGAATAAATTCAACTAGTTAATTAGTGCCACATCATCCTATAACTATAAATTAAAAACATGTCTGTTTGTAGTCATCAGTATTTATTAAATTTGCTTTCAAGACCGGGCGCGGTGGCTCAAGCATGTAATCCCAGCACTTTGGGAGGCCGAGGCGGGTGGATCACAAGATCGAGAGATCGAGACCAACCTGGTCAACATGGTGAAACCCCGTCTCTACTAAAAATACAAAAGATTAGCTGGGCATGGTGGCGCGTGCCTATAATCCCAGCTACTCAGGAGGCTGAGGCAGGAGAATTGCCTGAACCCAGGAGGCGGAGGTTGCGGTGAGCCGAGATCGCGCCATTGCACTCCAGCCTGGGTAACAAGAGTGAAACTCCGTCTCAAAAAAAAAAAAAAAAAAAAAATTTGCTTCCATAAATCTTTTTTTTTTTTTTTTGGGGGGGGACCGAGTTTCGCTCTTGTTACCCAGGCTGGAGTGCAATGGCATGATCTCGGCTCACCGCAACCTCCGCCTCCTGGGTTCAGGCAATTCTCCTGCCTCAGACTCCTGAGTAGCTGGGATTATAGGCACGCGCCACCAAGCCCATCTAATTTTTTGTATTTTAGTAGAGACGGAGTTTCACCATGTTGACCAGGATGGTCTCGATCTCTTGACCTCGTGATCCACCCGCCTCGGCCTCCCAAAGTGCTGGGATTACAGGCTTGAGCCACCGCGCCCGGCTGCTTCCATAAATCTTACGACAACTGGCATAGGCAACCTTTCAGTTTCCTTTGCAGTCACAATTGGGAATGAATTACTGCCTTTTTATTGATAGATTAATACAAATAACAAAATTGAAAGATTTTCTGTTTATAATAGGCAGACTTCCTAAGATACCTTTGCCACTTTCAAGTTTCTCATCCCCTGTTATTTAATCAACACTAATCTAGGCTGTGTTATGAAGGGCCTTTGCAGATATAATTTTATTTACCAATCACTTGACCTTAAATTTAGAGAAATTATTCTGAATTATCCAGGTGTGCTCATTGTAATCACAGGAGCACTTAAAAGCAGAAAATAAAGAACGTTAGAGAGATGCAACAGAGGAGGAAGGCAGAAAATAGATGAGGTGGAAGAGGACATGATAGATTTTTAATACACAAGGAAGAGTTGACTAATCATTGCTCTTATTAAAACTGAAAGAATATCATAAACCTTGAAATGGAGGTGGCCTCTTAAAGCTGAGAATGACCCCAACCAGTAGCCAGTAACCAAAGGGCACTCTAGTCCTATAGACACAATGGGACTAAATCATGCAAACACCTTTAATTATGCCCAGATCTTCCAGAAAGAAGCACAGGCTGCTGACACCTTGATTTTGGCATTGTGACAAACAAAGTACAAACTGAGCAATGATGTCCCTCGACTTTTGATGTACTAGACTGTGGGATAAAAAATGGGTGTCGTAAGCTGCCAACTTTGTGGTAATTTGTTGTGGCAGCAACAGAAAACTAATGCACCATCCTATTTGCCTAGTGATTATTGCCAAGCTTTTCAATGACAGATAATGGAATGTGTGCATGTATACACACACACACACACACACACACACACACACACACATACATACACATACACATACACATACATATACATGTAAATCTTCATTTAATGTCATCAATAAGTTCTTGGAAACTGTCACTTTAAGTGAAACAATGTATAATGAAATGAATTTTATGATAGATTAGTTGACATCAATGAGAGTTAAATTCCTACCACATATTTCTTTTCACAAAAACACCACCAAACTTTAAAATAAAGACCAAATGCTTCTCATTTTCAACACTGAAATACATGTGAGCTATACATACATGTAAAACATTAATAAAAATAAGTAAGATAATAATTTATCCAATAATTCCAGTTCAGAGTCACATGAAGCCTAGGCTGGAAGCTCAGAACCTAAAGCAAGACAGGACATAAGGCATGACAGGCTGCATCCCATCCAGGGCGCTCACACCCACACCCACATGGAGACAATGTAGACACATCAATTCACCTAATGTACACATCTTTGAGATGTGGAGAAGACTGGTGCATCCAGAAAAAAACCTATGCAGAGATGGGGAGAACATGCAAGCTCCACATAGACAGTGGTACAAATGGGAATTGGTGGTGCTTGTTGTTTTTATTCCTCATCAATGTTGTAATGAAACTATGTTGAACAAAATGACATTGTTCAGGGACTTGTTCTTTTCCTCTGTCTCTCCTTTCTCTCTCTCTCTCTCTCTCTCTCTCTCTCTCTCTCTCTGTGTGTGTGTGTGTGTGTGTGTGTGTGTGTATTTGTTTATGTATTTCTACAGTTTTCTGATTATTTTTCCTCAGATATTTAGAATAAACAAGTGGAGACAATGAATATTAAATTATTGTGACAGTATTTTCCTATCAATTTAACATGTACTGCAGGCATGTTATAAAGATTGAAACTCACTCAATAAAAATAATTCACAGAAACATGAGTTTCTATAAGAGGTGTTATTAAATGACAAAATATAATTTACTAAAAAATTCACAACCAAAGGCAAGAATATTTAAGATTATTGTATAATTATGAAATTATGAAAGACAAAGATAGATGATACATGAATGACAAACTGTTGATAGGCTGACAGACTGCTACAGAATTATGAAATGGATCTTAAGCAACAACAAAGATTTCAACCAATTATAGAGCACCTACTTTGTCCAAGAATATATAAGTATCACAACAGTCCCATGTGATTGATACTATTCACCTAATTTTTAACTAGTGAAATTTTGAACTAATGTTTAAACTAGTATTTCCATTATGCTTAAGAGACTGATGGTTAATCCCTGTGTCCAACACTACCAGTTATCCTCCAAAATTCAGATATCCTCTTCCATTCTGAGAACATTATAGCTGTGTACATGATCTTCAATTGGAGACAATATAAAATATTGGATTGTACAGACCTAGATAATGTCTCCAGAATATAGATAATATCATAGCAAGTACTAGCCTAAAATTAACCTGTATTATTGTAACACAAGATAATCTAGTTTGAAAATTCCTTATGTTTTATAATAATCCCTATTATCTTGGGCTATCAGGGAGCATCCCACAAATTTCAACCACTTTTTTTCCATAAAGACAGAAGAAAAAAAAAATCAACACACTACTGTAGGCTCATTGGGACTCCTTACATTGAGCAGGAATTGTATTTTAAGTCATTAAGACCATTGACTATATAGTTTAAGGCAAAGTGACATAGATACCTGAGTATGCATATCAGCAAATATGCATAGTTATAGCTATGTGGACACACACACACATATATATATGGGTACTTTTTTTTCTGTACAAATCTCCACATATGATTTTACTGCTCAAGGATAAATACTTGATTTGGAAAAATATCAATGATAAATAATCAATAACACAGTAGCTTTCTTACCCAATCAACAACAAAGAAAACATACTAATAGCAACCAAATTGTTTTGCAATGTCAATTTCTGAAACTATGCTCTCTTTGCCCCAAGTTTATCTTTTAATTTATGAATACACTGATAAGAAAATAACTACTTCAAACATCTTTGTGTCTGGCCTGGACTGTAGCTGTTGTGCACATATATACAACATACTAACACATACTACACATCTCATAACTGTCAAGGTATCAACTGAAGAAATCGTGTATTAAACAAATAACAAAAATTTTCCCTATAATCCCCAGACGGTATCACGTCTATACAGAGTAAAATAAGTAATGAGATATTTTCTATTTTTCCCTTTTTGTCAGCATATAATGCTTATTCATTTATGATGATTCCAGGATAACAATAAATATTACAATATAATGAACAGTAAAATTTTTTATAGAAAACTCTTAAAATACAATATAGACATGGAACTTAATCTAGTTGAGGAAATCTATCCCTTTCAATGTTTTCTCTCATCATCTATTTGAAAGTATTTTTATGTAATGCTTGGGATTTCTCACTCCAGAATTATTTGGTCTCCTGTGAATCATGGAGAGATTTTATGTTAGAAGAATACAGACAGCAGAAAGACATTATCCTTGGGCCAAGTACCATTCTGAGTCATTCTCTCTGTTTCCTGGTAACAAAGCTGAACCAAATGAGGCATAGAAGTCATACCCAAAATATTAAAATATCTTTTTCTTCAGTAAACCAAGACTAAAATTGACAAAATAACCTCCACAGAATCTCAGTATCCCCTACTGTTAGATTTTCTCTTTGGAGTAACATCTGGCCTTCTCAGTTCACACATCCATTCAGCAATCAAAAGCAGAAGTGGTCACTAATTTTACTATGGTGGACAAAAAGATATGCTCAATGGGCCAGATATTGTTTTCTTCATCATGAAGTTAAGCATCCATTTTGGAACTTCTAAAGATGCTATATATTATTTTCCGTCTTTTCTACAATAAATTCTCTATTCAAGACTCAAGGTTATTCCCAGAAGCATAAATGAGACAGAATATGAATATCATTTGTACAAAATCATCATGCAAAAAAAAGCAAAGCTTTTAGTTTGGGAGGAAAAATACAATTTGATTATGCGCTTATGTTTTCAGTATCAGTATTTACTCTTCACTTTTTTTTTTTTAAGAGGAAGTATCTCTCTCTGTTACTGGAGTGTAGTGGCAAAATCTCAGCTCACTGAAACCTCTGCCTCCCAGATTCAAGCAAGTCTCCTGCCTCAGCCTCCTAAGTAGCTGGGATTGCAGGTGTGTGCCCCAATGTCCAGCTAATTTTTTGTACTTTTAATAAAGATTCCACCAGTGACATTTCTAGACACATATAACCTACCAAGATTGAACTATGTGGAAATCTAAAACCTGAACAGAAAATAATAAGTAAAATGTTTGAAACCATAATAGTCTCCCAACAACAACAAAAAACCCAGTACCAACAGCTTCACTGATGAATTTTAACAAACATGTAAGGAAGAATTAATACCAATTCTATTCAGACTTTCTGAAAGATAGAAGAGGAGGAAATACATCCAAACTCATTCTATGTTGTCTGTAGTAGTCTGCTTTCATGCTGCAGATAAAGACATACTCAAGACTGGCCAACTTACAAAAAAAAAAAAAAAAAAAAAAAGGTTTAATGGACTTTACAGTTCTGCATAGCTGGGGAGGCTTCACAATCATCACAGAAGAGCGAGTCACATCTAATGTGGATAGCAGGAGGCAAAGAGGGAGTTTTAAACTCCCATTTTTAAAACCATCAGATATCCTGAGACTCATTCACTATCATGAGAACAGTGCAGGAAAGACCTGCCCCCACAATTCAATTACCTCTGACCAGGTTCTTCCCACAATGCATGGGAATTGTGGGAGTTACGATTCACGATGAAATTTGGATGGAAACACAACCAAACCATATCATTCCAACGCACCCTCTCTAGCAATGACTGAAAGGGGCCAACATAGAACTTGGGCCGTGGCTTTAGAGGGTGCAAGCCTTGGCAGCTTCCATGTGTTGAGCCTGCAAGTGCGCAGAAGTCAACAGTTGAGTTTTAGATACCACCACCTAGATTTCAGAGATTTTACAGAGACACATGGATGTCCAGGCTTAAGTCCTGGACCAAATCTCATGTCCTCACATTTCAAAACGAATCTTGCTTTCCCAACAGTCCCCAAAAGTCTTAACTCATTTCAGCATTAACTCCAATTTCCACATTCCAATGTCTTACCTCAAACAAAGGCAAGTCCCTTCTGCCTATGAGCTTGTAGATTCAAAAGCAAGCTAGTTATTTTCTAGATTCAATGGGGATACAGGCACTGGGTAAATATAGCCATTCTGAATGGGAGAAATTAAAAACAAAGGGGCTACAGGACCCATGCAAGTCTAAAATCCAGTGACTCAGTCAAATCTTAAAGCTCCAAATGATCTCCATTGACTTCATGTCTAACATCTGGGTAATGTTGATATTAAGAGGTGAGTTTCTATGCTCTTGGGCGTCTCTGCCTCTGTGGCTTTGCAGAATACAGCCCCCTTCCTGGCTGCTTTCAGGGGCTGGCACTGAGTTTCTGTGGGTTCTCCAGATACACAGTGTAAGCTATCAGTGAATCTACCTTGCTGTGGTGCTGCAGCAAACTCATGCCTGGACATCCAGCTGTCTCCATATATCCTCTGATATCTAAGTGGTGGTTTCCACATGGAAGCTGTCAAGGCTTGAGGCTTGCATCCTCTGAAGCCACCTCCCAAGCTCTATGTTGGCCTCATTCAGTCATGGCTAGAGCGGCTGGAGAGCAAGGAACCAAGTCCCTAGGCTACACACAGCATGGGGACAAGTTCCCATGCAACAAGTTCCTCATCTTCATCTGAGACCACCTTATCCTGGATCTCATTGTCCACATAATTATCAGCATTTTGGTCAAAGCCATTCAAGAATTATCTAGGGAGTTCCACAAAACCACTTTTTTCTCCTAGGCCTCTGGGTCTGTGATTGGAGGGACTTCCATGAAGACCTCTGACATGCCCTGGAGACATTTTTCATTGTCTTAGGGGTAACATTCGGCTAATCATTACTTATGCAAATTTGTGCAGCTGGCTTGAAGTTCTCCTCAGAAACTGGAATTTTGTTTTCTATCACATTGTCAGGCTAGAAGTTTTCTGAACTTTAATGCTCTGCTTCCCTTATAAAATAGAATGCTTTAATAGCACCCCCAAGTCACATTTTAAATGATTTGTGGCTTAGAAATTTATTTTGCCTAATACCCTAAATCAGGCATCCCCAAACTTTTTACACAGGGGGTCAGTTCATTGTCCCTCAGACAGTTGGAGGGCCCACACATACTGTGCTCCTCTCACTGACCACCAATGAAAGAGGTGCCCCTTCCTGAAGTGCGGCGGGGGGCCGGATAAATGGCCTCAGGGGGCTGCATGCAGCCTGCGGGCCGGGCCATAGTTTGGGGACGTCTGCCCTAAATCATCTCTCTCAAGTTCAAAGTTTCAGAAACCTCTAGGGCAGGGGAAAAATGCTGCCAGTCTCTTTGCTAAAACGTAACAGTAGTCATCTTTACTTTATTTTGCAACAAGTTCCTCATCTTCATCCGAGACCACCTTATCCTGGATCTCATTGTCCACATAATTATCAGCATTTTGGTCAAAGCCATTCAAGAAGTATCTAGGAAGTTCCAAATTTTCCCACAATTTTCTATCTTATTCTGTGCCCTCCAAAGTGTTTCAACCTCTGCCTGTTACACAGTTCTAAAGTTGCTTCCACATTTTCAGGTATCTTTTCCACAGTGTCCCAGTCTATTTGCATCAATTTATTATAATAGTCCATTTTCATGCTACTGATAAAGACATGCCCAAGACTGGGTAATTTACAAAAGAAAGAAGTTTAGTGGACTTACAAGTCTACATGGCTGGGGAGGCCTTACATTATGGGAGAAGGCAAGGAGGAGCAAGTCACATTTTATGTGGATGGCAGCAGTCAAAGAGAGAGTTTGTGCAGGAAAACTCCCATTTTTAAAACCATCAGATCTCCTGAGACTCATTCACTATCAGGAGAACAATGCAGGAAAGACCCACCCCCATAATTCAATCACCTATCACTGGGTTCCACCCACAACACATGAGAATTGTGGGAGTTACAATTCAAGATGAGATTTGGGTACGGACACACCCAAACCATATCGCTGCCAGTATTACCCTGATATCAAAACTAGACAGAGACACATAAAAACAAAATAAAACAACAAAAAACTGCAGATCAATACCTCAGATGAACCTTGAAACAGAAATTCTAAACAAAGTTCTAGCAAACAGAATTCAGCAACATGTTAGATCATTTACTATGACCAAGTGGGATTTATCCCTGGAATGCAAGAATAATTCAACAAATTCAAATTAATCAATGAGACAAATTATATGAACAGTATGAAGGACAAAAACCATTCAATCATTTCAATTGATGCTGAAAAAGCATTTGTAAAATTCAACATTCATTCATGTATAAAATCTTCAAAAAATTGTGGGTAGAAAGAACATACCTCTCTACAGGATAAAGCCATATGTGACTGACTCACAGCTTGTATCATATTAAACAACAAAAACCTGAAAGCCTTCCTTCTAAGATAAGCAACACAGCAAGGATGCCCACTTTCACTGCTGTTGCTCAACATAATACTGGAAGTCCTAGCTACAGCAATTACACTAGAGAAAGAAATTAAGGTCATCCAATCAGAAAGGAAGTTGTTAAACGATACTTGTTTGAGGGTTGTATAATTTTATTTTTGGAAAAACCTAAAAACTCTATGAAAAAAATTATTACAAATGATAAAATTCATAAAGTTTTAGGATATAAAATCAGCACCAAAAATCAGTAGCATTTCTATATGCCAACAGAGAATAATCTGAAAAGAAAATCAAGACAATAATTTCATATACAATACTAAAAACAAAATAAAATTCCTAGGATTTACGTTAACCAATAAAGTGAAAGATCTTTGTGACAAGACCTTTAAAATATTAATGAAGGATATTGAGGAGAATATAAAAAATAGGAAGATATTTCATGTTCATGGATTGGAGGAATATGCATTGTTAAAATGTCCATACTACCGAAAGCAGTCTGCATATTCAATGCAATCCTTATAAAAATATACAATATATTATTCACAGAAATAGAAAAAAAAAATTAAACTTTATGTGGAACCATAAAAGACTCAGAAACAGTCAAAGACATCCTAAGCAAAAAGGAGGAAAAGAAAATAATGAATTATGTTAGCTGACTTCAAATTATACTATAGAGCTAGAGTAATCAAAACAGCATGGTATTGGCCTAAAAACAGACAGATAGACCAATGGAACAGAATAGAAAACCCAGTGACGTGTGTGTGTGTGTGTGTGTGTGTGTGTGTGTGTGTGTGTATCTATCTATCTATATAACTAATTTTTGACAATGGGGCTAAGAGCACACATTGGGAAAGGGACAGTTTCTTCAATAAATGGTGCTGGGAAATCTGGATATCCATATGCAAAAGATGATGCTAGACCACTGTCTTTCACCATGTGCAAAAATAAAATCAAAATGAACTTTAAAGACTTTAGTCTCAAACTTCAAACTAACTAAATGAAAACATTAGGGAAATTCTTCAGGACATTGAACTGGACAACAGTTTCTTCAGTAATACCCCATGAGAACAGGTAACTGAAGTCAAACTGGACAAATGGGATCACATTAAGTTAAAAAGCCTCGGCATGGCAAAGGAAACAATCCACACAGTACAGTGATAACCCACATATTAGAAAAAAAATTGCAAACTCTTCATCTGACATGGGATTAATGATCAGAATATATAAGGAGCTCAAAAAACTCAATGGGAAAAAATACAATAGTCTGATTTTAAAATAGGCAAAATACCTGAATAGACATTTCTCAAAAGAAGACACACAAATGGCTAAAAGGTGTATGAAAAGATGCACAACATTATCATTATAGAAATGCAAATCAAAACCATAACAAGATATCATCCCACCCCAGTTGAAATGGCTTTTATCCAAAATAGAGGCAATCCCAAATGCTGGCCAGGTCACTGAGAAAAGGATCATAAAAAAGATTTTTATGAGTGGTTTTCTTAAGGATCTGGATGGCGAGTATCGTCAGATCTGGGAAAAGCCATTCAGTGAAAGCTTTTGTGGAAGCAATGATAAATGAGAATGTTAGTCTTGTGATCTCGTGGCCATTCTTGACTGATTTTTGTACAGACCTCCCTAACCTGCCTGATGGCACAGCCAAATAAATCTATCACTTCACCTTGGAAAAGATCCAGCCTAGAGTCATTTCATTTGAGGAGCAGGTTGCTTCTATAAGGCAGCATCTTGCATCCACATATGAGAAAGAAGAAGATTGGAGAAATGCCGCCCAAGTGTTGGTGGGAATTTCTTTGGAAACAGGACCAAAGCAATACAATGTTATAAATGGGAGACTTACCTGAAGCTTGCTAGGCTATGTCTGGAGGATGATGCTCCAGTCCAGGTGGAGGCTTACATAACTTGTGCATCATTGCTTCAGAATGAATCAATCAATGAACAATTACTGATAAATTATAAGGTATGCTATGCATGTGTTCTTGATTATAGAAGAAAATTCATTGAAGCTGCACGAAGGTACAATGGGCTCTCTTACAAGACAACAGTCCACGAAAGTGAAAGACTAGAGGCCATAAAACATGATTTGCACTGTAACATCTTAGCAACGGCAGGACAGCAGTATTCTCGGATGCTAGCTACTCTTTTGAGGATGAAAAGTACCAGCAACTTGCTGCCAATGGGATTCTAGAGAAAATATACCTAGATAGGATCATCAGAGGAAATGAGCCTCATAAAGATTTTTTTTTTTAAACCAGTCTGAGGAGTTAATTAACCAGGAAGGATACTATTGGAAGGGGCACCCCTGTAAAAATGTACAAAAGGTCTGAGGCTAGGTGAAATGGGTGATAAATATGTACAACATGTACATGGAATCCCCCTTTCTTGAGTCCCTCCTCTCCCAGACCTCAGAGGGCATGAGGACTTGGGTGGTAAGTGAAGGGAAGGGAGCACTTTGGCTTCTGGTTTAGTGAGCCCTTGGAGGGGCAGGCCCAGGGCCTAGAGGCCTTTATAGGGGCAAAGGTGCTTCTTAGGAGGTCCCATGGCCCCAGAGATGAGCCATATTCCCATGTACACATCCCTTCCCGTCTCTAGAGACTGTGACCTCTGCTCTCCCAGTGACCCTGCACTCCATGTGACGCTTGGTCTCGTGGGGGTTGAGGCTTCTGTTCCAGGTTCCTTGATCTCCTAGGTGGTTAGTGAGGCTATGACTTTTGCCCTCTAGCCCTGGCTTAAAACCTCAGCTCTAGGACCTGGTTTAAGGATGGGGAGATGGAGCTCTGCCCTGGCCTCTCCCCTCCCCTCACCTACCAGCGGGAGCTGGGCCGGGGCTCCTAGGTGGGGAACTGGGCCAGTGGGGCCGGCATAAGCGGAGGTAGTGTCCCTGAAAGGGCTTCTGATGGGGTACTGCTGAGAAGGTAAAGGGTTCCGCGGGCTCTAGCAGGTGGCGGTGGAGGAGCCAAGCGGCCGTAGAGCAAGAGGTAGCAGGTTTCAGACGACAGAGGCGGGCAGCAGCCATGGCCCCAAGTTTAGTTAGCTTCTCACCCATCTCACCTCATAGAACCGGGGTGGCCTTGCCAGGCATGGGGGTGCTGCCAGCCAGGTTGGCTCCAGAAAGCCAGCGCAGAGCTCTGATGGGCTAGGGACCAGAAACCAGGGTGGCCTGGGCCTCTCAAACAGCAGCTGAAGGTCCTGGGGCCCAGTTGCGACGGTGGCATCCTCCTCCTTCCACTCTTCCTTTACCCACATGGATTCCTTTTATTAATATTTTTTCTTTACTATTTTATGGGTTTCACATGGTTGAATTTACTGCATAATTACAATAACTCTAGGAGAGAGGATTATTCTTATTTCTATTTTCGAGACCGGAAAATGAGATAAAAGAGGGAAAATAACTTGTCCAAAGTCACACAGCTAGAAACGGGAAGATGCAGGATGTGAACCTGGTCATTGCCTCCTGAGGCCGCACTGCAAACCCCTGTGCCATATGCCTTGCCAACTGGCACAGGTGCCCTCCTTCCTGAGTCATAAACTGAACAGCCTTGTAGACACTTGGCTCTTACCTCATCCCTGTATCTACTTTATGAAATTGGTGTTTGTCCCCATTTCACAGCTGGGAAAAATGAGGCCCTCAAAATGCAAATAACTTGCCTAACTGCATAGCTGGGAAGTGCCCGAACAGAGCCAGTATTCAAGCGTTGGTCTGTGGGGGCGCTAAAACCCATCCACCTTCTGGGGAGTGATGTGACCTGCCCAAAATCACACAGCCAGCTTCAGTCTCCCAGGCTCCTTGTATGGTTCTGTGTGGCAACCTTCTCTCATTTCAACTGTAATTAATAGAGTTCTGTCCATTTATCTATTTATGGTTCATTGTGTAGTTTTCCACCAACACAATCTAACAAATGTTACAACAATAAAACATTGCTTTATTCAACATACTCCTGAAAGTCTTATGCCAGAGCAATTAGACAAGAGAAAGAGGTAAAGGGCATCAAAGCTGAAAAACACAAATTTAAATTACCCTTGTTTGCAGACTACATAATTTTACATTTAAAAAATCCCTGAAGAATCCATGAAAAAATTCTTAGAATTGATAAATAAATTTAATAAAGTTACAGAATACAAAAATCAACATTCAAAAATCAGTAGAATTTCTATATGCTAACATCATCAATCTAAAAATAAATTAAGAAAGCAACCCCATTAACAATAGCTACAATAAGTAAGATAACCCAGAATAAATCAAACGAAAGAAGTGAACGGTCTCTATAAAGAAAACTATTAAGTCCTGGTACAGTGTCTCACACTTGTAATCCCAGCATTCTGGGAAGCCTAGACAGGAAGATTGCTTGATTCCAGGAGTTTGAGATCAGCCTGGGCAAAATAGCAAAACCGCGTCTTCATGAAAGAAAAACAAAAACAAAATAAATTAGCCAGTTGTGTTGGCTCATGCCTGTAATCCCAGCTAATCAGGAGGCTGCAGTGGGAGAATTATCTGAGGCTGGGAGGTTCAGGCTGCAATGAGCTGAGATAGCACCACTGTGCTTCAGCCTGGGCAACCAGAATGAGATCCTGTCTTAAAAACAAACAAACAAACAGAAACTGAAAACAAATTGAATAGGCCACAAAAAAAGGAAAAGACATCCCATGATCATGGAACAGAAGAGTTAATACTTTTAAATGTTTAGGCTATCTAAAGCAATCTGTAGATTTAATGCAATTCCTATCAAGATACCAAATAACATTCTTCACAGAAATATAAACAAAACCTTAAAATTTGTATGAAGCCTAAAAGGCCATACATAGCTAAAGGAATTCTTAGCAAAAAAGAATAAAGCTACGTGTATCACACTACCTAATTTTAAATTATACTACAAAGTGATAGTAGTCAAAACATTATGGTGCTAGCATAAAAACAAATGCATAGATCTATAGAACAAAATAGAGATACCAAAAGTAAATCCATGCACTTACAGCCAACTAATTTCCAACAAGGTGTCAGGAATATACACTGGGAAAAGGACAGCCTCTTTAAAAATGATGCTGAGAAAATTAGATATCCATATTGCAAAAGAATAAAATAGGCCTTTACCTTTCATAATACACAAAAATAAAAATTAATGCAAAATTGACTAAGGACTTACATGTGAGACATGAGAATATGAAACTATTATAAGAAAACATTGGAAAATGCCATAGGACATTGGTCTGGGCAAAGATTTTCTGGAAAAAACCTCAAAAGCACAGGCAAAAAAAAAAAAAGGCAAAAATGGAGAAATGATATTACATCAACTAAGAAATTCTACACAATAAAGGAAACAAAGTGAAAAGACCACCTTCAGAATGTGAGAAAATATTTGCAAACTTCATCTGACAAAGTCCTTATCAGGGACATGTATGAAGCAGAAAACCATCATTCTCAGCAAACTAACACAAGAACAGAAAACCAAGTACCGATGTTCTCACTTATAAGTGGGAGCTGAACAATAAGAACACGTGGACACGAGTAGGGGAATATCACACATTGCGGTCTGTCAGAGGGTAGGAGACTAAGGGAAGGATAGCTTTAGAAGAAATACCTAAGGTAGATGATGGGTTGATGGATGCAGCAAACCACCATGGCACGTATATACCTATGTAACAAACCTGTATGTTCTGCACATGTAACCCAGAACTTAAAGATAAATAAATAAATAAATAAATAAATAGAACCCAACCAAATCAACAGCAAAAAACGATTTGATTTTAAAATGAACACATATCTCAATAGGTATTTCTTAAAAGAAACTATACAAATGGTCAGCAGGTTTATTTAAAAATATTTAACATTAATAATCATCAGAGAGATGTCAATACAAACCACAGAGAAATATCATCTTACTCCAGTTAGAATGGCTATTTTCATCAAAATGACAAAAACAAAAAACAAAAAACAAAACAAAACAAAACAAAAAACAAATGCTGTCAAAAGATGAAGCGAAAGGGGAACTCTCATATATTGTTGGTGGGAATGCAAAGTAGTACAACAGTTGTGGAAAACAGTATGGTAGTTTCTCAAAAAATAACCCTACAAATAAAACTACCATATAATCTAGCAATTCCACTTCTGAGTAAATACTCAAAAGAATGGAAATCAGTATGTTATAGAGATATCCACACACTCATGTTTATTACAGCACTATTCACAGTAGCCAAGATACAGAGTCAATCTAAGAGAACATCAACAAATGAATGGATAAAGAAAATGTAATATAAATACACAATGGAATAATACTTAGCTATGAAAAATTGATATTCTGTCATTTGCTGCAACCTGGTTGGAACTGGAGGTCATTATGTTGAGAGAAATAAGCAAGGCACAGAAAGGCAAATATTGCATATTGTCACTCATGTGGGAGCTAAGTAAAGTGGATCTCATGAATATAGAGATGTAGAATGGTGGTTACTAGAGGTTTGGAAGACAAGGAGGAAGGTAGGATGAAGAGAAGTTGGTTAAAAGGTACAGTTAGATAGAAGAAATAAGTTATAGTATTTAATAATAATATTCCAATTACCTGGATTTTATCATTATACATAAAATAAAGTATCAAAATCCCACATGTATCTCAAAACCATGTACAACTATGATATATAATTTTTAAAATACATATCTTTAAGAGATTTTTGGTAGTATGTGGATGTTACAAGCAATTCTGTTGAATGATTGGAAATAAGAGACAAGACCAGTAGAGAAAACTCTAATCACCATAAATGATAAATATACTGTGGTGAACAAAACAAAATACATGTGGTTTGGCTGAAAATATTTCCAAGAGAAGTTTGTATGATACACTCTAAGTTTTGTTTCTTGTCCCTTATAGTGAAATACAAGAGAAATAAAAAATTCTTGAAAAGCAATTATTTTAAGCCAAAAGGAACCAATACTTGATGATTTTGAAAACCATCCACCCATCCAGATAGCATAGTCTGAAAGCAAAGCCTAAGATGTGGCTGGAAAATTAGTTATTAATAATATAAGGTGCTTGACTCATGGATAGGATCAACCATCTCAGCTGAAGCCAGGAAGAAATTCAATCATCCAGGAAAGATTTGTATAGATCCTTTTGTCTGATGACATGCACCCATGTAAATTGTATAACTAACTAAGAATTCTGCAAATCTTACATCAGCAGAAAACCTGCCAGCTTAGGCTGAAAAGGCCAGATATTGGTTAAAATGGAAGAAGAATGACTCCAAGGGTAGAACTATAGCTGTACAGGCATAGGAAGATGGACACTCCCTGGGCTGAGAGCGTGAGACCACTGCTGCAGTGGCCCCAGAGAATAGATTATGAGGCCACAGAGGATTATTCTCAGGCCTCAAAATCTAATGAAATGGGTTTGGCCCTGCCTGGAACCCATTATCCCTTTTTTCTTTTCAACATTTCCTTTTTTTAATAAATATGTTCATTCTATGCCTTTCCCACAATTATAATTTAGAAGCCAATAACTTGTTTTCACAGATCCACAAATGGAGAAAAATTTTTCTCTAGGATGAATCATACTCTTCTTCATATCTCACCCATAATAAATATTTTACACATACAGCATTTTATAATATATATTATATTAATATAGTCAATATATTAATACATGATATAACCAATATGTTAATATATAACTCTATTATCATGAATTTAAATAATGTTATTGTAAATATATAAGACAAGGTTTGCATTCATTTTATTATATACTTTTTGTCTGTTGACAAGTTCACACAATGCAGAGTAACGTAAATTACATTGTGATTAGAATTAGACATCAGCTTCCATCCTAGTCATATCACATATTGATCTCTGTTTTTTCATAGCAAAAACTGTCTAAAACTTGCATCACAATGATGTCATGAATGCATAGTGCTCTGTCTGACACATGGTAAGTATCCCTAATTCAAAATACACGGGACCAGAAGTGTTTCAGATCTTTCTTTTAAATTTTGGAATATTTGCATATACAAGGGGACATATGGGAGACAGAAGCAAAATCTAAGCACAAAATGTATTGTTTATAATATACACCTTAATGCATAGGCAGAAATTGTAATTTTATATAATATTTTAAATAATTTTCTACATGAAACAGTTTTGACTGCATTTTGACTGTGGCCCATCACATGAGGCCAGGCAGGTGTGAAATTTTCTACTTGTGACATCATGTCAGTGCTCAAAAAGTTTTAAATTACGGAACATTTCAGATTTGAGATTTTTGGATTATAAGTGGTCAACGTGTAAAAAAAAAAATCTGTAAATAAATGCTATATGACCTTGAATGTTTGTAAAAGATTTTGTCCTGGCTGGGCGCGGTGGCTCACACCTATAATCCCAGCACTTTGGGAGGCTGAGGTGGGTGGATTACGAGGTCAATAGATCGAGGCTATCCTGGTCAACGTGGTGAAATCCTGTCTCTACTGAAAATACAAACATTAGCTGGGCATGGTGACGCACGCCTGTAGTCCCAGCTACTCAGGAGGCTGAGGCAGAATTGCTTGAACCCAGGAGGCGGAGGTTGCGGTGAGCCAAGATCGTGCACTCCAGCCTGGGTAATGAGCGAAACTTCACCTCAAAAAAAAAAAAAAAAGAAAAAAGAAAAAAAGAAAAGAAAAGATTTTGTCCTAATGGAGGATCACTGTAGTCTAATGGAGATCACAGTGTGAAAAAGAGCTATGAAAAATCTGAAAATTATGGGCAGAATTAAAAATATTATCTTTAGAGAAGGTGGCTTATTTAAACATTACATAGAAAATAACATATTGAACTAGTTAGAATTTTCTAATAAATTATGCTAAATTATTAGAAAGTTTCTGGATAACAGCAGGATAGGCAATGTGGTTAATGGAAGGCTAGTTAGAAATTGATTTATAATTAAGTTTTCAGGGCACAGGTCAAGAAGAAACAGTGTTATAGATGATTGGGTTTAAATTCTCACTCTTCTGTTTACCAGCTGTGTGAGCTTGGGCAAGTTATTTAGTTTCTTAGTGCTTCAACTTTATGTTTTATATAGATATAGATATAGATATAGGTATAGATATAGATATATATAGATACATATCTCCATAGAGTTGCTATGAGGATTAAATAATTAATACGCACAAAATAACCTCATGGGTTCTGGTTCATAGCAAATCCTCACTAAAAGTGATGTTTGTTTGTTTTTTGTTTTTAGTAGTGGCTTTATTGAGGTATAATTTACATACGATTCACCCATTTTAAAGTATAAAATTCAGTGTTTTTTATTTGTGATTAACTAGCTTGATTGTGATTATTCTACAATGTATATGTAGACAAGAAAATAAAAATATATATTTAAAATATATACAACTTTTGTCAATTATTCCTCAAAAATGAATCAAAATGTGGTTTATTATTATTATTCCCATTTCTTATCACTATGACACTTAAAGATTATCAGGCATAATTTCTAATCTTCAGCTTACATATCTATAAGAAAAGTAAGCTAGATAAAATGAGCTGCAACATAGATTCTAGTAAATGAAGTAAATTAAAGATTAGGTAAATAAAATATTGGCACTCCTTCCCACCTGGATGTGGGGCTAGGTTATTTTGCCTTGCATTTCTGCAAGGATTTGGCTCAATTAAGTATGGCTAAACTGAGGCTCTGCTTGTTTCCAGATCTCGACCTTAATGAAATAGGACCTTCCATTTCCTAGTTCCTGAAATACTTGCACTTAGCACCCAGCCATTGACTGTGAGGAGAGGAACTGAGGCCTGCAAACCAATAATCTTAGATGAACTTCCAGCTGAAAGCCAACCCATCTCTAATGGACTCTCCATTCAAAATGCAGGTTAATGAGCCAAATAAATGACTGTTGTTTTTAAGTTGTTATGTTTTACAGTGGTATGTTACACACCAATAGATAACTAAAAATGTTACCTTACCAGCTCAATATCCTCTTCCTATTTTCTAAATAATAAAATGTGCCATTTGATTTTACAGGCAACAAATGTTAGATGGCAGGGTTGAAGTTAAATGGGAACCTAATGCTCACAATGATTAACAGATTTGTAAACTGGGCTTATATTTCTACATCACAATTCTCAATTTTTATTTATGCTATAGCTTAAAGTATGACTATACTTTGCAGCAGACTTTCTTGAAAAGTGGAGTATAACCAATATATTGATATCTAGATATTTTTTAGTTATTGATTCCATTTAGTCTGGGAAAACAGAAGGCATTGTCTTTTTACTTTTATAGACATCTCCTTTATAGATTTGTATTAAAGTGAACTCAAATATTGTTTTTTAAATGTATGATTTAACTTTATGACACTAACAACCTGTCATCAGTTACTGAATATAGTTCAGTATCATTTGAACCACCAAGACCAGGACATATCAGAGAGCTGTTTCAGTACAGGTGATTTGCGTTTTTTATCTAAGTGCTTATAAGGATCTCTTCTAACTAAAACATCAGAGGTCTAACTTTTACCCTTTGGCTCATATTAAAAGGATAAAACTCTTAGTTATGTAAAGAGGGGATTTCAGAGAGTTTGAGAACTTACTTAAATGATGTAACTCATTTGGGAAATGAGTTGCTTCATGCATATTTTAGATGGTTAAGTCCAATTAGCTAAAATTATGGTTGAATTAAATATGTAAATATCTATAAATTTTGCCTAATTAGATCCATGGGGTGGTGCAGCATCTGTGTTTAAAGCCCAGCAATTGTGAAGAGGTTCCAGTTGCAAGCTTAGGGGAGGCTGTGTAGACTGGCAAGTCTAGTCCTCCAGTGGAATCTGAAATTTCTCAAGCAGTAACTGAGGATGGGTATGAGACTACTGCTCAAGCCAGAAAGGTAACAGCTGCCTCAGTAGGAACAAGAGTCACTAGGAAATAGGATTCTATTATTCCTGAATCCAGGGAGGTATAAACAAGCTTATTATGCAAGAAAGAAGTCTCTGTTACTAATCTAAGCTGTATCTGTTTTTCTGCTTATGCCTATGAACCAGAACATAAGAAGCAGTAGAACAAATGATATGAATCTACAAATTATACCACATATTTTAATTCTTCACTATTTAAATAACTAAGTTTTCTTCTAAATGGGTCACACAGTATAGATTTTCAAGGATGTACTTAAGAAATTCTGTCTACTCAAGTGATCAAACCGTATCAAAATAAATTTTGATTTTTAAAAACTATTCTGTTAAATTGGCCTTTAACCATCATTCAAACTTAGTTTGACTTTGTAATACCACAAATATGTACTCTTGATCAAGATTTCAGACTATAGACCCTATAAATTTGTATTTATCTATATATAAAAATAATAAATCTTATCTAAAAATCTGTTTTAAGTCAGATTTGCCATGGCAGCTGTTATAATTACAAATTATTTCCATTTTATTTTACTGAAATTCAATTAACTTTGAGCAAAAATTAGCAACACTAGTTTTTAAATAAGGATGGGGTGAAGGTGATAGTTATGGAGCATTAATATAAGAGAAGCAGTTAGGGTAGAAAGTATGTGAATATCAAATGCCTTTATTACTCATTTACATTTCATCAGGCATCACATGGCATGAAAATATGCTGCCTTGGTCTATTTTCTTGCTACCACCCCTAAGATACACACTTGGCTGTTTCACCTTCTAAAAGCCACAGTCCCTTGGGAGCTAGCTATTAATTTAATGATCACAGTGATAATGAGTCCCTGAACAGTTTAAGGTTTGTATACTAAGGATTATGTCAATTCATCTAACATAAGCTCTATGAATGTGTTGCATATAAAATCATTTTATCTAAATCCGCATATTCTCAAAAGATGTATTTTACACCTGATGCATTTACAATTACCACTAACAAGCAAGAAAAAAATTTCCTTTACATATTTTGAAGTATGTATTATTAAATTATTGTTCCTTCTAAAAATACAAATATAGATTTTTCAGTTGATAGTTTTGGCAGGCACTCTGAATATTTTCATGTGGAAGCCAGCAACCTAATAATCCTGACTTACTGAGTGGATCAGTGGGTTGTAATTCTGGTAACTTATTTTTCAACCAGCTTGAGGCTAGGTGTATTCTCAATTATGCTTCAGGTTGTATAATAGATTATACAGTATATTCGATCAAGTTGATATTATATTAAACACAATAGAGATAATTATTGAATATGATTTTTTCCCTGTGAGTTGATATTTTAAAAAGTCAATTATGTAGAATTTTTTTGAAAGGCTTTATTCACTACTGGTCTGATCATCATCCTACGATAATGGGATATGGGTCACAGCAGGGAGAAAATCAATAATGGTGATGGGCTGTTTTATTTACATCTCAAGCAATTTTCTCTTCATTTCCAATTAAGCTGTAAATTTGAATGAATATATTTTTATAACATATTTTATAGATTAACCAAAGCATTAAAATGTGTCTCATCAATGACAGAAACAAAGTTATTACCACATTTAAGAAATTTATAAAATTAATAACCACACTGGTTTAAGAGAGTGTGTCTGAATTTTCTTATAAGAAACAAATTACCATTTTTCAGTCTTGTATGCATGTGCACCATGCATTGCACCACAGCTTAAAGTTCCTGACAGCCACTTCACTCTGCATTTTATACCCCAAGGGTGATTTGGCACTCTAGGCTAAAGCATTGCAGAACATCCTGTTCTAGGAGGCCCAAGAACAGAGTCTGGGCTGTTCTAAACAGTTCCCATTTTTCTGAGGGTGTTGCATTCCCAGCACATTCTACAGTTATTTCTGAGAAATACAAGCAAGCAAGAAAGAAGAGCTGGGTTGGCAAAGGCTACTCAGGGACTTGCCCTGCAGAGACAGTAGCAGAACAAGTCTCTGAAAGCTTTTTAGATGGGTATCAGGAAAGTTATTCTGCAACAGTTTTACCTGTTATTGTCATTAGACAGAAATAATATTCCACTTTTTACATTCATTAAGACATTATTTCATAGGAATATCAGGAATAAACGCTACCATGAATTAGACTACATATAAATAAGCCATTTTATAAAACTTCAGTCATCAAATTTTACTAGTGTACTCATTATCAGTCTGACCTTACAAACAATCAACTGAAAGTTTTTTTTATACACAATCTACTGAAAGTTTGTGTAGGTGATGAGAGAAAATTCTGTTTTCCAAGTACTTAATTTAGAGTTAGAAGAAAAAGACAAATGTATTAAAAAGTTTCAAAATTCACTAAACAATGCAAATAATAGTTCATAGTCATCATATGAGAAATGATTTAGACCTTAGGAATGTGTTGTAGGAATTTAACAGATTTGTGAAAATTAAATAAAGTGATCTTTGAATAAAGCAGGACAAAAGGATTTGACAATTACAAAATCAGTATTTGGATATGTAGAAAGTTAGTGATCTTTATAGGTAAGCCATTCACACAACTGTACAATGAAAAAAATGTTTAACATGTGGAACAGACTGTAGAAAGCACTTTTATTTTGACAATTCTCTATTTTTTTTTAAATTTTTATTTTAGGTTCAGGTATACATGTGCGGATTTGTTATGTAGAAAAATTGTGTGTCATGAGGGTTTGGTGTACAGATTATTTTAATACCTCATCCAGGTAATAAACATAGTACCTAGTGTTAGTTTGTTTCCACACTGCTATAAAAACTGCTCAAGATGGGGTAATTTATAATGTAAAGAGCTTTAACCGACTCACAATTCCACATGGCTGGGAGGTTTCAGAAAACTTACGTTCATGGTGGAAAGGGAAGCAAACATGTGCTTCTTCACAAGGCAGCAGGAAAGAGAAGAGTGACAGAGCAAAGAGGGAAGAACCCCTTATCAAACCATCAGATCTCATGAGAATTCATTCACTATCATGAGAATAATATGGGGTAAACTGCTCCCCATGATCCAATCACCTCCCACCAGGTCCTACCCTCAACATGTGGGGATTATGGCAATTACAATTTGAGATGAGATTTGGATGGGGACCCAGAGCCAAACCATATCAGTACCCTATAGTTTGTCCATCATCTTCTTCCTCCCATACTGTACTGTTAAGCAGGCCCCAGTGTCTGTTTATTCTTTTTGTGTCCATGTGGGCTCAGTGTTTAGCTTCCATTGATAAGTGAGAACATGTGGTGTTTGGTTTTGAGTTCCTGAGTTAGTTGGTTTAGGATTATGGCCTCCAGCTACATCCATGTTGTTGAAAAAAACATGATCCTATTCTTTTTAATGGCTTCATAGTATTCCATGGGATATGTGTACCACATTTTCTTTATCCAGTCTACCATTGATGGGCATTTAGGTTGACGATATGACTTGCTACTGTGAATAGGACTGCAGTGAACATATGTGTGCATGTCTTGATGGTAGAATGATTTATATTCTTTTGACAATTTTCTGATGAATGTATTGATTCCTCATTAAATTTATCTAAAATAATACTCATAATAAATTATTAATATTTATTAGAGCTTACAGCACTCTGTGCTGAACAAACTTTCCATTAGTTTACAGATATTGATCCATCAATGTGGGTGTTTATAGATTTATCTTACTGATATGGTTTGTCTCTGTATCCCCAGACAAATTTCACCTTGAATTACAGTCCTATAATTTCCACATATTGTGGGAGGGACCTGGTGGGAGATAATTGAATGATGGGGGCTATTTCCTGCACACTATTCTCATGGATGTAAGTCTCACATTTTTGCTTTCATGTCTCTCTCATTCTCTCTTGCTGCCACCATGTAAGAAGTGTCTTTCACCTTCTGACATGATTTTGAGGTCTCCCCAGCTATGTGAAACTGTGAGTCCATTAAACCTATTTTTCTTCCAAGTCTCAGGTATGTCTTTATCAGCAGCATGAAAATGGACTAATACAGTAAATTGGTACCAGGAGAGTAGAGTGCTGCTGAAAAGATACCCGAACATGAGAAAGCAACCATGGAACTGGGTAGCAAGCTGGGGTTGGAACAGTTGAGAGGGTTCAGAAGAAGGTAGGAAAATGTGGGAAAGTCTGAAACTACCTAGAGACTTCTGGAATGGCATTGAGCAAAATGCTGATAATGATATGGATAGTGGAATCCAGGCTGAGATAGAGATGAGAAATTTGTGAACTGGAGCAAAGGTGACTCTTGCTATGTTTTAACAAAGACACTGGTGACATTTTGCTACTTTTCTAAAGATTTGTGGAGCTTTGAACTTGAGAGAGGTAATTTAGGATATCTGGTGAAAAAAATTTCTAAGCAGCAAAGCATTCAAGAGGTGACTTGGGTCCTGTTAAAAGTATTCAGTTTTTAAGGGGAAATAGAGCATAAAAGTTCAGAAAATTTGCTGCCTGACAATGCAATAGAAAAGAAAAACCTATTTTCTGATAAGAAATTTCAGCTGGCTGCAGAAATTTGCCTAAGTAACGATGAGTGGAATGTTAACCCCCAAGACAATGGGGAAAATGTCCCCAGTGCATATCATAGATCTCTGAAGCAGTCTCCCTCATCAGAGACCCAGAGGTCTTGGAGGAAAAGATGGTTTTGTGGGCTGAGCCCTGACACTCTGTGTTTAGTGCAGTCTAGGGACTTGGTGCTCTGTGTTCCAGCTGCTGTAGCCATGACTAAAAGGGGCCAAGGTTTAGCTCAGGCTGTGGCTTTAGAAGTTGTGAGTCCCAAGCCTTAGCATCTTTTATGTGGCGTAAAGCTTGCAGGTGCATGGAAGTCAAGAATTGAGGTTTGGGAACCCCTGCTTAGATTTCAGAGCATGTATGGAAACACCTGTATGCCCAGACAGAAGTTTGCTGTAGGAGCAAGGCCCTTGTAGGGAGCCTCTGCTAAGGCAGTGAAGATAGGAAATGTGCAGTCAGATCCCCCCACACAGGGTCCCTACTAGGGCACCACCTAGTCAAGTTGTGAGAAGAGGGCTACCACCATGTTCAAAACCCCAGAATTATAGATCCACCAACAACTTCAATTGTGTGCCTGGAAAAGCTGCAGACACTCAACATTAGCCAGTGAATGCTGCTGCCTAAGGCAGTGGGAGCTCACTTTTTGCATCAGCATGACATAGATGTGAGACAGAGTCTGAGATCATTTTAGAGTTTTAAGATTTGATTGCCTTCCTGGATTTTGGACTTGCATGGGAGCTGTAGAACCTTTGTTTTGGCTAATTTCTCCCATTTGGAATGGCTGTATTTACCCAATGCTTGTAGTTACACTGTTTTTAGAAAGTAACCAACTTGGTTTTAAATTTACAGGCTCCTAGGTAGAAGGGACTTACCTTGTCTCAGATGAGACTTTGTACTGAGGACTTTTGAGTTAATTCTGAAATGAGTTAAGACTTTGGGGGTCTGTTGAGAAAGCACAATTGGTTTTGAAATGTGAGAACATGAAATTTGACAGGGGCCAGGGGTGGAATAATATGGTTTGGCTCTGTGTCCCCACCCAAATCTCATCTTAAACTGTATTCCCATAATTCCCATGTGCTGTGGGAGGGAACTCATGGGAGATAATTGAATTGTGGGAGCAGTTTTTCCCATACTGTTCTCATGGTAGTGAATAAGTTTCACAAGATCTGATGGTTGTATAAGGTGTTTCCACTTTCATTTCTCTCTCATTCTCTACGGCTGCCACCATGTAAGAAGGGCCTTTCACCTTTGGCCATAATTGTGAAATCTCCTTAGCCACATGAAACTTTGAGTCAATGAACCCATTTTTTTGTCCCAATCTCAAGTATGTTTTTATCAGCAGTGTCAAAAATAACTAATACATTTACTTAATCCTCAAATAAAACATCTGAGGCACAGAAGTAAACTGCCCTGCCTCAGATTACATGGCTACTAACTGGTAGAGCATGTTTGCTAAGTCAGGAAATCTGGTTCCAAGAACCACATATTGACCATATATATATCATCTATAATAAGTTCACTTTGAAACACTGCAGATTCTTTAGAAGCAAATAAGAACATATCCTATTTTATTTTCCCTTTCAAAATTTACATATCAGTAGAGTAGAGTAGGTAATTTCATAGACCTGTAGCTGCCGAGGTCCAGGCTAGAAATCTGGCTTTGCCATGTACAAGCTGCATGACATTAAATAAGTTCACATGCTCACAAGTTCTTTCTGTTTCTCAGTTCCTTGATATAGATAATAATGTACACCCTCTCTAGTTGCTGTAAAGATAATTGATCCATTACAAGTAAAGTGCTTAGTACAGTACAGAGTAGAACATATTATAAGCATTAATAACAAATAATCTTAATAAAGAAATAGGAAATGAAGATGTAATAGCAGAATTAATGGAAAAAAGAATAACACTGAGGTAGCAAGATAGAATTAGCACATAGCTATGCTCTTATTATGTACTTTTGATTATTTTAAGCATTTGATATTTCTGTACTCAGTTAATATTCAAAACATTCTAAGACTTTGGTGTTATTACTATGCCCATTTGTAGATCAGGAAACTAAGACACAGAGAGATTAAATAAAATTTCCTTAATTCACACAGTTCTGGAGTCTAGACAAATAATTATTGCACTAAATTGCTTTTTTATTGAATATGCCTATGTTCCTGTGTAAATCAGTAATTCTGAGGCAGATGAGGCAAATCCTCCTAGGGTTCAAGTCAGAATGAACTACAGAGGCTATTTTTAAATCATACCCTTTTCTCCCTGCTCACTGCTTTATGAGCTTTTTTGAATAAAAGGATATTGTATCAGGGGAGTTAAATAGTTGACACATACAACATTTTATTATGTTGAATTTTTATACATAATTGAAATTCAGGCAATTATTAAATGTAATTTTCTAGGAAAGTTTATCGAAATATACTTTCCAAACTTTTCTATCTGGGACAGAGAGCTACATTTCAAAATGCTTCAGAAATCATATTTTTGTTAATTTTGTCTTCAGATTTAGGCTTATTTCTTGGGTTAAAATATTTCTAGATCTTGTAATTGTTCTAAACAATTTTCTGCTTACCATTGAAAAGCTTTAATACAGAGTTCCATCATTAAACCAGCTAATGGTATCATGTATACACATGCCATACATATATATACACACACATTTATCTACATATACACATACCAAATACAAATACTATACAGATTGTGAATATATTTATACATTATACAGTTACAGATATACTGTGTGTATGTATATATACATATATACAGTGTGTATATATTTTATACATGTATATATATACATATTTTTAATTTTAGATTTTAGAAAATTTAAGAAGAAATTACAGTGTTTCCATATACACAACACCTAGTTTCTACTCTTATGTCACATTAGCATAATACATTTGCTACAATTAATGAACTGATACTGATATAGTTATCACTAACTGAAATAGGTACTTTATTAAAATTTACTCAGATTTCAGATCGACTTAGTTGTTACTTAATGTCCATTTTATCTGAAATTTATATGCTTAGTCCAGATTTCTTTGGATTAATGTTTGTATGGCACATCATTCTCCATCCCTTACTTAACCTATCTGAATGTTTAAGATGTTCTTTCTTTTTTTTTCTTGACAATCTATGAGATCTTTTTTTAAAAAAAATCACTATGAGAGTTTCCCACTTTTAAGTGGCATTTTAAAATTAATATATTTAGACCATTTAAATTTAAAGTTATTATTTATGTAGTTGTATCAATATCTACCACATTTGTCACTGTTTTCTACACATCACATTTGTTCTTTCTTTTTCTTTCCCTCTTTTGATATATCTGGTTTTAATTACATTTTTACATACTGTGACTGGGTTTTGGGGTGCAGGGTAGACACAACTTCCCTGAGAATGTTTTTTCAGGTTCTTGGTCTTTCACTCACCCAAGAATGGGAGAGGGGATCATGTCAGATGCGGTGCACTAGTAAAGTAAATATCAGACCCAAAAAGTTTTGCAGAAAAGTGATTTATTTAGGTAGGGAAAGAGAAAAGGGAGAAGAGAGAAAGCTTCCACAAAGAGTGTGGAAGGGGACCCCAGAAGGGAAATCCACCCAGATGAGGGAGACTGGGCCTTTTAACCTGGGAGGAACTCCCACCTTTTCCAAGTCCCCTGGCCAATGAAAGGAGTTCCTTTAAACTTCCACTGAAGTGATTAATTTTTTATTATTCCTGTGCCTGTGAAAATGAAACGGAAACCATTAAATCTCCCTGATGGAGAGAGATGGGGAGGGGCATGGTGCTAGGAAATTCTTGCCCTAGAAACTAAGCCCCCGGGTGGACCCAGAAAGAGAACACATTCCCTCAATGCCATTTACCCTCACAACTACTGTATCAATCGTACTTTTTTTTTTTTTTCCCTAGTATATGTTCTACATTTGAGTGTAAACTTTTACTTATCTAAATCCATTTAAAGTATCTTATAACAGAATACTTCTAATTCCTGTCTCCTGTTCCTTGTGACATTGCTGTCATTCATCTCATTTCTATATGCTAGAATTAGTTAATACCTTGTAATTAATAGTACTTGAAATAAGCAGTTGTCTTGACAATTACAAATTTTAAAAAGTTGCATATATATGTATATACATATAGATGAACTTACATTTACCTTTATTTGTTTTCTAAGTGTCTTTATTTTTTTAGATAGATGAAAAATTTGGAGTTTCTCATCTATGTTATTTTCTTTCTAAGGAAATTATTTTAATATTTGTTGTTGGTCAGGTCTCCTCTGCTGGTAATGAATTTTGTCAATTTTTGTCTCAGAAGCCTTTTATTTTTGCTTTACATTTGAAGGCTAATTTTACTGTATACAGGATTTCTGGTTGTTATATTTTTTCTTTATTCTATAAATAAATAAGCAAAGTATTGCATATTATAGTCATTTAGAATTTCTCCTATCAAACAGTTTTTAATGTGTGTAGAGATATATGTACATACACTCAAATGTAGTTTAGCATATGCATCTTAGTGAGGTAATGGGTTCTCTTTCCGGGTCCACCAGGGGGTGTAGCTTTAACCGCAAGAATTTCCAGGAGCCATGCCCCCATGCCATCTCTCTCCATCCAGGAAATTCAATGGTTTCTGTTTGAATTTTGCCTGCATGGAAGAAACTAAAAGTCAATTACTCCAGCTGAAGTTCTAAGGAACTCCTTTCATTGGCCAAGGGTCTTAAAGAAGGTGGGGGTTTCTCCCAGAATAAAAGTTCGTGCTCCCTCACCTGCGGCAAGTTTCCAACTTTCTGGAATCTCCGCCCACATGGTGGGAGCTCCCTCCGGGATTTTCCTTCTATAATCCCCTTCCACACTCTTCATGGAAGCCTTTCTCTTCTTCTCCTTTCTTTCTTTTTTCTCTACCTAAATAAAATTACCTTTCGGCAACACTGTTTTGGGTCTGAAATTTTACTTTGCGAGCATATGGTGCAGCTGAAGCAGCCCCACCACTTACTCTTTAAGAGGCTGGAAGCCAAAAACCCACAACATCCAAGGAAAAACTTGGTTACAGAATTGGCGCCCAATGTAGGGCAAAAAGAGTGAAGTGTAAAAAGGGAAACACTTTGGAAGGGGAAGGAAAAATACTGGACCCTTCTCACTTGTTTTCTGTCTTGTCTCTTTAAAACGCAGTCGCAGCCAGGCGGGACTGTAGGGAAGGAGCTGCGCACCAAGCCGTAGTGGAGCAGACCAGCCAAAACTAAAGTGCACCTTTTTACCCCAACTGTTTTTCTTTCTTCCTCCCTCTCTCATTCTCTCTGGGCTGCTTCTGTGGGCAAAAACCTGTGGGAGGTGGAATAAGCAAACACTGTTTGTACCAGGGGTAGAACTGGGCGTGCGCAGGCGTAGACAGGTGTTGGGCTCAGGACCCAGCGGGTGGAGCGAGCACGCTCCCCACCCTCAGGCCTTTAGCTCCTTGCTGGCAGAAATGGAACTAGGGCCCCCCACCGCGCAGCCCTGCAGTAAGCTGCAGCTGGGCAGGGAGAAAAGCTGTGGCGCCAGGAGAGGTGCGGGCCGGCTGTGGAGGCTCTGAGCAAGGTGGCAGTACTAAGGAAGCGCCACGCGGAAAATGCTTTTGCTGGTTCCCTTGCTCACTAGCCAGCACATTCGAATCCCTAGTTGGGGGCAACATAAAACTGCAAAATGCAGCTGTTAAAAAACCGCAGTCAGGGACAGAACAAGGCCTACCCCCGGGACACTTGCATGCTGGCTGTGGGTCCCTGTGTGCGTAGTGGCTGCGGGACCAGCCTAGGGTGCACACGTGGCCTAGGCTGCACATGTGGTCCTGACACCATGGCCACCGCAGGTCTACCAGCAGGGGCCTAGCAAACTTTCTCCTCTGGCAGGATAAGTAAAAGCACTCAAATGGGCAGGGCAGCTGCAGTCGCCCAGTCTGCTTCTTTAAAGTGTGTGCTCTAATGGCCCCTCCCTAGAAGCTTATCTTTCTAGGACAGTTTTATAAATTGGCCTGCAAATTGGACCTTTGCTGGAATACTGGTACCCATCTCCTGAGCCTCATGGGCCTCGTCGAAGCATGTTGGTATGATTACCACCCAATCCCAACAGCTTCCTTCCATTCCATGCCCCTATGGTTGTCACTGGAGGGCATGAGAGATCGTGGGCATACGCCCATAATGCTGGTAGGTCGTGATTAAAACCCAGTTCACGGAGAGCCCTCTAATAAAATGAATCAGCATCTTGAGCACACAGAATTTCGGGATACTGACTGAAAAATGTTTCGAGTACCCATTTTACCAGGGGAATGCCTCAAGTCGAAGTGGCTATAATTTTTTAACCGGGGATGTGGGCATCCCTTGTTCAATTTCAGTTGGGTGGTTCTATTCCTAAGCTCGAGTCCCCATTAAAATGTATACTGGAAAATTAGGACCAATTTAACACACAGCTCTTAAAAAAGAAACAGCTCATCTTTCTCTGCTAAACAGAGTGGCCAAAATACCCCCTGCTAAGTGGAAAAACTTGGCCTCCAAAGGGAAGTATAGATTATAACACCATTCTACAATTAGATCTGCATTGTAAAAGTAAAAGTAAATAGTTTAAGGTCCCCTATGTGCAACTATCCTTTTCCCTAAGGAATAAGTCTCAGCTCTGTCAGGCCTTTGTCCCTTACCCTATTCAGCCCTCCTCAGGACTACCTCCACCTATGGGGCTCCCTGTGGCAACTACCTCCACCAATGCCAACCAGGGCTCCTCAGCTCCAGTACCCCAACAGGAGCCAGGGAGGGCCAAGACAGCCAGGCATCTCAGGCTACTGGGATGGCCGAACTCTGCCCCCTTACAGGCAATGGGAAGAGAATTTGGCCCAATAAAAGTGCACACCCCCTTCACACTTTCTGACTTAAAGCAAATTAAGGTAGATTTATAAAGGTTTTCAAATAACCCCAACAAGTACATAAACGTTCTTCAAAGCCTGAGTCAGTCCTTCAAATTAGACTGGAGGAATGTCATGCTTTTGCTTAATCAAATCCTAACCAGCAGTGAAAAAGAGGCTGCTCTAGCAGCAGCTCAAGAGTTTAGGGACACTTGGTGCCTTAGTCAGGTAGATAACCTAATGATGCCAGAGAATAAGGACAAATATCCCACAAGTACTCAGGCAGTCCCTGCCACAGACCCTTGCCGGGATCCAGATTCAGAACAGGGGGACTGGGGCTGTAAGCATTTCCTAACCTGTATACTTGAGGGATTAAAGCAAACTAGGAAAAAGGCAATACACTATGCAATGTTATCCACCATAACTCAAGGAAGGAAAAAAAGCCCAAAAGACTTCCTTAAGCAATTGCAAGAGGCTTTAAAAAAGTATCCTCCCCTGTCACCAAACTCTATTAAGGGTCATTTAATACTAAAGGACTAATTTATTACTCAGTCAGCAGCAAATATCAGGAGGAAGGTTCAGAAGCTGGCTTTGGGACCAGAACAGACTCTAAAATCACTGCTAAACCAGGCAACCTCAGTGTTTTATAATAAAAAACAAGAGAAACGGGCTAAAAGGAGCAGGAAAAATCAGAGAAAGGCTGCTGCCTTAGTTATGGCCTTCGGCAAGCAAACCCCCGGGGCTCAAATAAGTGAAAAGCTCGGGTTAGCCACCAGTCTAGCAAAACTTGTTACCAGTGCAGTCTAAAGGGACATATTGTAAAAAACTGTCCCCAGAGAAATGGACCACCACCTCATCCATGCCTGCTGTGCCAAGGGAATCACTGAAAAGCACACTGTCCCTGGGAACCAAGGACCCCTGGGCCTGAGGTGTCTAGCCAAATAACTCAATTGCAGGACTGAGAATGCCTGAATCAAGTGCCAGCATAAGCCATCACCCTCACAAAGCCCCAGGTAAAGCTAGTCATAAAGGTCCAAGAAGCCAATCTCCTGGGCGCTGGCACAGCCTTCTCAGTAATTCTCTCCTGCCCTGGGAATTTGGTGCTAGTATTAAGAAAGTTACTATCTCTATTCAGTTACTAAAAGCTATCTCAGAAGTTAATTAATAACAAAGACAAGTTGCTAATTCTCTCTGCAAAGGGCAGCTCTCTCAGACCAGCTTAACTCTTTGGCTGCCATAGCCTTAAAAATAAAAGAGGAGGGGAACCTGTTTCTTTCTAGGAATAATGCTATTTTGTAAACAGTTAAGTGTTATTTTAAATATAAAACTCAAGAATCAATCAAAAATAGGGCTAAAAACCTTCACGAACCCAGCTCTGTTCTCTCTTAGGCTCGTTTATAACTCTGGGCCTCTCATCTTTAACCACCTAGTAATATTAATTTCTTATAAAACCATAAGGTCACAGTTAATCCTGCTGCTGGAACCCCGGATGTCCTTGGCTCATGAGCTCTATCGTGGACCTGTAAATCAACCCGCACCCCTAAAAGACTCCCCTCTGGAGAAAACCTCAACTGCAAGTCCCCTTCTATGACCCATTTCAGCAGGAAGTAGTTAAAAAGGATCAATGCCCCTATTCCAACAGAAGTTGAATTTTCCTGTTCAAAAGGGGGAAAGAGGGAATGGGTCCATGAGGGGACATAGCTTTAAGGGCAAGAATTTCCCGGTGCCATGCCCCCCTCCCATCTCTCTCCATCTGGGAAATTCAATGGTTACTGTTTGAATTTCTTGGGCATGGGAAGAAACTAAAAATCAATCACTCCAGCTGAAGTTGTAAGGAACTCCTTTCATTGGCCAAGGGTCTTAAAGAAGGTGGGGCTTTCTCCCGGATAAAAGTCCGTGCTCCCTCACCTACACAGAATTTCCAGCTTTCTGGAATCTCCTCCCACATGGCCGGAGCTCCCTCCAGGATTTCCCCTCTAGAATCCCCCTCCCCACTCTTCGTAGAAGCCTTTCTTTTCTTCTCTTTTCCTTCTCTTTTCTCTACCTAAATAAAATGACTTTTCTGCAACACTGTTTTGGGTCCAAAATTTTACTTTGCGAGCATATGGTGCAGCTGAAGCGGCCCCACCACTTATTCTTTAAGAGGTTAAAAGCCAAAAAACCTACAACATCCAAAAAACCCCTGGATATATTAGTTCTTTCCTGTGAGGATCCCCAAAGAACTCATCCATTTGACTATGTTAGTCATTTTCTAAGAAGAAAATAAGAAATAGAGAAACATACATAGGTCCAAAATAGCATAACCCTGAAAAAATTTTTAATCTTAATTATTAAACAAATGAGATCCATAAAAGGTGTTAGAGATATTATGGAATATTTCTCCAAATGTTTGGAATAAGAAGTAGCACAGAGTATAAATACAAAATGCTTAAATTAGATTATATACTTTTAACAGATGACAGAAAAATACAATGGCATAAATACTCAATTTTGCTTTTATCTGTCTTTTCTAAGAAGAAGTATTTTTTAGTCTCTTAATGGCCATTAAACTTATTTTTTACATCTTTAAAAACTACCAATGTGCAGTAAATTTTAGCCTTCATTGAATGTTTGTTAGACAATGTGTACATTCCTGAGAACATGAGAATAGAGGCTATTTGTCAGAGTTCTTTAGACAAACAAACAATAGGCTATATGATAGATAAAGAGATTATAGATTTAAAGATGTTTATTATGAGGAAATAACTCAGATAATTATGGAACCTTAGCAGTTTCAAGGTCTGTAGTGGCACAAGGTATATTTCACTCTAGTCCAAGTCTAAGGGCAGATGACCAATGACCCAGCTTGAAGACAGGCAGAAAAAGAGAGATTTCTCCTTATTCAGCCTTCTTGTTGCATTGAAATCTTAAATTTATTGAATAAAGCCTATCCACATTGGGGGATGGGGGTACTGCCTTCCTGTTTTTCAAGGGGTTCTAGGTGCTAAGTATTCAGAGTCAAGGCTAGAAATTGACTGAGGGGCCATGACTTTCTGTTTTATTGATTCAAGTTAGACTTTTGTTCATCTGACCTAGAAGTTTTTGCTTATACAAATGAAGTAAGATGTGATCAGCTTTCTATCTATTTTCATATGGTAATGCTGTATGTCTGTTTGAGTCAGACTATTCTGATTGCTGTGTTAACTCTGCTGTCTCATTATGGTAACCACACACACCTTGCCTTTGGCTACTGAACACTGACCCTTCACCTTACCCCTGCCACCCTAGAATCCAATTACTCTCACTGCATTTAGGTTTATCAATTCAGTGACTTATTTACTACTGTAAATTCCAATTTACAGAGAATAGTGATTTTTCTCTAAATAGCTCATAGCTTCTTCAAGGTCTTCCCATAATAATATGTACAGGTTCCCATTGTTTCCCAATTAATGTCCTCATTTAATAGTACACACCTTGCCAGGCTGAGTTAAACTTACTTTGTGATTCAGCCAGTTATCAAATGAGATTCAGCATTTGATTTTCATCCATTTTAGCCCTCTGGCTATAAGAATCTCCTTCAGGGCATACAAAGAAATTTTCAGGTTGTTTATGCAATGTTTGAGCTGGGAATTCAAATCCCTGAGCTTGTTCTTTTACCATTTTGTGCAATGACGGTATGATCAATCAGTGAACTATATTCATTAATTTTCCAAAAATATTTAAAAGTGTCAGGTATGCAAACATCCACCTCCATGCTTATAAGGTGGATTAAGAGTATTCCATGGAGATATTTTGCATATTTCTATTTCTCTATTACCAAATTATGCTACGGGCTATCACTGCTTTTTTTAAAAAACTGCTTGAAATAGAGTAATTGGCAGCTTTAAATCTACTCACATTAAAGAACAAATTCCAGAAACCACAGAAAACCTTAAGAACATTTATTCTAACATATATTCCTCTAGAACTATCCTTGGTACTAAAACATGTAAGGAATTACTTTACGAAAGTATAGGGGCTGAGAAGTCCTAAGACCTGCAGTCAGTAAGCTGGAGACCTAGGACAGCTGATGGCATAGTTTCAACTGAGTCTGAAGGCTTGAGTAAAAAGAGAAGGGATTATGTAAGTTCTACTCCAAGTCCAAAGGTTTGAGAACCAGAGGAGCTGTTGGTTTAAATAGAAGGCTGAGTCTAAGTCTGAAGGTGGTAGAAGACTGATGTCCTGACTCAGAGACAGCCAGACAGAGCAAATTCTTTCTTACTCAGCATTTTATTTTCCATAACTTGAACAGATGGATGGAGCCAACTCATATTGAGGAGGGCAATCTATTTTACTCAGACTATCAATTTGAATGTTAATTTCATCTACAAACATCTTCACAGATATGCACATAATCATGTTAATCAAATACATGGTTACCCTGTGGCCCGATGGAGTTGACACACAAAACGAATAATCATCCACAGCGGAAAAAAAAGAATTGCTATAAAGGAAGATTATACTGTATATCAATTTAAGTCTTCTGTCTTGAAAGGGTGCTATTAATAATAAAATACAGTGTAAATATTTAGCAACACCAGAAATATATTGTTAAGAAGGAAATATGAATTTTATAAAAGTTTTGCAGATGACTTTTATTACAAGATAATGCAAACTTTCTTCTATTACTCAAAGTGGAGAAAAATTACTAAACTTGATGTTAATATCTGGCAAAATTATATGGTATGATGATAATTTGAAAATCAGAAACATTCTGATAAGATGACCATTAAAATTCAAGCCAGCACAAGATCTGTTAAACAAATTTATCACATTATATGATAATGTTACCAAGTATTTTATAAAGTTAATTTTACATTGTATGTCTTAAATCTTTTGAAAAGGATGTCTGCAAAGACATTATTATTTTATTTTTTAAATATCGGTAGAATTTCAATATTATTTGATAGTTTCATTTTGTTGTATTAAAACTGAAAAACTATATATTTAGTAACTCAAACTGGATTTTCAGGGCAGCTTATGGTACAAAGCTCTAAGGACTTTATCTTGAGATCAAAATTAGATCATGATTTTGCATGTACAGACATATGCATGGCTATAAATTCATATTTTTAGTTGATACTGCAGCAAAGATACACAAAATAAATCCTAATATAGAATACTGGCAAAAACATTTTAGAGAAGAAAATTTCCCTTTGAATTAAAAAAGAAAATGCAATATATTTAAGTTTGAGAAAGCTTCACTTCAAAACAGTTATTTAAATAAGATGGGGGATGAGAGGAGTTTGTCATAATTATCAGGGAAAACATGATACACCTGCAGTCATGCTAGAGAAAAAGAAAAGAAGAAAGTACTTAATTTTTGCATATTCATGATGTGTCAAGCACAAATGCAGGCATTATGAAGTCAGTACGCACTCCACACAATGTTGTTGTGCTCGCTGTTTTCCAAATGAAGCCAGTTGACTTGCTGATCTCTTATATATTCTTTCTGCTGAAAAATGATTCAAATCAAGTCTAATGGAAATCATGCCTGTACACTTACTCCCATATATATACCTGTAGTTACATGACCCCTCAGCATCAATGATCAGCCCTTGCTTGGATTCCTGCATATAGTTATGCCTAAATAAGACAGCAATAAAAGCAAATGTGTCCTGAAGAAGTTGTTGCATTGGGAAAAAAACATTACCTTAAAGTCCTAAAAGAAATAACTGTAGAAATGGAGATGTAATGTGCAGGAAAGAAGATTGAGATTGTTATTAGATAAACTATGTTCCCCCAAATTTAATAGGGTGTTCAAATTCCAAATACTTCAAGATATAATAATATTTGTGTATAGGCTAAAATGGCAATTAATTTAAAATGAGACACCGTGGTGGGGATATAATCCAATATGAGATGAGAGGTGTCCTTGGAAGAGGAAGAGATACCACTGGTTCTCATTCCCTGAGCAAAACAACCTTATGAGTACAAAGCAGCAAGAAGGTGACTATCTGCAAGCCAAGAGGAAGGCTTCAGAGGAAGCAAATCCTTCTAATACTTTGAAGTTGGACTTCCAGTCTCCAGAACTGAAAAGAAATAAATTTCCATTATTTAAGCCACCCAGTTTGTGATATTTTGTTAAAGTAGCCCTAGCAAACTAGCAAACTAATATAGGGAGACATATGATAAAGACACTGAGTGTGTGAAGTAGTATCATCTTAACAGGTACACATACTTGTGAATTATCCCATAAGCAAAAATGAGAATTAAAAGCTTCCAGAGATAAATTTTATTAAATCCACAAACTGAATTTTTGAATGAATTAGATGTTTTTTAAAGAATTAATAGTGGTTTTTTTCTGTTTGTTTGTTTTGTTTTGTTTTGTTTTTAAATGCTGCTTTAAATGAAAAAAAAAATGGCTAGGTGAGTAGTAAGGAAGAAAAGAAGGAAGAACAATTTTAATTTAACTTTTGCTTATATAAGTCTCATCTTTAGATGTCAACTTAGATAATACTCTAGGAAATCATCTGCCGATTAGACATATTGTAGCACTCATTACATTGTCTTAAATGTGCTTGGTTTATTTTGTATCTTGAATACTAAAATACAAGGAACTATAAAGCAGATCAGTTTTTATCTTTATATTTAATGGTTAGTCACTTTCTGAAAGAGGAGGCAGTCAGTATACATTTGCAGAAAGAATAAATAAGAAAGAAGGAAAAAAGGAAGAAAGAAATGAACAAAGCAATGTATAAATGAACAGATGAGACTGTAATTCCACTTAACGGAGTTATTCACAAAATTAAATGACTGTCAGGAGTCCTGAAGAAGAAATTCTCAATAGTGAGATTGTTAGAGGCTAAATGTTCTCTACATGTTTGTTTAGAATTCAAAATTCTATCAAGTCATAATAAGTTATATTGAGAAATACTTAAAATATCAACATATGTTTCAAAGCTTCTTTAATTTACTAGTAAATAATGAACTGATACATGACATCTATAACATTTAAGATGAAATAATAGTTGATTCTAGTCTGATTAATTGCTTGTTAGAATAATCTCGCTCTCTCCTTTCCCCAGGGAGCACTCAAATTAAGTGACATTCTTTTTAATACATTATGTGCTTCCTCTCTTGAATTAAAAATCTTTTAAAAATAGCCATATAATAAGAAATGAATAAGTAAACAGCACTTTGCCCTTATTTTGTGGATAATTGTTAAGTAATTTAAAAGTTATTTTTAAGTACTTGAAATTTTTCTTTGGGGATAGTTCCAATAGTTTTTTGTTGTTATTGTTAATCCTTTTTTGTTTTGTTTTGTCTTAGATAAATATATTTTAAAAAATTGTTTAGCTGTAAAAAATTGCAATATTCATATTACTTAGGGCCCAATTTGCACTCACTAAAACAAATACCTCTCTCCAGTAAAATATACCCATTGAGATACTTTTAATGAACCATTCAATTATTTGTTCTTTTGTAAAATTTACATTACTAATTTAGAACTGAGTGCTTTTGTGTAGGATTTACACACTTAACAGAGACTTTTCCTAGGAGATTTGTATATTCACATTCATCTACAAAAGCAAATAATTATAATAATGCAATGATAATCATAATAATAATAAAACAAATGTAGGCAATTAAATGTTTTCCCTACGTTTACAGTTCATAGCTTCTTTTCTATTATAGGAAGCTTTTTCATAGCATTCTCTTTAAAAACTGAGAAAATTTTTGTACTAAAGTCAGAAATTTATGGATAAGCTACAGATTAGTGAAATAAATGCAGTTTCTTATTTTTAATATCTTATGTGTTTTTATAGAGCTGTAGTGTTTTAGATAACTCAATCTTTTTAGGTTAAAATTCTCAATATTCAGTGACTAAACAGAGTGGGACTACAAAGTGGCTTCATAGTCCTTAGTGTTCTGCTTATTGGGTTGATGGCTCCTGTATGGTTTGCTTAGATTTCACTCATGGGTTTTCTTCTGGTGGCTGAAGTCAATCATCTTGTCTTTCTCTCAGCTCTTCCATGATCTACTGGTGATCATCTGGGCCATGATGGAACTTCTTCAACTATAATTGATCTTGACATGTAACGAACTTTTGTTTTTAGCCTTGGGTGGTAAACTCACTTGGCCTAGGCTATAGGATCACTTAGCTGTCACTGTGATAATCAGCTCTACTACAATGTTCTCAGCATAGTTCCTTCAAGCACATAAAAAATGTAGCCATGTTTTACCCCATTTGGAAAATGAAGGCAAACACACACACACACACACACACACACACACACACAAAAAAAAAAAAAAAAAAAAAAAAAAACAAAACAAAAAAAGAAAGAAACTCAGGCTTTCCCGTGTAATCTCTCTTTCTCTCCTCTCTTTTCCTTGATTTGTCTCCTCCATCTCTCTCTCTCTCACACATAAACACACACACACACACACACACACACACACACTACTGTAGGTGTTTGTCTATCACTGAAGAAGTGAAGGGGAAGACTTTAATAAAGTTACCTAAAGGATCCTTAAATGAGAATCCAGGCAAAAACTTGTCTAGTCTTCTCTCTCACTTGTTTCTCTGGGATTGCCTCCTTCAGCATGTAACCATATACAACCCCTTGGCATTTTGCCTCAATTTTAATTTTCATCTCCATTTCACTATCCCTCAGACCTGGGTGTGATGACATTGTTTCTTTAGTTAAATCATATTGTTTTTCCTGTGTAATAAAATATTATCTTTAGGTAATCAGAAGTAGCTTAGGACATGCTAAATTGAAACTATAGTAATACTATTCAGAAAATGCTGTTCTTTTAACAAGTCTTCACTTTCAAAGAAACTTCTGTTACTATACTAAATACTCTTTTAGTAAATAAAAGCTGAACATTAATTCTTATTTTGCTTAGTGTTTTAGTTACATCAGGACTAATCACTCAAACTCCCAATGTCATTTCTCTCACCAACACTCTATGTCCTAAGGCACATAGATGTCTTGGCTGAGGAAGACAAACATGTATATGGTGAAATATGAAAGAGAAAAACTCAGCCAAGAAAGCAGTAATTTAATTGGCATGTTAGTTGGCTGGACTGCCATAACAGAATACCACAGAATGGGTGGCTAAATTAACATAAATATATTTTTCTCAAATCTGGAGGCTGGAAGATCAATATCAAGGTGCAAATGGGGTATGTTTCCTCAGAGGCCTCTCTCCTTGGCTTGCAGATTGATGCCTTCTGTTTCTTTCATCCCCACTTAGTCATTCATCTGCAAATGAAGTCCTGACATATTTTCCTCTTCCTATAAAAACACTAAGTCCCTCATGACCTAATTTAACTTTAATTATGATTTAAAGGCCCTATTTGCAAACATAGTCCCATTAGTGGGTAGGGCTTCAATATACAAATTTGTGTGGATACAACTGAGACCATAACAACTGGTTGAAGAAAATATGTTAATTAATTTATGCTTGTGCCTTATTCTCATTGCATTTTTTCTTATTCCCCTTTATTTCATCCCCTCAACTCTAGCAAATTGCTGATTTAATTTTGTTCAATTGAACATCAGAAGAATAAAGTTAACTTAATTAGATCATTCAGTTAATGACCTAATTTTATCAGTGGTCTGCATAATTTTTTTCTGTTATTTTATTGATTTATTGATTGGCCATGATCAATTCTATTTTCTTCCTTTCCCACCTCTACCCCATAAATAATTATTCTAATAACTTAATTGATGTTTATTTGCATGTATTTTTCTTTTTTTTTTGCAAAATAGGTATTATTTAATGTGGATGAATCTCTAAATATTACCTTTCTATTATCTATCTTGTTTTTTTTCTGTTCTTTTTTCAATAACAGTTTTGAAAGATCTTCTCATCTTTCCATGCATACTCTTAATCTTTGTTTTTATAACTGTAAACATTCTATAGTATTTGTACCACATTGCATTTACATTTGATGCAATTATCAATACTATTTTTAGTTAAATAGTTGAAATACAGACCTATTAACACAGCTACAGGTTTTACAACTCTTGTTGAGAATGAACTCTATGATTTAAATAACCTACAAACTAAAAAAAATAACAAAAGTTATAAGTTCAAATAAAACATAATGACAATACCAATGGCAACAGATTATATTAATCATGATCAACTGTCAGGTAAACTTCTTTAAGCAAATCATAAAACATAAGTAAGTAAATCTGAGCTTTCAAAGTCTTCAGCTAGTTTGTAATCCAGAGGCCTGATGAGATTAAGCTATTTGTTATAAATAAGTAAAAGAGATGAATGAATGATGACATAGTTTGACCTGCTCAGAAGCAAAGCTTAAGATGAGTGTCATGTAATTAACTTATCAGATAAATTCCTTTAAGAAAAACTGTTGAAGAATGGAAAAACTAGAGTAAGAAGAGGAAGACAAAAAGCAAGAGTTCCATTTAACTTGAAATATCAACTACAGGCTATCTTTGTAGGAAAATCTTTCCTCAAGGTTTGTCCCTATACAGATGTAACAGAATGACTATCATACCAGTTACTGATTGGCACTGAAAGACTAAAAGTTTTCTGAAATGCTGCAAAGAGAATCGACCTTCCAGACTCTGGTCTTTGTTGGCTAAGTGGCTACAGGAGCATAGGAATAGTTCTCTGAAAAGCATCTCAGTTCAAGGACAGTTTCAACAGATAATTAAGCTGGAGGATGAGTCTGAGAAAATGGTAAATGGGATCAGATGTGATCTGAGCAGGGCACTGATGTCTGCTACATGTGAGAAATTGCAGAAACATTGGTCTAGTCACTTGACTTCTGAAAAATGTATCATGCAGGACTGTAAACTGAAAGATTTATGGTTAATCAAAGATTGCTAGATAGCAATTAATTTACTTACTGATATTTTAGTGTTAGGTAAAATTGTTTTAAGTGTGACTTCTAAAAAAATTGAGTGTCTCCTCTGTTCTAAACTAACATCTTCCTTCTACATTTGAGAAAATGTGAATCCTGGAGGAGTTAAATGACTTCTTTGTTGTCATGACAAGTTCCAGCATAATATCTAGGGGCCAAGATCTCTGAACTCCATATTTAATTATGATTATTTAAAAAAAAATTGCACAATGCCATTTATAGTCACAAAATACAGTAGTTAGTAACTACTGTAAAATTAAATTTTTGAAAGTTTAGATATTGTTGGAGTCAATAAAAATTAGTGGTATAGAAATGCTCAGGATAAAAAAGTGAAACTGACAGAGAATTGGGTAACAAATCATTCAACAAATGAGGTGATACAAAGAGACATAGGTGCAGCATAGCTGATCATAAAATTGATGTCTGGATTATTTCATTTAAGGATGGGCATAGTTTTAAAGAATGCTTGTTCAATATATTTGACTTTTCAAAGACTCTTTCAATTGCTTGGTGTGCCATGGTTTGAAACCTGTCAATGAAAGCACATTCTTAAAAAAGAATTCTTATCTTTATTTAATGTCCTATTCTTGACCTATTTTCATATTTTAAATTATCCCTTACAATTTTTCTGATATAACCTTCTTGAACTTAATAGTACTTTTAAATGTAATGCTTCTCTCTGCTGGATAGGTGCATTTTTTTTTACAGCTCTTTCTTCAAGTTGATGTCATAAGTAGGTCAGCACAATGAAATATACATGGAGCAATAGAAATGAACAATTTTTGATAAGTTGCAGATTCATTTTTGAATTATGAACCCTTCTAAGTCTTAGTTCTGAGAAAATTATACCCTGTTACTCATAGCTTAAGCCATTTTTACTATCAAGTGAACTTCTTCTTCTGGTTTTATAGAAAATAAAAAAGATTAAACAATTAGACATTACTTTTCACATTAAGGACAGAGGAAAATATTTTATTTAAAGCATGAAAATGATAGTAATTTATACTTGATTATAAAATAAAAAGACAGTGTAGTATAAAAATTAATCTAGTCAACCTTTTATAGTCAAGTATTTTAACTTTGTAATATTCTACCTTCTTAAGAAATACAATATTTCTTTAACTTTTAAATTGAGTGTTTTTCTAAGGATCATTTAAAAATAACCAACACTATAATTTACATTATTTTATTGAATTAAGGTCAAGCTAAAGACCTATAAATAATTCAGATAAATTATAGAAATGAGTTGTATGTGTTTTTCTTTATTTTCATTCTATGATTGTTTTTGTCCTAGTATTTTAGAAAAATAATGACCAGATCTCTCAAATGAATTGATTGTCATTTGATATGCAAATACTTTAACATGTCTTAACCATCTGGGGTTACTATAAGCTTTTTATTCATTATTTTAATAAAAACAATGTGCCAGTCAAATTTACAAAACACAATTTTATTACTACCAGATCTAAAACATATATAATTGACAGGGACAGATTAAGATTTTGTGGCACTAAAGCTAATGTAATTTGTGGGAGCTCTTTTAGAGTAAAATGGGCCAGGTGCAGTGGCTCATGATTATAATCTTAATGCTTTGAGAGATCAAGGCAGGAAGATCACTTGAGGCCAGGAATTTGGGTAACATAGCAAGAATTCATTTCTACAAAACATCAAAAAATTAGCTGGGAATGGTGGCACGCACCTGTGGTCCCAACTACTCAGGGGGCTGAGTGGGGATAATTGCTTATGCTTGGGAAGTTGAAGCTGCAGTGAGCCATCGCCATGCCACTGCATTGTAGCCTGAGTGACAGAGTAAGACCTTGTCTCAAACAACAATAACACACACACACACACACACACACACACACACACACACACACACACGAAAAGAAAAAGGAAAGGAAAATAGAATAAAATGACTCAAAATTAAAAATATAATATTATTTATTAATGTTTATTTTATGTCATGAAAAGAATTTAAAAAAAGAATCTTTCGAAGATGAAAAATATAAGTATTTTCTTTACAGTTAGATATTTTCATTTGTCACTCATATACTTCATTTTGCTCACATTTGAATTCTGAAAATAATTCTGAAAAGGTACACAAAATTATATATTAACTAAGCAAGAACGATGGTAATAAATCTTAAAATTAAAACTGAATTGTATTAAGTTATTAAGAGTAGATTTTTTTATTTTTTTGATACAAAGTCTCACTCTGTCACTCAGGCTGGAGTGCCATTGTGCGATCTTTGCTTACTGCAACCTCCACCTTCCTAGTTCAAGTCTTCCTAGTTCAAGAGATACTCCCTGCCTCAGCCTCTTGAGTATCTGGGATTACAGGAAGTAAATTATTCTTATAATGTGTTGAATTCCTGGTAATTATGCATAGAAGTTTTCTTTTTTTGTGTGGGGAAAACACTTATTTATTTGGATCATTTTGATGCCTCAATGACAGTCTTTGCATGACTGTTTCTTCTTTAACCACCCCAGTTAACCAGAAAAAAATTTCTCACTCTGTAAAATAATTCTCAGACCTTGGGTTGCATAAAATGTGTAACTTTACACACCAACATAATTGCTATATGAAATTTTGCTCCGTTTGTAACCTAGCATAGGAAACAAATCAACTTTATGTCAGGAAATTAGATAAAAGAGAAAATAAATATGTGGTGTGTTTACAATACTCTATGCTGCATCGGTGAGTATTTTTTTAACAGGAGAGAACTTCCATTTTGTCTAGGTTTTAACGGGAACCTAATTGTGTTACAGATTTATATGCCTGATGACTGGGAAAAGTTGTATCCTGGAATCTACAATTATAAACCCAATAATAAAATTTAAATAACTTTGGGACAAGTAATTTATATTTTCAATGCTCTGAAATGTCCACTTTATTAACACACATATATTAAGAAAACTATCTTGTATTTCATATTATTTTTATTAAAAACTAAAGTGTAATTGTTAAACTACTACAGTTTTTACATTAATAAATATAAAATAATTCAAAATGTTTCTATATTTAAACATCTATATAAATTCTTTTGTACGAAACCTGTCTCAAATGAAAAAAATATGATGCATAATTTTTAACTTGGAAAGCATTTCACGTGTATTCATCTAATCTAGTAGCTAATTTAACATACACTTTAAATATATACTGAATGTTGAACTGAATTATGTTACTGTGTTTCCTGACGACTTCTTCTTCTTCTTCTTCTTTTTTAATTGGAGTTTCACTCTTACTGCCCAGGCTTGAGTGAAATGGCACAATCTCAGGTCACTGCAACCTCCGCCTCCTGGGTTCAAGTGATTCTCCTGCCTCAGGTTCCCCAGTAGCTGGGATTATAGGTACATGCCACCATGCCCAGCTAATTTTTGTATTTTTAGTAGAGACGGGGTTTAACCATGTTGGCCAGGCTAGTCATGAACTCCTGACCTCAGGTGATCTGCCTGCCTTGGCCTCCCAAAGTGCTGGAATTACAGGTGTGAGCCACTGTGCCTGGACTTCTTAAGGACTTCTTAAGCACAATGGGAATACAAAAGGCATAAATAACTGATATATCTATTAACATGAAAATTAAAAGTCATGGTTCTGCTTCTAAAACGGTGAGGTAAGCTCACTACAGCCTATATATTCCACTGATGATTACAACCATAACCTCTAAACAAATTATAAAAAAAATTACTTAAGAACCCAGAAATGAAAAAGAGAATATAGCTACAAACACCATAGAGTAAAAAGATAATAAAAAAAGTTATGAGATAATTTATGCTAACAAATTCTACAACTTACTATGTTTCAATATCTTTAAAAGCAATGTTCACTTAAAATTGAGAGAAACAAAGAACTGGTTAGAGCACTTAAATGGTCCTAAATCTATTAAAGTCATTAATTCATAGCTAAAGCTTTCTATAAAAGAAAATTCCTGTGTAAGACTGTTTCACAATAAATTCTACAAAATATTTTTAAAAGAAATTATGGTAATTCTACAAAACTGATTTTATGAAAACACTACTGATTTTAAAACAAAATCAAGGAATAATAAAAATATAAAATTACATATTCTTCATAAATGTAGAATCAAGTACCACCAACAAAACAATAGAATCTAACAAATACACTCTATAGCAAGTAGAATCTGACAATGTTTAAAAATATAGTATATGAAGATTAAATGGGGATTATTCTGGTAGCGTAAGGTAATTTAACCTTTGAAAACCTTCAAAATGTCATATAAACAGATTAAAGAAAAATCTGTATGAGCACCTCAATGTTAAAAATATTTGACAAAATTCAACACTATTCTTGATACTCTCAGCAAAATAGAAATAGAAGTTATTTAACATTATAAATATCATCTACATAAATCTAAAGCTAATATCAAATACCAAAACTACTGATGAAAGATGAAATACCTTTTTTTAAAAATTAAAACTGAAAACAAGGCAGTGTTATCTATTCCTACCACTTCTAATTAAAATCATACTGACACTCTTATTCTGTACAAAAAGCTAGAAATATGGACTTCCAGATTGTTAAGGAAAAAATAAAACTGTCCATTTGTAGAAGAGAGAGAGCTATGTGGATAATCATATGGAACCAATAAAGATATGTTTCCAAAACTAATAAGTTAGGTAGGCACAGATATAGAGCAAATATAAAGAAAATATCGTATTTATTTATGTTAACAAAGAACAACTGAAGTTAATCTTTTTAATGCACTACTTACAAATTTGGTAAGTATAAGCTAACAAAATGTGCTCAGGAATTCTATACTGTAAACTAAAAATTAGTGACAAAAATTTTTTTAAAAGACCCATATGAATGTAGAGTTGTACCATGTTCACAGATTGACAGATTCAACAACGTTAAGATAGTAATGCTCAGAGCATAGTTATGAGTCATTATGAGCCCTATTTAAAATGTTGGACATCCCTATGCAGAAAACTGAATCTCTATCCATACTTTGCACCTTATTAAAAACTTAAACAAAGGGTTTAATAGTACCAGTAAAGCCTGAAAATATAGAATATGTGGAAGAAAACATAATATTTGAAATTTGTTATCATCTTCTTTCTCTCTTTCTTTCTTTTTTTTTTTTTTTTTTTTGAGACGGAGTTTTGCTCTTGTTACCCAGGCTGGAGTGCAATAGCACGATCTCGGTTCACGCAACCTCTGCCTCCTGGGTTCAGGCAATTCTGCCTCAGCCTCCTGAGTAGCTGGGATTACAGGTATGCGCCACCATGCCCAGCTAATTTTTTGTATTTTCAGTAGAGATGGGGTTTCACCAATGTTGACCAGGATGGTCTTGATCTCTTGACCTCGTGATCCACCTGCCTCGGCCTCCCAAAGTGCTGGGATTACAGGCGTGAACCACCACGCCTGGCCCATCATCTTATTTCTTTAAGACTTTTTCTCTCTATATATGTCTGTCTCTATATATGTAAATAATACATAAACTATAATGTTACCGTGTGTGTGTATGTACATATATAGGCCTAGAAGCATTGAACAACACAAAGGTACAGAAAAAGAGTTATGGAGACAATTAAACTTTTTGGCTGAAAGGGTGCAGATAGTTATCAGAGAATGTGTTAAAGATGAAAGTTATACTTTATTAGAGTGTGAAAAAATGACCTGATACTCAGCTGAAGGATATTGGTGGAGATTTCTATCAGAAGATGCAGCACAAAACAGACAGGTAGGTGTGAAATATGATGGTGAACTTCTTAATTATATGTAAGGATTGGTAAGTAAGAAAATAGCTTAAGTATTTTATTTCCAACGATTGCTACGTAAGGCTTTCAGGACCAAAGAGACTATTTTCTGCTTGTGATTGGTATGTGATAAGTGTGTGTAGACATTCACTTGCCATTAAAATGAAAACTGCATAAATGTCTGCCATTTTGGAGGGGTTACTGCCAATTTTCAAATATTTGCATTAACATGGTTAGCTTCTAAATACTGTCCACATATGAAGGCAATATATGCTTTGCAGTTTCATGAAGATAAAGCATGTCATTTTAATTTTCTATTTATTTGTTCAGTAAAAAGTTAACTAAGATCCGTTATTCCCCATATTAGAAAAAGGTTACTCATAAATAAATACAATGATGCCTCTGTACTGAAGAACCTTTTAAAAAGTTGTTGGAAAAAAGAAAGAAAGAATTAACATAAAGAAGAGCTTTATGATATCAATAAATAAATATTTTAAAACATTTTTCCTCAGATCTTTTAAAATGTTAATATTCACTTTGAATTTCCAATAAAAGTGTTTATTATGATATTTTTATAAGTTATATGACCACAGCCAGTAATTTTTTCATGAGGCATCTGTTAGTACTATTGTAATTCAGAACATTTATGTGCTGTAACACAAGAAATGTATAGCTCATTACAACTACAGAAAGAAAATGCAGCATTTTCTAAACTCTAAAATAAATTAACATATTTGTTAGAGTACTTTAGCCTTAACTATACAGAAGAATCAAAAAGATTTGTAAAGTAAATTACCAATATTTTAATGATGGTACCAGGGAAATAATGAATATATTATCCAGCATTGTATCTAGCACCTTGTAGAACAGAATGAATAATGTTTATCTCTGAATTTTGCTCATTTTTTCCCCTTTCCATTTAAATATGGCACTGCAGGTTCAAAATGAAGCATACCAAACCTGCTCTTTTTATTTGATATATCCAGTGGAATTCACAATAAAGCATTTGAGAAAAATGCACCCTTTATTTGTTAATTCTTCTATTGATACATATGAGTGTGTAAGGTACCTGAATGTGTTTTCTGTGTGGTATGTGTGTGTGTATGTGTAGTTTTGTGGTATTGGCATATGTGTACATATTTATACATATATATGGAAAAAGTAAACTTAAGCTTTAAATATAATAAATATGATATTAAATATCCCTCATAAAATTCAATACAAAATTAGAGTTTTTAGAATTACTGATTCCAACATTGTAAGAATATTGGAACATGTATCAGTAAAACAAATTTGTGTTGCTCTTAAATATGTGTGCATTTCTGTGCATTTTGCGGTTTGTTGACAAATGCTAACAAATATTTTCTCATTCTGCATACTTGATAGTCCAAGAAATGTAGGAAGTTTCTTTCACAGTAATAGAAGCAGAGCACATCTTCAATTACATACAAAAGATTCTCACATCAAAATTACTTTAGCTTTTTTCTTTTATGTTGCCACTCAAGTCATCTAGTTAACTACTATTGTAGACTAATAAGTATTTTTCCTCCCACATCCTGAATTTATATGAAGAATCAAATCCTGAAGCTGTTCAAATTATTCAGTTCTAGATCTGATAAGTCTAATATGTTTATAACTGCTTGAGAAGTCCTAATTCAAATCTCTTCATATCTAGACCTTTTGGGGTTGCTGATTACTCCAGGAAACTTCTTTTTCCTAGCTTAAAACTATAAGGATGTCTCATGACACATCTGAAACAAAGGAATAGTGCTATGAAAAAGGTATACATTTGAAAACCTAAAACAAAAAGAATTTTTTTTTTTTTTTTTTTTTTTTTTGTGACGGAGTTTCGCTCTTGTTACCCAGGCTGGAGTGCAATGGCGCGATCTCGGCTCACCGCAACCTCCGCCTCCTGGGTTCAGGCAATTCTCCTGCCTCAGCCTCCTGAGTAGCTGGGATTATAGGCACACACCACCATGCCCAGCTAATTTTTTGTATTTTTAGTAGAGACGGGGTTTCACCATGTTGACCAGGTTGGTCTCGATCTCTCAACCTCGTGATCCACCCGCCTCGGCCTCCCAAAGTGCTGGGATTACAGGCTTGAGCCACCGCGCCCGGCCAACAAAAAGAATTTTAATGATTCACTGTATCACCATGAATGAATGTAGTTGATGTCATAGAAATGTAGTTGATGTCATTCATCACCATGAATGTAGTTGTTGTCACAGAAAGTTTTCCTGGTCCTATATGCAAACTCTCTTGCTAGGCAATAATAGTTTTAAATTTAAAGGAGGCATTTAGAAGCATTATTGACAATTATTTCAAGCATTTTGATCATGGTTAAGTTCTTTTTATTTGTTTTCTTCCCATTCTATTATTTGCTTAAATTTTGGCCCTTGCAGTTTGTTTATATTTTTTATACATGGGTCATAATAATGTTTAGAAGTTGACTTTTTCAGTTTTAAACTTTTGCTGGGTAAATCACTGTACATGGAGAGATAGATATTTTAATATACTAGATACCTTAGGTCTGCTCAATGCCTTCTTTTTGGTATTATCCTTATTTTGTAATTTATCCTTCTTGGAGATATGCATTTATACTCTAGACTTAGAAAGTTATTGATTTTGAAGTTTTCTTCAAAACACCTACTAGATATGCTAAATCTGCCTTCCTTCCTTACTTTTTCTGATATAGTTTGGATGTTTGTCCCCTCCAAATCTCATGTTGATATTTGATCTGCAGTGTTGGAGGTGAGGCCTGGTTAGATGTGTTTGGATCATGGCTGTGAATTCTTCGTGAATGGCTTGGTGCCATCTTTGTGGTAATGAATGAATTCTTGCTCTATTCGTTCCTGGAAGAAGAGATTATTAAAAAGAGGCTGACACCGCCTCACCTCTCTTGTTTTCTTCCACTGCCAAATCATGCCTGCTTCCCTTGCTTTCCACCTCACCAGAAGCAGATCCTGCACCATGCTTCTTGCCTGCATTGTGAGTCTGAAGAATTGTGAGCCAAATAATCTGCTTTTCTTTATAAATTACCCAGCCTCTGCTATTCCTTTAGAGCAGTGCAAATGGAATAAGACAGCCTCACTTCTCTCTTCCTCCCTTTCTTTTATCTTTCCTTCTTGTGCTATTCATTTCATTTTATAAGGCTAAAAAAGTTGAATGACGGCAGTAGATTTCTTTAGAAAACAATTACATCTAACAAAATTAATGCCTCTCTGAAGTCCTGTGGTTAGGGTGCTAATTGTCCTACTTTGGTTAAGCTTACATTTTAAATTTTACCTAAAACAATGCAAAAATAAAAACAGATGTATCATACTTTTATGTGTCAATGACAATTTAGTTTTAGCTTTATAAAACGGAAACTCCATAAAGAGGTTCCCAAATCCATAAGGTGTCCTCACTTGCTACATTTTGCCCTTGGATCAATGGTTTAGATGATAAAACACACAGCAATTTCCCTAGTGCCCATATTCTGCTGCTGAAGATAAAGAATTAAGAGAATTTTTTTTCAGATAAATCTGGCATCTAACACTACTCACAATATCCTTATGGCAGTTTTCTTTTATGTTATGACATATTAATTGTATTTTTATGATTACACCTTTATTTAAACATGCCAAGTTTCATTGTGGAACATATGTTTTGAGGTATGTTTGAACACATTTAAACATTTGATATGATTTAAATTCTTCTGTGTGTTTTCCTACATAACACTTTTAACCTTGTAGGATTGTGCTTCATTTTCATTAGGAAAAGAAATTATTTTGTTTTGTTTTCTTTCTTCACCTAGTAATGAATCAGATTAAGAATTTCAATACATAAATATTTAGTGTAATTATGTTTCTAGATAACACTGTTCTCAACAATAATTAACATATAACAAGATTCAAACTAAGCTATATTTTTACTATATCAATATTTAAAATTACTTGCCTCCAAAGAAATACAACAAGATAACTGCAAGAAATATATTGTAGTGAATATAAGATTAACAATTTTGAAAAATCAAGTGCACACATGCGCGCACACACACACACCCCTACATACACAAAAATATTTGTGACAATATCATATAAATATATGTAAGAAAATATAATCTTTCTAGAGTCATTAGTTGTGACATTGGTAAAAAACAATTTCAGCTATGAATGCATCTACAGGCCAGACCAAAAATATAATTTTACAATACACAAAGAATTTCATAAGAAGTGAATGTATATTTGCTGTTGATTATGTGGATCTGTGAATGTTGGCAATTTTATCATTCTTTGATCACACAATGTTATCTCATACATACAGCATGCTTGATATAAGTCCATTTTGAGTCTTCTTTTTTCTGTACTTGTTTTTGTGCATAACAGTGTATAGTTTGGTAGAGTATACTAGAATCTGTACTGGCTTTACTAGGCTCTACTTTCATTCCATTACTAATAGCTTTGTGATCTAGGCAAGTAGGGACATCATTCTAGATTCTTCATTTCTGATTTTGAAAAATTTGTAATGATTTAAAATGGCTCTTTTAAGCCTTCAAACACTGTGCATTTTCCCCAAAGAGAAGAGCATTTATGGACAATCTTGCTGTCTAGAAGAAAGTTTCCTTTTTTTCCTTTTTGAGATGGAGTCTCACCCTGTTGCCCAGGCTGGAGTACAGTGGCATGATCTAGGCTCCCTACAACCTCCGCCTGCCAGGTTCCGGCAATTCTCCTGCTGGGATTACATGTGTGCATCACCATGCCTGGCTAGTTTTTTGCATCTTTAGTAGAGATGGGGTTTCACTATGTTGGCCAGGCTGATCTCGAACTCCTGACCTTGTGATACTTCCTCCTCACCTCCCGAAGTGCTGGGATTACAGGCATGAGCCACTGAGCCTCCCTGAAAGTTTCTATTTTTAATTTGTTAGGAATGATCCTTTACAAGACCCTAATATCAAACTTTAAGATTATGCTTCCTTAGGTTTTAATTTTTGTCTCATGTCACATACTTCTGAAACCTACTTTATTCTAAATGAATAAATCAGTTTTTCTTTCTTAAGATGAATTCTGAAAGTACTACAGTATATCTATTTATGATTAACCAACTTCTATAGCAAAGGCAGTTGTATTGATTAGAATAAAATCAGTCGTCTTCAGTTTCACAATAATCAAATGTGTGTTAGCCTAATGTATTCTTTAGGTATATGAAGCACATTAATAAAAAATGGATTATCATTTGGCCCATGTTGAAATTTCTTTGGGTGAATATTCAGGTACCTCAGGTAGAAGTTTCTCTAAGCACTAACTCTTACAATAAATGAAAGATATAATGTGTCACTTTACAAAGCAGGAAGCTATTACAATATTTGTTCATAATTACTAATTAATATTTTTGAAACATTGTATTTGTTAAGTAAAAATAAATGTGTTTATCTCAATAAATATTATTAATGAAAAATCACACTTGGTAGAGTTTGTATTTGATATTATTTTTCTTCAAACATCCATGACAATTATAAGCAATCAAATTAAGAAGCACAATATGTAGACAAATTGACCTACGCAAGTCCCCCAAGTCATTTGGCTCTATTTGGCAACTTATTAGAAATGTGAGAGAAAGAAATACTTGCCAGGAGCCTGGTGATTCTATACCTAAGGAGTCTGACTAAAGGACATGAGAGAAAGGAAAGATCTAACTCCTTAAGTAAAATATTTCTCTCTAAGAACAACATCACTGTCCACTACTATTAATAGCTCTTGACTATTGAATATAATTTTTTTTCCACTAAGGATTATAGGGCAGCAGTAATTCTTTTTATCAACTGGTATCTGATATCTAGGGAGACAGCCTCTTGAGAAACAATCAGTAAATTCAGTAGTGTTTTCTATGACTGCTAAAACATTTTAAATTCAACATTTCAGTGAATTCTGCAACCATTATTTGCAGTTTAAAAAATAAAAGGTCCCCAATCTACAAGCCAACGAGATAACAGACTGAGAATAAAATAAATAAATAAATAAATACAAAATAAAAGGTCTGAAAAACATTCAGAAATTTTATATAACAAAAAATCCTTCAAGTTGAATTTTGTGTCCAAATGAAAAATGAATTTTAGAAGCAAGAGGTTAGGCATTACACAATTTATCAAAAGTGCTTCATCACTATTATTAATTAGGAAACCCTCTATAGTTAGATGTACACTGGATATACTCCTGCTGATCAAAACACCCAGAGCCACAGATTACAATTATTGTTGGATTATTTGTCCTTGTCTTTAAAGCAGCTATTTATGTTCCATTTAAAAAAAATGCAGATTTTTTTTTTTTTTTTAAACAGGGCACCTGCTCTGTGCATTATGACACAAAGATTCAAACTAAGGAGCAATAAGTATTACATAGATCTGGTTCTTAAAGTTGGTCAAAGGTATATCACATTCCTCCATAGTAATTACAAAAATAACAGTAAAAAGAAAAGAATGGGGGTTTTGTAGAATCCAGATTCAAGACTTACTATTTATGTTGCAATTATGATTATCCAGACTCACATGAATTCACAAGAGTGAACCAAAACACAAGAAACTATTTACCATATTGAATACCTTTTTACATCCTCATCTAAGGAAGAACATAGTTAGATATGATAGCTAAATACATACAAAACTATAATATTAAAAAAGGCTCTGAGGTAATGTAATAATCTTTATAATTTATACACCATGTAGGAGATATACCTAGAGTTATGCATATTCCACCCTAATTATTTACTGTTCTTATTTTTCTGATGTTTCAGAGGTCAGAAGAAAATGTAAAAAATGCATGAACATGAAGGTCATTAAACTGAGGTTCTTTAGGTGATAAAATGAAAGGAAATCCAAAGATGACAACCATGTAAAACATCTGGCATCCTGGCACCTGAATGTTTTTATAACTGAACTGCTACATGTGCTTTTGTGGGACTGTGCCAGATGGACACTGCAATTATACACTGCATTGAATCACAGCTCTCAGAGGAGGAGATTTGCATGTCTCCACTCACATCATCTATGCACTCAGAATAAGAAAGGCTGCGGAAGGGAAAACAAACTGAATGTTGAAAAAGCCTAACTGGCTCAATCTCAATTCTTCTATGATTGTTGACTGCTTTACCCTTTAACGGAAAATTACTAAACTGCCAATATATTCAGTTGTTGTTAATAAGGTTGATTTCTATCTAAAAAGAACAACAGTTCCAATTACCACATACTACCTTTTTTCACAAGTGATATGACTTTTAATTCAGACATGGAAGTATCATGTAAATGTAAGGCTCATTCATAAAATTCTAAATATACTGATTCTCTTGGATTTATTATCAACATTAGTTGGATAAGTTGATTCCTTCATTACAATGGAGACACTAGTCCTATACACACAACTCACCTCCTGACTGGCAGTGTACCATTCCTCTGTACCTGTCTGCATCATTTTCTCAGCAGCTATTGAATATCAACAACTGCTTCCAGGGGCAATGGGGACTTTTAACTATATCTATTGAATATAAACTACATTGTTTTTAAACAAACTAATTAGAAAATTTAATCTCTAATAACCTCTGGAAACAAACTAATCACTTAAATTTAACTATTAAATATACACATATATTTTAAAGAAACAACAAAAGAAGACATTGTTATTTGCTTAAAGTCTACTGTGGGTCTGGCATTTAAAATATATTATCTAATTTAATCTTTATAAAAATACTTGAGGATGGTAGTATGTCCATGTCATATTTCAGAAACTCAATAATGAGAAAGAAAATTTGAACAAGAGAAGGACGGAAGTCATTTTAAAAGAGGCAGAACCAGAAGTTCTGTTGCTAATCAGAACTAGGCTCTGATTAGCGACACTGTTCATGAACTTTCTATAATACCAGACTGATACACATAATAAACATCAGTAACATGGCTCAGTAAGATAAATTATTACTATTAGAAATAAACTTTTTCATCTTCAGCTGATATCTGCCTCACCCAATCCTGCATTATGTCTGGAATTCCAAATTAAAATGGAAATTACATAATCGTGGTTTATAATCCAGAATGAACACATAGAAAATGAATTCCAGAAAATTTCTCCCTTAGTTATTTCAACTTTATGTAAATATTTACGGTGTTACTCTATGGATTTTGTTAATGCCCTTTTTTTTTTAGTTGAAAATCCCAGACTGTGATTTTTAAGGGTGAAATATAACAGTCAATAAATATTCTATCCTACAATTAAACATGAAAATTATTATGAAAGCAGGTTTATTCCAAAGAAACAATTTTTTGCAAGTTTGCTGCCATAAATTAACCATGAATGAATATAAATAGTGTTTACCAAGTTAGTTTATAAGACTGTTACAGTTTAAAAATATTGTTTTTCCTTTTGCTGCTTGTTTTATTTTGAGAAAAAAATATTTAAAATTTCTGCATTAGTTGAAGAAATTGTAATCATGGTCATGTTTCTCTCCAGTTGTCCATGTATACTTTCAAATCAATTTCTTACTTGGGCAAAAGAATGAAAAGGAAAAAAAAATTTTCTTGTACCAAAAACTTAAAAAAATTACCATGATTTAGATGTGCCGAGTAAGTGAAAGCACAGCCATTTAAATACTTAACAGGTACCACTAAAACATAAATATGTCTTTAATTATTTATATTATTATAAAATTGATGGATGATTGGTAAGACAAAGTAATCTACTATATTTATATTAAATCAGATTTGAAAACAAATATCTTATTTCATAAATCAGGAGAGAAATATGAAATTAATACAATTTCTAAGTGATTCAAGTAAAACTTGAAGAAGGAAATTAAATTAGTTTATGTTTATATTTCAAAAATCGGGCAAAAATATTAATGTACCTGTTTAAAAAATTAACAAAATGTCTAACAATTAGAAATAATGGATTTTATTGTACTTGAAATTAATTTTTTATATACGTAACAGCAGTGAGTACAAAATGGTATAGGCAAAATTAGGAGTATATTTTCAGTACCATACAATATGTTAAAAGCTACTTGATCCCACGACAAGGTAAGGTAAGGCCCTGTGGAATGAAATAGAGATAATTTCATAGCGGGGAAGAGATTTAAAGCAGTGGAATAATCGCAGTGGAGAAACTGACTATACAAATGGAGTTAAGATCTACGAAGATTTACTTCTTACCTGGTACTCAAGAGCTAACTGTTACCAATTTTAACCTGGCAATAAAAAGTTCAGAGCTTTCAGAGTATAGGATCTAATTTCATAGTATTCTGTTTTTAGAGTTCTGAATAAACCTCATCATCTGGATGTAATAAAAGAGAGATTTGAGATCTAACTGCCTGAGTCTGTCTTTGAATAGCCTTGAGTAAATCAAATTCAGAGACTTTGCCCTACAGATATTCTGAAATTTGGTGGTAAAGCTAGAAGTTGTAAGATCGATGTTTGAATCGAAAGGTAGCGGGTGGGAATGAAGGCTGAGAAAGGTGAAATTAACTTTCGTAGTAACAAGAATCAAAATTAATTATCTTTTCTCCTTAGCTTTGCTTCCTTAAACAACTATCTCCTTGTCATTGTTTAAATCTAGATATATTATTTTTATTCTGAGCAAAGGACATCTTATTTCCATCAAATTGTATCTTAAAATAGGCTTCTGTTTCTTTGTGGCTTCAGACAACCTGGGAGTACCATGGCAGATGTTGGTTGCTGTTGTTAAAGTTCATTCTGATTTCATGTAGAAGCCTGGGAAATCTTTATCATGGAATTTTTTTTTGTCAATCACTTGCATTTATTTTAATTCCTTCCATGAATTTTTAATAGAGTCAGGATATTTCTAAATGACTTTTTTTTTCTCCTTTCCTTCTTTCTGTAAACTCAAGGTCACAGCTCATAATGAGAAACTGCGTAATAAACCGGGTCCACACAGAAGTAGCACTGGCTTGAAAAATGATTTTCATTTCATTACTCTTATCCCTAAAGCTGAATGGCATTGAAAACATGCTCTGTGAAGGTTGAAAACTGAACGTAAATGCAAAGGGAAGTTTCATATTCTATATTCACATATGTTTGCTTTGTTTCTTGGCTTAATGACTTTTTTCAAGAGATGTAAAGCTCTAAAAGGGCAGATATCATGCCTGCTTCATTCAGCACTCTATAGCGGGCATTTAGCACCACACTAATCTTTTTTGTAGACAATCGGTCTGTGTTGAATGACTGAAATCTGCCTAATCCCCAGAAATGCTAATTAAAGATTAATTTTCAGGAAGTATGAACCTTTACTTGCTTTCCAGTTTAAGGGGAAAAAAAACCATGAATGTTACATAGTGGTTTTTACTAGCTTGGTGTGCATCTTAAGGAGTATGACTGAATATGGAAACTGTATTTATACAACTGAGTAGCTGCACTTGCCATTCTGTGCCTTGTGTCTGTCTGAACACCCATGCCTCATTAGGGAAGTAAATTCTTCCATTGTCTGATGCTCACTGCCCATTTTCTCTTACTTATAATTTTTCCAGTATTCCGTCTCAGCCTGAGTCATCTACCACATACTGGTCAGGCAAGTCCACAATTCCAGGTTACTGTGATGAAAAGATATTCTTTATAAGAATTACTTACAGTGATAATTTGAGTTTCTCAGTTCAATTTACTCAGGTTTATTTTTTTTAACAGCCTCAAAAGTCTTGAAAAAGAACAAATAAGAAACCCTACAAGTCATTTCCTTTCTCATTGTTCATTCTTGAACTTGGTTCAGGGCTTCATGATTTTAAAAATATTATTTGGGGCCTTATACAGTGGGTCACACCTGTAATCCCAGCACTTGGGAGGCCGAGGTGGGTGGATGGCCTGAGGAGTTCAAGATCAGCTTGGCCAACATGGTGAAACCCTGTCTCTACTAAAACTACAAAAACTAGCCAGGGATGATGGCGGGGCCCTGCAATCCCAGCTACTCAGGAGACTGAGGCATGAGAATCACTTGAACCCAGGAGGCGGAAGTTGCAGTCAGCCGAGATCATGCCATTGCACTTCAGCCTGGGCAACAAGAGCAAAATGTTGTCTCAAAAAAGAGAAAGTAAAAAAAAATTTTTTTTGGTATATGAACTATTGTTTTGTCTTGTATTTGGTACTCTGGTTATAACTATGACAATGTATACTTTTATTCAGGCATCCCCAAACTTTTTACACAGGGGGCCAGTTCACTGTCCCTCAGACCGTTGGAGGGCCGCCACATACTGTGCTCCTCTCACTGACCACCAGTGAAAGAAGTGCCCCTTCCTGAAGTGCGGCAGGGGGCCAGATAAATGGCCTCAGGGGGCCGCATGTGGCCCGTGGGCTGTAGTTTGGGGACACCTGCTTTTATTGTTCAAATGGACAATTTGCTATAATTCAGTTTATAACTATGACAATGTATACTTTTATTGTTCAAATGGACAATTTGCTATAATTCAGTTTATAACTGTCTCTGTTTTCAAGAATTTCCAACTTTACTGTTTTCTGATTTTTTCATCTATGACATAGCAACTCCTGGATGTTTATTTTACTTCACTGCAATAAACATTTGTCAGTTATATAATATGTGTGAGAATGCACTGTAGGAAAGATGTTACATCTTCGACATTTTTGTGTATTGGGAGATAGGAAAATAAATGAGACATAGTTCTCTACAAATAGCCGTTTAAAATAGGTAACCTTGCATAAAACTACCATCACCATGAAATTGTGTTTAGTATAGATAGAAGAACAAAGTATTAAAAAGAAAGGGGTGATTTTTTAATTTTTAAAGAACAAGAAAAGCATTTAAGATAGACTTTGAACAATGGTAAAGATTCTAATAGAATAAAATAGATCTAAGTCATAATCTAATGAGGAAAATAGGACATTTAATTATTAGAAATGACTATACTTTGTTAAAAGAGCTATTATTTTTAAAGCAAATGGGACTGTGAAGTGATCTTGAGATTAACAGCAACAGTGAAACCAGCAGCAACATTCTCTACCATTTTAGACTACAGAAACTAGTAAGTCTGGCAGTGTTACCAGCGTCCAGGTGCCAAGATTATCCAAAGGAAGCTAGAAATTTGATAAGCCTTGCTCATGGAAGCCAGAACCTCAGAGATGATGAAGTGACTTTCGGAGAGGCAAAGACAGAAGGAGAGACATTCTGTATTCTTCCTTTCCCCTGGTTGCCAATTCTCCCTGAGTGTCTTCCACTGGCCAAATTTATCAGGAAAGCAGTGATATGGATCCCTGAAGGAGAGAGCTTTCTCCAATGTCAAGTAGAACAAAGACAGAATGCAAGGGAGGGATTAGAGTACATAAGAACAAGAATTTTAATAAAAATCAGAGGACATGAAAAAGTAGTAGGTGCTTTCTCTTGAAAACATCCTTAATAGTGGACAGCCATTGTTAATCTGCTAATCAATCCTTCTTATTTTTGTTTCCTTTATCATTTTTATTTGTGATGCTTTTGTTTTGAGAACTACTCCTTTGGAAAGCTATGTGTGCTCAGCAAGAGCATGAATCATAGTAATACCCACTTGACCTTTGAGAACAGTAGATTATATGGCCTAGTCATCATTCCTGACATGTTCATACGGAATTTCAAAGTTGTTCTTTGTTTCACTTTAGACCAAGAGTTGCAAAGACCAGGGCTGCCGGCAGGTGAGTTCCCTGCCAGGAAAACGTAGAAGCCCTGGAAACAAATGCTGCCCTCCTCACAAATCTCCATATTTCACTCCCTTCAGCACACACACATAGTCATCCTCTGCTATGTGTCATAAAATTATACATCAATTTAAGAGAAAAATGTTCACAGAAAAATCAAACGTAACACCAAGTCACCAGACCCTATCATTGTTACCAAGTGTTCTCTACCCTAAGAAGATCAAAATAAAAATTAATAAACTGCCTTTGTCAAAAATTCCTGGAAGGATAACACTTAAATTTTTAAGAAATTACTGAAGATAGTTACATATTATATTATTCATATACTACTTTATTCTATCTAAATGCATAAATATTACATCATTCATATATTACTTTATCTAAGTCCTGGAGTACTTTAACACTAAGTAAATTTAGCTTATAACATCTGTTACTTATTTTGATCAGGTAATAAGGGGAAAGATAAATTGATATACTATCACTATTATCAATAAGAGTGTAGCTGAGGATGTGAGGGGAAAGAAACAAGTCAAAGAAATATAAACACTAAGCACCAGAAGAGAGACTCAATCAGTGACTGCAGTAATAAAATTCTGCAATTATGGAGGAAGTATAATTTTAAAAGGGATTTGTCATATGCATGAAATACGGATACCTATCAAGAGAGAAGAATATTTGGGTTGAGTGAGGAGCATGAATACGAAAGGAAAGTTTGGAGTATTTACATCAGATTTAAGAAACAGTTCGATCCTAATGGCTACAACAGAAAATTGTGCTAATTATCCTTTCTGGTTCCTTCCCTTCTCCACCAACCAAGGAATTATGTAAAGAACTGATTACAGAGAAGTAATTTTGAAAATACAATTTTAAGCTCAATTTTAAATGTCCTATTGATTTGATCATTCCACAATGGATACATGTATAGATCCCACTGTACCACATAAATATGTACTTCATTACCTGTCAATTAGAAATGAAATAAAACTAGAAAGCATAAAATAAATCAGACTTCACAAAGATGGCCCGTTGAAGATAATGACCTATGTCATATATGCAGAAACAGTCGACAAATAAGTTTAAAGATAGTAATCTTAACGATGGAGAAACATCTCCAGAATTGAAGTACAACAGCAACACAAAAGGCTAATAAGAGCATATGTATTCGTATTGTTTTGTTTTGCTTTTTTTTTTTTTACAAATATATTTTATTTTATTAACATTTAAATTATTTTAAATTACATAAAATAAAATGCACACATTTTACCTTTTAGTTTGGCAAATTTTAACGGTTGTATAACCTAATGTAACCACAACGCAAAACAAGAGATAGGGCATTTTTATATTTCCAGTTACTTCTTGCTCCTTTCAGTCTATTTATTCTCTACAAGAGGCACGTAATTTCATATTCCTAAAATCATAGATTAATTTTGCCTGTTTTTAGATTTAACATCCTTGAAATCACAATCTGGCTTTTTGTGTCTGGCTTCTTTTCCTTCACATACGATATTTGACACTATTCGTCTTGTAACTACTGTTACAATTCATATCTTTTAATATTTGAGTAATATTTCACTTATGACTAAAACAGAGGATTTTATTCTCCTGATGACGGAAATTAAAGTTGTTTTTAGTCTAATGCTATTACCAATAAGTCTGTTATAAATACTATTTCCCAAGTTGTTTTCTGGACATATATTTTTATTCCTGGCATAAATACTGATACATTATTGGCTCTATTCATGTTTATCTTTATTAGAAACTGTCAAACAGTTATCCAAAATAGCTACATAATTAAATATTCTCATCAGCAAATTTTGAATGTTCTGGTGGATCCATATTCTAGAAAATATTTCAAAATTCAAACAACTTAAAAATTGTCTATCCTTTTTATTTTTGCCATTCTACTTTGAGCTAAATGTATCTTATTGTGATTTTAATTTGTATTTTCTTGATAAACCAAATAAAAAAAACACCTTTTCCTATTTTTATTGGTCATTCATACAACTTCTCTGGTTAAATACCTGTTTAAATTTACCCAGTTTCAACTGAGTTTTTTGTTCTCACTAAATTAAAAAAATTATTTATATAGAATTTTTTAAAAACTTCTATTTTAGGTTTATAGGTACACATGCAGTTTTGTTACATGGTAAACTTTTGTCACGGGGTTTGTTGTACAGCTTATTTCATCACCCAGGTACTGACAGTAATATCCAATAGTTGTTTTTTTCCTATTATATTCCTCCTCCTACTGTCTACCCTCCAGTAGGCCATGACCATTTTCCTCTTTGTGTCCATGTGCTCTCATCAGTTAGCTCCCACTTATAAGTGAGATGGTGCATATTTGTTTTTTTGTTTGTTCCTGCATTAGTTTGCTAAGGATAATGGCCTCCACCTCCATTAATGTTTCCTCAAAGGACATGATCTCATTTTTCTAAGGCTGCATAGTATTCCATTGTGTATATATGCCATATTTTCTTTATCCAATCTGTCACTGATGGGTATTTAGTTTGATTCTTCATATATGACATATAAAAGACTTTTTAAAATTATACTTTAATTTCCAGGATACATGTGCAGAACATGCAGATTTGTTACATAGGTATATACGTGCCACGGTGGTTTGCTGCAACCATCAACCCGTCACCTACATTAGGTATTTCCAGTAATGCTATCCCTCCCCTAGCCTGCTACCCACCCCCCGCCAAAAGGCCCCAGTGTGTGATGTTCCCCTCTCTCTGTCAACGTGTTCTCATTGCTTAAATCATTCTACTATAAAGACACATGCACACTTATGTTTATTGCAGCACTATTCACAATAGCAAAGACTTGGGATCAACTGAAATGCCCATCAATGATATACCAGATAAAGAAAATGTGGCACATATACATCGTGGAATACTATGAAGCTATAAAAAAAGGATGAATTCATGTCCTTTGCAGGAACATGGGTGAACCTGGAAACCATTATTCTCAGCAAACTAACATAAGAACAAGAAACCAAATACTGCATGTTCTCACTCAAAAGTAGGATAAGAGGCTTTTTAAAGATGCATTTATGAAAAAAAAAACTTCCAGTATACAATTTTTCTATTTAATTTTCTATAGGTGTCATTTAATGAGCAGAAAGTTTTTAACTCTAATACAATCTAATCAATTTTTAGTGCTTTTTATGTTTTATCTAAGAAAATTTTTCCCTAGCCAAAGGCTTCAAATGTATTATCTTGCTTATTCTAAAAATATTTACTAGTTTTACATTAGCACTATGATTTTCTCAAATTATTTTTTGTGTTTAGAGCAGGGTAGAGCATCTACTTTCTACTTATTTGTTATGTTGCTAGAGACAGGCAATTTTTCCAGTACTAACCGTAAAAAAGTACTTTACCTTCTTCATTAAATTGACCTGACATTTTAGTCCAAAATTAGTGGACTATAAATCTTCAGATACATTTTTGGAATCTATTCTGTTCATAGATTTTTGGTCTATTCTTTCACAAATAATAAGCTTCCTTGATTATTATAACTTCATGGTAATTTTTTTACTTAGTTTAAGTAAGATTTACACATTTTTTTCCATTTCAGAATGATTTGGGTTATTTTAAATCTTTACATTTTTATATAAATTTTAATACTAGCATAGAAATTTCTTCAAAAGTCTGCTAGTATTTTTATTGATATTTCATTGAAACCATAAATATTCCTGAGGAAAATGGATGAGTTAAACTTATTGAGTCTTTCAAACCAAGTACATCCCATATACCGTGTGTAAGTCAGAATTATTTAGGTCTTCTTTAACTTTTCTCAGCAATATGTTGTAGTATTAATGCATAGATCATGGACATATTCTGTTATGTTTTTCACAGTAATTTGATATGCTTTGAAAATTATTAAAAATTATATTTGTTTTTATTTTCCACTTTATTTCTAAAACATAGTAATGCAAAAATTTGTGCATTCTGACTTTGTTTTCTTCCACCTGGCAATAAGAACTACTAATTCTAGTAATTATTTGAAAATCTGAAATATAATGTATGTATGCAAGCATGTCTTCTCTAAATGAAGAACCGAACTCCTTCCTTTCCAATAATTACGCCACAGGTCTGTTCGTTCCTGGGAGAGGCATATTATTTCCTGGAATGTAGTTCATTTAGGTTTCTGTGGTTTTTCAAAATTTTTAATGGATTTTTTAAAACTTTGGTTTTGTAGTTTATTTGGCTTGCTCTCAAGGTTTGGATCAGAGCAATATTTCATCTGGTGACTTTCTACTTTCTTATCAGAGTAAAATTCTCATGTATACTTTTGCTATAGCTGGGAATTAATTTTGTAAATGAATAATTATAACATAAATCAAGTATATCACAAGTATCCTCACATCAGAAATAATGACAAAACATAAACTTTTGACTATTGATGATATTACCACTTTAAATGTTTATCAACATTAATTTAAATATCTAGTGATGTTTTAAATGCTGAACTTCTCCTTAAACTTTATTGTCATGTTTTGCATTAATAAAGCAGTTAAAAGCAAAACTTGAAGACTTCCATCATGTATCAGAACACAGAGAGCTAGAAAGAATATCAATTTCATACTCACAATAACACTAAACATTATAAATTTCTAGGAAAACAAAAATACAAATAACAACAATAAAATGCTAATACACAATTATTAAAATGACTAAAATCAAAATAAAACTGACTATGCCAAAGACTTGCAAGGATGCAAAACAGCTGAAACCTCCTACTTTGCTCACAGGAGTGCAAAACTACACAGCCATTTTGGAAAGCAGTTTTGTAGTTTGTTGCAAAATTAATATACACTGAACAGATAACTTAGTAATCCATTTTGAGATATTTGCCTGAGAAAAAATGAAAATGGATATTTACACACACAAATCTGTACTGAAATGTTTACAGAAGCTTTATTTATAATCAATCTGGAAATATAAGAAACATATGTCATTCAACCATTCATTATATAAACTGATATATTCACATACTCGAATGACTCTTAGCAATAAAAAGTAGTGGATTATTGGTATAAGCATCAACATGCATTTTGCTAAGTGCGAGAAAGAAAACTCAAAAGGCGATATGCTATCTTATTCTATTTGTCTGGCATTCTACAAATGGCAAAACTACAAGGACTGAAAGTAGATCAGTGGTTGCCAGTAGTAAAAGGAAGGGGCAGCAACTGACTACAAAAGGAATGTACAGAAAAAATTTTAATGTAATGAAACTCTTTGTGATCATGCCTATGGTAATGGATATATAACTGTGCATTTGCCAAGACCACAGAACTGTACAACACAGAGTGAATTTTAATGAACGTAATTTAAGAATCAATAATAAAAACAATGTAAAAGACAAAAATAAGCAAGGCACTAGTGTAGGAGATTACCAACTCTTCACTCAGGTCCAGCCACAAGCAGATGCATAAAGCATTAGTAGGAAGTGCCTCACGTGATTTCTTAGCCCAGAGTATCCTAAGTTACTGAGACACTTTCTTATCATGAATTAAGCAACTTGCAGTTATTTAACATTATGTGGCAAAATTGAAATTTTCACTATATTCAACTAACACACAGCAAGAACACCTTGCAAAGAAATTAGGTGGTAATGGGAAGAGATTTGAGTATGGCCATTTCATGGTGGCTGCTACTGTTCCTCAGCAACATTGGGTGCATATAAATCAATGAATCCAGGAGCTGTTTTTTTTTAAAGATCAACAAAATAGATAGACTGCTAGTCAGACTAATAAAAAGGAAAAGTGAGACGAATCAAATAAATGCAATAAAAAATGATAAAGGGGATATCACCATCGATTCCACAGAAATACAAACTACAATCAGAGATTACTACAAACACCTCTATGCACATAAACCAGCAAATCTAGAAGAAATGAATATATTCCTGGACACTTAGACCCTCCCAAGACTAAACCAAGAAGAAGTTGAATCCCTGAATAGACCAATAACAAGGTCTGAAGTTGAGGCAGCAATTAATAGCCTACCAACCAAAAAAGTCCAGGACCGGACAGGTTCACAGCCAAATTCTACCAGAGGTACAAAGGGGAGTTCATATCATTCCATCTGAAATGATTCCAAACAATACAAAAAGAGGGAATCCTTCCTAACTCATTTTATGAGTCCAACATTCACCTGATACCAAAACCTGGCAGAGACATAACTAAAAATTAAAATTTCAGGTCAATATCCATGATGAACATTGATGCAAAAATCTTAAATAAAACAACTGGAAAACCAAAGCCAACAGCACATCAAAGAGCTTATCCATAATGATCAAGCCAGCTTCATCCCTGGGATGCAAGGCTGGTTCAACATATGCAAATCTATAAACATAATCCATCACATAAACAGAACCAAAGACAAAAACTACATAATTATCTCAATAGATGCAGAGAAGTTCTTTGACAAAATTCAATAGTCCTTTATGCTAAAAATTCTCAATAAACTAGGTATCGATGGAATGTACAAAACCTGGAAGCATTCCCTTTGAAAACTGGCACTAGACAGGATGCCCTCTCTCACCAGTCCTATTCAATATAGAATTGGAAGTTCTGGCCAGAGGAATCTGGCAAGAAAAATAAATAAAGGGTATTAAACTAAGAAAAGAGGAAGTCAAATTGTCTCTATTTGCAGACGACAGGATTGTATATTTAGAAGACCCATAGTCTCCACCCCAAATCTCCTTAAGATGATAAGCAACTTCAGCAAAGTCTCAGGATACATAATCAGTGTACAAAAATCACAAGCATTCCTATGCACCAATAACCGAAAGCAAAATCATGAGCAAATGCTCATTCGCAAATGCTACAAAGAGAATAAAATACCTGGAAATAAAACTAACAAGGGATGTGAAAAACCTCTTCAAGGAGAACTACAAACCACTGCTCAAGGAAGTAAGAGAGGACGCAAACAGAAGACAAAACATTCCATGCTTATGGTTAGGAAGAATATTTTGTTTCTTATCATGAAAGATATAGCATGAATATGGCCTCATCGATTGGAATAAAAAATGATTTTCTGCCATGATTTTATTAAGTGTGTAATCTGGGGAAGAGGTAGATTTATTAGCAAAATGTGAAAAATTTTCACAAACTTCTTGATCTATATGGTTCTTGATTTATTCAGATCAATAATGACAGTGAAGTGTTGAAATAAAATAAAATGAACACTTCAGAGTGAGGGCAAAATATTGATAATTAGCTTTGAGTGTCTTTGGGCAAAAAACAAACAAACAAAAAAACCCCCAAACAAACAAAAAAACCTAGCCTTCTCACGTTTGTATGTTACTAGTTACTAGTTAAACTTGCCTCCAGTTAGAAAGGAGGAACAAATCAAAGAAAAATAAATTTACAGAAATATGTTAATCATTTGTTCTCTCTTTATTTCCTTTATATGATTCTATTTCTCGTGTAGCTTGTTTCAACTTTGTTTTCAGATTCATCAAGTTTAGCATTTAACTTCAATACATTCAAGAGTATAGAATTTATTTGTTACAATACACTCCTAACCCCACCACCCTTTTTTCCTTTTGCAGCCTAGTTTACTTTAGAAATGAGTAATTTTTCAGCAAGTACAATTTGTTCTAATTCAATTTATTTTGATTCATGAACATAATACTTGTTTCATTTTGATACTATCCAGTCAATATATTTTCATAGCGTAAGACATAATGCATAAAGGCAAAAAGCTATAATACATATGATCATAACCAATGAAAGATGCTGTATTAAAAAAACAGACCAAAAGGAATCATACTTTCTTTGCATTTTCACCTGATAAAGAAACCTACTAAATGAGAGAAACATTATCAATTTTTCAACCCATGCACTAAATTTGTGTTTCTACAAATAGAGAGTATATTTCCATCCTCCCTAGAGTTGTTTCTCTTAACAGAAAACATGATTTATAGCTACTATATTTATTTGTACCACTTTGTCAACTGGAAATCACGTATTTCTTCTGTAAGAAATAATGCTGAATACATGGTTATGCATATTTTAGATTCTTTCAAATCTGGGCAAAATATCAGAAGAAGCTGCAATCAGGATATAGCATTTTTAGAGCCTAATTTATTATCTTGTGCTTTATCTTCAGATTTTTTTTTATAAGATTTCCAACATAAGCTATTCCTTTTCTTTAGAAAAAGTAGAATAACTTAGATGTCATTTTACAGAATTTTTACCCCCAAAGGCAACTTTACTTCTGAAAACAGTTTCATAATAATTAAAACAATAATCCATTACATTGCATGAGGCTTTAAATTTTATGTACAGTTTAGCAAACATCTGTTTTGTTTCAGAGGTAAAACTAAACATCAAATGCTAACCTAATAATGTTGAAGAAAGAAATGGAAATAGTACCTTGTATCATTTATAAGGAATATTTCAGTAACACAAATTAAATTATAATTTAAATTCATTAAAACTTAATCAAAGGTATTGCTACATGGTTTATACTTTGAGATAAAAGCAAAAGCATTGAAAAGTCAAATATATTGTTATTCTAATAGTTTTTGCAGAACATTCATGAACTTAATACATGTTAATCTGGTCTCAGTATAAACTAATTTTCAGTTTGTTTTTAAGTTTGATGTTAAAGATACAGTATCATTACTCCATGATTTTCTGCAGTTCCTTTCTATTTGAAAGTGTGTCTCTACTAATGTCCAATCAGACATTTTTTTTTTCTCTTCATTCCATCTAGGTAATAATTTTTTCTTACAGTGTCTGGAGTAATTTCATCTATTTATGTTATCTATTTTTGGTTTAATGATTTTATCTTAAAGAACACATGACACAGTTGAAATAGGGGCTCATACTGATATGTCCTGAGTTGGAAATACCTATAATACACTCTCTAGGCTGTCATAATGAGTTTCCACTGACTGGGTAGTTTAAACAATAAACATTTATTTCCTCACAATTCTAGAGGCTGGAAATCTGGGGTCAGGGTGCCAGCATTGTCAGATTTTGATGAGGTCCCTATTCCTTATTTGCAGACCCTCTTTTTGCTCCTCCCATGGCAGAAAGAGAGAGAGAGAAAAAGAAATAGAGAGAGAGAGGTGGAGAAAGATGGGAAGAGAGAGTGAAAGCCGGAATTCATGTTCTCTGGTGTTTCTTCTCAAAAGGACACTGATTCTATAATGAAGATCCCACTCTCATCACCAGGTTTAATTCCAAGTATTTCATAAAAGTCTTTTCCCCAAATACAATCACACTGAGGGTTAAGGCTCCAAAATAGGAATTTGGAAGTACACAGTTCAATCCAGACCAGTGCCCTTACGCTTCTAGCTATTGTTGCTCTTCCAGATTACTTGAAATTCTGCATCATTGCCATCACATAGAGTGCTTCTTTGACCTTTTCTCCTGTCTTATGTTTAATACATTTCTGCTTATGTTAGGATGTTCTATTTGAATTTAATGTTGTACTCTTGGTTTTGCTGTGTGCAAAGAAACTGACTCTAAGAATCTGGGACCAATTAAAAATCTAGATTACCATTTAATATTCATTATCACTTATTCAAACTTCACTTGCTGAAGAACCAGATGATTACTATTCAATCCTATCATTCCCATTTATATGAGACTTTCAGCAACATCTTTCAGCTTTATCTTTCACTGGAATTTACAGACTGATTTTTAAAACAATTTACCAATATTGTCATTGGATTTTTTTTTATTAATATAGACAATATAATGTCATGCCCCATTGTATGTAAAAGTCCAAAATGTGCAAAGGCCTAGTTTGGCTTTAATTATTTAAGAAAAATTATGATAAACAAGTTTTACCTGAGCTAGCTTTTGAAGACTATGTAATAATTTTATATAAAAAAAGGAAAGATTGAGGACTGTGATGGTTGGATTGAATAAAGCGTGCATATAAATATTTCACCACTTGAAAGTGATTTGAAGAGATAAGTTAAAAAATACTATAAGTGAATTGTATAATTTAGATGGAAGAGTAAATGAACCAATAGGCATTTTTCTTCAACATGTTTTTAGGAAGATACTCAATGAACTTGCTAAAAATATGTATTTCCTGGATATTCTGATTTAGTATGGAATAGATTTGGAAAAATATTGCACTACGCAAACAAAATAAATAAATATATTTTTTTTTTGCATAGAACTGGTGAAGTTCAAAATGCATAACGTATGGTCCACAAGGGTCATGATTCTCCCAGTACTTAACAAAGAAGCTGCCACATGGTAGGTTATTAATAACTAGTTGTTCTATAAATAAAACCTGCATAAATTATTTTCAAAATATTAATCAAGAAGCATAAAATATGTATTAGAGTGGGGAAATACTGGAGTCAAACAGTAAAGCTATAATATACTAAAATTATATAAGTAGATGCCAACAAAAAAGAAAAAGAAAAGTTAAATCAAAGAATAAAGAATCTATGTCCCTGTTCCCAATGATTTTGACAATCATTACATTTTATATTATACATTGTACTGGACTTCAAAATGTCAACTGTGTATTTTTTATATTTTCCCAAGACACAGTGTAAATAAAGAGGAAGCTTTAGAACAATCAGCATTTTATTTGCAGACTGTCAAAATTTCATTGTTTGAATGGCATGTTAAGATGTTAGCCTGAATACGTGGTTCACTACCACTAATGTAAACCAATCACCCATGCTCCTTGTATTTTCTCTTTGTGGAGCAACCTTCATTTATTCCTATTTCTACCAGATTAAATTGTGTCTATTCTTCAAGAATGAACTGAACTTTTGCATTATCATTTTAATTGTGTATTTCTCTACAGAACTAAAGCTCATCACTAATGATAATAGCGCTTAGCAGTACTAAAGAAAAAAAAATCATAATATTGGTTAATGCCTGCTAAGGTAGACTTTACTTAATGTGGACTGCTGTGATAGATACACAGGGAGACAACTACAGTGAAGTTTTGTATTAGGAAAGAAAAATCTTGCCCAACTTTGAACAGTAAGGAAAATGGCAAATTACTGTATAGCCAAGTATCTGGGTAAGGGAATGTGGATGGATGGAAAATCAACAAGCGAAAACATGAGCGGTACATGGGGATATGGGAAACTCATGTTAAACTGATTTAGCAGGATCCAGTTAAAATTGGACAATGCAGAGGTGAATGTGAAATCCCAAATGTCATGGCCTACCTGAGAATATAGTTCAGAGGAACTCAAGAAGATTTCAGTCAAGGAGAGAATCTTTGTCACTAATTCTTTCAAGTTATTACATTATAGTTTGTAATTTAATTGTGTACATTGGTGTCATCTATATTAGTCAAAAGTGTCTCCTATCATCTACCCATGATCTTTAAATACCCAAAAGGGTATCTTATCATCTACCCATGATCTTTAAATTCAGTATTTTGTATAAAATCATTCAATAAATGAATGATTAAAAAAGAAAAACATGACATTCTAATAACTCCTTAATCCTCTTCTATAATTAAAAGAAGTAAAAACTTTGTGTGATAGATTGTTAACATGATGTTGATATTAAGTTGACTTTTATAGGTGCTTTCCTTTACCTCTTTCATTTTCAATTTTTGTTTTCAATAACTTTATGTGAACTAAATATTAGGTTAACTGTTTTTAATTACTTATCCTAGGGCACATATACATGGCAATTGAAGATGTGCTTTTCAAGCAAACTCTGTGACATTCTGAAATTCAGTGACAGTTTTGAATGGAGGCTTTATAGCACTGCTACTTGTTTTTAAATGTAATTGGTAGCCTATGTAGTAGCATTTACTAATTAGATAATTGACAGCAGATGGCAGCAATTGCTCTCAATCAAATTATGCAATATCGCCATAGGTGAAATAATACCTTCAGTGCAGAAATGTCTGATATATATGTTCTCAATTTGATCAATAAATTAATGAGAACATTTTATGCTATTGTTGGACTTGCCGCAAATGAACAATGCTTAGAAGCAATCTATATCTTTAATTGAGGTCATGGATATAGTAGGTGAAAGCAACTATGAATTGGCTCATCCAGTTTTCTGTGGCTCATTAAGACATCCATTGCTAGAGAATCATGTAGACAGGTCACAACAAATCATACCAAGTGAATTGTTAAGCCAGGTAGAATTCTGTTGTTCAGACATGGTTTGGGGCCAAGTTTATGTATCAACATGAAAAATGGTCATGATACGGTATATAAATAAAAATGCTCATGATATAATATAACCTAGTCATAGCTGGATTGTCAGAGGTGTTATGTTCTCTTCAGCAATCTTTCATTAAGATCTATTTTGAGAAAATGATGGAGTCCATACTGAAAATATATTATGGTTTCTATGGAAGCTCATAGATATACACCATTATTATTCTGGTATATGAAGGAAACGTAGTTTTAGATCAGAAGCTGAAATCCTCTGCTCGGGCCTCAGAAAATTACCTTTACAGACCATGTGGATATAAAAGCTTTATTGCTGACCCTGCTCTATAAAATTCTATTTTCTACAATGCATGCTCAGTATTCTTAGAAATATTTCAAGTTTGGCTGAAGAGATGATTAATACATGTATTATGAGGCTATCTGACTTCAAAGAGTACCAAGTGGCTCCTCTATTTTCATCAGCTATGTGTGGCTCTATTATTTCAATCTTTATTATTGTCAAAATTAGAGAGAAGTTTAAAGACATTGTAAAGGTAATTTCACCACGGCCCTGAAAGTCATTTTTAGAACTTTGGATTTTACTCTGAGTTGCATGGGAAGGCACCAGAGCCTTCTGAGGAGGAGTGAGATAACTTTAAAGTAATCACTGTAGTTACCCTATCTCCAGCACACTGATGGGGAAGCTTGGAGTTGGAGATCAGTTAGTATGATATTGTAAACACCCAGGCAAAACAGAAATTATGAAACGTGATTGAATTCTGGATTTGTTTTGAAGATAAAGCTAATAGAATATGCTGCTCAACTGAATATGAGTTATGGGAAAAACAGAAAACCAAGGGGGTTTTGAGTTTTTAAGTTGCAAGGCTGAAAGCATGGGCTTTCCATGAATGCAGTATGCAGTGCTGTGGAAGGAGCAGTCTTTGAGGTGTTAAGTGTTTTGTTTGGCTTGGCTGTTTATTAGTTTGTTTACTTTCTGGTGGGGGAAAAATGTTAACTTTGATAATGTTAAGTCTAAGTTGACTTTGGGATCTACCTCCAGAGAGAAATGTAGGCAGTCTGATATTGTAGAAACGGGTTAACTAACATTTTCCTGTTTGGGAAAAGAATTTGACTCATGTTTTGCCCTCTACTTCTGTTCTCTGAGCTGATGAGAATAATATACTAGTGGTGTAACCAATGATAAAGTGATGGTACACTAAAAAACTGAAACCACAACTATAACACTTCAAAAAGGACTACAGTAGGGCATGCAAAACAGATAAATGCACTAAACCAAAACCAAGAGCTACATCACAGATTCTCTAATTTCAGACTCTTTTTAACACCACCGAGTTTCAGCCCCATATGTTCCAAGATAGGACTAAGAACATATTGAACTAACAAAAACTGTGTGAACTCATATGTTCCAAAGACAAGACCCTGTTACAGCAATATCTTGGTTTGCAAAACCCGACTAATCCCTACTATTTGAGAAATTAAAATTCTATTAGATCCTTCCTTTAACTCTCCATTTTGAGACATTTCACTGATTCTCAGGTGTATGCTTTTTTGCAACAAATTCAAAAAAATTAACTTTTTTTTTTTCTGTAAGAGTTTCAATGGGTTTTGGAAAACATAGCTATGGCCAAAAAAGTTATGATTGACAAACTGCCTTTTCACTGGGGAAACTATAACTACTTTTAAAAAGCCATAGCATTATGCATTTCCAGTGGCAATGAGTATGGTAATTGGGCATTCCGTTATAAAGACCCTGGAAGTTATGCTTTTTGAATTGTTAGAAAAAATATTGTTCCCGTGGTGTATGAGTGTTTTAGTACCGGTTGCATATTGCATCTCCTTGGAAATTATTCTGTTTCTTTGCCTCTGAGCTATACAAGCTGCTTCTTTATCTGCAGATAAAGAAGATGTAAGGCTCCTGATTGCAAGCTGTCGTAACTGAGTTACATCTTTTTGTGTTGACTGATGTCAACTGAAGGCTAAGACAGTATTGTGAGTCTGAAACTTCAGCTGAACTTAGACTTTTGGTGAGCATTCCAGCTAGGCAGCAGGGAATTCATAGGGAAGTTCTTCGTTGTTGATAAAATTGTGGACAATATCAGTGGCATTCAAACCAGGAAAATAGATGAGAATTAAGAATGAAAGGAAATAAATAATCAAAGTAGTCCATGAGCTGAGGCTTGGGGCATTCCAAATCTAACAGTTTACACAGATGAGAAGAACCGAGAAAAGATGATGGAGAAGAAACAACCAAAGGTAAGGAGCAGTAATTCTGCATACAAGCAGCCAAAAGACTGTATTCAGATAAACAGTAATCAGTTTTGTTAAATGCTTCTGATGCATCAAGGCAGGTGAGAATTGAGAACTGGTATTCAATCAAGTAAACAATTCATGTCCATTGACCTTAACATGAGCACTTTCAATGAACTTATAGGGCAAATACCTTATTGGAGAAGGTTCAAGTTAAAGGAGGCAGAGTGGAATTAAAATTTAAAGCGCAGACACCACTTTTTGTAAGGAAAAAGAGACATGAAGGTTTACTGGAGAATGAAGCAAGAACAAAAGGGAGGTTTTTTTTTTTTCTCTCTTTATACAGCAGCACTATTTTTTTTCAAGCAAGACATAAAAGAGCCTATATGCATGCAATCTTGATGTTTTGCTGGAGAAGAAAAACAGTAGTGAGGCATGAGGTAGAGGGGAAAATGAATGTTTTGGGTAGGTAAGGGGATGGGCACAAATGCAGGGACTGGCCTTAGAAAAAGACAAGATGTATTTATCGATAGTTATATCTGCTCAGAAATGTTTGAGGAAAAGGTTGAATTGTTCTCTCATTTTAATTTCAACATACTGAATTTCTGTTTGTGCATTTAACAAATATTTAGGAACTTTTTTAACTGCTGGGGCACAGCAGTAATCAAAATAAATCAAAAGCAGCCCTACCTTCATGGGGTTTGCCTTTTAACAAAACTATTGCATTTGAAATAATAAATTACAGAATAAGAACATTTCCTACAATATTCATCCAATATCATAAAAGAACATTTCAGTGTTGCCTTGGTTATCTTTGTTGAAATTTCAGTCTCAGTACTTGCTTGAAAAAGAAGCATGAAAGGAACAGTTTGAATAATGTTTCTTTTAAAAGAACCCCTTATTCAGCTGACAAAAATAATTGTGTCTGGCAATCACTGTTTCCAAAGAACTGATGAGATTGTGTCAGCAGAGGTTTGAGAAGGAAGTGAACATTTTCAGATCTAGTGTTAAGTTTTCCTGAGAATGGCCAGGCAAAATCAATATAAAGCCTCTATAGGTTTCACGTCCTATGGAAAAAATAACTTGGTCAATGCTATACTGTTACAACTTTTTAACATCAAAATCCATTGAAATGACTAGACATAGCTTCTAACCAATGCTTTGTATCAAAGCCAATTCAGCATCTATTATTTTAAATGTGGTCAAGATAACCTTATTTAAAACTGCTACTTGAGGTAGCAGCCACAATTTTCCACAGAAAGATTTTGTTCATTGTTTGTGCATGACTTGTACTTCTAAATCACCTCAGGGATCTAGGTAAGCATTTAATTCCAGAGAAATACAGGCTAAAGCTATTTGTTGAAACATCTTGTTGTATAGGAAAGAAAAAAAAGACTTCTTTCTACTCACAAAAGTAGAGTATTTTTCCCCCTAAACTTTCCATTCCATCTTGTATCTTCTTCATTATTCTTTATTTCTATTTTGAGTATTTGCTAACCCTTAGCTAATTTCTTGATGTTTCTATGCATTAACTCATTTTGTCTGTGATTTTGTAGTTACCATGGTTGGGTGACAAATAACTTATTAGACAGGTTCCATTAAAAAGCTATTGAATCAGAGTTTCTTCGGAGAGGGTTTAAAGTATTTTGACAATTAGAATACTCATTAAAGTTTAAAATCCAGGACCCTTGTTTCTGTAGTTGGTCCCATCGCTGAAGGAATGCTATTGGCTGCAAGATAATTACATCACTTCTTTTAAGTGATTTCCCCCATTATTTTGAGGGCTCTAGTTACTATTAAATGCTTTTGTCATGGTGGTTGTTGTTGTATGTTTTGTTTTAACCTCTCTACTGCCATTCTCAACTGGAGGGGGCTGATTTTGCCATTCTTGGAAAATTTAGCAATCAATGTCTACAATCATTTCAGGTTGTTATATGAGGGTAAGTTCTAGTGCTTCTAGTCTGTAGAGGTCAGAGATGCTTCTAAACATCTCACGATACGTAAGCTAAGACACCACAAAAAAGAATCATCAGGACAAAAATGTCAATACAACTGAGAGTAAAAATCCTGCCCTAAGGCAACTGACTAGAATTGATAAAAACTTCAATATATTTAATTGTCTACACAACTCAGAGCTCATGGAACCATGGAAATTATGGAGGGAATGAGGCAGATTTCTTTTAGTATGTTGATCTTCCCTGGACTTCATGCAACTTACCATACAGGACAATTAAAGTTTCTATGAAGGTAGGGAAGAGAGAAACATGGTTCTAAAGAATGTAACATTAAAACTTGAATGCCAAAAATGGCAAAAGGGAGTATAAACTTGAGACATTCTTTTCTGCACTCTGGACATTGAGGATACAATTAAGCATATTTGTGTCTATAACTACAAAATAATCTTGTGATTAAAAAGAAACAATTACAGCAAAGTAACAAATTAATCTGAAATTTTTTCCATTCCACCAGACAATTAAAGAAAGAATGATTGTCGATTTGTGTGAAATTTCATCCTTTATGGGACAATGTTTTTGACAATTAACAATGGATATCATTGCCATCCGGGATTTTTCAGTAAAACAAAGTAAAAATGCTATAGAGGAAAGCACAGTAAAAAAGAACAGTGCTTTAGGTCATAGTAATGCACTAGCACAGCTTTATAAATCAATAAAAAAATGATATTCTAGAAAGCATACTCAGAAGGGTACTTCCAGAGCTATAGAGAATCTTGTGCCCATGGCACAGGAATTGTCGCTATAGAAATAAATAAATAAATAAAAGCAAAAATAAAAACACAGTAGAAATTGAGTAAATACCAAAAGACTAATTTCCTGTTTTGAATATGGAATCACTGTATTATCAATTAGCTCTTACATTAAGTGCAAACATAATTTCCAATTTGGCAGTAATTTAAAAAGTAAAACAAAAGAAAAAAAAAACCTTAGGTACTGGATGTCTTTTTCGAAGATTGTTCTTCTTCAAACATGTAATTTTGTGATTACAGTATGAAAGATTGTCTTGAAGAATAATTTGCAAAAAAAAATCCTCCAAAAATGATAGCACAATAAGTTTATCGCTCCCTTATATCTTGTTAATTTTCAGTTACTAGTTAATATGACATGACCACAATATGCCAGTTGTATGTTTCTTGGTATACAGGGTAAAAAAATATAAAACATATTTTTTTGTGGAAACTAAATTTCATTGAGAAAAATATTTTGATATTTCCCCTAATTTTCATTGGGTAAGAAACACATATTGACTGGAAGAAACATCAAATGGGTGACAAGGCTGATTATGGATGACTGTAATATATATCAGAGGATTTCTCTGAGGAGGTGATATTTGATACATTGCTTTATTTTCCACACGTATGTACAAATACAATGAACAATTTACCTGCTAAAAAATAATGTTTCCAAAGACTATAATATTCTCTCATGTTAATATTGAACAAATATAACAGTGTCAAATATTTAATACATAGGTTTATTCAAATAATCAATGGATCAAATACATATTTTGACACATTTTTGAACTTGCTTTGGAAAAATTTTTTCATTTTTAAATCCCTCAGAAAACCTCAAATTTTCTCAAAATTCATACCAATAGGTGCATCTTTCATATACATGTTGTGTGTGTGTGTGTGTGTGTGTGTGTGTGTGTGTGTGTATGTGTGTGTTGATGGACATTTAAAAGTATTGTTTAGTTATTTGTGAATTCAACTACTTTACATGTTTATTCAGAATTTGTATGTTATACAGCTAAATGTATTTTACATCAGTGGCTGATATTTCTTGATTTTTTTATGCTACATTATGCAATAAGAGTATTAACATATAGTTACCTACATTACAACTCTTTCTTATAACTTGTTTAAGTTTGTACAAAATATTTTAATTACTTTGCAGTCATTTGAACTACCTAATTTTATTTTGCGACATATTTCAGACCTGAAAGAATAACTTAGCATTACTTACTACCAATCATGACAACAATTGAGAGTTCAAAGGAAAATTAGTTTTGTGAAATTTGTATCTGAAACTAAATTTGATAACTCCTTAAGAGTTGAAAAATTTTCCAATGAGACCAATGATAATATGAATTAATGTGAATTTTTTATATTGTATAATGGGATGTCTCAACAGTTGAAATATCTCATTGAATAACTCATTTAATTGTTATTTTCTATATGCTCAATGCATAATATTATAGAACCATGATGGAATGTCATTAACATTGTATCATGTTCTTTATTGCAACTTAAATTTCAGTACAGAATCAAAGCAGAATATCCAAAATTATATGAAAAGGCCACTGAAATATTCTTCCTTTTTGAACTACATCTTGTGAGACTAGATATTTCTCATATCTTTTAATCAAGATATTATATAACAACAGACTTATATAGTAGCTGATACAAGAATCCAATGATCATCGAATAAGCCAGATAGAAAATATTTGCAAAAATGTGAAACAATGCCCCTCATATTATTAAATTTTTTTGAAAAGTATAGTTATTTTCCATAAACCCATTATTTATGGTAACATGTAATAAGTTTATCATTATTTTAAATTAATTATCTAATAAATATTTTTTAAATTTCTTAATTTTAAATTCTAATACAAGGAACATACCTACATCTACATCTATATGTATATGCCTATATCTACATCATCCACATAAATGCAAATTCTTTTGTATTCTTGAAGATTTTTAAGAAGGTAAAGAGTTTCTAAGTTAAAAAGTTTGAAAATTGCTCTATTAAAAGTATCTGTGGGGAACTATATAACATTCATTAAAGAGTTACTGGCCAGCTACTGGATGATGGTGGAATAGGGCATCTCACCATAGGATATATTATAACCACATAGGCAGAACTGCCTAATACGTGTGAATTTAGAAAGTTGGGTAGGCTCACATAAATCTATTGGAAGATGCATATATGTGAGATCAGGCACAATTAAGACCAAATGGTACATATAAGCTGTGTAAGTTAAAACCCTAACCACCACGTCACGACTTTTGCACTGATACCTCTCTTTCATTTCATACCCCTGATCAGATGAATGGATCTCTTATGCTCAGCTAACAGAAGAAATAAAATGATGAGCTTGATTCTCAAATGAGTCAGATAGGTATGTGTATGAATGCTAAAAAACTGACTTTGATTAAATGGGAGCCCTACTGTAGGGTTACTCCGCAGTTAAAAACAAAAAAACCCTCTTGGGTCAGGTTTCAACAGGTGCACATAATCATCTACTGTGTGTGGAAAGGCAAGTGGCCTAGTTAAATATATATATTCATGGGCATGGCAAACAATTTGGTTAGTTAATTAGAGGCCGTAAAGGAGAAAGATTTGAGGTCTGTGGAAGAAGCTTGTAAATGCATCGATGGGAGTAAGCATAAGGTGTGAAGATCTTGTACTGCATGCTAATACTTACCAAAGATCAACCATCCTGAATGAGGTATCAGACAATCAAGTAGTAGTACATACTTTTTTTTTTTTTTTTGAGATGGAGTCTTGCTGTGTCGTTCAGGCTGGAGTGTAGTGGCAAGATCTTGGCTCACTGGAACCTCTGCTCCCAGGTTCAAGTGATTTGACTGCCTCAGCCTCCTGGGTACCTGAGATTTCAGGCATATGCTACCACACCTAGCTAATTTTTGTATTCTTAGTAGAGATGGAGTTTCGCCCTGTTGGCCACCCTGGTCTTGAACTCCAGACCTCAGGTGATCTGCCTGCCTAAGCCTCCCAAAGGACTGAGATTACAGGTGCAACCCACCATACCTAGCCTGTACTTGTTTTTAAATTTTTATTTTTTATTTTTTGACATTAGCCTTTTTCATAAGCCATCTCCATTCTTGTATAATGAGCACAAACTGAGGTGTCTTGTAGGCAGGGAAGAAGGTGAGGCAGGGGCAGGGCATTAAGTACTCTATTCACCATGGCCTAACTACTGTAGCTGCTAAAAGTACCATTGTCAGTAACAGAGACCAACACTGAGTCCTTGATCAGGTATCATTTTTCTTGAAGACAACCAGTAGTTGGTGGAAAGTTTATTTTAGTAAACCACTTCTACCTTGGAAGATGTGGATATTCATCTTGATTGGAATTTGCATACATTGTGGTTATGGGTGTGTCTTCTTAGCCAGCACTACTATTCAAAGGACTACAGTATTTGATCTCATGACAAATATACCAAATCACAATATTTCAGGATAAGGGATCATATCTACCAAAGAAGATGTAGCAATGGGCACATAACAATGACATTCACAACCCAGAAGTTGCCAGCCTAATACAGCATTTCAATAGCCTTTGAAGGCACAGCTAAGATGGCATCTTTGAAAATATTCCCTGCCAAGATGGACTACTGTGTTAATCTGTTCTCATGATGCTATGAAGAAATACTCAAGAGTGGGTACTTTATAAAGAAAAGAGGTTTAATTGACTCAATTGCACATGGCTGGGAAGGAAACTTAAAATCATGGCAGAAGGCAAAGGGGAAAAAGGCACCTTTTTCACAGGGCGGCAGGAAGAAGAGATGCCAACCAAAGGGGGAAAAGCCCCTTATAAAACCATCAGATCTCTTGAGAACAATATTATGATACTAAGAGAACACTGACACACAAACCTTTGGACAAGTATACCTTTCTTTCGATGCCAATATATTCTCGCTTCTATGGGTGGAGTTTTAACCTGAAAACTCAGGTGAAATTTAGTTTCCAAACCTTGTGATTTTTATAGTAACTGGATATTTTAGATAAATGATAGGGTTGAATGTCAGGGAAAACGAAGGTACAAAATAATGCTCAGTTGACGTATAATCAAAGGAAAGGCCTTGACCATGTGTCAAAGGAATAAAATAGTTTACACACATGTTCCAAATTTAAGTAAAAGTTTTCTTTTTTAAAAAAATTGTATTTAACTTACCAAATGTTTAGATTAGCTAAAGATATGTTGAGGGGAGAGGTAAGATGGCTTTTAAACCATTTTAAATTTATCCTAATATAACAGTACAGTGAATGTGATTTTAGTTTTGTGACTTTTGTAGAAGCCCCAAATTGGAGAAAACTACTAAGAAACATCACTTGGTAAAAAGCTGCTAGAACAATGCATGCCAAATTTTCTAATGGATAGCGGCACTACCCTGCATTACACTTCCAACTCACAAAAGACCAAGACTTCAAAAAGAGAATTAGAGTCATCAAAATACAGAGCTTTCAACTAAGTGGGATATGCTTTCATGAAGTAGGGACTGGGGATGAGAAGCACCCATTGAGAATGAGGACAAAAAAAGGGCCATTGTCATCTCACCTCTAGGTTTGATGCTTTCTACTCTGCAGAGTTCTATCAGCCCACTGTAGTATATTCAAAAGGTTCACAGGAGGACCTGACATTTGCTGCCTAGAGCAATGCTACCCAAAGGGTGGTCCCTGAACTGCTTCAATACTAGAGACATGGAACGTAAACATTGGCAATTTGAGAATGTCTGTTGTGTCTAATTATAATAAGAAATAAGGATTATATTAATACTTTTTTCTTTTCATTTTTCTAGTAATTTATGTTCATTGCATTTTGCGTACATATAGTTTGTAATCCTTGAAATTTAATACAAGAGAAAAGAATTTGGTTATCTCCTCCATGTAGAATTTGACAAACATTTACCTAGTGTGTGAAGGCAGCTGATACCTGCCTTTCCTCTGTAATGCTGGGCACTGGCTCAAGTCAAAAGCAAAGGAAAGAGAGAAGGCAGCAGATGAACAGATAGCCTTTAGGTTTTTCCTGAAGCAAGCAGAAATAGTAGGGTTTAAGCTATAAAAGCGTCCTGACAAACAGGATGATGGCCTGTCAGGTGAGAGGACCCCAGTACCAAACTGTGTGGAGGTCACTGCAACAAAATCGTTGGAGGGGGTTGATCACAAAAGGACAGCTACAGAAGGTATCACTGTTTTCAGAGGACGATACAGTGCACAGATAATGATTTCAAACAAAAGATGCTTAAATTTGAATCTTTTCATAAATAATGTTTGCTTGGGTGACCACAGACATTTTCTAGATGATTGTTTCTTTGATTTTCATGAGCAAAAAATTGTTTAGACAGAAAAATGCTCAAAAAAGCACTGGGTACTTAAAGTATTTGCAACGTATTTCCCAGTAAATGCTTAATTATTATCCATATATCTTTAGAATTCACTTGTGAAAGGCAAAATGTTATAAGGGAATTTCACAGACACAGTATTCCCTATGTAGTTGATATACTAGAGAGATAAATCATATAACAAATTACAGGACAAATCATTTATTATATTTGGAATTCTGTATTGTATTCTCTCTTCACTCATATTCTCTCTTATAACTTTAGACATATTTAAACTCAACATAGAAGTAATATAGGAATCAGATTTGTTGCAATGAACATGAGTTTGGGAATCTGGCTTGGGCATATATTCTACTACTTTGCAAAAAGTCTAGATCACACAAACTATCTGAAAAGGGAGAGGGGTTTGAAATGAAGGAGAGAAAATAATGTGGATGACTTCCAGGTTTTTGGCTTGTTAGCTCTTCAGAGACTCAGCAAAATTTTGCCATTTTGTTTTAATATAAGCAGAATATTAATATAGTAAACTATGTATGTTTAAGAGTTTAGAGGATAGCTTCTTTGAGTAGAAGCCAATTCTATTTCTCTTTCTTGGAACTTCTTTAGAGTTATGTTATAATTCTGTATTCCAAGTTAATTGATACAATGCCCAGATTGAGTTTAAATGATAACCCTGCTCTCTTTTAAACTTCTCACTTCTGAGGGAATTAATTGGAAAATACATTGATGCCTTCTTCTAATCTAATTGATCTCAAGATTCCAAGGCTTGGACAATAATTTCTAGTGATATTAACTAATTATTTCTCAAACAACTTTGGCAATACACTTCTGCAATGATTAACTATAGTTTGCCATGAAATAACATTCTGTATAATCATAACACATCTTCCCAAACCATCAACTGATCATTGCCAAGTTAAAAAAAATAAAAACAAGCAGGTGGTAGACTCAAACACTGAAAAATAGCAACATGAGAATGCACTGTGCAAATCATAACTGATTGCATAATCTTTCAAGGGCATTTTTATATTCTGGCATTCTGATATGTAAATGTATAGATAACAGAAAAAAATCTGAATGCCTGTGAGATGCTTTTGAGACATTTAGTATATAAATTATAATGGCTTATATTTTATTTATGAATCAGCCATTTATATGTTTTATATGTCTGTTCTACTCAGTTTATCCCTTGAAATTTCACTTATTATTTGTAAAATGAGTTTAAAGTACTAGAGAAATTATTTTAAGTTGCCTTCCCTCAGCCATTTCTGTGATTACTAAGTAAAGAGAAAGAGGAAATTCTGGCAGTTAAAGCTCTAGGATTTCTCTTTTGTGAGAACTGCAGCAGGTCTTCATTTACCTGTTGCATATATGTATTGGTCTTGGAGGTAAGATTCCTTTGAAAGATAATTCTGACTACAAATTCCTGTATTAGTAGTTGATGAAAGCATCTTATTACGCTAAATAGGATTCCAGACTGAAAGGCATGACTGATTTTACCACATCATTTTATTCTATGTTGATTTAATTGTATAAAATTACAGTTTATGTAAGTCAAAAGTGGTAAACTCATATGATACTAATGTACAACAGCACTACTTTTACAATAGTTAGGTTTTACCCTCCCAACTCCAAAAGATGTCAGTCATTATTCTGCTTTAATATAAATTGATAAAATATATGTATGAAAGATTTTATCAACTAAGGCTTATTTCTATCATGTTTGTGTCAACCTTAGTAAAGGATAAAAAGGAAATGTGAAGGGGGGGGAATGTAAATATTTTCTAGAATAACCTATTAAAGTTCGAAATTGTATGTAATATAGTTTTACAAAAAATAATACAATGATAATATTGAACTTTATCCACAGAGGTAGCTGTTAGACCTTGATGACATTATAAAAATTTTATAGCAGAAAATGTGCAGGATTTTGAATGAATTATTTATAAAAGACATTTAATTCTCTTTCATACTTCTTTATTATTTTTCAATTAATTATTTATTTTATTTATTCATTTATTTATTTTTCAGACAGAGTCTCTTGCTCTGCTGCCCAGACTGGAGTGCAGTAGCAGGATTTCAGCTCATTGCAACCTCCACCTCCCTTGTTCAAGAGATTCTCCTTCCTCAGCCTCCCGAATAGCTAGGATTACAGGCATGCACCACCATACTCAGCTAATTTTTGCATTTTTGGTAGAGAAAGGGTTTCACCACATTGGCCAGGCTGGTCTTGAACTCTTGACCTCAGGCGATATGCCTGCCTTGGCCTCCCAAAGTGCTGAAATTACAGGTTTGAGCCACTGTGCCTGGCCCCATGTTTCTTTCTTAAATTCAACTGACTGAACTGGACCTAGATGTAGAAGAAAAAGTTAATCTATAAATATTCTTATGTCAGTTTTGAAAACTACTAAATTGCCATTATTGAAATCTTTTATGAGATTTCCCAGATAAAATCTGGCACATTCCTGGAAGGAATAGGCAGTCTATACCAGAAACATCTAGTAGTAAGGATCATACTAAAATAAGATTACAATAGAAATCATAAATAGAAAATAGATAGGAGGACACCAAAAATGGTAACATACAAAGGGATATGGGAAAGGCTGGTATCACAGAAACTGAGAAGTGAATTCTCAGTGAATAGGCCGGTTTGGAAGGAGCCCAGTAACAGTCAAAGAACACTCTGTCTACTGACATTGCTGCTGTCTTTATTAGTAGTATTTTCCTGTGTGTTGGGGCATTATTTCTAGCAAAAACAATCCCAAGCTATAGCTATAATTCATTTTCATATTAAGGTGAGTTATTCATGATAAATTACCACTTGGAGTTAAATATTTCTCAATCCAGGACAAAGCTAATAGAAAAGTAAAGTTGAATGGTATTTGCAATAGTGATGAAATTAATGAGATTCTGTTGTCCTTTATCATGCTACTTGTAAAGGTACAGCCTAAGCCTTAAGAACATGTTGTCTCTAGATCCCAGTTCAATAAGTCTCTGAGATTCTTTATTCTTCCTTACCCTGGCAGAGACACATTGTATCTTTAACCTGCTGCCTATCCCCTGCCCCCACCCCTGGCTCCTCTGTAATGCTTGCTGTTAAGTGCTCACACTGCTACTGTTGTAGTACACAGCTGGCCTGTGTTAATACTGGTCATTCCACATCCACCAATATAAGAAGGCTGTTCCCACATCAAAGATTATAAGAATTTAATAATGTTCCCCTAAAGCGAGCCTGATTCTTTGCTTGCAATGATCGTTTTTGTTGTCATTTCGGACCTGGAGTAAATGCCACACTAGGATGTCTAATGGCATACAGTATCATTTCCGTCACATAGACCCACACCCTTACAACAGAGCACAGGACCACATATTGTCTGGACCCTGGCTACTTCTCATGACCTCATTTTCTACCTCTTTCATCAATGTTCTTTTTCTTCAAGCTACAACTGGCCTCCTGGCTCTTTCTTAGAAGGAATTCTTTTGCCTTACGTGTTCTCCCTCTAGTTATCACAAGGCTCACTCATAATGCATTCTCTCTCTCAAATTGCCATCTAATCAGTATCTTCTCCTGCATCACCCTATATAAATTAAAAATCTGACATGACACTTCATGTCTTGTTAACTCATTTTACTAAACAGCACTTAAAATTATGTCACAAATTATGTATTCATTTTATTTTTAAATCATCTACTCATCTACAGTAGAAAGCAAACTCTAAAAGGGCAGAAACATCGTTTATTTGCAACTTCATAGCTGCATCACCTAGTGCAGTGCAGTGACTGGGATACCGTAAGGCTCAATACCCAAGGGAGCAACAGTAAATAGTCATCTTGAGACATATCTCAATGTTGGAGTAAGACTTGTCCAGAGATATATCCCCACAATGGTTACCGGCAATTGTTTTTAAAATAAAAGTGTCTATCACTAAATACTTCACAAATCAATGCCAAATAAACTCATATTTGTTTTTCTGAATATTCTGATATATAATACGTACATTAAACTCATAATTACATTGATGGCAACATCATTTGTAACCTGCTAAATTTTCTACATTCAAGTTTTCAAAAGATATAGAAGGTTACTCAAAGTTTTGATTTAAGTTGTTTGTTTGGAAAATAACTTGTTTTCTTCTTCAAAAAAAACTTCATCAAAAACGGGTTTTTTTTTTCTGTCATGTTTTAGAACATCATGATGCTCCACATATTTGCTTTTGTGGTGAAAAACAACATGAGCTGTCACTAAGCTTACTTCTGATATCATTTTTTGTAGGTGATCTAAAAAAATAAAGATGAGTAAAATAAATCTATAAAATAAATTCTTGGTCAAAAGACAAGGTTTTAATTCCTCACATGCACAAATATTTTTCAAGATGCCTGTGTCTTGGAAAGATTTCTATTTGCTGCTACAACTTTCCTAGTAGAAACACTTATATCTAAGTTAGAAGAAGCCTGACATCTGAACTTTCATACAAATTTGGATTTGTCTCAGGGGATTCAAGGTATTTCAGATTTAAAATTTTACTCCAATATACTTGAGAGTGATATTTAAAATACCTATTTAGAAGAATCCTTATCATTTATCTGTATCATTTAAATGCATTGTATTGCATCGTTATCAAAATAAACATAAAAAAAGAACAGAGGCAAAGGCCCCCTTGAGGCCAGAGTATGAAGCTCAGATAAATATTTATATTCCAAGGGGAAATGTTCTGAATGCAATCTCCTCTTTCCCTCATTCAGCTATGATGACCTATCATCTATATCAGGTGACAGCGTTCCAATGTAATCACCTGAAGATTGATTAATCATTTAAGGTTTTGCAGTTAAAAGGAAAACATTTACTAAAAGTAATATAGAACCAGATGATATTTTGGGACCTTGACCTGCCTTTTGAGTTTAAGAAATGATGCTGTCATATTTCTGTAAGAGACAGCATCTGGTATGCAAGATAAAATGTTGTTTCCCTAATATGTCCCAACCCCAAAGAACTAGCTGATGAGAAGCCTGGATGTTTGTATGACAAGCTTAGGTATTTGCTTTCCGCTGTGAAAATTAAATTGTCATTGTGCCAAGGATATGCAGAGAATATCCATTAGCAACTGATGTCAGCATGTATATGTAGAATTTGAATGGGCTCTTTGTGCAAATCAAAATTGGTTATGTGAAAAGAAGTAGAGATCAATTATACATTTGAAACCTGAATTCTTAAAATAAATATCAAGGCAAAACAGTGAAAGAAAAGATATTTTAGTTCTTAAGTTCTTAGCTATTTGCACCTTTGAAGCTCTGATGCACCATTTTTTTTCCTTATAAGAAAAACAACTATATTATTCACAAAGAAGTTGTGATAAATAAAAAAGATTTTAATATGTGAAAATGCTCTGAATTGTTCAGCTGCTGACAATGATAATCTAAGTTTACATAACAGCAATAGTTTTAAAGAACTGATCATAACATGAGGTTGAATTCAATGCACTCTACAGAAGATTTGTTAGCACGTCTTTAGAAATATACATTTATATCTGGACCATAATATTTGTTAATTATCACTTCTAGATTCCCATGTTCACAATAATGACAGGCAGTTTTCACCTGTTTCCTATTTTGAGTCTGTTTATAAGAAGTAACATTTTTCATGTCTATACATGACAGAGACAGTGGAGACGGAAAAAGGCAGGATTACTGCTAACATAACCAAATGCTTAATGGTGAGAGAGATAAAGTGACAGGCTGGAAAATGTTTGTGTAAGTTTCTTCAGTAATTTTTCAAAAAGCTGATTTTTAAAAATTGCGATTTGATGTTATTGAAGGATGATGTATTAGTTTGTTCACACTGCTACAAAGAAATACCTGAAACTGAGTAACTTATGAAGAAAAGAGATTTAATTGGCTCACAGTTCCATAGCAGAGGCCTCAGGAAACTTATAATCATGGCAGAAGGTGAAGGGGAAGTAGACATGTCTTACATGGCTGGAGAAGGAGGAAGAGAGAGAAAGGGGAGGTGCTACATACTTTTAAACAATCAGAACTCCTGAGAACTCACCCGCTGTCATGAGAACAGGAATAGGATAGTCTATTGTCATGATCTAATCACCTCCCACCAGGTCCTCCTCCCATATCAAGGATTAAAATTTGACATGAGATTTGGGCATGGACACACATCCAAACTATATCAAGTGATATACTCTACTGTCAATTGTTAAAGGGGTGGAGAAAATGAAAAAAAAAATGATTTGGAAATGATCATGTGCCAGATAGTATTAAGGCATATATGATATCTGAATGTTTTCTTTCATTTGTCCTTCACAAACACCCTATTAGCCCTACAACTGTATTTATCTTTCACAGAAGAGAAAACAGAAGTATCTTCAACATTTATGTTAGTATGTGATAGAATACTGATTTAAACTCAATTTATTTTAATCACTAAATCTCAGCTCTTTCCAATGTATTGTCATGGACACCAGATTAGGCTATGTGTATGTGTGTATGGTGTATGTGTCGATATGCAAACACATATATATGTGTGTGTGTATATATATATATGGGCACTCAATTTATTTTTATTTTCATTCTATTCTAACTTGTTAGAATTTATCATAATTTGCTTAAAGTTTGTCATAACTAATGCATATATACCAAAATATCTAGTGTAATTTAGAGTCCAGAAAAAAAGATATGACATTATTTTTTATCTTCAAAGCATTTGTCATGTCTTTTAATAGTTGTAGATAAATAATGAGGAAATAGTATGTACATGTAAACTTTTGTAAGTTTAAATGTTAAACTTCTTGGACCGGGAAAAGAATAGTACAAATACTGGGGAAAAAGAAACTGTGGTTTGTGAAAGAAAGTCAGTAATGTGACAAAAACAAAGAAGAGGCTGCAGAATTGTAAGAAATCTTGTATTATCCAAGTCACAAAGAATAAAGAAACTACAATACATACCAAGATCCTAAATTATCTTCACCTTGAGATGTGAATGTGGTAGAATCAGTTTATGAAGAGCTATAAGCAATGATGTGACAGTGAATATTTAAGAACTAATTCACCAGAAAGTGGGCAGAAAGCTCAGCTTGATTTCTGTGGTGTTAATTTCCTCAGCATGACCAATTTCGAGTTCCCACTTTTATGTCACCAAACAGGAAAATGGTAAAAAAACGTCAAAGTTTTCTCTGTGATTCAGTTAGATCTAGCCCAGCACACTACTGTAAGTAAAATGCAATTTATAGGTGCTAAATTCAATAAGTGTTGGTCCATAATTAAGAGAGTTCCGTTAATAGTGCTTATAAGATGACTCTTGAATAGTCTAAAGACAGAAAGGTTGGTCTTAAGGTTTTTAAAATTTCAGAAGTTGGTCAGGACTAAGATGGAAGCCCTGGAACTAAAGACTAGATAGTACTGAATATTTTTTCCAAATGTTTTGTAAATCAAAATCTAAAATTTCATCTCCAAGTAAGGAACTTGGAGAAATTAAATAGATATTTCTGACTGTGTTATCAAATATGTAGTTTTCATTAAATGAAGTATCTGACCATTTTTGAATTTTTAATGGAATTACAATGTTTAATCAATATTGAACTTTTTAAAAATTAGATAGACCTGGCATTTATTTAATTTTCTTCAGTTACTTGAGGTTTTGAAGACATGACTTAATAAGTAAAAAATTATTTCTGTGAAACTAAAATATTGCATGTCCTAATTTTCTAATTGTTTTTAAATCTGTGGCTGGCGGCACCTCTGCTTGGGTTTTGCTTGCATCTACTGGGCTTGTTCCACACACTTGGCCCAGCAGGCTGTAGTTGGCTCCTGCTACTGGTCTGGATCCCATGCCAGCTAACAGCGAGCCAGGTGCAGAGTGGTGAGGAGTTGTGAGCAGGGAAGCATGGGGTCTGGCCACTGTAGGCGTGCTAGCTTTGGTTGGGTAGGCAGCTCCAGGGGTGCCAGCACAGGCATCAATTTCATGCAAGGTTGCACTGAACTGGACATACCGCAAGCCCCTTCCACCACAAACACCAGCATCTGAATAAGGGAAACATAATGGTGCCCGAAATCTCAAAGACTCCAGGAACTGTGGAGGCTCAAAGGTGGTCTTTCAGCATGTCACAGCCCTGGCATGGGGAGCCCCAATGTCTGGATGCCCAGTAGAGCTGCAGCTCTTCTCTCCTTCTTGTTGCCCACAACATGGTGAGCAAGGGCCATGTTTCTGCCCTGTTTGTGTTACAGCTCTTTCAGTCTTGCCATTTGGCAAGTCCTGCGTTTTTGTCCAATGTCCAGGAATAATGAGGCATGTGGATAACTGGAGGTGAGCAAGGCAGAGAGGAGATTCACTGAGTGACAGAACAGCTCTCAAGAGGCCCATAGTGGGTAGCTCTTTTCCATAGTCAGGCCATCCTGACAAGTATCCAGCTCTCAGCAGATAGGAGACCTGTGCTGGGTAGCTCCTTCCTCTAACTGGTAGTCTTCACGTTGTCCAAGTGTGGCTGAGTTTACAGTTTGTCCAAGTTTGGCTGAGTTTATGGACTCAGAAAGGAGGGAAGGGCATGCTGATTGGTCCATGGGCAGCCATGGGCAGGCTGGGAAAAGCACTATAAGTTCTCATCCCAGCCATGGACTCCACCCAGAAATGGTAGCCCAGCCTGCCACTAGGCTTCAAGCCATCCCTGGATGAAAGGTGGGGTTTCACCTGGAACCTGCTCCTTTCTGCTCAGGAACCTGCCTGCCTTCTGCCACCATCAACATGCTATCCAGGCACTAAGGCTGTTCCAAGGGGTGCCTGCAGGCCCATGCCAAGCCATCCTCAGCCACCCCACCCTGGTCTTCCTCTCATACTCGTTGGCACACAAAGTCTGAAGGAGGACGAGGCATCCAGGGGCTGCCATGTTGGTGCTTCCCTGATCACATGCATACTCAGCCAGGGTCCCATGAGCGGGCTGAGCTATAACTTTACTTTGAAATCAGAGTGGGCACTGGAACAGGAAGAGGCCAGGGAACAGGAGCAAGTACTTTCAAGCCTGCAACAAGGGCAAAGGGCTTCCTGGGCCTCTGAAAGTGCAGTGATGCTGGGGTCTGGAGCTGTAGCCCAGTGGCTGCTGGTGTGCCCAGAAGCATGGGGCACCTGCCCTGCCAACTTGGTTGGGGGAAGGACTCTTGCCTCTTCCCAGCTCCCTATGACTTTGCAGAACATGCAACCCTTGCTGTGTCTTCCCCGCTGCAGCTGGCATATTTGCAGTGGCTGCTCCAGACTGGCCACTGCTGCCATCATTATTTGGGCGTCTAAACATATCTAAGCAGAAAACAAGTACAGTAAAATATGGTATCAGTGATTTTACAAAATGGAACATCTGTCTGGAGCACTTACCATGAATGAAATTTGCAAGAATGAAAACTGCTCTTGGTGACTGAGTGGTGAATGAATGCAAAGGCCTAAGGCACTATTGTATACTTCTATAGACTTTGTAAGCATTATACACTTAGGCTACATTAAATTGATATGAAAATTAAGTAATTGTTTATGATGTTAAAATGGGTATGATAGTAGGCTAAATAAGTTTTTTGGCTCCATTGTCTCATTGGGACTACTGTTACATAGGTAGTTAATCTATCAAGTGAAACATCATTCTGTAACACACGACTGTAATTTTTAAATACTATTATTTTAATACTATTATTTATATAATTATATATAGCAATAAAAATCATACCATTCTTAACAAATGTTCTATTTATAGCTAATTTTAAGATTTAATTGCAGTGCAAATTACTACATTGACCCACTGTCCATCTTTTATTGAGATATGTGATTAAACAGTTAATAACCATTTATAAAGTGTCAATAATATGAAAGCAAATTCAGTGTTTATGTAAAAAATGTTTAATATTTTTGGATTCAATTATTCGATAAATACTTCAAAAAACATCTGTAGCTATGTTTGAAAAACAAAACACTTATACACACATTTTTACAGCCCTTACTTTCAAGCATTTATACTTTTCTTGAAATATTACCCTTTAAGCCAAAATTTTTCATTCCTGCTCTCAGCTTTGAGGTACATTATTTGGAAAGGTTAGTAAAATTTCATTAAGTCATTTTGAGTTATCTAATGCTGAACTTTTAGAAACTGTTCAGCCATTTTTAATATACTTGAAAAATTGAAAATAGTTTTGTTTTTAAAGTTCACACTTGGCACATATTTAGTCTTCACTGAAGAATAGATGCCAGAACTTCTTGGAACAAGTTGGGGTACTTTAAAAACAAAATTGGTATCTCTTTACCTTTTGTCTGATCCCAAAGTTATTTTTATTTTATTGCAAAAAATAAATAAATAAATGAAAGCCCTGATAAGTAGCATTTCAAATTATGTGGTGTAAATATTTCTACTGCTGCAGATTTTAAGCCACCAATGTTACTTCTCCGAATGCTAAGTAGAGATATGAAAAACTGGCTCTCATGAGCAGTTATGCTCTAGCTCCTGTCCGTCACTACTTAGAAATGTTTACATTCTCTTTGGTCTCATATGTTATTTTTCTTCTGATATTTTAGTTTCATTTATTTTTTTTCTAAAGGTACATTTTTTTGTACTTCTAACACATGAAAGTTAAATTCTCCTTAATGTATATTTTAATATGATTTTACAATTACAGAAGCATTGGATTGAATAAAATTAGAACATACAAAAATATATAAAGAAATACATCTATAAAATTATATAGTCCACTATCTGGAGATAATGTCTCTCAATGCATTAGTGCTTATTTTTGTATAGCTTTACACACACACACACACACACACACACACACACACACACAAGTCCACTTCAGGAAGATTTTTAGTTGGTGTTTACTAGTAACTTTAACATTTTTTTCTATTTAATTTTTATAATATTTTGTCTTTATTGTGGACTTCACATTTTAAATACGTATCTTAGTTTATTTTGCTTATTTACACCTACTTATTTCATAAATTCAATCAGTCTGTTTTATCATCTAAAACTGTATAACCTGCAAATCTCACTCAAAAGTAAATATTTTCCTAGTGTATTTTTACATTTATTTGTGATCTAACTCGCAACAGTGTTTTCATTGGGAATTCTCTGTAGCTTGTTTTAAGCGTGGTTTTCTATTTTTCTTTCTTTTACACACACACAGAATTTTCGCTTTCTTAAATATAATTATTTAAATTTTAGTTTATTTTTCTCACAGTTCCTATAAATTTAAACACCAAACCTATATTAGAAACATTATACATTGTCAGAGTATTTATTTTGCCATCCAAATCCTAGATACAGATATAAAATGTTCCTCTTGTTCTAACTTGTGTAATTAAGCAGAATAGTTTCTCCAGATCTTAACTAATGAGACAATATCTCAAGACATTTAGCAATTGCAAAAGTCTTATTTCCAACTTTCAAACTATTACAATATTTCCCATCCCTGTTTGTATGTTAAAACAAAAGATATATGACAAATGAAATAATTAACAAATCGTAAGCATATTAGAAGTGGTTAATATTGATACGCTATCCCCAGTACACACAGAAGACAGTTCATTAACTCATATACTTAGAGTTAAAGCTATGATTTTTTTACACTTTCTTCTTTATTTCCATTGAAGCCATAACTAGGGGCCAAAATGGGGCCATAACTAGGGTAATGGAATCGGGGGAGGGAGGGCATAACAAGAAAAAATAAGTTCTCTAACTTGCCAACCTATTCTCTATTGCAAGAACACCAACATTTTAGAATTATTTTTGAGATTCCAAGGAACTTTTTCGTAAACAAGTATTCATAGCTACTGTATCTTATGGTTTGTTTCCCTTCTATTTGTCTTTGATTATTTTAATTAATATGTTATTTTGGGGTATTTTTTGATCCATGATGACCGCCACTTGCTACCACAAGCTGATATTTGCAATCACAGTAGTCATATATAGGCTTGACTTCTCACTACCAGTGAAAGAATGGAATCATAATTATGTTGCAAGCCAACTGGCTTTGAATTATTTAAGTCGAAATTTAATGATATCACATGTGTGTGTATATACATACATATATATGTATATATGAACATATATATCTATACATATGTGTATATAGCTGCACACACACATATGCATGCATAATATATACATATTTCCATACATACAAACATATATACAGACACATACATTTGTATGTGTATGGGTTTCATTTGTGACAAAATGCCAATTGTTTATTCCTGTCTAAATTTCACTTTAGAAGTACTCAATGCTGATTTTCTTGTGTTAAATAACTTCACAATTATTACAGTCACATAGACATGCTTAGTATTATATTTGTAGCTCCACTATTGCCCTTAAACATGAATTCTAAGTCCATAAAGAACCTTTGCTTGCTTCAATTGCCAGGCTTTATTGAGGTTATTCCTGTGTTTGTTTGCTTTCTTGTTTTTAGGGACGAGGTCTATGCCGCCCAGGCTGTTCTCAAACTCCCAGTCTCAAGGGATCCTCTGACCTAAGCCTCTCAAAGTTCTGGAATTAATGGCATGAGCCACTCTGCCAGGCATTTTGAGGTTACTCTCACCCCTATTACAACTCAGATAATTTAATACTGAGTTTGGTATTTTCTATGCAATAGGAAATGTACCTAAATTTTCAGCTCTACTTAGCCCCAGCAGTCTACCAGAAAAAGCCAAATATACCAGAGTCTCAAAATTTAGCATATTTTAAGATAGTCTTGGAATTTAGAAAGTTATGCTTCAAAATATTTAAATTATTTATATATTATTAAGTAATGTTTATTTGACATTAAAATTTTTTTTTTTCCACCTGGTCATGCTAGAACATTTTTTAGAACAAAGTCACTTAGAAGAAAAATAAATTTTTTCAAAAACCTGATTTCAAAAAACAATTAATTCTGACGATGTAGAAAAAAATTTTTGTTTTTCTATTGATATTTCTCTTTTTAAAAAAAGTGACATACCATTTAATTATATATTAGTTATAAGTTCTTTTGACATTAATTTAATGAATGAGATATAAAATGTTATAGAATACACTCAATTTAATCTTACATAATATTTAATCAACTGCTAAATTCCTTTACCTTTTTAAAATGCTATTTATAAAAAATAGTATTATGATGCTAATGTTAATGCATATTTCACACTGTTTAGACAGTATTAAAAAAGATATAAATGAATTTAATGCAAAAATATCAAGATCTAACTGGAGATATATTGGGTGTGAGTTGTATATTTTCAAATAACTTCTTGACCTAAAAATATAAACTATGTATTTTGAATATATACTAATATAGTTCAAATAGAAATGGTTAATTAGTTATTAAGAATACAGTCAATGGTTCCTACTCTGTGACATAACTAATTTTACAGGACATAACAATATTCAAACTGCAATAATATCTGAACCAGAAGGCCTATAATTTAATAGTAAAATAAAATAAGTCAGGAAAATTAATATTGTGATATTAAAAATGTGAAATTGATTAATATAACAAACATTTAATATAACCAAGTTCATGACTCAGCATTTTAAATACTGCCATTATTACATTACTTAAGGGATATTTAAATGGAAAGCACTACACTGCTAGATATTAAAGCAAAATGTAAATGGAGAGGTAGAGAACAAATTAATAATATTTGTGATTAAGAATATGTGCATATGATATTAAAAGAGAGAAATTGAATCCAAATAGTTTTAGTTCATAAGTCTTCATAGGATATCATATTGTATTATTTTCTTATTATTTTACATAGGATATCATATTGTACTATTTTCTTATTTTACATTAAAAGGGGGATTATTTTCTTGAAATGATGTTAAATTCTAGAATGTGGGCCAGAGTTAACACTAAGATAATAATGTGAAATTTTGTTAAATATTGTGCTGCCTTTTAAAATGTTGTGATAAACTGGCTGTTCTCCAATGTTTTCAGTGTGTTGCTTTATTTATCTTGTACCTCTTGGAATATGAGTGTGTGGGCCTCTACTGAGGAGTAGTAGAGTACTAAGGGAATTTGCCATCCAGATTCTAGGCTGCTTATTCCTGGATAGTTATGTGAAAAAAATAAGCACTCTTACTTAAGCCAATAGTATTTTTTGTGTCTGGTGAGCAGTAGGATCTACATGTTCATCAATGCAATATATTTCAACTTTATTAGATATTGCATTTCAGTTTTCCAAAATGGTTGTGTAAACTAAATTAGCATAAGAAATTACAAGATTCTTACCATTGCACCTCTTCCCAGATTTCAATTTTATTGTCAGATTTGAAATTTTGTTAAAATAATCAGTGTAAAATGCTATTCTTTTTTAAAGTAATTTGTACTTCACCATTAATAATGGTGTTGAGATGCTTTCTAAGTGGCCAGTTTCAAGAAATTCTCATGCATATTTTTTCCACGTTTTAAGTAAGGTGAGATTGTTTTTTGACAATAATTATATTTTGAATATAATTATTTATAGAATCAATAATATTTAATCTTGGTATATTTAAAGTTTTAAGTTTTTCAAGTTTTAAGAAAATACCTAATTCACTAAAATGTATTAGGGTACATTTCTATAATATGTTATTTTTATCTCTTTATTTTTAAAATTAAATTTCCATTTTATTAGCAACTAAATTTGACTCTTTTATTGTTGATTTTTATAAACATC